>NC_132999.1:35384700-36009700 GCF_048564905.1 Vicugna pacos | reverse complement strand
GAGCCAAACCTGGTTCGTTCCTGTCACCTCCCTTACAAAGCTGTGTGACCTTGGGCTTTGGGCAGGTCACTTAATGTTCCTCAGCCTGTTTCCTCATTCTTGCTGAGGTGGATAACTCCCCCGGGTGGATGTTGCCAGGTTCACTGAGACAGTGATCACTGTTTCCCAGCATACATCCCTCCCCCAGAAGGTGAAGGGTGGACAGGGCTGACCTGGTCCTGCCCATGGCCTGTCAGTCCTCTGGATGGGGCAGTGGTAGAAGAGGGGTCCCTGCTGGGAAGGGGCTTGTCCAGACTTTACAGTAGCCCCGCATCAGGCATTTGGAGGGTGAACGTCTGGCCCTCCTGGCTGCTGATTCCCAGGATTACAAGGCATCAAACAGGCGGGGGTTGGCAGGGGGCTCTGGCCTCTGGCTCTCACCAATCAGGTCCGGGGGACTCTGCAGTCACTCAGTTTTTTAGCAAGGTTGAGTGGCGTTACAGGGGGTCTGCCACTGGGTCGGGTCGTGAGTAGGGGGCTGGTGTGTGTGTTTGTGGGGGTGCTGGGCTGGTGATTGCCTGAGGTGAGCCTTCTTCTAGCCATTTCTTCTGTTGCTTCAACTCCCTGCTTTGCTTTGGTAAGTGCTCTGTTCAGAAATCCTACTCACCTGTGGAATCTGGGAGTCCCTGCAGGGTGGGGTTGTTACCTCCTCTCTTCCCCTTCCCTCTCTGATGACCTGCACCAGTGTATGTGGGGTCTGCAGCAGCCCTGACTCAGCGTCCTCACTCCCGTCACCCCTAGCCCTGCTCACCCAGCCTCACTCCCCCTCCTCAGAGCAGTGCCAGTGACGTGGGAACACAGCTTTGCCTACACTCAGCCTGGTGCTTGCTCACACATCACCTGCTGTGGCTGAAGCCAGGCCTCAGTTTCTCCATGTATTTAAGGCCCTCTCTCTTGTCTTATTTTATCTGATTTGGCTTTCTGTAGCTTTCCTTCCTTTTGTACTAATGCTTCTCTCTGATCTTATTTGCATTCAAATTACCTCGCCAGGTGGTTCACCAATCAGAGGTAAGAATGCTGTCCGTGCATCCTGCCACACCACGCCTCGCCACTGCTGTCACCACCACTCCATCCCGTCCAGTCCAGTCCGTCACCTCCCCCATCCCCATCCCGACCTCTCCAGCGTCCTCATCTCCAGCTCCAGCCCCTTCAACACCACCGGCCACCACACACATCCACTCTCAGTCATCCCCTCCTGTGGACTCATCCATTGCAAGTCTGGATTGTGGAGCTACTTGGCTGATCCCTGCAGTGGGGCTGGATAGCCCCACGGAAGGGGCTGTGTTTACTCCTGCAGGGAAGCCAAGCCCGGGTTCCCCAGGCTGGTGGGAGATGGAAAGTCTTCCCATGAGGTGAGGGAGCATGACCCAGCCTTGCCTTTCCTCTCGAGAACCTCCTTTGTCTTGGGGCCTTCGGTTATTACTAATTCCTCCTTAACATCCTGGCCCTGGATCCTCCTGTAAATCCCTCAGCCCAGCAAGCACTAGGAGGAACATGCAGTTAAGACTTGAGTATAGAGGCTAGGATAACAACAGAAATAAACAGGGTCCTAGGTAACCAGACCCCCTGACCTGTTAGCCCCAGCTGCTTTCATGCAGCAGGACCCTGCAGCCTGGGGTTCCAAAGCCCAGACTGGACTCAGATCCGGGTTCAAGTCTGACCCACCTCCAGTGTGACCTTCAAAAACTTGATTTCTCTTTCAGAAGTCTGTTTCCTCCCTTTCCAATTGCAGCCAGGGCCCCACCTCATGGAGTCTTGAGGATTAGGGAAGAGGAAGAGGATTTGGGCACTGCCTGGCCCAGAGCAGACATCCTGTAAATTGGTCGCTTCCATATGATTTTAGTAACATCATTTTCTCCCCACCTCTTAGTGTCCTTGGGCACATCTCTACCCTCAGAGTTCGGGGCCAGGCTGCTCTCGAAACAGAAGATGGGGCTGGGAGGAGCAGCTGCTTCCCTGTGGGGCACCTTGTCCTTCACCCCGCGAGGACAGGACTCACCCTCCAGATTCCCCGCCCATCCTTTCAGCCTTCGCTGTCTCTTCAGTGCCCCCACTGCTGGATCTTGGTGTTGATTCCAGATTTGGGGGTTTCCGTGTGCAGTAGACTTGGGGTCTGTGTTGGGTCCCCTGACCAGTCCTGGCTCTCAATGCAGGAGAGCCTCCTTCTCCAGCCAGGGTCCCACCCAGGTACTGCTTTCTGTCTCCGCCTGTGGCACCAGCTGCCAGGTCTCCTACTCCCAGCAGAGCTGACCTTAGTGTGGCCCACCTCCCCTCTGCCAGGGTTCTGACCCCCCTCCTCCTGCTTGAATGAACATTTTCTGTAACAACGTCCATCCATCCCATAAACATGACCTGTTGGGTGCCCATCAAGGCTGTGCTCGCTGGAGATGGGTATTTGGCACGTGCCCTGGGCCCTCATGCTCCCTGGTGCTGGTGGGGAGGGCTGAGGCCAGAACCACAGGGCAGGCCAGCCCTTTTTCCCTGTATCAGGGTGAAGCCTGGGCATCCCTCTCCCCCACTCCCAGCTCCCAGCCTCTTGGTTGTTCACGGCCCCTCCTGTTGCCCTGGGTCTGGATGGTGGAAGAGGGGTGTCAGGCAGTGAAGGGGCTATAGCTCAGACCCTAGGTGGCCCTCTCCTGGGGCCTGGGCCTGAAAGCGTGGCCTGAAACTCTTCCTGTGGCTCCTGTCCAGTCCGGTCAGATGGGGTCGGGCAGTTCTGTCTGTGTCCTGTGTGGGTGTGACCATCAGCCAGCCTGGGCTCTGGGAGGGGTAGGTCTGCAGATGGTGGTTTGCTGTCAGGCTGTGTCCTGTGGGGTTATTAACTGTCCGTTGGACCGTCCTGTGTGGGTGTGATTGTCAGCTTGTTCCAGGGGGCGGGGGTGTTGCCTGTGCCTCCGGGTGTTCCTGTCACAGACAGCTTGCCCAGTGTGTGCTCACCAGCAGTGTTTTCAAGTGTTTACTGTCAGGGCTAGGGATGGCCAAGTCGACTGGTCTCACCCCTATCCCCTACCCCTCACCTTGGCCCACCCAACCTGGACCTGTCAGGACCCTTCCCTCCACCCTCTGTGAGGGTTCTTTTCAGCACCTCCCCACCCAGTCCCAGCTCCTGTCTGTCAGTTCGCGGCCAGAGCAGCCCCTCAGGGCGCTGGCCGAGTGGGAGCTGCAGCCTCCATTAGCCTCCTGAATTATGCAGGAGCCGTGGTGGGTCGAAGCACTTTAGCAGGACAGAGCTGAGGAGAGGAGCCGGAATGGGTGGGGCTGGCAGGCTGGGGGGTGGTTGGAGGGGAGGATGGTGCCGTGAGCAAAGGCTGCTGGGCACCAGGCCCCAGGGCCAGGCCTTCCTTCCTGTGGGGTTCTGGTGGGTGGCAGTTTCAGGCCTTGCCCGATGAGGGTGTTGCCTACTTGCGGATCCCAGGCCAGCAGGTCTACTGGCTGCTCCCCCAACGCCTGGCTCACGATGCTCCAGTGGGGATGCTCATTGGCAAACCGGTTCCAGTACTGGCCAGAGCTGGACACTCGGTGGAATTGGAGGATGGGGTAGAGCCCCTGTCCGAGTGGACAGGCCCAACTGGACTGCGGGAGGGGTGGGACTGTGCTGCAGAGCGCGAACTTGGTTCTGGGCAGGAGGCGTCTAGGCTTGTCAGGGAGAGCTTCCTGGAAGCAGCGCTGGTGCCCAGGTGTGGCCCTGATATCGGCAACTCTGGTCAGCAGGAGCCACAGATGCTGTTGAGAACCCTCCTCGTGTTTCGGGCCTGACTGCTGTCTTTGTGTCCCCGCAGGTGCCTTGCAGATCGAGAGCAGCGAGGAGTCGGACCAAGGCAAGTACGAGTGTGTGGCGACCAACTCCGCAGGCACGCGCTACTCGGCCCCTGCCAACCTGTATGTGCGAGGTAAGGACTCGGGTGGCGCCCAGCCGTCTCCGTGGACCTGAGTGGCCCCTGCCGGGACTGCTGGCTGGAGCCTTGGTTTGGACTTCCAGGGCTGCCATGGGCCTCGTCTCTCCTTTGTGCCTCTTTCTGTAGCAGCCCTAGCAGCAGCAGCAGCTCCCACTGGGCAAGCTCCTGACATCCGCCCCGACTTTGCCTTCCTCCTCGCAGGCTCTTTGGGAAGCAGCCACTCTTGGGAGCATTTGTATCTCTTATAGGTCCTGCCTCGTGGGCCCAGAGCCCCACAGGAGTCTAGAGCCTTCTGAGCAGACTGTGTGTGTTTGTGTGTGTTTTAGCAGGTACGCACGTTTGTGTGTGAACATGTGCACACCTGCAGGGTGGGCTCCGGGCCAGGTGCACCTGCCCTCTGACAAGGTTTGCCTGGGGCCTTCCTGGAGGAGGAGCCAGCTGTGCTTTGTCATCGGCCAGGACCATTGTGTGAGGGGTCAGGCTCAGGCAGCTTTGAGCCCCTACAGGTGAACACCTACTGTGTTTTAGGTGCTCTTGCTGGGACTGAGTGGATCACATTCTTTCACAAGTAAAGGTACCCGGTAGAGAGGATCTGAGGACTGTTTTGACATGTCTAGTTTCTGTTACGCTCACAGCCCAACAGGGACCAAAGCCGGCCACCTGCCCCTTCCTGAGAACACCCTGGGTCTTGTGTGCACATTGCCCCTCCCACCCTCACCATCCCCCAACCTGCTCTCCTGCACAGATGGGCGTCATCAAGAGTGAAACTGCCTCCACTCGGGATTTGTCAAGGAAAGTGTCTGCAGCTTCCTTTCAGTGATGATTTCATCACGCTAAGTGCTTAGTGCAGCTTCGCAATGTTATCTCCCTGTCCACCCAGAGCCACGTGTGGGGCAGCTGATGGCAGTGGTCTGTCCCACTCTTCAGGGCCACATGGTCAGACAGAGCAGAGAGAGTTAGGCCATCAACTATGTGCTTATGGAGGGGCTGCACTGTGTTAGGGCACAGGATCCCAAAAAGCCACACCGGTCCTTTTGGTGATGGGCAGATTGTGCTTTAGAGACGGTGGCTGATGCCTCATTGGAACTGGGGGCATGGGATGCGAGGTCCCTATTGGCCTACTTCTCAGGTGTCCTGCTCTTCGAGGCTCACCTGAACTGACCGGGGACCTATCTTAAGGAACAGCATCCGGGCATGGAGGCCAGGAGCCTGAGAGTCGGCCAAATGGCCAAGACCAATGTTGTAAATTGCACAGCATTCCCCCGACTCTGCTCTGGGGCAGAGCTGCTGACCAGTGTACAGGGGCCTGATGAGCCCACTCTAGGGGAGCAGCTGGAATGACCCTTCTCAACTACTTGCGGCCTCCCATCCAGGACCATTCTGACTGCTGTGTAGTCCTGACCGAGCACTTCTTCCAGAGGACCATAAGCTTGAGAGTGCAGGTCCTGGGCCTCAGCAACAAAGTCCTTTACTGCATGTGGCTGCACCAGGGAGAGGAGAGGCCCCGCAGAGCCGCTGTGAATCCCAGGCAGGCTGCGCGGGCATGGTTGTGTGGGCACAGTTCCTGGGATGGAGCTGCCCAAGGCCATACCGAGGCAGGAGAAGGCCCTGGCCCAAAGTGGATGAACTGTGTATTGTCGTCTTGGCTGAGCAGCGTCCTCTGCAGTGGCCCAGAGGCAGGACAGTGGGTCTCTTTGAGATGAGCTGAGCTCAGCTGCTGTAGCTGGTAGCTCAGCTGCTGTAGCTGGTGGCTCAGGCGCTGACCAATAAGCTGCTACCTCCAGCCCGTGACCTCCCTGTTTATGGGGACTCCACTGTCCGCACATGGTGGGCTCAGGCAGGAACCTGACTGTCTCCTGACATGGCCCACCCTGCACCCCTACCAGGGTTCCTGAACTACCTTCCTGTCCTGTTTCCACAGGGCTTTTGGGCGGGGAATGTGGGAATTCCTTTAGTTCTAGCCCCACTTGCCAGGGACCCTGAAGCAGAGTGTCCCAAACTGGCTTCAGTTGTTTTTCCCTCTCTCTGACATGCATACACGTTCCTGTGGGCCCTGGTGTCTAAGGGCCAGTCCTAAGTCTCTGTCCCCGGACCTGCCCTGTAACCAGGCCCCACCTGAATCTCCACCTGTCCTGCTTTGCAGAGCTCAGCATGCCCCATAGCCCCAGGTCAGGGCCTACTGACTGGACTTGCAGACACCTAGAAAGCCCTGCTGCTAGACCCTGGCCTCTGCTGTCCGCCCCTCCTCCTCATAGTCCTGGAAAAGCAGCGCTGAGGGCCCATCAGCCCCAACCCCTCTGGGATAGCCTCTGCTGTGCTGGCCACCAGCTTTGTATCCTAAGCCCTGCTTGTGGGCAGGCCACCCATGGAAATACCTCCCAGGGCCAACCTGTCTATTGGCTTGGGCCCACTACCTCCCCACAGAGCGACTGCAAGTCTTCCTTCCAGAGCAGGCACCTGTAACCCTGTGGGCTGGTAGGAGGTCCCCCCGGGCTCCATCTGTCAGGAACTCAGCATCCAGGTCAGTGTGGACTCCAGCCCTGGGTTTCTCAGCCTCAGCACTATTGACATTTGGAGCTGATAACCCTTAGCTCTGTGGGCTGTCCTGTGCATTGTAGGGTGTTTGGCAGCACCCCGGCCCCCTAGATGTCAGTAGCACCCTCTAGTCAGGACAACTCACAGTGTCTCCAGACCTTGCCCAGTGTCACCTGGGGGAATCCCCCCAACCCCTCTTTATAAACACTGATCTGGATGGACAGCCCCCCGCTGGCCATCATTCCATCTCTGACTCTCTTCTGCCATGTCCACAGGACCTGGGGCCCTGTCTCCCCCTTGGATCTTGCGTCAGTGTCCACCTCACATCCCTCCTCTGTCCCCCAGATTTAGGGCTCCCACCTTCTGTCTGAGATCTGCGGTCACTGCACTTCATTGGACCACGTGTATAAAGCTCCCTGCCCGGCGCAGGGCACACAGAAAGTGCTTGGTGGTCAGTAGCCTCTACTGCTGTTGAGGTAGCACTGCTGGGACTGCATCACCCAGTTACAGCTGACTTTGCTCCCAGTCTTCTGCAGCTCCACCCACCGTCTGGCAGGCCCAGACATGCTGGGTGGCCCAGCCCCTCTCCAGGCCCTCTCCAGCTGACTCCCTCCCCTAGTGACTCACTCTCTCCTTCCATCCACAGCGTCTCTCTTCTCCAGCTCTTAGGATGCACAGCTGCCAGGGACCAGGGCAGGGCCATGCCTTCCACAGAGCCGGCCCTACCTGCCCCCACCTTCCGCCTTCTCTGCAGGGACCTGGCCACTGGGCCACGGCTGTCTCTAACAGGGCCATGTCTTCCCAGCCTTTCTTCCCACAGGCTCCCAAACCAGCTCCTCACACTCTGGTGCCACACAGAGTGGGGCTTCCTCAAGGTGGCGGGATTCTAGTGGCCCATGTGCCTTGGTGGGTTTGCGGGCTGGGTGGGCCCTGACCCCAGAGCCCAGCCCACTGGGTCCATCTGAGCTGTGGGGTGTGTGTGAGGCATGGGGGCCTGCCTGTGCCCTACTCCCACCCTTTCCTCTCCTACCCTTGGCTTCCGGCACCGGCCAGCGGGACCCAGCCCTGTCCACCGTGTCCTCCATGAGTCCTGAGTCTTTTGTGAGCGGCGTGGTCCGCGCGCACCTGCGAGCACGTGTGTGTGCGTGGGGCACAAGAGTCTTGTCTCATTTCTGTGCTGTGTGGGCAGATGAAGGTTGGCCTGTTTTTACTCTCTCTGTGTTTCTCCTTGTCTTTTTTTTATTCCCTCCTCATCTTCATCGCACTCTGCCATCAACCCAAACTCTCATCTCTCAGATCAGCGAGAAGGTTGGTCCTTTTCACTTCTTATCCATCTACAGTTCGCCCATCGATGGGATGCTCCTGTCAGTAGGGACCAGCGGGCTCCGTCAGCCCCTCGGGCTGGCCCCAGTCAGGCCTGCCTACCCGCCAGGCTCTGCGCGCCACTGTTTGGGCCGGCATGCGGGCAGGACCAGGGGTGGGTGGGCAGGCCTCCCTGCCCCGCATGTTTCTGCTGCTTGGGTTCCTGACACCCCACGTGTCTGCATGACCCCTTAGCTGGGCTCCCTGCTGCAGAGGTCGGGTGGGCATGGTGCACGGCATGAGACGGGCCCGCCTTTGTGCCCAGGCCAGGCCAGCTGTCTGCTCCAGGTGGAGCTCAGGAGAGGTTATGGGCGCAGTGAGAGCTGCAGTGCTTTATGTGCTCCCGTGGGGTCTTCCACAGCCTGCACGCATGTAAAATCCACGTTTGCCCAAGCTCGGCTGAAACCAGTGGGAAAATGAAGGGAAAAGGCTAGCCTAGAATGAGCTCACCCCTCAGGATCCTGCAACACAGGGTGAAAGTTCTACAGGGTCTGCCCTGTCCTTGAAGCCCCTTACCTCAAGCCGGATGGGACCCAGTTCTGCCTACTGAGCTTAGTGTCCGAGACACTAGGTGGTTGGCATCATCTTGGCTCACGGAGGAAGTGTTCTGCTGACTTGTCTTTTTCCTCTCGGACCAGATCCAAATGAAGGTCTTCTCACCTGCCCCAGGCCCCTCTCTCTGCCTGAGGCTCCCAGACAGCTGGCATTTCCTCAGCCCCATGCTGGGCATTCAGACCAGGAGCTCACACCTGACTGACGGGTCAACTGCAGCTTAGCGAGGCCCACACAGGAGTCTAGGAGAGGCCCTGGCCTAGCTGCAGGTTGGGGAGGGCTTCCTGGAGACTCTGCACCAGCCCATTCCAGAGCAGTCTCACCCCCTCAGGGCTACACCCCTACCCTCAATCCTGGGACCAGTAGCAGGGGCCAGTGGGCCTATCTGTGTCACATGGTCTTAGTGGTCAGTGGAGCTCACCTGTGCGCTGGGCTTTGGGCTGAGCCCCAGGGAGCAGAGCTGGGCCACCTGGTCCCCTCTGCATCATCTCTGTGGTATGAATTACCTCCATGAGGGAGAGTGAGCCAGTCGGAGCAGGGCTGCAGCCTCGGCTCAGATATCAGCCCTGAGCATCCATCCATATGCACTCTTGAGCTTGGGGGCATTTCACTTACACCATTTCGCTGACCCAGCAGATCTGCCAAGTTCAGAAAACAGTCATCAGCAGAGAGCCCAGCCTGCAGCCGCCTTCCCCTGTGCCCCTTCCCCCACCCTCCTGGTCCCTTGTCCCTTGGGTTCTTGACACCCCACGTGGCTGCATGACCCCTTCTGTGGTCCCACCAAAAATAAGCATGTACACAAATATTTAATGGGAAGGCAGAAATGAGTTTCTAAATATTCCGGGGGGTATTTGCCGGGCCGGTAATTTGTTTGGCGCTGATAATTACATCTTACATTTTTCCAGCTTTACTTAAAACTGTGTGCCGAGTGTGCCGGCATTTAATTACTGCTCTGCGGCAGCCACAAGGTTATTTATTAAAGAGTTATTTTATCTTGATACAGTGGATCCTGCCCCTTATCCCCTCCTTAATGTTGTGTTATTTTCATCGGAGAAATTTCCGGGAGTGAATGCAGATTGCGGGGCTGCCTCCCCCCTGCGATTAGGCTGTCACTCCACTGAATGCTGATGCCTCCAGGCGCCGCACCGCCCTATTATAGGTGGTTGTCAGCTCAAATAATTAGACTTAAAAGTTACAGCTGAAATATAATCCAGAAATGGCAAGGCCCTGTTTTGGAAATTGTCTATAAAATGTCAGCACTAAGGATGCACGGGGAACAGTAATAGACCGGCATTGTTGGAGCTCACGATTAGACCCTAAGTGCATTTTTCCCGACTCTGGTTTTCCCTTCCCTGCTGTTGCTTCTGTCAATAGACTGAGTCCAGGGAGGGTCCTCCCCCTTTTGGAGGCCTTGTGTCTGTGACAGTGGGAGGAGTCCGGTGGGGCTGCTGCTGGGAGGCGCCTGCCACCCCGGCTCTTGGGATGGGGGTGGCTGTCCCGGCAGGTCCAGAGGGCACTCAGATCCCAAGAGGTAGTGTCTCGTCTCCGCTGCCCCCACCCTCTCTCTGTAGACCTGACTTCCCTCATGCTGTGGGGAAGATGAGACTGGGCTGCAGGAAACTGCCCTCCAGGCTCCTTGTGTGTGACTGAAGGCCAGTATCCTTGTGAAAGCGTCAAGTGTGGTGTATGCCACCTAGGAGTCCTTGGACTTGAGGCCCTTGCCTGGTGCTAGGCATGACCCTAAGGGTCATGTCTGACCTCTCACTCGTCCTTAGCTCCTGGGGTTCTCCTTTCCACCTGTATCTAGGTGGGGAAGAAATAAAAATAAAAACAAAACTCTTCTGGATGTGTTCCCAAAGGGCCTTCATTTCCTGGCAGGGCCACAGAAGACCTGTCCTAGGGGATGATTTGAGGTAAAACCCAGTCAGTTTTCTGTACTGCTTAGGTCCAAGGTTTATTGGCCAAGGGCCTGCATCCTTTTCCTGGAGCTCTTGTTCTTATGTCCAGGGACCTGATTAGGTTCCAAGATTCTGCCAATGATCACGGTCAAGTTTGCCACCATGACCTCTGCCCTGGCACAGGCTCTTCAAGTCCCATCTTTATGCCGACTGGAGAATATCTTCTCCTGCCAACCTTGGCTAGCCCAGAGGCCGTGAAGCTTGAGGAGCTTCTTCATAGAACCTCTGGGTCTCTTTTTTTCAGCCCTGTGGGCCAGGACTCAAAAGGGCAAGAGCTTTTCAGCACACAATCCTCGTAGTACATATATAAACTCTGGCATCTCACTTAAAATGTCAGTCTCCAGTCAGTTCCCTTGTCTGTAATTGGGAGGTGATACCATCCACAGCGTGGAAACCTTCAGCACATATTAGGTGATCACTTAAGAGTGATTTCCTTTCCCCAAGCCGATTTTGATGCACATGAATGAGGAGGAGATGGGGCAGCTGCTGGCTGAGACAGAGGAGAGACTTGGTCAGTTACGGCTGCTCTGCTGTCCCTTTCTGCTCGAGCCAGGGCTGTGCTGGGCCCCTGCCTGCCTGCGCCTCTCCTCTGTAGCCTGCCCTTCAGCTCAGCTCCAGAACCCAGGGAGTGCCTGCACCACAGGCTGGGCGATGTTTCTGTCTGTGCCTCCCAGCCTCACCCTTGTGTCATTTGTGGGGAGTACTCAAAGGAGGCTCTTTGTCGTGGCTTCCTCCTGCCACCCATGCCCCCAGGGTCCACCTGTTCCCTGCTACACAGAACTGCTGTACCTGTGATGTGTCTTGTCATTCAGTGTAGATGCCCAGCTTTAGGACAGATGGCAGAAGTCCACTTCTGTCAGCTCCAGCAAAACAGGGAAACTCTTGTCTTACCAAACTAAAAAAACGTAGAAGTAGGTTTGATGTCAGGCAAGGCTGGATCCAGACACTTGAACGGTTTGGTTGAGCATTCATCTATCTCTGTCTCTAGCTCTGCTCGCCTCAATAACTCCTTTGTTCTCAAGCAGGTCCTCTTGTGTTTTGCAACAGGTGGTCCCCAGTCCCTCTAGGCTAGCCAGCACAATGGAGAGAAAAGGTTGCTTTCCTACTAGGTTTTACAAAAACCCAAAGGCTGTATCTCATTAGCCAGACCTGGATCACATACACCACCGACCAAGAGTGGGGGCTGAGAAATTTCCCCTCAAAAGATGAGAATGCAGATTCTAGGAGAAGGCAGAGCGCTTGATTTCCCCAAGACACGCTGAGACCCCAGTGAGTCTGGGGCACAGAGGGAAGCAGACCCAGCCTCTGGCACTGGGTCATGCCGAGCCCACTGGGAGACTGGCAGTGTTTTGGTTCTGTCTGGAGGCTTTGGAGGGAGGCAGTGTGGGCGGAATTGAGGTGGGGGCTGAGGAGCAAGTTGGGGTCCTGTAGTCTGGGCTGAGGAGTCGTTGTGGACCGATGCAGGAGTTTTTAATGGGAGTGATGTGAGCAGATTTGGATTTGTTACAGCCGTTTGTGGACCACCAGTTATAGGACCAGAGGCCCAGGGGACGACAAGACAGGAGGAGCAGTGAAGAAGTGATCGAGGGAAGGATGGTGGCTTGGACTTTGGAGGTGGCAGTCTTCTGTGGACTTGGAAAGAAAGTAGTGTGTTTGACAGATACTTAGGTGATGCATTAACAGGACCTGGTGGTTTGCTGGATGTCTGATCTCTGGGCTGCTGCTTTGACCACTGTGTGGTGAGGTCGTAGGTTGGACCAGGTGGTCTCTGCAGTTACTTCCAGCTCTGATACTGTGGTCTGGGGCTGTGTGAGCAGCAGTCTGGTGCCTGTAATGGAGGTGCTCCTAACGTGGCACATGGATCCTTTGCATGCCTGGGCTCCCCAACAAGAGTCCTCAGAGACCCGCACTCAGTGGTGCCCTCTGGTCTCTCAGCCTCGCTGCCTGCCTTCTCCCGCCCTGTCTGTAGGGGTGCCCAGGAAGGACACACCCCAGCCTCTGCCCACCAGCTGCATGCCAAGTCTGCATGCCACGCGTGCCTGCCCATGGCTAGGTCTTGCCTGCCTTCCCTTCCTCTGCATGTTCCAAATGTCTGTGCCAAGCTTGCGACTTTGGCAGGGGTTGGGGGTGGTCCAGGCTACACCTTGGACTGAGAAGCTGAGAACAGCTTCTGACCTGGGAAGCCCAAGGCCGGAGGTCGTGGCCAGGCACAGCCACCCTCCCCCTTGAGACCCTTGTTCATTGGCGCTGAAAGCTGTCTGCTCGGCGCCCTCATCATGTTCCTGCCATCGTCATGCCCATCTTGCCCGCGGACCACGTCCCTGGCCCGCCCTGAACCCTGGCCCATGCCGAGTCCCTCCTGGAGGTGGCCCCTCTGTGTGGGTTCCCAGCCTGTGCCCTGAACATTCCTGGGGTCCTGGCAGGTGGTCCTGCCACTGCCCTCCTCTCTTCCCCTTGGATCATGGCCCGAAAGTGGAGGCAGTGGCTCCAGAGAAGGTAGCCCTGCCACTTCTGGGCTGACCCTCTGCCCTGCCCTAGACATGCTCTCTACCCTAGGACCCTCCACCCTAGGGTGCCTGGATCTCTCTCACTGCCCCAGCTAGCCCCTCTGGAGACCCTTGGTGGGGGTGGGGGTCAGGAGCAGGTAAGGGTGGGCACTGGAAGGCGACCTGGGATGTGGCCCTGACGAGGCTTGGACCTTGCACTGAGTCCTTGTGTGACCCTGGACCTCAGTTACCTAAGCTGTGAAAAGGCGGCTTGATTGCGGGATCTCTCATGTTTCAGACAGTCCCTGAGAGCAGAGGCTACCTCTAGCCCGAAAGCAGGGTGGGAGATGGTCAGCCGGGGCCCAGGGACTCCGCCCCTCCTGCCACTGCAGTGGGTTTGGCTTCCTGAATGAGGGGCCCCTGCCCTTCCATCCCCGCGTGTGTCCTGCCCAGCCTATGAGTGCCTCTCTCCCTCCTCCCGCAGTGCGCCGTGTGGCTCCTCGTTTCTCCATCCCCCCCAGCAGCCAGGAGGTGATGCCCGGCGGCAGCGTGAACCTGACGTGCGTCGCCGTGGGCGCGCCCATGCCCTACGTGAAGTGGATGATGGGGGCTGAGGAGCTCACCAAGGAGGACGAGATGCCGGTCGGCCGTAACGTGCTGGAGCTCAATAACGTTGTGCGCTCCGCCAACTACACCTGTGTGGCCATCTCCTCACTGGGCATGATCGAGGCCACGGCCCAAGTCACCGTGAAAGGTGAGTGCCTGCTGTGGCCTGTGGCCTGCCCTGTAGCAGAGGGCGTGGCAGGCAAGCGTGGCTGCCGGGGGATGGGGGTGCCAAGGGGTCGTTGCCTTCCTGGTGCCCAGCTCTGGGGTCCTCCTGCTCCTCAGTGATGGAGGAAGGGGTTTCTGTCAGAAAAAGTCTTAGTAATGATAGCTAACAGGTACTGGGTTCCTGGGGTTAGTCAACGCAGATTGTTTTGTTCATGTGTGGTGTCACTCTGGGAGAAAGTCAGTCTCATTGTCCCCATCTTATAAATTAGACAGCTGAGGCACATGGTCACATGGAGGTAAATGATGAAGCAGAGACTTGAACCCTGGGGGTCTGATTCCCCCTCACACCCCTCTGACCACTACTTAGCACCAGACCCTCGGGTTTACCAGCCTCCTGGCAAGAAGGATGAGAAGAGAGCCAAGGTGGGTGGGTTCCCTGCCCGGGGCTCTGGGACAGGTCGAGTACAGTGCAGACTCCTTGGGGCACCCTGCTTCCATTCCCCACCCGACCTCTGACCCCTTCTCCACTCTGCAATGTGAATGTTCTTTTTAAAAGTAAAGCAGGATCACATGACTCCCTTAAAGAAAAGGGCAAACACCTTCCAGTGTTTTCCTGCTGCTTTTCAGATAAAGACCTCACGGGATCATCACTGCCATGCACTGGCCAGTTGTGCCGTCTCCTCACCCTGCCCTTGCCATCACCGGCTCCATCTCGCTCTCCACAGCTCTGTGGGGCCTTCCCCAATCACCCCAATCATCGGAGGACACCCCTGAGTTTCACTCCATCTCAGCACCCTGCTTTCTGCTGTCCTTACACATACCAAAACCATGATTATCAACTCACTGATTACTTCTCTCTCACACTGGAGTATAAACTCTGTGAGAGCAGGGACGTGGTTGTCAGTGTATTCTCAGCCCTAGCACAGTGCCTGTCACACAGTAGGTGCTCAGTTACTATTGTTGAGGGATTGGATGCAGACCTGGGACTTCCCCACCTGCAGTTTGAGCCAAGCCACAGAGTCTGTGGGACCAGAAGCCCTATCACTTTCTCAGATTCAGAGGCATTACCGAAGGAAGTATCTTTCCCCTCCCAGCCCCTGTTACAAAGACTGGCGAACAGGTGAGCCCAGACATGCTGCAGAGGCAGAGATCTCCGCTCCTCAGCCTTTGTGCCCTCCATCTGCATGGGACCGAGGCAGGCCACCTCTGGATCTGTTTGTTAGATGAGCCACTGGAGCTGATGTGAGGATCCAAGGAGTCCCAGAAGTGACTTGGATAGACACTAAATGACCCAAGGTGCCTGGAGGCACTGTCAGGTGGCCACTGTCTCCCACTAGCTGACCTCAGGGCTTTCCAGGCCATTCTTCAGGGTGGGCTGTGGGGGTCAACCACTCTCTGGTTGGATGAACCCCAAGAGCAGGGGTCGTGACCTCAGGCAGCCCTGAACCTTCCATTTTTGTCCCCAGCTCTGCCAAAGCCTCCGATTGACCTTGTGGTGACAGAGACAACCGCCACCAGCGTCACCCTGACCTGGGACTCTGGAAACTCAGAGCCTGTGTCCTACTACGGCATCCAGTACCGTCCAGCGGGCATGGAGGGTCCCTTCCAGGAGGTGGATGGCGTGGCCACCACCCGCTACAGCATTGGCGGCCTCAGTCCTTTCTCGGAGTACGCCTTCCGCGTGCTGGCGGTGAATAGCATCGGGCGAGGGCCGCCCAGTGAGGCGGTGCGGGCGCGCACAGGGGAGCAGGCTCCCTCCAGCCCCCCGCGCCGCGTGCAGGCACGCATGCTGAGTGCCAGCACCATGCTGGTGCAGTGGGAGCCACCCGAGGAGCCCAACGGCCTGGTGCGGGGCTACCGCATCTACTACACCCCCGACTCCCGCCGCCCCCTGAGCGCCTGGCATAAGCACAACACGGATGCCGGGCTCCTCACCACCGTGGGCAGCCTGCTGCCCGGCATCACCTACAGCCTGCGTGTGCTGGCCTTCACTGCCGTGGGCGACGGCCCCCCAAGCCCCACCATCCAGGTCAAGACGCAGCAGGGAGGTAGGTGCTGGTGGATGGCGGGCAGAGCTGGGGTGGGCGAGGCTGGGCAGTGCCTCCTCCCTCCAGCCATGAGCTTGGGGCTTCAGGAGAATAAGGGCTTGTGTCCACACATACGGTCACTTGGGAGGCAGGGTGGGTGTGGGGGTGAGGCCTGGCCTTCCTGTCTCCTTTTCCTGGATGCTCCCGCCCTCGGGGGGATTGGTGAGGCTGATGGCACCTGACCTGGCGGTGTTGCAGTGCCTGCCCAGCCCGCGGACTTCCAGGCCGAGGCCGACTCGGACACCAGGATCCAGCTCTCGTGGCTGCTGCCCCCGCAGGAGCGGATCATCAAGTATGAGCTAGTGTACTGGGCGGCAGAGGACGAGGGCCAGCAGGTGAGTGCCCACAGGCCAGAAGGGAGGAGGACTCCTCCTGGTCCCTGGGGGTCTGTGGTGGGCTCACCCAGGCTTCTCTAGATTTCTGTGGTCATGTGGGCACAGTCCCTTGGGGCTCTGGGATTTATGTGGCCTCTGTGCTTCTGTAGTCTTTTGTCACCTCTGTGCTGGGGACAGAACCCCTAGATGTGTCCTGGATCTCTTAGGCTCTGTGCTCACATGGCACCAGCAGAGCCCTGAAATTCTGCTAGGGCCAGGCAGTTGGTGAGGTGCCCTTGTGTGGTCCAGGTGGCCATGTGGCATGAAGCCAGCCCTGTAGCCACCATGGGTCCCCGGGGGTCAGCTGCCTTCTATGTTGGGGAACAGCCTCTGAGGGACCTTTGAGGTCAGGGCAGTCAGTGAGTGCTCCCTGCTCTTCCAGCACAAGGTGACCTTCGACCCCACCTCCTCCTACACCCTAGAGGACCTGAAGCCTGACACGCTGTACCGCTTCCAGCTGGCTGCCCGCTCTGAGATGGGGGTGGGCGTCTTCACCCCCACCATTGAGGCTCGCACAGCACAGTCTAGTAAGTGTCTCCCGAGGCCACCACCTGCTACAGTTGGGCAGGGACGCAGACATACACATACCCCTTCCCCTCGACCAGGCGGGTGGTCAGATCTGCTGGGCCCTGGGCTCAGTCTGGACCTTAAGAGAGGGACAGGTAAGTGCCCTCTAGTCTGCATCCAGGCGGTTGCTGTGCTCGCTGCTCCCTGCCCGACTCCTGCCCCTCTCTCACCTCTACGCCCACCCAGGTAAGTCCTGTGTCTCTGACTCACCTCCTTCCCCAACCCACTCTGTGCTAGTCACACTAGCCTACTGGGCCGTCCTCAGTGGAGGGACCACTGTGCTCGCTGTGTCCCATACCTGCTTCTGCGGGCGTCTCCCTTCCCCATATCCTCACATCTCATCTCCCTATTACCTGTGTTCCCACCTCATACCCCCTCCGCAAAGAGTACATGTGAGCTGTGCAGTCACACTGAGCCAGAGCACACAGCAGAGATGAGACCGTGTGACTAGGCGTGTCTCCCTGCCTGTGTTGAGACCATGTGGCCCTCCATGTGTTGGAACATCCATGAGGCCATCTGTGTGCCTGCTTTGCATGTTACTGTATTTCTGTGTGAGTGAGACTCGGATGCCGTGTGTCCCTGCCCAGGCACCTAACAGCTCCCAAATGTGTGTGTCACGAGTCTGCTGTAGTCCTGGGGTCAGGTCTGTAAGGCTGTTCTTAGAATTGGGACCCAACCAGTGTGTCTCTGGGTGTCTGAGGGTCTCTGCAGCTCTCCTAGTGACAGACTGTGAGACTGGTCATGTGGCCAGTGGGCCACTGTGTGAGGCTGTATGTGATAGCCGTGCCATAGGTGTGTGGCTGGTTAAGGTTGTGGCATTGAGACTGAGCACATGTGCTGACATGTGATGTTCTTGTGAGGCCGCCCATGTCACATGGGACTGTGTGAATGTGCCACGTGTGATCTGATGTTCACAGATTCATTCTGTAAGTGCCTGCCGAGCTCCTGGTCAGGGCCCGTGCACACTGCAGGGCCAGCAGCACAACCCTGACGCAGCCTCTGCCCACGGGGATCCTAGTCCAGTGGGGAAGACAAAGGTTAAACCCGCAATTATCCAAATGAGCTTTTAATTATGTTTGTGTAAAGTGCTGTGGAAGAGGCAGACAGTGCAGAGGTGATGGGACGGGAACCTCACCTGGTCTGCGGGGTCAAGGAGGGCTTCCTTGGGTGATACAGAGGCCCCAGGAAGGGGGCCAGCTGGTGCTCAAGGCAGGAAGGCACTTGGTTGTGGTAAGCAGCAAGCAGCCGGCCAGTGTGGCCAGAGCAGCCCCAGATCACAGCAGTCAGGGCCTCAGGGACAGAGGACAGGAGGGAGGGCTGCCTGGCTGCTGTGTGAGAACACACGGGACAGCCAGACAGAATGCCGGAGACCAGTGAGGAAGCTGTGCATCAGTCTAGGCAAGAGATGTAGGCTCAGGTGAAACGGTGGGGGTGGATTTAAGAGCTGTCTGGGATGCTACTGGCCGGACTTGGTGATGAGTTAGGTGTGGGGCGCTGAGGGAGAGGGACACACTGGGTGAAACCTGTGTGTGTGGTGCACAGACCTGGGAGGACAGTGGTGCCACTCCCTAGGATAGGAAGTGGGACAGAAGCAGGTGGGAGGGGTGCACCTGGTTCCAGGGCCCCCAAGCCTAAGATGCCATGTGCCATCAAAACGGTGATGCTTGACAGGCTGCCAGAATCCAGGGCTGGGGCTGGAGGTGGAGAACGAGAGATGGAAGGCGATCCAGGAGTGGGGAGTGTCTTGGAGGTTGAAAGAAGAGGCTTTTAAGAGGTGGACCAGATGCTCCCACTAAGTAGTCAGGGCCAGAGGGACACAGGAGCATCCACTGGATGTAATGTGTAATGTGGGGGGTGGACCCAGACGAGAGTTTTGGTGGCATGAGGGGCTGAAATCAGTTGTAGTTCCACGTGGTATGAATGGGAGGCAAGTAGAGACAGAGAGCTCAGTGTCTGCAGTTTAGCTGGCGGGAGGGGACACTGTAGCTGGTGTAGGGTGGGGGATGGTGGGCGTGGGGCTAGACTGGGATTTGCCTCGTAAGATGGGAAAATACTGAACATATATAAATGCTATTGGAAATGTGTTGATACGAAGAAGTAGAAAATACAGAAAAGAGAAGGCTAATTGGAGGCTCAGGAGGTGGAGAAGAGAGCGGAGCACGGGCGATGGGAGAGATTGGCCTTGGACAGGAGGGCACCCTTTGCCCTTCCCAGGGGAGGAAAGGAGAAACTTGGTGCAAATGCAGGTTGGTTGGTGGGTTTGGTAGCAAGAGATGGAGGAGCTGCTGTTGGGGGACTTTGGTTTTCTTGCAGAGTTGGAGACAGGGTCGTGTGCTGAGAGGAGGGGAGATGGCAGGAGCTGGCGGTTTGAGGAGTCTACAGGAGGTGGGAGGCATCTGGTGTAAAGTGGTGGAGGGAGCCGGGCAGAGAACGGAGCAGCAGACAGCATGGAGGGCCCAGGTGAGGCCGTGGGGTGCTCACAGGATGCCAGCTTGCCCGAGTGCCGCCTCGAGAAAGTGTAGGGTTGGGTTCATTCAGAGCTTGGTGCAGCCTGGGCAGGAGCTTGGAGGAGGAGGCAGGGGAGTTTGTGATGTTGGCGAGAGTGGTGAGATTCTAAGCTGAATGTCGAGGGTGATAAGGACGGGAGGTTGATGGATGAGGTGCCCCTCGGGGAGGTGTAGGCACAGTGCTGGGGGCCCTGGGCAACTGAGCTGGGACAGCAGGTGAGGGCCTGTGGGGGGTGCTGGAGGCTATAGTCTTAGAGACAGTGGCAGCATCCAGGGCATGACCACAGCAGCACAGAGGAGGAGAAAGCTCTGGAGATGAGGGACTTGAGGGCCAGTGGGTTGAGGGGTGGCTGGAGTCACCTGGGCAGGGGTGGTGGCAGAACTTGAGATGGCAAGAAGCCTGTGTGATAGCAACAGTGTCCTCAGTGGGAATAGGGTCTGGAAATGTCACTGGGAACAAGGAGGGCATGGACCTGCCTTCTGACACCCAAGAAAGCTGTTGAGCGAGGACACCTCCCCTGTGCCAGGGGCCTGTAGCCTCTGTGACTTCCTGCCCCTCCGTCGCAGACACCCTCTCGCAGGCACAGGCCGAGGCAGCTGTGCACCAGAAGAGCCGATGGGGTCACTTGTCCTGAGAAGGGAGAGAGCTGTGGGCTGGAGAGGGTCTCCATGTGTGGTTGTGGGTGTGACTGGGGGTGAGGTTGACATGGCCCCATGCTTGTGTGTGTTTGTTTTATGGGAGACTGTGTGTGAGGTGCTGTGTTAGAGCCGTGTATGTGTGTGTGTGTGTGTGGAGCCTGTGGTCCAGAGGGAGCCAGGCCATCTGGTGGCAGTGGCAGCAGCCTGCCTGGAGGGGCCCTGGGATAGCCCCGCTGTACCCGGGGCGTAGCCTGCCTGGGTGAGTTTCCTGTCCTCTGTGATTGGTCGCTGTGCCTGACCCCCACCTCCATCTGCCTGCTTCCCCCCATTTGTCTTCCCCAGCCCCCTCCGCCCCTCCCCAGAAGGTGACGTGTGTGAGCGTGGGCTCCACCACAGTCCGGGTAAGTTGGGTCCCACCGCCAGCCGACAGCCGCAACGGCGTTATCACCCAGTACTCAGTGGCCTACGAGGCGGTGGACGGCGAGGACCGCGGGCGGCACATGGTGGACGGCATCGGCCGCGAGCACTCCAGCTGGGACCTGGTGGGCCTGGAGAAGTGGACGGAGTACCGGGTGTGGGTGCGGGCGCACACAGACGTGGGCCCCGGCCCCGAGAGCAGCCCGGTTCTGGTGCGCACCGACGAGGACGGTAGGCAGCGCTGAGGGGTGGGTGGGGAGGGTGGCTGCTCTGCCAGGACACCACCCACCTGGCTCCCAGGGCCTTGACCTCCTGCAAGCCCAGAAGGACACATCATCTTTCTGGTGTAGGCTTAATAGTCCAAACTGGGGAGGTGCAAGAGACACTCAGTAGAATCAACTAGACTCTGCCTTGACTAGATGTTGGCGTGATGTGGGGCCCAGGAAGAGATAGGACAGGTTGACTTGGGGTGGTAGAAGGCCTGGTGCCCCACCTTCACCCAGTTCCCCCACTGCTATCCTCCCCACCAAGTGAGGTTAGCCTTGAGCCAGAGAGGTGACAGGGTCCCCGACTCTTCCCTGTGCCAGGCAGAGGGAGCCTTCCACGTTCCCCTCCAGGGACAGACAGCCTAAGGAAACTGCATCAGATCCTTTCCTGGGGCCGTGGGGAAGGTCCTGGAATGTTCTGTGCCTAACTGAGCCCAGATCCGTACCATGGGCCTGACTTCCTTCTCCACCTGGTTCCCAGTGCCCAGCGGGCCACCGAGGAAGGTAGAGGTGGAGCCACTGAACTCCACGGCGGTGCACGTCTCCTGGAAGCTGCCTGTCCCCAGCAAGCAGCATGGCCAGATCCGCGGCTACCAGGTCACCTATGTGCGGCTGGAGAATGGCGAGCCCCGGGGCCCCCCCATCATCCAGGACGTCATGCTGGCCGAGGCCCAGGTGTGTCACTGGGAGGTGCTGGGGTGGGAGGGTGAGCGAGGCCAGCATGCTTTGCTTCCTCTTTGGAGCCCAGGTTTGCTTCCTGCCCCTGCCTGCTGTCAGAGGGACTGTGACACCAAGACGTCCTGCTGCATCAGGCTAGGGAAGTGCTGGGACCAGGTGGTTAGGACGAGGTGTCAGGAGCACTCCCTCCTCTGTCTTGGGTCTGCCTAAGCTGTGTCATCCCAGACCCTGTCAGCCCCATCTGCCCAGGTGACAGCCTGGCAGTCTGTGGCTCAGCCACCAGCACTAGCAGTGAGCTCTGTCCTCAGTCCCCACAAGCCTTCCTTTGTGGTTTGCAGGAAGTACATTCGCTGTCACACATAGGCTGGGCTTAGGAGATGCAGCTGCTCCTCCTACAGCCAAGGGCTGTCCTCTCCCCCGACTTGGCCCTTGGCATCGCAGAGTCCTGTGAATAGCCAGGCTGGGGTTTTGCTCCGTGCTTTGCCCGCAGAGGATGGCTCAGCCCCTGATGTTTACTCTCGAGGGCTGGGCCTGCCAGCCAGTCTCATACCTTCCTCTGTGCACTTCTGTCCCTAGGGGTGAGCTTGGGGTGAGGTCGCTGGGGTATTCTCAGCACTGGTTTGCTATTCAGATGGAGAACCTGAGGTACTAGGCGGTTAGGCAAGTGGGCCAGAATTTCCCAGTAAGGGGTGGATAAGAAGCCAAGTCTCCAGACTCCTGGGAAAGGGCTATAATTGCTACCACGAGTTCCCTCCCAAAATAATCTGCTGAAAAGTCACAATACTTGGTGTGTCTGTGCTCAGAGGCTTCCCATCGAGAATCAGGGCCTTGGAGGGATCCACAGAGGGCAGCGCTGTGGAGAAAGAAGCCCAGATTCCCTCCAAGAACCCACACACCCTCCCCCCTCCCCATTCAGTTTTCACCCTACCTGGGCTGGGGTCAGCGGTGCAAACATGTACCCTGTGTTCTGCGTGCTGTGCTGAGGGATGGACTCACCCATAGACAAGACAGGGCCTTCATGCCATCTGCTGGGCTCAGCCCTTTGCCCAAAGGACGCCTTCTTCCTCCTCTCAGCCTGCCCAGTGCTGAAGGAACGGGGTGGAGGAGGCTGTGGACCCGCCTGCATTCCGGCGCAGGTTGAGGGCTCTTCCCGGAGCTTCAGCGGACACACCCACCCAGAAACATCCTGGGAATGGGCTCTGTCCAGTCCCTCCCACCCTAGGGGGCCAGCAGCACGGCTGCAGCCAGTGGGGTTTCAGAGAAGCCACTTTGAGTGCCCCCTTCTGGTCCCAAGTGGTTTGAAAGGAGCTGGGCCATAGGACAAGGGACACTGTCCTCTTGGCTATGGATACCCTATGACAGAAGGTAATCATGAGCCTGGGCTCCAGGGGAGCGAAGTGAAGGTGGAGGGCCTGCCCTTGCAGCACCATCACCTCCCGGGACTGGGTCATTCTGCTCCAAGCCAGTAGCAGAGCAGATGGGGCTGGTCCCCACGCTGGCCACAGGGCCCAGCTGTCCCCCAGCGCCTGGTCAAGGACACCACAGCCTGTCCTCCTTCCCCACAGCACCATCTGCTTAGCCCAGGCCCCATCAGTTCTGAAAGAAGCATGGGGTATGTGGCCCCCATGAGTGTGCAGCCAGACCTGTCTCCTTGCATGTATGTCTCCATCTCAAGCCTGTCCGTTTGTCGTGGTCTCCAGCTCCATCTCCCTGTCTCCTTCTGTCCCTTTCCTGTGGCCTGCTTTTCCATCTTCTCTCTGTTTCTGTCTCCCTCTTACCTACTGTGCTTCTGTCTGTCTTGTTCTCTTCTCTCCTCTCTCCTGTCTTCCCATCTCAAGCCTCTCCCTCCCATACCCTAGAAAGTGGCCGTGGCTGGGGGGGCAGTAGATGGCTTCTTCCCATATGTTATCTTGTGCTCCTTGCAAGGACTTTCCAAGAGACCTTCCTGGGGCAGGAGGAACTGGGGCCATTGGGCAGAGACTAGACCAGCACTGCAAGGGTGGTTGAGCAGGAGGACCCCATGGAGCTTCTAGTCTGGAGATGTTGTGGAGCACCTACCTGTGCTGTCCTGCCAACCCTCAGTGGTGCCGTAGGACTACCCTCCCTGCACCTGTCCAGCTAGTATACCTTTGTGCACAGTGTCCTAAAGTGGAATGTTCGAGAAATAGCAGTGCCGGCCCCGAAACGAGGCTCCCTACCTTGATTATCAGGCACCCCAGGAAGGAACAGGGGTCTCAGTGATTCGCTCGTGCCTTGGGGCAGGATCCAGGCTTCAAGCTTGGCACTTGCAGCCTTCGTCTTGCTGGCCAGCCTGCCCCAGCCCCTTCCAGCCACAGTACAGCTCCTGCTGTTCCTGGGACAACCCTCCTTGCCTAGGGTGACTGGATACCCTATCTTCTCAACTGGGATACTTCTGAGAGTGAAAAGAAATGCTGTGAATACTCATTCCAATACAGCAAGCCTAGGCCAGGACTGTCTGAGGCAACCCAAGGGCACAGTCACCATACTCACCCTCGTGTCTCCCCTCTGCCATGTCCGGCAGTCTCTCCCTCAGAGCACCTCCAGGTGGCGCTGTGTGACCTCCTCAGTTTCTGGGAGCCCTCTCCCTCCAGCCCACTGCCCTCCAGGCCTCCCCTCCTCATCCCTGGCGCACATAGCTGGGCTCACACACAGTTGGGCTCGTGAGGCGGGGGCTGGGATCTTCGGACAGGGAGTGGTCCTGGGGTGCCACTCCTGGGCACTTCAGAGGCCCATGCCCGCCATCTGCCCTCCCCGGGCCAGGCCCCTCGGGGCCAGAGTCCTTCACATCCTGTCTCCCTTTCTCTCCCTCTCCCGCGGTCAGTGGCGGCCAGAGGAGTCCGAGGACTATGTAAGTAAGAGGTGTGCGAGCGCGGGCAAGACTTGGGTCAGGCTGGGCTCGTGGGACACTCCCCCTCCTCCACCTCTCCTCCCAGCCTGAGCCACCAAGATCCACAGGGCACCAGCCACATCCAGAGAAAATTGGCATTTAGGCGCAAGCCCCAAGCTGAGCAGCGACTGGCATTTCCTCTAATCCTTACCTTCTCGCCTGTCGAGCAGCAATTTCAGGCCAGTGTTCGCGATCGACCAGGGCCTGGCCCCTGCTCTGGCCAGACGGGGATAGAGTTAAATCCGATCCTGATCGTTAGGCTTTATTGATCCCTGGAGTGAAAAATCACCTGCTCTGGGCCCAGGCTGGGAGGGGAGTCCGGGGAGCTGGGTTCCAGCGTTGGTGCATTCTGGAGCCCCAGCCCTGGGAGACCCTCCAGCCAGGGCAGGAGGGGGCCTGCAAGGGGTTGGTGGCGGCTGCAGTGGCCCCACCTGAGGCTCAGAGCTGGAGGGACGCCAGGGTTGGTGGTGACAGCTCTATTCCCACTGAGCGGTGTTTCCCTCCCCTCTTCCCACTCTTCCCTCTGTGTGGTGTGGCTTAGCCTCCCGTGGTTTTCTCCGCATGTCCGGAAATGATGCCTTGGCTGGGGATGGGTATATGGGCAGAGCCTGCCAAGACAGGGGGAACACTGCCCTAGCTGAGTTCTCAGGCATCACTGGGGGCGGTGGGGAAGTATGTTTCTGGGGGTGGTTTTCCTGTCCTCTCTTTCCTCCCTGTCTCAAGAAGCATTGCAGAGCGTAAGGTGCTCACAGAGGCGGTGCCTGGATGGGGCAGGAGGGGGTCCTGACTTGGTCCCGCAGGGTGGCGCCTTGGCTCACCCCTCCACTCTCGTGTGCGTGTGTTAGTACCCACAGGTGGCCGTCCGCCTGCTAGTGCAGGAGGAGCTGTAGGCTGCATGCGTGTGCGTGCCAAGAGCCATTCGAGGTTCTATGTGCATGCGAGGCTGTGTGTAACGTGTGTCCAGACCTTACGAGGTACAATGGAGTGAAGGAACAGTGTGGCCCTTTGTTTTTGTCTGAAAGCAAGAATGAGCTGTCTGCCCCAGGCATGTGGCTCCTAGGATGGACAGGGTCCTTCTGGGTACCCATCCCCTGCCTGTTCTGCCTCCAGCAGAGTCCGGCATTGCACAGCCCACTCTCGCAGAATCTCCGGCCCTGGGGTTGCCCCACCAGCTTCAGTCCCGAGGGGGCTGGCCTGGTCTAGCCCCTCCTTGCTCTCCTGTGATGGGAATGGGCCCCTCCTCCTCCCTTAGGAAACCACCATCAGTGGCCTGACCCCGGAGACCACCTACTCCATTACTGTTGCCGCCTACACCACCAAGGGAGATGGTGCCCGCAGCAAGCCCAAAATTGTCACGACCACAGGGGCAGGTGAGTGAGGGTCAGGGCCAGAGCCGAGGGTGGGGCCATCAGGAGGGCAGGACCAGAACCCAGTGCGTGGTTGTTCAGTCCCAGGCCGGCCCACCATGATGGTCAGCACCACGGCCATGAACACTGCGCTGCTCCAGTGGCACCCACCCAAGGAGCTGCCTGGTGAGCTGTTGGGCTACCGGCTGCAGTACCGCCGAGCCGACGAGGCGCGGCCCAACACCATCGACTTCGGCAAGGACGACCAGCACTTTACAATCACTGGCCTGCACAAAGGGGCCACCTACATCTTCCGGCTTGCTGCCAAGAACCGGGCCGGCCCAGGCGAGGAGTTTGAGAAGGAGATCACGACCCCTGAGGACGTGCCCAGCGGTTTCCCCCAAAACCTGCGTGTGATAGGGCTGACCACGTCTACCACGGAACTGAGCTGGGACCCCCCGGTGCTGGCGGAGAGGAATGGGCGCATCACCAACTACACCGTGGTGTACCGTGACATCAACAGCCAGCAGGAGCTGCAGAACATCACTGCCGAGACCCACCTGACACTCTCAGGCCTCAGGCCAGACACCACGTATGACGTCAAGGTCCGTGCACGCACCAGCAAAGGCGCCGGCCCACTCAGCCCCAGCATCCAGTCCCGGACCATGCCCGTGGAGCAAGGTGTGTGCTGTGGGCATGTGGCTGCGCCTGGGGACCTCTGCTCTCCTTCACCCACTGACCTCTGGCGACTGTGATCCACTAGCCTCTGGTGTGTGACGCTCCAATCTCTCATGACCGTGACCACTAACCTCTAGCAAATGGGCCCCACATTCTCAGTGTGTGACCCCTGATCTCTGCTGTCCTTAACCTACTGACCTCTGCTGTGTGACTCTCCAATCTCTTGTGACCCTAACCCACTGATCTCTTTTGACTGCATCACCACTCTGGGGTACACAATGCTAATCTCTCGGGGCCGTGACCCCCTGATGTCTAGTGAACATGATCTGCTGTGCTTTCTGGTGTGCAGCCACATGCTGCTTGTGACCGAATCCCACTGACCTCTGATCACTCTGACCTGATATGTATAAGTTCCAGCTTCACCCAAGCACTTCTGGAGATCCTGACCACGGGTCCTGCAGCGTCTGCCCCACTCTGTGCCCACTGTGAGGAGGAGCCGGAGCTGGGAGCTGAACTGTGCAGTTGAAGCTGGAAGGAGTAGGGGTGCCTGGTCCTCTGCAGCCGTTCCTAACCCTCTGCACTACCCCCACATCTCTTCCTGGGGAACCCCTTCAGGCCCATTCACCCCAGTTATGCAGTCAGAGCTGACTCCCTTCTTACATCCCAACAGTGTTTGCCAAGAACTTCAGAGTGGCGGCTGCCATGAAGACATCTGTGCTGCTCAGCTGGGAGGTCCCCGATTCCTACAAGTCAGCTGTACCCTTCAAGGTGGGTGAAGCCAGCCAGCCATGCCTGGCACACACGGAGTCCTGCTGTGGGCCCTCACTCTGGTCCCAGGCATGCATGCTGATGCCATGTGATGCCGGGTCCTGGTTAGGTGCGCGCATGTGCTATGGCTGCAGGCCTGTGATGGGAGGCCTCACCCAAACGTGCTGCCTGCCCTCTTCCCGGCAGATTCTGTACAATGGGCAGAGTGTGGAGGTGGACGGGCACTCCATGCGGAAGCTGATTGCAGACCTGCAGCCGAACACAGAGTACTCGTTTGTGCTGATGAACCGCGGCAGTAGTGCAGGGGGCCTGCAGCACCTCGTGTCCATCCGCACGGCCCCTGACCTCCTTCCACAGAAGCCGCTGCCAGCCTCTGCCTACATCGAGGATGGCCGCTTCACGCTCTCCATGCCCCATGTGCAGGACCCCTCACTGGTCAGGTGAGCAGACGAGGCTTCAGGGGAGGCTGGCGATGCAAACACGGGCAATGATGTTCCTGATTCCCACTCTGCCCGCCAGGTGGTTCTACATCATGGTGGTGCCCATTGACCGTGTGGGAGGGAGCATGCTGACACCCCGGTGGAGCACACCCGAGGAGCTGGAGCTGGATGAGGTGCCTGGGGGCCATGCGAGGCAGCACTGGTGACAGTCCCATTGCAGTGGTTGGCAGTGGCCCCTGGGACTCCCTCAAACTGGAATCACTCTCTTGCTGGCTGCCTGCCCCCCTCTCAGGGGAGAGAGACTCTGAGTTGGCCCCTGAGAGCTGTTAGAGAACTCCTGGAGGGCTCACAGAGAATCCCCAGAGGGTTTGTGGAGGATCCCCTGGGGTGGGAAGTGGCAGAGACATCTCTGCAGAGTCTCGGGTCCTGCAAGCTTAGAGTCTCGAAGGCTTTGAGGCCACAGAGGGGTTAGAGTGGAGCCCCAACACATTTGGAACTCTCCGCCCTCTTCTCGCAGTGGTGTGGAACCAGCCCTCTCTGGTTAGGGTGACAGGCAGGTTACCTGGAGGGCCCCTTCTCACTGGGGTGGCTCAGGAAAGTGATTGTCATGTCTCGTGTCTGGCGTGATTCTACAAGCACAGTGGGGCAGGCCCCAGGCCCGGGAGCGTGTGCTGCAGGGCTCCGCGTGACTCCCGTGCTCTGCTCCATCAGCTTCTGGAGGCCATCGAGCAGGGTGACACGGAGCAGCAGCAGCGGCGGCGGCGGCGGCGGCGGCAGGCAGAGCGGCTGAAGCCCTATGTGGCCGCTCAGGTGGATGTGCTCCCTGATACCTTCACCCTGGGGGACAAGAAGAGCTACCGGGGATTCTATAACCGGCCCCTGTCTCCAGACCTCAGCTACCAGTGCTTTGTGCTCGCCTCCCTGAAGGAACCCGTGGACCAGGTCTGCCTGAGACCCCAAGCCTGACCAGATAGCCCCCAGGCCAGTCTCAGACTCCCCAGAGGCCCCAGACCTGCACTAGGGGTCTCAAGGCACTAACCCCTAGGACCCAGAAGGCCAGACTTAATCTAACCCTAGGTGCCCAGTCAGCCAACCAAGCCCAGAGCCCTTTCTCCAGGTTTGTGGGGGCAGCGAGTGGGGGATCTCACCCAGAGTTCACTACCTGTGTTGTTCCTCCACCGGCCACAGAAGCGCTATGCCTCCAGCCCTTACTCCGATGAGATCGTGATCCAGGTGACACCAGCCCAGCAGCAGGAGGAGCCCGAGATGCTGTGGGTGACGGGCCCTGTCCTGGCGGTCATCCTTATCATCCTCATTGTTATTGCCATCCTCCTGTTCAAGAGGTGAGTGCTCCAGTGGACGGCCACCTGTCCCTGGACTCTCAGGCCCTCCCTGGGCCTAGGGCAGCCACACCTGGCCTGCACCTCAGAAGTGCACCCCTGGGGTCAGTGGGAAGCCAGGAAGAGCAGAAGCAGTGTGTGTGCACATGCATGGATATATACGGCATGATGAGGAGCCGAACCTTCACAGAGGGCTGATCACGTGCATCCTCGGGTATGTCTGTCTGTCCACCTCTGTGTTTCTGTGGATGTGAGCGTGTCTGTCTCTCAGCTTCAAGTCACCACCCTCTTCTGGTCTCCTATCTTCAGCTCCTCCTCCTCCACCATCCCTAGATGACTCCCCTGCCTGGCTGTCCTGCTCAGGCCTCAAGAGGTCCAGACCCAGCTGCAGGCCCACATGCCCTCAGACGTTCACTTGGCAGACATTTGTTCAGTGCTTGCTGTTAACTGCAGCCTGCACAGCTGTCCCAGCCCCAGGGTGTCTTGAACCTTCCCACACCCTCCCCCAGGGCCCCTATCCCAGGGGATGGGCCCATCCATTGAGTTACCAACCAGAAACCTGAGTGTCATCCTCACCCACCCCCATCGCACTCCACCCAGTCCCCCGGGAGTCCTGTCCTGACTATCACTGGACCTGCCCCCGCCATGGGCTCCTCACCAGGTAATGCACATGCAGGCATAGCTGGGTACCTGGCCCATGGCACGCCTCAGGCCTCTCTTAGTTGCAGCTCTTGGAGTCTCCCCTTTCTCTCCATCCTCCTCCAGGCCTGAAAGGTGTTTCCAAAGATTTACTTTGTCACTCAGTTTAAAACTTCTTAGCTTTAACTTCTTAGTTTTAACTATAGAGTTTTATAGCCTATCAATTGAATGTCTGGCTTGTCTGGCCACCACCACCACCGCCAGTGTTGTCACCAAACTCATGCAGCTCCAGGGCCAGCTCCAGCTGTGCCCTGCCCCACTCTGCAGCTCTCCCTGACCACCAGGCAACTGTCAGCTCATCCTTCAAGACTCCTTTCCAGGCTCTGGGGCCCTGAAGCTCTGCCAGGCCCCCAGCCCTCCCCAACACTGTTCCCACCATCGGGTGATGCTTCAGTGGGAACATTGTTAGACTGTCCACGAATGCTTGTTGGTCCATATGTCTGAATGCATCTCTGCATAGGAGTTCTTGTGCCCAGTCTCTCCCCGGCCCTGACCCTGAGCCTTGACCTGGACCCAATGTCTCCTTCCTGAATTAGCTCCTTCCTCCCAGGGTGAATAGGGACAGGCTCTCCTGGTTCTCCTGGAGACGGCTGCAGGAAGAACCTGAGGAGGGTCCCACATACACCCCCACCTTCCCTCCACTTCTGTCTGGGTCCTGGTGTCTGCCAGGAGAGGCGACCCTCCCTGTGAATGCCACGTGTGTGCTATAGCTCAGTCTTGCAGTGTCTTCCGGTCATGAGAAGGCCTGAGTGCTTGACAGAAACAATGACCGTTCCTTTCTTCTGTCCTTGCCTGTCTTTCGGGACCTAGTAAACAAGAAAGGTAGGAGTCCTTCCTTCTCTCTTCACATGCCTCCCCTTTCACTTCTTACCCCATGCACATGGCGGGCCCCGCAGGGAGGGGCAGTGCTTTGACTGGAAGCCTTCAGGCCTGTGGCTGTCTGGCAGCTCGGCAGGCAATGGGGCAGGCTCTGTCACCCTCTCCACCAGTACCCTGCACAGGGGATGCCCCTTCTCTAGGGCACAGGCAGCACAGACCTCCGATGCTTCCCCTGCGTGCACAGACTGACTGAGCTCACCGGAGCCTTGCCCCTGGCTCCCAGTTCTCTGAGATTACCTTAGTGCTGCAAGAGACAGAGTCTGGCCTGGGTGCAGAGAGTGCTGGCCGCAGAGCACGGGGAAGGGTGTGCTACTCCACACTCGGGCACACTCTTACAAGTTCTCCCTCCCCAAGCACACCTGTGTCCATCGAGCAGAAGCGGCCCCTGGATACTTGTCAGCACTGGACCCCGTAGTCTGTGTCTGATCCTGTCCTTGTAGACTGGGGAGCTGAAGCCAGGAAGGGAGGACTCTGCCTGGCTAGGGTGCCGCCTTCCCCGTCCCTCCCCTGCTGCTCTGTGCATTTACCCTGATACTGACAGCCAAACGGCTAGGGCCCAGCTCTCTGATGTTTGCATATCTTATGTATCATTTGCATGTTTCTTCTTGGTGGCTCCTGCTTCCTCAGCTGTGGGGGCCTTGTGGACAACAGCCACTGCCTAGCAGTGACCTGCTGTTCATGCGAAAGAGCCGCCAGCCTCTGTGACCCCTTCCTTTCCCGCTGCACTGGCCCTCTGTGGACTTCCCACTCCTGCTGTCTTCCCACCCCTACCTGTATTCTCTCATGTGAAGCTGCTCTGGCCCTGGCTCAGAGACCCCAGGCTGGGGTGGGGCAAGGTGGGGAAGAGCTGTGGACACAGAGGCTCTGTGGCAGCCAGCCATGCCATGCGTCTCTGACCTCCCCCTGGACCTCGGTTCTCACCAACCACCCTTCTGCCTCTGCAGGAAAAGGACCCACTCCCCATCGTCCAAGGATGAGCAGTCAATTGGGCTGAAGGACTCCTTGCTGGCCCATTCCTCTGACCCCGTGGAGATGCGGAGGCTCAACTACCAGACCCCAGGTAGGACGGCTCCCTACACCTGCCTGCCCACTGCCTGCCCCCTGCCCAGGCTTGAGGTCTCCACCAAGGCCCCCTGGCCTCTGCCTGGTCCCTACTTCCTATTCCTCCCTTCTGCCTTTCTCCTGGTATCCACCTACTTTGTTGAAGTGACCAGGGAACCCCTGGGGGTGGTGGGGCAGCTGCTTGGGCACTGCCTCATTTTTTGTCAAGCTCTCCAAACATGGGCCAGGGAACAATGGCCCACAGAGCCCGCATCCCAGCACAGGGTACCCAGCCTCTGTGTCTGCACTCTGGCCTCTGTACACAAAAGAGGGCTTTGTTGGTGGCAAATGGCCCATTGGACACGTGGTGGGATGGGGTGCTGGCACCTGACCCTTCCTGGTGGCTCGCCCCAGATTTTCCATGCAAGCACAGGGCTTGGTGTCTGCCCTTCTTGCCCCACCACTCACGTGGCTCTCTGGCTGTTCCTTCTACCTGAGGTGTTGCTCCCTCCCCGTGCCCCAGTAACACAGCTCAGACTTCTTCCCCGGGGTGGGGTGGGGGGAATCTCTGCTCGGCTCCCAGATGCTTCTTCCATCATGGCACCTCTCACCCTGGGCTGGAATTGCCTCTGTGGCAGTCTGAGCTTTGGGGAGCTGGGAGCTGTGTCTTATTCCTCCACCATCTCCTGTCTTGTGCTCACGGAGCGTTCTTGTTGAATGCCTGGGAAGCAGACACAGACAGCTGAATGAGTGAGTGAACTAACATACACAGGGTTTGTGTGCACACGAGCTAGTTAATTGCTGCATACTAAATTACCCCAAAACTTCGTGGATGAAAACAACAACAATTATGTACTATTCTCACAGTTTTTGTGAGTCAGAAATTCAGACAGGAGCATAGCAGGAGTGGCTTGTCTCTGTTCCAGAATGTCTGGGCTCTCAGCCGGAAGACTCAAAGGCTGGGAGCCAGAATCATTTAAACCAGGGGTCAGCGAACTATGACCCTGGGCCAAATGCGACCCACCACCTGTTTTTGCAAATAGAGTTTTATTGGAACACAGCCACATCTGTTCATTTATGTATATTGTCTGTGACTGTTTTCACACTACAAAAGCAGAGTTAAGTAGATATGATAGATACCATATGTCTACAAAGCCAAAAATATTTACTACCTGGCCTTTTATAGAAAAGTTTGCCAGCCCCTGAATTCTGGAGATACATTCATTCTTGTGTCTGGTGGTTGACGCTGGAGTTGGCTATGAGCCCACTGGGGTTTTTGGCTGTGACAACCACGTAAGGCCTCTTCCTGTGGCCTGGGCTCCCCCATAACATGCTGACTTGAGTTCCAAGGGCGCATGTCCTGAGAGCGAGCAAGCCAGGCTGACCTAGCAGACTGTTGCAGCCAGACATGCTCAGATCTACGAGGAACCAAAGCTCCAGGATGCTGGGGCCTGGAGGGCAGAGCTGCCTCCTCTGAGAGGGGATGCTAACCTACATTAGCGGGCAGAGTGGGTGGGAGGGAGCACCCTTTGTGGAAAGCAGCTCGGGGCGCCGTGTTCTGTGGCGCTGGAGTTGAGGATGTTGAGAGCCTAGAGAAGAGACTGGAGGATTAGGCCAGGGTCCAGTCATAGAGGAACCTGGGTGCCAGGCTACAGGGTTTGGACTTCATCTTGAGAGCTCCAGGAAGACATTAAAGGTTTTTTAGCAGGGGCTAGTTGGGCAGAATTGTGCTTTAGAAGCATCGCTCTGGCTGCCGTGGGGAAGACAGATTGGAAGAGGAGAAGGTGGGGAGGCAGACTATTGAGAAGGTGCAGAGGACTTGGACGAGGTGGGTGGCGGAGGGAAGAGGTGTGCTTGGGAAGCATTAGGGAGGCAGGAACAGCAGGGCTGGGCTTGATTCCACATAGAGTGAGGAAATGGGGGCGGGGACGCCAGGCTTGCTCCATGGTTGCTGGCTGAGCGGTGGGTTGGGAGGGTCCAGGGGGCAGCTGGATCTTAGGGTCTGGACCTCTGCACCGACATCCTGGCTGGAGCCACAGGCACAGGAGGTGCCTAGGAACTCAACGGTGGTCAAAGCCTGGGAATGGCTCTCCCAGGAGAAGAGGAGGAGGGGGAAGAGCAGCCGGGGAAGGAGGTGGAATGTTGAGGAAGGATGGATGAAATGTAGCCAAGGAGGGGAAGGAGGGAATAGGAGTGTCCCTGAAGCCAGGCAGGGAGGGCTGTTCGAGGGGGGGCCCAGATGGAGGACTTTGGCATTGAGGACGTTGGCGAGCCGTGGCGGCCGAGTCCTGGGGGTAGGAGCATTTAGATGGATTGAGGCGGCCAGTGGGGAATGAGCAAGTGGGTGTGAGAGCTGGCCCGGGCCTGAACCCCTGTGGCTACTGCAAGGCCAGGGGAAATGGCAGGGGTCTGAGAGGAGAAAGCGGAGTGGAGAGGCCTGAGACGGTGTTTAAAAGGGTTGGGGTTCCAAAGGACGGGATGCTGTGGCCGGGGCAGGCCATGGGGAGGGGCACCGTGAGGGTCCCACAGGTGTTGAGATCAGGGCACGAGGCTGCTAGCGGGAAGAGGCGTCCTGTGCACAAAGGCGGCCCCGGGGCATTAACCAGTGACCAGAAGCTACGATGGGCGGTGGGGGCAGACAGCGAGGATGGCAGTGCTGTCCACGGCTGAAGGTTTCCTTTTTTTCAGTTTAGCAAACGTTTGTAATTTCTTTTGTAGTTTAACTTTTATCCTGAAAATGCTTCCAACGCGGATAAAAGCTGAAAGCAATACAGTCCTCCACTGCACGTCCTCCTATAGATTCACCCTTTCGTTTCTCGCCACATGTGCTTCATCTCTCTATAAAAGCACATTTACCTTTTGCCGAATCATCTGGAAATAGCCACGGTCAAACTTTGATACCAGGGAGCACAAGGGTTGGTTTGAACCTAGAATTTAGTCATAGAGGCCCCCTGAGGCCGCCCAAGCTCTGGGTGGGAGATGTGTCTGCAGGGAGGGCCTGCCCCTCCCGAGCCCTCAGCCCCTCACTGTGTCCAACAGTGACCTAACCAGAGGTTAATGGATTTCCTTCTCTTGCCCCGTTGTTTCTGTTCTTTTCTTCTGCAGGTTCCAGTGTCCCCAGTTGCCCGAATATCTCAAGTTAGTTTTCCACGTTCCCGTGTTTGGGGCCCACTCCAGCTTCTGTGTATTTCCTCCGCTGCTCTCACCTGTCACCTCTCTCCTTCTTGAGTTCTTCTCTCCCCTTTCCTCATTCTTCTCCCCCTTCTTGCTGTCTCCTGCCCTTTCCTTCTCCATCCCTCTCTCTCCCCACCTTGCTCCCTTCCTCCCCTATTTTCCCTCCCACCTATCTCTGCCTCTCTCTCCTCTGGCCTCATTCTGACACTTTTCTGATGCCTCTTCTGCCTCCCTGTCTCCTTCTCCTCTCTGCTTCTCTCTCCAAGTTCTTCCACGTCACTCTGCCATGTACGTCATGATCGCTCCATCCACATGCTGGGCGCTGGGATAGTAATGTCACAGAGCCTCCCATGGTGACTGGCGCCAGTGAGGGGCAGGAGTGCTGTCCAGAGGCAGGGCCCGCGGGCAGGGCACAGGCTGAAGCAGCCCAGTTCCATCCTGTCCGCTGCTCTCAACCTAGGCTTCCGGCTCCGGAAGTCTCCCATCCCCATTGAGAACCTGCCGCTCAGCACTGTGTCACATGGACATGCTCACACATGCTCACGGCACACACACACTTCCCTCCCTGTCCTCTCCCACCCCCTGCCACCGTGTGCCCTGCCATCCCTGTCGCCGCATGTACTGCTCTCCATGCCACCAGTGCCAAGTGCTCCATGGTCACACGTGTTCACATGTGCATATCCATGCATCGGGGCTGTCTCCACCACTGCACTCAGGCTTCACGCTAACTCTGCCTGTATGTGCCCCCGCCCCTAGGTATGCGAGACCACCCGCCCATCCCCATCACTGATCTGGCAGACAACATCGAGCGCCTCAAAGCCAACGATGGCCTCAAGTTCTCCCAAGAATACGAGGTGAGTCATCCTCATCCTGAACCCCTGCACATGCCTGGTCCAGGCCTGGCCCTGTGGCGGCTCCTCTCCCATCTCAGCCCCAGCTGTGGGAGGGGGACTCCAGGCTTCCCCAGAGGACAGAATGGAGAAGTCAGCTGTAGCAAGCGGGGAACTCAGCTCCTCAGGTGCTGGAGCTGGCTGAGGCTCCCCAAGCACCCTAGGTCAGGACACTCAGACACATGCCTCAAAGCTAACAGTCAGACAGGAGGTCACACACACACATAGATGAGTAATCAGCCGACATTTATGGAGAGCTCCCTGTGGGCTGACGCCAGGCTAGGCACTGGGCATGCATCACCTCATTCTGTCCTCCCCACAGTCCTGTGAAGTGTGTGCAGGTGTTATCCCATCTTACAGACAAGACGCTGAGGCTCCGAGAGAGGAAGTGACTTGCCTGAGGTCACACAGCTGATGCATAGTGGAGACTGTCTTGACAGCCCGGGCCCCACACGTGTGTGTGTTCACGGGTGTTCTCAGAATGCAGATCACAGAGATGGGGGGGGTCAGGGCTTGAGTCTTGCTGCACAGACCCTCATGCTCAGGGCCCTCCAGGTGTTCCTTCACTCTGGACTCGACCCTACCTACCTACCGACCAGGGCTCAGACTTGTGAGCGCTGCTGCTCCCTCACCTGCAGTCAGGGCTTCCAGGCCCAGCAGGGGAGGCACTTTGCTAGTGAAGGAGGTATTAAGGAGGTGATAATGAGAGCCCTGCCTCCTCTAAGGATCACAGATGGAAGCGCAGATGTTGTTAAGGCATTTTCTGCCTCAGCCCCTACTAGTCCCCCTGCCTCCAGCGCAGGCCTGGCACAGGGGTCTTGGTGGATGGATAAGTGATCGATGGGCTGGCCCAGCGCCGCCTGTGAGTCAGATGTACACCCTCGGCTGTGCACGGTATCCTGGGAAGCTTCCCTTCCAAGGGCTGTGGGCCAGGTCCCGCAGAGGAACTGGAGCTTGGCAGGCGAAATGGTGAGCACGTCTGCTGCGAGAAGAGTGTGCTGCTGCCCCCTGTAGAGCGCCCTCGCACTCGGGGGCCTGCTCTGCACAAGGCCCTGCTGCGAGGGGGACAGAGCGGTGAGTTGGGCCCCCTGCTTTCAGTCCCTTATCTGGCCCGGAAGGCCTCACGTGGTCTTCTACTCACTCACCTAGTTCCACGTCCCACATCCTCCCGATTGGGCTCTGTGCCTCACTGTCTAGGCTCACGGAGTCCCCCTTCCACCTTCTCCTCCAGCCTGAGCTTTGCTTCAAGACCCTCCTCCTCCAGGGAGCCTTCTCTGGCCCTGGCCAGCCTGCCGTGAGCTTTCCCTCAGCCAGGATCCCATAGCTCTGTTACTTTGAACTGTCAGTCAGTCCTCACGCATAGTCCAACATCTACCCTGTGCAGGGTGCTGGGGGCAGGGAGGGCTGGTGGGGAGACAGCGCACACAGGTAAACTGAGTGTGACGACGTGCCCCAATGCAGACATGCGGAGAAGGTGAGCTGGTGGCACCGACGCAGGCTGGGGCGGGTGTGCTGGGGGCACTCATGGAAGTGGTGCTCACTGTCCTGTGGAGGATGATGGGGCAGCGCCAAAACATGGAGGGCATTATGCGCTGCTCTGAGAGCCCTGGGCTGTGTTCCTCTGTGAAAGGGGGATGGTAATAGAACCAGTTTCTTGGGAGGATTAGATGAGAGAATACATGCAGAGTGCTTAAGACAGTGCCAAGCACTCCGTAAGTTTTCACTAGGACTCAGCTGTTATTATTGTCCCCTAAGGTGATGCGGGGCCATGGAAGGCAAGAAGCAGGGAACTTGATGATCAGATCTGCATTTACAAGGGGTGTTCCGGCTGCAGGACGGGGTAGGGCAAAGTGAAGAGGCAGGGAGATGCCAAGTCTGAGCGGGAGGGTGGCTTTGCTGAGGCCCTGGCAGCAGGTTGGAGAGAGCCAAGGGGTGGGGTTGCTCCGGGACATGGGTTCTGATGGGACGCGGCACAGAGGAGTTTTGAAGACGATTTGCAGGTTCCGGCCTGGGCTTTTGGGTAAATGAGGCCATTGCCCTTCACCGAGATGGAGTCCTAGCAGCAGAACTAGGTTTGCAGGGAAAGCTGATGAGCTCAGCTTGGCAAAGGTTGAGATGGAAGGGCTGCAGGATGTCCAGGTGGGGATGTCCAAGGGGCTGTTGGCTGTTCGGATCAGGAGCGTGGGGGAGACACGGGTTGTGGCAGTGCTAGCACGTGGGTGTAAGTCCTGAGAGCAAGCAAACTCCCCCAGGAAAGGTTGCAAAGAGGAAAGAGGGCCCGAGAATTCACCAGGAGAAGCGCCGTGTCCTGCCCATGGGAAGAAACAGCCAGAGAGAGAGGAGGAGAGCTGGGCAAAGCCATGCAGTGGTGTCCAAGCCCCGGCAGTGCCAGCCACTGTTGCTTCATCTTGCTCTGCATCGTGCATTAGCTGGGTGCAGGGTTTGGGGACTTCCCTGACCCCCACCCCACCCCGACCACTCTTCTGGGCAAGGGAATTTGGGACCTCTGTTAGAGGAGTCTTTGGTCCATCGTCTTGCTGACAGGTGCCATGGCAGCCTTTGTGCTCCTTGGTGGGGTGGCCAGTGCACAGCCTTACCAGCTCTATGGGACAGAGCGGCTGGCTGTGGCCTAGGAGTGAAGGCAGGCTGTGGGCACCACCTGAAAGGCTGGGTTGCCTTGGGGGCACTAGGTAGAACTCAACTCTTGTGCTACTTGACCGGCCTCCTCCATTTCCTGCAGTCCATTGACCCTGGACAACAGTTCACATGGGAGAATTCAAACCTGGAGGTGAACAAGCCCAAGAACCGCTACGCCAATGTCATTGCCTACGACCACTCTCGAGTCATCCTTACCTCCATCGATGGTGAGCCGCAGGCGGGGCCCCTTCCCACCCCCTTGCTCTCCTCTCTGGGGTGACATTTCATCCTCCAGAAGCAGCCCACGGGTTCCAGGGCACACTGAGGTACGGTGGGCTTGGTTGGAAGCCCCAGGATAACGCCTTCCCACATCCCTTCCTGTCTGTAGGTGTCCCGGGGAGTGACTACATCAATGCCAACTACATCGACGGCTACCGCAAGCAGAATGCCTACATTGCCACGCAGGGCCCGCTGCCCGAGACCATGGGTGATTTCTGGCGGATGGTGTGGGAGCAGCGCACAGCCACTGTGGTCATGATGACGCGGCTGGAGGAGAAGTCCCGGGTAAGACTGGGCAGTGCCCTGCTTGGCAGTGGAGGCTGAGGGGAGGGGCTACTCAGCCATCAGGTGACTTTGGGCCCCTTTTCATGTCCCTGTGGGAAGAAGTTCCTCAAGGGACGTGCCAAGCACTATTGCATTCCTGGGGTGTCATCATATCCCAGTTGCTGGGTGTTCCTGGGATGTGGCGTGTTCCCCAGACCCTAGTGGGCTCCTGACATGTTCATATGTTGCACCAGGTGCTGTCATTTTTCAAGAATATTAGTAGGTTCTCCCGTCGCTGGCGTGTTCCTGGGATGTTCATGCCTTCCCCAGATGCTGGAGTGTTGCTGGGGCATTAACACATCCCCTAAGTTAATTAGTGGAAAGAGCTGTTCTTATCTGCTTCTACACAGCAAAGCATCGACTGGAACGTAAAATTTACAGAGCTTGAAAATGGCGTGTAAACGTTATGGGTAAATTTGGCAGAAAATGTGCCTGGTGCGATCTGGTCATGAATAAATAATTTTCAATTATGGCCCTCGTTCCCCTCCGAGGGCAGGGGTGGCAGTGTAGCGAGAGAAGCTGATATGGTTTGGTGAGGGATGGTGTGATGGATCTGAGAGTTTGGGGCAGGGGGGCCTCGTAGCTGGGTAGGCTGGACCTTCCAGCCTGCCTCCACCCTGGACCCTGCCCGTCTGAGCTTTTGGGTACCTCCAAACACCCTTGCACCCTGCCCGGCTGTCCCTCTGCAGGTGAAGTGTGATCAGTACTGGCCGGCTCGTGGCACCGAGACCTACGGCCTCATTCAGGTGACCCTTTTGGACACAGTGGAGCTGGCCACGTACACTGTGCGCACCTTTGCGCTCCACAAGGTGCGGCCCTGCCCTGGTGTTTGTCCCCCGCCCTCCCAGGCCCTGTTAGGACAGTGGTCTGAGCATGGTGGTATGCTGGGGGGAACCCAATGTTGGAGTTCGGGGCTTGGAGGTGTGAGTGGGCTGTGGTGGCCAGAGCCAGGATGGGATGGACGGAAGCAGCACCGTGAGCTGCTTCAGGCTGCTCTGTGTGAGTCCCATCAGAGCACAGGGTCTGGCCTCTGCGTCAGGGCATCCTGCCCCAAGTCTGCTGTAGGAACACTCCCTGGGTCACACCGTCTCCCCCACCATCCTCCCCAGAGCGGCTCCAGTGAGAAGCGGGAGCTGCGTCAGTTCCAGTTCATGGCCTGGCCAGACCACGGAGTTCCCGAATACCCAACCCCCATCCTGGCCTTCCTGCGTCGGGTCAAGGCCTGCAACCCGCTGGACGCGGGGCCCATGGTGGCGCACTGCAGGTAAGGAGGCACCGCACCCCAGGGAGGTAGGGGCGTGGAGGCGGTGGGGGGCCTCTGCCCAGGCTGAGCCCATGTCCTGCAGCGCGGGCGTGGGCCGCACGGGCTGCTTCATCGTCATCGATGCCATGCTGGAGCGGATGAAGCACGAGAAGACGGTGGACATCTACGGCCACGTGACGTGCATGCGGTCTCAGCGGAACTACATGGTGCAGACCGAGGACCAGTACGTGTTCATCCACGAAGCGTTGCTGGAGGCCGCCACATGTGGACACACAGAGGTGCCCGCCCGCAACCTCTATGCCCACATCCAGAAGCTGGGCCAAGTGCCTCCTGGGGAGAGTGTGACTGCCATGGAGCTCGAGTTCAAGGTGGGCTCAGGGCCTGGACTGGGTCATGGGGATGATTTCCCCCTGGAAGCCAGGCCTGACCAGCCCCTCCCTCTCACTAGCTGCTGGCCAGCTCCAAGGCCCACACATCCCGCTTCATCAGCGCCAACTTGCCCTGCAACAAATTCAAGAACCGCCTGGTGAACATCATGCCCTATGAACTGACCCGTGTGTGTCTGCAGCCCATCCGCGGCGTGGAGGGCTCTGACTACATCAATGCCAGCTTCCTGGATGGCTATAGGTCAGCATGCTTGGAGAAGTCCACCATACCCATGGGTGGCTAGGCCTGTGCCTGGCTGGCTAGGAGTGCAACAGAGTAGGGCCAGCCTGGAAGACCAGGGTGGGCTTCCTGGAGGAGGGGTGATCTGAGTGGGCCCTGAGGGACTAGGCAACCATGGGGAGACTCTGGGGGCAGCAGCACCTCCAGCATGTCCAGTCTTATGTCCACCCCAGACAGCAGAAGGCCTACATAGCCACACAGGGGCCTCTGGCAGAGAGCACCGAGGACTTCTGGCGCATGCTTTGGGAGCACAACTCCACCATCATCGTCATGCTGACCAGGCTTCGGGAGATGGGCAGGGTGAGCCCACCCCCGGGGTCCCCCTGGTACCTGGGAGCACACCAGCCACCCCTTCACTATCGTCTCCTTCACGTCCCAGCCCCATCAGTGTAGTCTCAGACCCCATTATCACCACCTGCAGCATCCCACCTCGAATCCTCTGAAACTCGGAACTCCCTTCCCCTCTTCCTCCCCACCTGACCGTGGGGCTGGGCCCTTTGTCCACAGGAAAAATGCCACCAGTACTGGCCCGCAGAGCGCTCTGCTCGCTACCAGTACTTTGTTGTTGACCCGATGGCTGAGTACAACATGCCCCAGTATATCCTGCGTGAGTTCAAGGTCACAGATGCCCGGGTAAGTGTGGACAGGGAAGTGTGCGTATTTGTGCGAAAGCATGTCTGTAACATTGCCTGAGCCCCTGTGGAGTGGGTACTGCCTACATGGTGCCTACAGCTCAACCCACAGGAATCTGAGGTGAGGTGTGGAAGCAAGAGCCCATTTCCCAAGGTGGCCTCAGTGTAACAACTTCAGGGGGCTTACCTGTGCTGCTGTGCCACCCCCTTGGCTTGGGGGGGCTGTTGCCTGAGGCTCAGCCCTGACCCCACCCCCTGCTGCCTCTCCAGGATGGGCAGTCGAGGACAATCCGGCAGTTCCAGTTCACAGACTGGCCGGAGCAGGGTGTGCCCAAAACGGGCGAGGGCTTCATCGACTTCATTGGGCAGGTGCACAAGACCAAGGAGCAGTTTGGGCAGGACGGGCCCATCACGGTGCACTGCAGGTGGGGCCAACCCTGTGGAGGGCTGGGCGGCTGGGGGCCTGGGGGCCCAGGGACAGGGGCCCTGACCCAGCGTTGTCCTTGGGCAGTGCCGGTGTGGGCCGCACCGGGGTGTTCATCACACTGAGCATCGTTCTGGAGCGGATGCGCTATGAGGGCGTGGTTGACATGTTCCAGACCGTGAAGACCCTACGCACACAGCGCCCAGCCATGGTGCAGACAGAGGTACGTAGGCTGCTGGCCATGCAGGGACCGGCTCCTCCTCATAGGCACGTGCCACCACCGGCACTGACCACTGCCTGCTTTGCCTGAGGCGCTGGGGTAGGGTGAGCCAAATGTGCTCCCAGTGGTGTGCCTGGTTCCCGGCTAAGGTTGGACATACACTCCTTATGGGGTGCACAGTCTAGTGGCAGATTGGGGTGTCAGGGAAAGCCTGGAGCCGATGTGTGGGTCCAGCCCCTGCTCTTGGCCAGCAGAGGCAGGGGCTAACTCCATAGCCCACTGGCTGCAACACAGATGCTCTTGGCAGTGTGTTGGGGGTGTCCACTGGCACTGCTCACACTGACCAGCCCTCTGTCCCGGCAGGACCAGTACCAGCTGTGCTACCGCGCGGCCCTGGAGTACCTCGGCAGCTTTGACCACTATGCAACGTAACTACCGCCCCCTCTCCTCCGCCGCCCCCACCTGGGGGCACTGGAGGGGACCCAGCTCCTCTGAGCCATACCGACCATCGTCCAGCCCCCCTGCATGGATGCTGTTGCTGGCAGAGCACAGCCCACTGGGATCACAGCGTTTCAGGAACATTGCCACACCAAATGGAGAGCCCAGAACTCCCCCAGGCAAGGGGGTGGGCCGGGCAGGCAGGCGCCCGGCCGTCTCTGTCCACCAAGCCCGCCCCAGAGCCACTTTGAGCTCTCTGTTCCGCTGCCGCGTTTCTCATGCTTCTCGTGGGGGGGATGGGAGCAAAGCCTCCTTTTTTATACATTGAGTGGGGTAGACAGGGATTCTAGCCTCTTCCCTCTGACTTTTCCTTTTGCAAATTCTTAACTGCAGAATGGGCTGCTGTGGGGGTTGGGGTGTAGTTTTCTCTTTAGTTCATTCTGGATCCTTTTTTGTACGACTCTTACTGCTGAAGGACGGAGCGTGCCTTCCTCGTGTGTGTGGAGCTGGGGCCGCCAGCCTGAGCGGAGGCATCGCTGATCCGGCTGCTCTTCCAGCCCGTCAGACGAGATCCTGTTTCAGCCAAATGCAGGGAAACAATTTTTTTTTTTTTAAAGTTCTGTCGTGTTTTTCCTTGAGAGCCTTATTTTAGGCCCCACAGTGGTGGGCGGGGAGGAGATAGGAAACGCTCACCCCCAGTCGTCTATTCCAGTGTGTGTTTAACATTCACAGCGCAGAACCACAGACGTGTCTGGGGCAGCCGGGCAAGGCGTTCCTCATCACCATTGTGTTTGCAAAGGTTAAAAATAAAGCAAAGACAAAAAAACAAACAAACAAAAAATTAAAAAAAAAAAAAAAAGAAAACCCAAGAAAAAAAGAGAGTCATCCCCTGGCTGTGCATCAGACCTCCAAGAGGGGAGGTGGCTCTGTGCTCCTGGGCTTCCCGGGGAGCTGCTGGGCTGACCTCTGGGCCCGTGGAGCCTGGATTTTGTCCCCAGCATTGCAGTGTGGCGTGGTGTCGGTTGGCTGTGGGTCTGGCCGTGGGGCCAAGGTGATCAGTGCTGGCCGGGGTGTGTGCCATGCCCCCCCCACCTCAGGGCCAAGCAGGGGTGCAGCTGGCCCTTCAGGTCCAGGCCAGTGGGCCTGGTAGCACATATCTGCCCCCAGAGTAGGGCCAGATGACTTCCCTCCCTGGTTTGCAGCTGTTTTGCAAAGCCCCTGAGAATCGCTCTTTTCCACTCCTTCGAGATGCCCTCATAAACCAATGTGACAAGACTACTGGACTTCTCTCAATGGTACTATAATCAATCCTTATTATCTCGGCTTGCTGGGGGCAGGGAGAGGGCCTCTTCCTCTGGGCAGCACTATCTAGATAGGTAAGTGGGGGCGGGAAGGGTGTATAGCTGTTTTAGCCGAGGGGCGCGAGGTGGACATCCCCAGGTTAGCTAGGCTGTCAAGATCAACAATCCAGGGTTGGTAATGTTGAATGAGACATTCATTTTTACCTTGTGGATGCTAGTGCTGTAGAGTTCACTGTTGTACACAGTCTGTTTTCTATTTGTTAAGAAAACTACAGCATCATTGCATAATTCTTGATGGTAATAAATTTGAATAATCAGATTTCTTACAAACCGGACCTCTGTCTCAGCTCTTTCTGGAACTAGAGTCTGGGCTCTGTAAGTCAGTCCTTAGGGGTGGGTTCTGCAGGTTCCCTGCTGCTCGGGAGACAGTGAAGCTGTCCCAGGGATCTGTGAGAAGACAAGCTCCCACTTGGGTGTCATGCCCACTTTCAGATAGGAGCCTCAAGTCTGAGCCGCCAGTGTATGTGCGGAGCGCCCGGCAGGACCCAGCTGCCAGGGACCCTCTGCCTCTCTTCACCCTCACCATGTTCTGGGTCGCCATGTCAGGGGTACTGGGCTCCCTGAGCCACATCCCCCTCTCCCCTCACCTCCCCCCTCTCCTCCTTCCTTGCTATAAGGAGAAGCATGGCTTTGTGGCACAGAGGCCAAGACAGGATGAAAATTGGCTAGTGAGGACTCTTGTCATTCTAGTAAAGTAGGTACTGGACACACAGCAACATCTGCAGGAGCCTTTCTGCTGGTCATCAGTCAAGTCCTACCAGGTTGTCAAACCATGGAACTTCTGGGGACAAGAGATGAACAAGACCCAGAACGAGTGGGGAAGAGAAATAATACATGTAGTCAGCAATGACCAGCCTGGAGAGAGTGTCCTGATGAGCACAACACAGAGGTGCTGTGGGTGCACTGAGGCAGCACCTCTCCCTGCGACGGGATCAGGGAAGTCTTCCTGGAGGAGGTGACATAAACTGGATCCTGAGTGCTTCATAGGGTGAGTAGGGGTTGCTTTCAAAAGGTGGGAGAAGCATTTCTGATGGAGAGAGCAACTTGTACAAAGGCTTGGAAGCATGAAACAGATCAACAAACATGAGAAACTACAAGGAGCACATATGACTGAGCTAGAGACCTAAGGTGAGAGAGGTTAGCTAGAAGCAGCTAAGGGGACTGTGAAGGGGGTGCAGGTGTCCCTGCTGGGTGACGGGCCTCTGTAATGTGCTGTGCCACCAACATCGTGGCTCTAGCGGACTCCAGTGTTGCTAGCTGTCTTCTTGGGGGCTGTGAGTGACCAAGGCCTGGGCTCAGGGCTCTCCTTGGTTTCCCAGCTCCTAGCTCAGTGCCTGGCATATTTCTATTCATTAAGTAAAACACCATCGCTGCTTTATGCTTGATGGTATTAAATTTGAATAAATGTTTGCTAAATTAAAGAATGAGTCATTAGGGATTTTCAAGTGAGGGATAAATATCAGATTGTCACCTGAGGAACAACAGCATAGGAACTGCACCAGGCAGGCTCTGCGCACACTGCTTTAGGGACATGAGTAGACCCTCTTCTCCCCACAGATGAGACAGGGTGATGGAGATTAAAAACCTGGTCAAAAACCACAGGGCAGGTGCGCACCAGAGCTGGGACCCATGCCTAGTTATGGCTGCTCCAGAGCCCCTGCCCTTTCCATGGACTGGTGTCAGCCCCCCTCCCTTCACTGTCATCCCTCAACCCTGCTCCTCCTCCCGGGCACCCCATCACAGTGTATGGCACCCCACCCACCGGTTCCCCACTCAGACCTCTTTTCCTCACCACCGCATTCAGGTGATCACCGCACCCTGCCCATTTGGCCTCCTCCTGCACCTGCTCCGTTCTCTGCATTTCCAGTGTTTCTGTCCCCTCTTCTGCCTGGACTGCTGCTCTGCCTGCCCCAGCACTGCAGCCAGTGATTCTATTGGCAGATGTGACCTGATGAGACCATGCCAAGACCTCCTAGCCAGCCCAAAATCCTCGGGTTTCTGAGGCTGCGGGACCCGGTTTCTGCAGCCTCCTCTCCCGTCCCTGCCCCCGCTCCCCCCATCATGACCCAGTCTACTCTTTACCTTTTGTGCCTACCTCATCATTCTCTCAGCTTCAGACCTTCACACAAACTATTCTTCTGGAACATTCTCCCCCACCTCTCTAGCTGGCTAGCTCCTGGTCGCTAGGTTTCCGCTGAAATAATTCTTTTAAAAGCCATCCTGAACCATCCTAAATGAGGTTGGCTGACCCTGCTGTGCAAGTAACCTGAAATATTTGTCCTGTCATTCTCACAACAAGGTGGGGGGGTGGGTCCTATTATGCCCATTTTGTAGATGGGAAAATTAGGTCTCACCCACTCAGTCAGTACTTGTCGAACATCTGCCATGGGCCAGTTGCATCAGTGTGAAGACTTCTGCCCATGCAGTGTTTATACTCTGGTGGGAGGGAAAATGGTTCACATGAAAAGTAATAAATAAATAAATGTATATGTAGTTTGTCAGAAAGTGATGTGTCATGAGGGGGGAAATCAGAACTGGAGGGGTCAGGCACATAGGGAAGGTTAGATTATTAATCGGGGTGGTCAGAAGAAGCCTCATTGAAAAGATGGGATTTGAGGCAAGACTTGAAGCTGGTGAGGGATTTTGCCTAAACGTCTTCGAGATGAGCATCCAGGCTGAGGGCACAGCCAGAGCAGAGGCCGGGGTGCGAATGTGCCAGGAGGGTTGAGGCAGGTGTGGCCATGACACTGGGAGCAGGGGTGAGAGCAGCGGAGGTGAGGTCAGAGGAAACAGGGCAGCTCCTACGCCAAGGGAAAGATTTGGGCAGAAATCCAGGTCTGGTAAGTAGGGCCCAGATACTGGTTCTGTCTTGGAGGTAGAACTAAGAGGATGTGCTTGTGGACTGGAGGAGGGGAAGGAGCCAAGGTTCACCCCACAGTTTTGGCCTGAGCAACTGGAAGGATGAAGTTGCCATTTGTGGAAATGTGAAGCTGCAAGGAAGGGCTGAGTACCTGCTCCAGGCTCCCAACTGGAATTTGGTGGGTCTGCCTGACTCCAGGGCACTTACCTCACTGCCACCTGCCCATGGCTAGAGGCAGAGGCAGACACATAGAGTCAAAAAAAAAAAAAAAAAAAAAAAAAAAAGGAAGGAAATACACCAAGAGTTGTGAGGTTGGGTGATTGTTTTCTTTGTAATTTTCCAAATTTTCTGTAAAGCATTAATATGACTTCAGTTTTTAAAAAGACAAACTTTTAAAATGATACAACCAATACTTCGTTTTTAAAAACAACAAACATTAAGGTCCCCCTTCCGTTCCTGCCCCTGTCTCCCTGGAGGGAGTCACAATTTAGTCTACATTCTGCTGAGTGTTTCTATGAATATACAAACGTATATAAACTTCCATTTTTTTTTTATAAAACTACCATCATATTAGTCATATCTTTCTGCAAGTTGCCCTTTTCATTTAAGTCCATTGGGGAATTCTTTCCATGTCAGTATTTCACTTTTAAAACTGCCACATACTCTTCTGTTACAGATGTGGCATGATTTTTAAATAGTTAACCAGTATAGCTTTTTTAGTAAAGAAAAAGTGGACACACACGATTAAATAGATAAAAATAATTCAAAACAGCCTTAAAGGATACAAAACAGGTCAACTTTCCTCCCTTCTCTCCCCAGCTCCAGTTTCCTTCCCTGGAGCTCCTGATGTGACCATTTTGGCTGATAGCATCATATCTTCAAAAAAAAAGTTGATTGCACTGTTAGTAGGTAGTACCTGGTGAGTCTTTAAAATAAAACACGTGGGGTTTGGTCAATTTAGGTGACCTCCCACCTGTACCTCCTGATTTTGTTAGATAAATTATTACCCTTAATTCCTCTGGAGCTCCCTGATAACTTTAAACAACATATATATAAACATTTATTTATCACCTTAGGCAGTGTTCTATTGATGACCTTCTATGAAGAACGAGAAAATTAGCTCACTTTCCTTGAGTTCCCCTCCTTCCTCCTCCAACTACCCATTTTTTGTTATTTCACACTGTCAAGGTTTGTAAAAATTTTTTTCTGTCAGGATAATTAAGTATTTCATCCTGCAAACTGAAAGCCGATAAACAGCATTTTAATTGGGTGTTTATGAAAATCTTTCGAGCAGCCATTTCAGATAAGTCTTTCTCCACTTTTTTGTTTCCTTCCCTTCTGCGTCACACACAGCTACTGCTGCTGCTTAGCACCTTAAGTCTTCTTCTTTACTTGGGTGGAGTACCTGTCACAGTTTTTCCCCCGTAGGATCATAAACGGATTCTTGTATGTCTGAAAAGATCTTTCTTTTACATTCACTCTCAGTTTTAACTTGGTCTGGTAAGGGCTTCGTTGTGAAAATAATTCTCCCCAGAAACATTTAAAGCTGTTGTTTCTAGTTCTGTCTTAAGCAGCTGTTGGAGGAGGAGGGGGCTGTAAGGCAGCTGTTGCTGCTTTGCTAATGGCTTTCTTTGTCAAATTACCCTGCTGTTTGCCTGGTCGCCCACTTTGATTTTTTATTTGTAGATTCTGAACTTGCAGCCAGTCTAGGCTTCTCTTGGGAAGGACGACCTTTGACTCAGGGATCTTTTGCTGTGGTTTCTCTCAGGTCTGATTTCTCCATCAACCCAAGTGCACCCGCTATCTTTTGGAATTTTTATTTCAAAAAATACTTCGGTGTACAGTTATTGTGAGTATCTAAATTGGGTTCCCCTCCTAAATAGTTATTTGTTTAGATCACCTTCCCCCCGAACTGATTTGTAATGCCTCCTTTTTATTACATAGGAAGTTATAAGTACAGAGTCTACTTCTGGGCCTCAAGTGTGTTCCATTTGTCTGTCAAGGCCAAGCCATAACTACTCATTTAACTTCTGTGACTTTGTTTTATTACTTAACACAGCTAATCCCCCATCATTATCTTTTTTTTTTCTCTTCAAAATTAATTAGTTCTAGTCCCCTGTTTTTCTTCCAAGTAGACATTAGATTATTTTTGGAAAATTCCCCTCCCTCGACTTTGGTTGCAGATTTTATTGTAGCTTGATAAAATTGCCAGCCATGTGTGTGAAGGATATATGTTAACATAAAAGAAAGAAAAGCTGGTTGGAGTCTAAATGAAGCCTAAAAATTGGAATCAAAAGCAAGCTGTGCTTATCCAGCCTTGCTGAGAGGGAGGAAACACTGTCTGACAGGTGCAGCCATCCCAATTTCTAGAGTGAGGGCAGTAACGCATGCAGTGCAGCCTCTCCACATCCCCAGGGGCCACAGCCTGGCGCTTCAGACCATCAGGCTCTTCTACATGGCTCATCTCTCCTTAAACCCTTTACTCTGGCTTTCTCTAAATACCGTAGTTTCCTAAGCACGCCATGCTAAACATCTGTAACAATCAAAGGGTTGAATCCAAACCTGCTCTCAAATCAATAGGAACAAAAGGAAACACCCTGATAGAAAAATGGGCATGAACACAAATAGGCAATTTACAAAAGAAGGTACACAAATTCCCGTAAAACTATGGAAGCTACTCAGCCTCGCTATTAATCAAAGAAGTGCCAATTGAAACAACAATGAGATACCATTATGTGGCTATCAAAATGGCAAAACTTATGTGTTAATATGATGTGGTGATTTGAGCACCCACGTTGCTAGTGGGGATATAATCTGGTGCTACCTTTTGGGAGGAATATTTTCAATATCAGTCAAAAACCTTAAAATATTTTTAAGCCTTAAAACTTTACCTTTGACCCAGTGATACACATTTAGGAATGTTTATAATGGAAACAATCAGACAAATATTTTTTAAATCTATAGGCAAAGATTCATGGTAGCATCATTTATAATACTGAAAAGTTCGAAACAACCCCAGATACACACACAGATATATAATCTACAGCTTTGCTCAAGTGAATTTGGAGTCCATCAGCATCTGCATCACCTGGGAGCATTTTAGAAACACTGAATCTCAGGTCCCACCCCAGACCTACTGAATCAAAATTTGTATTTTGACAACTCTTTAAGGCATCTGTGTAAGCATTAAAATTAGAGAATCCCTGGCAAGCTTGTTAGCAGTAATTTTTCCAGGTGGTGATGCTCCCTGTTTTAAATGCCTTTTCTGGTTCCTCTACCTCTACTGTGCACTTTTTTTAAAAATAAGATTATGTCAATGGTAGAGAAATTGATCAGGCTGTGGTTGCACTTGCCTGGATGCCTTTCCTAGCACATCTCATCCAAGTCCTCGAGGAATTGTCTCTTAGCCTCTTCCTCTCCTACCCTTGACCAGATGGCCTCATACTCAGCTGTGCTGCTGGTCCAGCAACCATAGCACTGTGCTGAAATTATTCTTCTTGCTTCTTCAGCTGTTCACATACTCAGATAGGAAAAAACAGAACAAAACCAAAGAAATTATCCAGGCTGCAGTGCAGAAATGAAATGCAAATTGACATGATAATTATTGTTTGATTCATCTGTCTCCTCCACTGGACTGTGAACTTCTTGAAGGCAAGGACTGTATCTCACTTGCCTGCCAGCTTAGTCTGGCCCAAAGTAGGGTCTGAACAAATGTTTGCTAAATGGATAAAAGGGGAGGAGCTTGACCTGGTCCTGAGGCAGGTAGTAAATCTGATCTTCAGGCAGGATTACGGTTGAGGTTGCCACAATATACAGTCCTCAGAATCTCCACCCTGAATACACACCCTGGTCAGCTCCTAGAGGGACTTCCCACCCTGCCAATCACCTCAACTAAGGATCTTCATCTGCCACACCAAACCCCAACCTCTCCCTGAGGACCTGCTTTTCTCCCCATCCCCCACACCAACAGGAGGAAATGTCTTGATGGAGATTTACTAAGCAACAAGATTTTTGAATGAAAGAAAGAAAAGTCAGCCAGGACCTGGACTGGACTTTGACCTGTAGGGAGATTTCTGGCCCCAGAAGCTGGCTCCTCAGTCTCTCCACAAAGACCTTGTGTCCCAGGCCCTCTCCAGGGATGGTCCTTTCTGGCCTCCTCTCTAGCACACTTTCAGGGCAGTCTGCAGTTACTCCCTTCTGAGCTCCTATGTGGTCCTAAAGATTTAAATCCAACAAACGCACGGTATACACCTATGACGCACTATAATAATGCCTGCTACCATCACTAACCACTTCAACATGCCAAGCACTTTACCTGCTTGTTAAAATGTAATTCCCCCAACAGTCCTGTATAGTAGCTTGTATTAGTATCTCCTTTTGCAGCTGAAGAGTAAGATTCAGAGAGGTCAAGCAACTCATCTAAGTCACACAGCTAGAAAGGAAGCAGCATCTATATGTGAACCTGGATCTGTGTGACTCCAGAGCCTGAATGATTAACTATTCCACAAACTGCAATCCATGCGGTTTCATTTCTCTATTCCTTCCACAAATAGTATTCTAGGAGTGTTTACAGAGGACTTACTGTGAACCAGGCATTGTACAAGGTGATGGGATTCAATGGTGGAAAACAAAGTCCCTCCCATTAGAGGCTTAGTCTGGTGGGAAACTGATATCAGTCACAGAAATCTTACCCACATACATAATGACAAACTCTCCAAGATGCTCTGCGGAAAAGTGCCTAAAGCAAGGAGAGCAGCACGGGCAGAACTAGCCCGACAATCAGAGAGGCTTCTCCCAGGAAGTGGTCTTTAGTAAAAGCCCTGAGGCAGGGGTTTCTAAAACAGCTCCTTAAAGAAAAGTCTAAGAGAGGATTCCTCCTTGAGCTGTTTTAGAATGAAGGCCAGGGAGGCTGGAACCCAGAGAGGGGCAGGATAGGGTGGAGAGTGGGCAGGGGCCAGGTCGCTCAGGGCCTGGTAGACCAGGGTCAGGAGCTTTGGAGTCCATGGTGAGGGCACAGGAAGCTTTGAAAGGGTTTTCAATAGAGCAGTGAATTCAGATTTACTTTTTAGAAAGATCAGTCCGGTTGCCATTTGGAGAACAGATTGGAGGGGGTAATGGTTGCAGGGGTCCTGGAGAACAGTGGTGTGGCTTGAGATGGGACGGCAGTGCCAGGGCAGGTAAGAAGAGCAGGGTTCAGGATAGCATTTTGAAAGTTAGGTCAATAGGACTGGATGTGGCTGCAGGAGAGGAGGACCAACATAGACTCTCGGGACCCCTGGATGAATACAGGTGCCTCTACTGAGACGGGGAACACCGAGTGGGGAGCAGGGTTAGTGGAGAACCCAGAGTGCTTCTGCTGAGTCTAAGGTCCCTGCAGCTGCCCAAGCAGAGAAACAGGGACCTCATCTTGTATCCTGAGTCAGCACAAGATAGGTGCTTATTTTTAAATCTTTTAGATAAAAGAATGTGCACATGGGTAGAATTTGAGTCACATCTTAAAGGATGGATTGCATTTGGCCTTGAGATACAGGTATTTTGGAGCCTGAGATGAAAACAAAATGAAACCCAAATGGAACTATTGGTGGGAGCAAAGGAGAAGGGAGAGACTGTGCTGTGGAAGTGGCTTGTGGGCACCCCTTGCTGAAACTTGCCAGGACTTATGTGTCTGGGCTGTAACCTGGAGCATCCTCTGCAGAGCGAGAGAAGAAATCAGAGCTAGAGAGAAAAATTATGTTTTCGTTAATGGACGAATCCAGGGTGTATTTGTGGGTGTGTATGTGTCTGCCTCAGAGTATTTTTACATTTGTATTTTTATGTTTCATAGGTTAGAAGGCTCTGGTCTTCCCAACTGTGTCTGCAAGACTGAATTGAGGCTGAATTCTCTGTGTACATGGATAGGCCTGACTGCAGAAGCTCCCTCCAGTGAAGCGGGCTGAGGGGGTCAGGCAATGTATGCAAGTGCCTGGTGCCTACAGATCATGGCTTCTTTTCCTGGGCAACTAGTGTCAGGCCCTTTGCCCAGAGCATCCCAAAGCTCCAGGGAAGATGTTTCTGTTCCCCAGCTGATGTCCATAGACAAGGGTTGGAATGTGATGCCACCAGAGGTGAAGGCCAAAGGCCTCACTAACATGCAGACATAGTCCTTCCTGTCTGTTTACTCATTCAGTTCATCATTCATTCATCCATTTATTCAACATGTATCCACAGGTTCAGTGTTCATTGCAGGTTACTTAACCTTCCGGCATCCTGGTCTCCTCAGCTGTAAAATGGGAACAGTATTAACACCTTCTTCCAAAGTTCATTCTGAGGATAAAATTCAGAAATGTCATTTGTTCACTCAACAAATATTTAGTGAGCACATACAAAGTGCCAGGGCTGTCCTAAATGCAGAGGATCTTGATGGGCAAAACACAGACCCCTGCCCCCACAGAGCGGATTCTAATGGGGAGAGTTAAACAGTAGAAAAATTAATAAAGTATGTAGTGATGATCTGGGAAGGCTTCACTGAGGAGGTGACATGTCGGCAAGGCCCTGAAGGAGGTGAGGGAGTAAGCCATTCAGAGTGGGGGAATAGGCAACCAGAGCAGTGAGCTGGGGGAGGAGTTACGCAGGGAGAGGCGTGGGGGAAGACTGTAGGCCATTATGAGGACTTGGCATCTCTCCAGAATGAGATAGGGAGCCATTTAATGGTTCTAAGAGGAAAAGTAACATGATCTGGCTTCTAGTATTAAAGAATTACTCTGCCTGCTGTGCTGAGCAGACTGCTAGGGGGCCAGGCAGAAGCAGGGAGAATTATTCTGATCAGGCTATATAGATGATGACGGCTTGCGTCAGGGTGGTGGCAGTGCAGGTGGAGGAAGTGCTGGGTTCTGGACAAATTCTGGAGGCAGAGAAGGACTCTAATTTCTTTTTTTTATTGAAGTATAGTCAGTTTACAATGTTGTGTCAGTTTTTGGTACATAGCGTAATAGTTCAGTCGTACATATATATACATATATTCATTTTCATATTCTTTTTCATTATAGGTTACTACAAGATATTAATACAGTTCCATGCTATACAGTATGAACTTGTTATTTATCTATCTTATATATAGTAGTTAGTATCTGCAAATCTTGAACTCCCAATTTATCCCTTCCTATCCGCTTCCCTCACGCCACTTCGCAACCACAAGCTTACCCTTTGTGTCTGTGAGTCTGTTTCACAGACAAGCCCACCTTTCTTTTCTCTAGATTCTACATATAAGTGACATCACACAGCATTCCTCTTTCTCTTTCTGGCCTACTTCACCTGGAATGACAATCTCTAGGTCCATCCACGTTGCTACAAATGGCATTTTTCTATTATCTTTTATGGCTGAGTAGTATTCCACGGTATAACACACCACAACTTCTTTAGTCATCTGTCAGTGGGCATCTAGGTTGTTTCCATGTCTTGGCTATTGTAAATAGTGATGCTGTGAACACACTCCATGTTATTTGTCATCAGGGAAATGCAAGTTAAAATCACAGTGAGATAGCATTTCACACCCACTAGGATGGCTATAATCAGAAAGATAGTAACAAATGTTGGCAAAGATGTGGAGAAATGTGGAGAAAAGGATGATGGAGATGGAAAATGCTACAGCCACTTTAGAAAACAGTTTGGCAGCTTCTTAAAAAAATAAATAAAAATTTACTGTAAGACAGAAATTCCTCTCCTAATTATCTATCTAAGAGAAATGAAAACATACACATTCACACAAAGGCTCCCACATAAATGTTGATAGAATCCCTATTTATAGTAGCCAAAAGTGGAAAACAAGCCAAATGTCAATCAATACTACAAAAGGATACTATTCAACATTAAAAAAACAAAATACTGACACATGCTACAGCGTGGACGAATCTCAAAAAAAATCATGCTCAGTGAAAAAAGCCAGACACAAAAGACCATCTACTGTATGGTTCTATTTATATGAAATGTCCAGAAAAGGCAGATCTGTACAGAGAAAGTAGATGAATGGTTGCCTGGGCGCTGGGAGTGGAGACAGAGAGTCACTGTAACTGGACACGAGGGATCTTAATGAGGTGGTAGGTTTCATTGAGGTGATGAAAGTGTTCTAAAACTGGGTTGCTTGACAGCTGAATGACTTGGCAAATTAGGCTCTACCCTTAAAGTGGTCAGATTTTATGGTATGTAAATTATACCTCACTTAAAAGTTGTTTTTGGAAAAACAAAAGTGTTAATAACAATGTAAACAATTTTTGTGAATATAAGGCATTTAGCCTGTTGCTCAGAACGTCATCAGTGCTGAGGAAATGTAGTTACATTTGTAAGCTAATGTTACTGCCATGATTGTTACTGATCTAAGGCTTACCCTGGGCTGGGCGTGTTGCTGGGAGCTAGGTGAAATGAAGCTCCAGGAGAGAGCCCTTGAGCTACGAGCCTGCTGTCAATTTTATGCCGCAATGACAGTTTAAGGTCCAAATCCTACCACCGTTGCCAGTGAGTTACTCTAAAAGTTGTTCTCCCCTCTTTTTCTCCTTCATCACAAGCACAATTTCTGTGATTTTATTTATTTGTGTGAGCACTTGTTTCATGTCTGTCTCCATCACTAGACTGTAAACACCATGAAGGCAGGGTAAGGTCTTCCACTCCTTACTGGCAGGTGGACAGATTCTGGGAGACTTTTTGCTGGATCTGATACGAGGGAAGGGTGCTGCTGATACTGCCCCTTTCTTCCGTATTCCCTTGAGTATGGACAGGGTGCCTGGAGCTTCAGTAATCCCGTCACAACGGTGAGATGCACACGTGAGGGCCAAGACCAAGTTGTCAAGTAGGATGGAGAAAGATGGAGGAAGCCTGTATATTTGGTGACCTCGTTGAGCATTGAGCTAATGCCAATAAATGCCCCCCTTCAGACTTTTTATTACATTTGGGAAAAATAACTTTGCATTTGTTTAAGTCACTGTTGCTAGGGTTTTCTATTTCTGGCAATGGAACACATTCCTAAAGGATACTACCAATAAGACCAAAGTGATACTCTTGAGAGATTTTCGTCTCATGGAGGAAGATGGGCATGGAAACAAATCCAAGCATTTGTAAAGCACTTGCTCTGTGGGACTCTGTATGGGTGAGGTGAGGTGATAGACAACATTAAGGAATCCGTAGTTGCCTACTGGTTTCAGGCTTTTATTTATTTATTTATTTTGGTTTAGGCAATTGGGTGGATGGCTGTCCCACTAAGATAGGAGACCTAGGAGGTGGAGCTCATTTGTGGAGTGAATAGATTAGTTCTTTCTTGGGCATGTGGGTTCTGGGTACCTGTAGGACACCCAGGAGGGTGGGGAAGGGGGGGTGTGTGTCCAGAGATAGGATGTATGATTCTGAACTAGGTCCTACTGTATAGCACAGGGAACTATATTCAACACTTCATAATGGCCTATAATAAAAAAAATAAAAAGAAATGTGTGTAGATAGATAGATAAAGATATAGCTATATATATCTGAGTCATTATGCTGTACACCAGAAACTAACACAACATTGTAAATCAACTATACTTCAATTTAAAAAAAATTAAGGTATCAGATACATCAAATGCTATGCACAACTTAAAAGTGTACAGCTCAACAATTTGAACACTTCAGTGTAATAACCACTATCCAGATCAAGAAACAGAACATTACTAATACCCCAGAAACTTTCCTTATGCCCACCCCCGCCCCGCCCCCCGATCTGTTTTACACCATAGATGAGTTTTGCTTCAAATGTCAACAGTTTAGGGGTGGGAAAGGAAAGATGAGCTTAAAAGGGTGACTGAGATAAACTGATCAGAGAGATGGGAGGATAACAAGAGAACATGATCTAGGTTCTACCTATCATGTGCAGATACCAATTGGAAGCTAGTGATACAAAGTAACAGGGATCCTGGAAAATCCTTTTTGGCAGCAATGAGAAATGTAGCAAGATCAAATTCATGGAGGAGTTGGTAGTGACAGCAGTGCTAGCAACTGTATCCATGCCCAGCACAGTGGAGTCAATGAGGCAAGCTAGAGCATCTGAGAGTGGTGGATGAATTCTATGGTCTGATTTGGGGTGGTTTTCCTTGTTATGTATACTCCAGGTTGGATTCTTCAGATTCAGAAATTTTCTGAACTAACCAATATAATCTATTATCTAATATATTACCTTACTAGGTCAAGAGAAAAACTTTATAATTGCGAAAGACTATTGGTTTCCTACCCAACAGTCATTCCCTTGTCTTTTTTGAAACACAATTCGTTTTTTTGTTTCTTTGTTTTTTAAGGAAGCCCATGCTCAGCACCAGGGTAAAAATCAACGATTGCTTTATGTTCATTCCATTCGATGTACTACCATCCTTTTTGCCAACATATATTAACTTTCATCTTCATAACAATCCTACAAGACAGATATTATCTTTTCCTTTTTACTGATGGGAAAACCCAAGCTAAGAGGAGTGACTGGTTCTGAACACAGATGTGACTCCATAGCTTTTTACAGTGCACAACAGAACTACTCATCCAGGATTATTTTGTACATTTTTATGGCTGGTTGTGGGTATTCCACTTTTCTGTTTGACCTCTCAGACTGTCCTGTACGCCTCCCTCTCTATCACCCTTGACAATCTGGGAGTTCCTTAGGACGACTCATTACCTCTCAGGAACAGTTCCTAATGACTTCTAGGAACCCCCTCTCCCTCCAGAAGTGTGTCTAATGACTCCCTGGATCTTCTCCTCCCACCCCAAGAGCTGCTCCTAATGACCCCCCAAATCCCCGCTCACCGAGGAAATGCTTTTTAATGACCCTAAGGACATCCCCTCTCAGGACTTGTCCTAATGACCCTCAGAGCTCCTTTAACTGCTCCTTTCAAGAAATGTCCCGGTTTGTCGGCAATGAGAGGGTTCTCAAGACATGGGACTTTGTATTTTAAAAACCGAGACAGTACCAGGCAAGCCGGGACAAGTTGGTCACCTTATCAGGAACTCCTAGACTTCGGAAGCTGCCCCTAAGGGTCGAGAGCGCATTTCTATCTTAGGTAAGGGTTCTACTCACCCCTAAAAGACTGTCCCCACCCCTTCGTTAGAAACATCTTACAATGGCCTCATCATCGCCTTTACTCTGGCTGACTATCCCATTTCTAGGCACTAGTCTCTTTCAATCTAGAGTAGCTGCGGGCAGCGAGAAGCCCGCCTATGATTGGCCAGCTCTGAGATTCAGGCGAGATGCTCAGTGGCCGCGGTCCCGAGTGGTATAGCATTTCCTCCTGGCAACAGCCCGAGTCGGCGCTCATAGGCTGAGGAGATTGATATGCCCGGACTTTGGGGCGGATGCAGCACTCGCTCATTGGCTGCTGGAAGGCTCATGGCGGCCCTCGGATTGGTTGACTCTATGGAGCACTGTGCGGCTGCGCAAAGGCCGACTTGAGAGGAGGCGGAGCCTCGTCCTTCGCCGGCTGGGAAAGCAGTGGGATCGGCTAGTGGCGACAGCAGAAGCCGTGCCTTAGCCCTGCCGGGGCGGTGGGCTTTAAGTAAGAACTACAGGGTTTTTGAATCCTTTAGGTTTGTTGCTGCTGGTAGCCGTGACCGTGAGCTCCGATGGGGGAGGGGCGGAGGGTGGCCTTCAGTGGTGAGTGAAAGGCATGACCCTCGGCCAATGGGAACAGGAGCTCCTAAACTGGGTCCTGGGATTGGTCCTTTCCAATCTCTTATGGCCAATGGACGTCGGGAAGGGTGGGCGGGCCTACTGGGCCTTATTTTCTTCTTCCTGCGGCCCAGCCTCACTCGCCTAGGCGGCGGGGCCGGGAGGGGCCGGGCGTCTGCGCGGTGAGCTTTGGGGACCTTGGGAGCGAGGGGCTACCTTGGGAGCGATGCCCGCGGGAGCGGCTGCGGGGGGAGGGGGCGGGAGTTTGAGGTGGTTGTTGGCGACAGCTCCCTTTATTGAGTACCAGGCCTAGTGCTTACTGCTTAGCGTTTCGCTTGCATCATCTGATTTAATCACAGCAACCCTGCAGGGCAGAGAGGTTGGGATCCCCATTTTACAGGAGGAGATACTGAGACTCGGGCAGCTTACACAGCCAAGGTCATACAGCTAATAGACAGCAGAGACCGGATCTGTATTCAGAGTTGTTTTGACTTCTGGGCCAGTGCTCTCTTGAACCATTAGGCTTTGTTGTTGGGCGGGGAAAGGAAGGTGTCAGGGAACAGGAACTCTCCCCAGGGAATGGAATGGGGGAAGGGAATCCTCGAGTAGAAAAAAGGGAGCGAGCTATTGAGGTAAGGGCGAGGAAATCAGTTATTCAGCAGTTACTGAGTGCCTACTCTGTGCGGTGCATTGTTCTAGGTTCTAGGCATACAAAGATGAATAAGGCCAGAGTCGCATGAAGCCTCAATAGGGGTTTCTGAGGCCTGGGGATGGGCCCTAACACTGTGTTCACATGATTGTATGTTTTTGTAAAATTTGCGAAAGTAAGATATCTTGTGTTATTTTTAAAAAGAGGGTCCTCAAAATTGAATAAAACTTCAGATTCCTCTACACTGGAATCTACCCTTGCAAAGGGCTTAGACTAAGGGGAGATTATGATGTAGGCAGCATAGAGTAATGGAAGGAGTACTTGGAGTGCATTACAGGACTGTGGGCAGACTTCCTAGTATGTAAAATAGGAATTACAGCATACCTGCCATGCAAAGTTTTGGTGAGGTGCATGAAAGTGCCAGGCCAGAACACAGCTTATTTTTGGTGAAATGGAAGCAAGAGAGATGGGGGTTCTGGGGCTTGTCTTCTCTGCTGCCTTAGACAGTTCTGCTCCATGCTGCCTTCCCAGTCTTTTACTAGGTTGTTGGTAGGTTGGAGGCAGTTTCCTCCCTTGTGATCTCTCCGGCTCTCAAGGGGACTCTTGGAGTTGAACTGCGGTGGCTTTGAGGCCCAGGTTGGGGGGAGGGGGGTGCTGAGTAGAGAAAAAAGGACACATTGGTTTTGCTTTTAAACTGGCTTCTTTATCTGGTGTGCTTGATTCTTACTCAGTTGAAATAGAATGTTGTGCTATCAGGCAGTGGGGATGCACCCACTTAGCTGAAGGCCTCATCTAGAAACAAAGTGGTATTTATTTAATCTCCAGTCAGTTATGAAGTTTGCCCTGTATTGCCAGTTTATTGCCTGTTTAAATTTTGTCCTTTGAGTTCTGGGTACAGTACAGTTGAACAAGTCTCTGGCTTGACTTCATGTAGCAGTCATGTAACTATATTTTGGTTTAGATGTGAGAACAATTTCACTTTAGGTTTTAACATTCTTAACTGGGGCTACTAATAACAGGGTACTTTTTAACTCTTGAACTTTGTAATCTTGTAGCCAAGGAATCTAGAATCCTTTTTCAAAACTGTGCCTTAGAAGGGAGCCCATTGGTTGATTTTTATTTCTAAAAGAATCTGGTTCTAGTATAATCAATTTAATACTTAGAAGCAACTAGCAAGGTGTGAATAAGGGAGCAGCTGAAAAGATAAGAATGAAATTTGGGCGGGGCAGCTGTATTGTTAGATGGGACCAGCAAGCAAATAAATAATTTCCCTTTTTTAGCAGAAACAATGTCTCCACTTGAATACATACAGTTTTGATACATCAGATTCTTTCAAACAGCCTTTTCTATCTATATTTCTTACTCATATAAATAATTTACCTAGAGGCAGATTCCAAGTGTGAGGTCTTAATGCTTCTTGAGAATTTCTACGTCTTTTACTATTTTCAGCACTGACATTTCCAGCATTTAATTTAAGTTATATTTTATGTAATTTTATACTTTTAATGTGTTTCTTCAGATTCCTGCCTGACCAAAGTGACCTCAAAAAAGGAGGAAAAATGGCTTCTGAATCTGAAACCTTGAATCCCAGCGCTCGGATAATGACTTTTTACCCGACCATGGATGAGTTCCGGAATTTTAGTCGTTACATTGCCTACATTGAATCCCAAGGAGCTCATCGGGCTGGGCTGGCCAAGGTGAGGGGCGAGGCTTTTGTAACGGAGGGCAGGCGGTAGTCAGACTTTTCCTAAGTGAAGGCTGGAAGAACTGAGTTTTACTGAAAAGCAGGTGGGGTCACGATTGAGTGAGTGTATGCTGTCCTATTTGCAAGTTAATTCCTTTCGTTAACATCTGAAGTGTCTCTGAGGTAGGTGGAGAGCTGTTTGGCATCTTTAAAAGGGAGGTGAAGAGCAGTGTCCCAGGACCAAGGATGGGTGCTTTAGTGTTTTCATTTGTCACTGAGTGCTCGTGCCACCCAGCTTCTCTCCATCTCACTTAGCACTGATAGTACTTTGGCTTCCCATGTGGACTTTCTATTAGATTGAGAGAGAATCAGCTCTTCAGCCTCCTCTCTTGGTGCCCAGATAGGATTCCAAGGCTGAGAATGAGTATTCCCTACCTGAGGTCATTGCAACTTGGCAGCTTGTTGGTGGCAGAACTGGATGGGGGGCTAGCATGACAGTGTAACTTTGTGTTTGAGTGAGCATGGTGGAATCAAAGTGACTTTCTAGTAAAATCGACTGTGGTGTTGGACAGCAGCCTGCCCACTTCCTGGACTCTGACCACCAACGTGCCAGGTTTCTGAGCTCTTTGTTTCTTGTGTTCCCTACAGGTTGTGCCTCCAAAGGAGTGGAAGCCACGAGCGTCCTATGATGACATCGACGATCTGGTCATCCCTGCCCCCATCCAGCAGCTGGTGACTGGGCAGTCTGGCCTCTTCACTCAGTACAACATACAGAAGAAAGCCATGACCGTTCGAGAGTTCCGTAAGATAGCCAACAGCGACAAGTGAGTGAGAACACTTTCTTTCCCACGCGTCTGGGACCTGGCATGTTCTGCTCAGAGCTGTCTCCAAGACTATTGCCCTCCTACTGAACTGTTTCTGGAACTCTAGCTTCTGTCTCCCTTTCTGTTCTGTTCTTTACACAGAAGTGTTCCTCACCTCTATGCACTGTCACGGTCTAAACTTGTCCTTATTCTTACATAACTTAATCCCATTGTTTTCCTTCTAAAGTAGGACCATTTTCTGACTCTGGTAAGTTGCAAGGTTGCAAAGGAGAAAGTTGGTTCAAAAGGAGCTTCTGCCAGATCTATCGATAATATCCACCTACCGAAAAGTGGCCTTAGTAGTTTAAGTTGATCTCTTTCTTCTGGGTTCCTCTGTCTTTAATCATGTCAGACTCCTCACCACCCATCAAGATGCTGTCATTTGCATTTTGACATTAACCAGTTGTGAGTTGACTCCCAAGCTGGGTGCTATTTTCTGTCACTCTGTCATCTATACATTCTTGTCTCTGTGGGAAATGTCTTTGTTTAGGCCTGCTGTTTTTCAGTTGTTTTTCTCTGCTGTCTTTAGTGTTTTGGTCTCATTTGACCTCAGATTCACAGAGAAAGAATTTTGTGTTTCCCTTCTCCAGCTCTGACTGCGCCTTCTTAATCCTCTTTCTTGGATCTTGGATCTTCTCCCTTCCCAGGTTGCTTCTTCATTTTGAGGCTCCACAAGGGATTCTGCCTTCTCCCCTTGTCTTTTCTCCAGAGCTTTTTGGACCCACACATGTCTCGGTTTCAGCCAGGCAGATGTATTGTGGCTCCACCGTAGGGGAGCACAGAGCTGGAGCCTCAGCTTGCCAGCCTTCACACGTCCTGTGCTGTCATCTCACATCAGATCTCACTCTTTCTACATTTGTGCTTTGCTTTTTCCTTTGACTTATCACAGTTCTAAATGTGTGCTTCAGCTTTATTGGCAGCTTAACTCCTAAAGCATCTCTATTGTTGGCCAACCTGCTGTTTCTAACAAGAATCCGGGTAAAAGCACATTGAGGAAGTGTGCATGCTCTGCACCCGAGAGGCTGTGCCATCCTTCACGTCTGCTTTCCAGCTCTGCCAGAGACCAAGTGCACTGCTCTGTGTCACGTGGGGCTCCTCCACCACTCAGAGGCCACACTCGGCCTTACCTTCTTTCAGGATAATATCCTCTTTTTAAGTGAACCAGTCTTGTGTCTTTTCCCTTCATCCAGAATACAGCCAGTTGTTGCCCTTGATTTCTGTCTGCATGGTCTGCCAGCTCTAAGAAAACCCAGTAGGTAAAATCTGAATTTATAAAGCAGATCAGTTGGAAGTAGTTATTTATATTTCATAGGGAACTTGAGCGTTCTCAACTTTTTTGTTCATTAGATTGACATCAAAATGTAAGGCAATATTTAAAGTAAGTTGCTCCCCCCCACACTTATCCCACTATCTCTACACAATTTCATTTTGGTCTTCACTTCCACTCCTTATCCACTCATTTTTGGCCATTTGAGTTAGAGTGTGCATTTTCAAATACCTGTTAGGTTTACACATTAGTCTTTTAAAATTGCTGCATAATAATTTTCAAGTGGTTTGAATTTTTTAAAAGATATTTTAGGGAGCAGATTCTCAATATTATTGAGCTTTAAAGAGCATGGATATTTTCAACGGCTTTATGTACAGTTAGAGGTATAGATAGTTGTGTGTGAGTGCACGTTCATACATAGAGATGTGTATTGCGCTGGGGACATGACATGCAAAACCCTATATATTTTTTTGATTCTTATTTTTTATAAACATATAGTCGATTTTCAGTGTTAGTTTCTTGTACAGCAAAGTGATTCAGTTACACATATACATACAAATATGTTTTTTCAGAATCTTTTCCATTACAGCTCATTACAAGAAATTGAATAGAGTTCCCTGTGCTACACAGTAGGTTCCAGTTTATCTGTTTTATCTATAGTAATATGTATCTGTTATTCCCAAACTCTCCTAATCTGTCCCTCCCCACTTTTCGCCCCTGGTAAACCACAGTTTGTTTTCTATGTCTGTGAGTCTATTTCTGGCAAAACCCTCTTTTTATGTTTTTAGGACTGTTTTATTTTTCTATTAGAATATTTTGTTTTCAGGAATGGTTATTGATTGAATGTTAGTCACCACACAGGGGGCCAGGAAGGTAGCAGTGACGAGACAAGTGAGCCCTCTGGGAGCTGCTTCCTCACAGCTCAGGGAAGTGAATACTCTTCCAGGGCCTCAGCTCTCCACGTGCTGGAGGGTTTTGGCTGTCTGTGGATATGCAGGGATTTGCAGTTCTTGGTTCTCACAAATTTTTAAGCCTGTTTTCTCCCTGGGTGGCCAGGCCACTGCTGACTAAGCAGGGTGTAGTTTTAGTAGAGTCTTGAAAGAGTTGAGATAATTCTTAAGGACGATGGGCTCACATCTTTGTGTAGGTTACCTTCCTTGGGCCCAGAACTCATGGAAGGGTTGTTGAAGGAGTTACTGGGTATTGGAACCTTGAAGGCCAAGGTTATGTGTCGTTCATTTGAAATTGTCTTGGTATCCGTGGGACAAGGGATTGTATCTTGTGCTGTTCATAATGCCTAATGAATTTAGTCCCTTGTAAGTAGCTGACGCTTTTTTTTCTCCCACTTTTGAAAGGTACTGTACCCCACGCTATAGTGAGTTTGAAGAGCTTGAACGGAAATACTGGAAAAACCTCACGTTCAATCCCCCAATCTATGGTGCAGATGTGAATGGCACTCTCTATGAGAAGGTGAGACTCACTGGAAACTGCAGCATTTGTGCAGTTTTGTAATGTAATCCCATTTTTATCTGCCCAGTGTGCAGTAGGCACCTCAAAGCTGTTTTGCTGAATGGGCGTTTGGACAGAGGAATGCTATGCTCCCTTAATTACGGGTACTTTTGCATGTGACTGAATTTTACTTCTCCCACTGTACATGTGAATTGGATGATATGGTGTTCTTTGCAAGGGCTGTTAGAAGAGTCCGTGGGTGGTAGTGGATGAGTTCTAGAAAGGGTGGGATCGCAGTAAATGAAATGTTGGAGGAGGGCAGAGCGGTTTCTGGGGGAAAAAAAAAGGATCACTGACTAATATAATGAAAGGAGTATGCATTTAAGGAGAGAAACATATTTAGATTTTTAGAATCCTCAAACAAGATTCTGTAGCAAAATCTGTTTTAACGAATTGTTTTGGCTTAGGGTGTAGTGCTTTTTGGCATAAAGAACCGCCTTAGATACGGTACAAGGAAGGAATATCTGGGACCATCTTAAGATGATTAAAAAACCTGTAGGGTGTTTCAGGGATTATCCCTCTGATTACTTTAATGTTTTTGTAAATTATTGGAATGAAGGTGTATAAGAAGTGGCTTCCAGTTTTGTTGGTGAGGGTGTTTTTGGGTGGTGGGAAGTGGAGCTGGAAGGCTCGAGTCCAGACATACAGAGAAAGTGGGCTCCTCGCTGTCACTGACCAGTACGACTCAGGGTAAGAACGTGACATTGTAGACTTACTGAAGACACTGCCCAGTGGAAATTAGGGCTAGACAGGTCACATATTGGTATAGCTAATTTCCACATTTTGTGTCTTTTATGCTTTGAGAGTTCTTTCCTCTTTTGACTTGAGTTTCTTTAGCGTCTGTTCCGATGCTTCCTTTTGCTGTCACCTCCTTTTTTATTTTTCATTTACTGGTGTTTAGTGTTGTTCAGCAAGTGATTTGTCCTTCAGGGGTACAGTGGCCTCAGTTCCAGCGGTGGCTTTGCACTGGGAATGGGGGGTGCTGTGGTTTTCATGTCCATGCAGTTTCCACATTAATCTAGGTCTTTGTTACAAGTGACAGCTCACCTGTGATCCACTCCGTGATTGGTAGGTTCAGAGCCTCAGTTTATATTCAGTGTAATAACTTGCCCTGGTCCGTCATTTCCTTTGCAGCATATTGATGAGTGGAATATTGGCCGTTTGAAAACAATCCTGGACTTGGTGGAAAAGGAGAGTGGGATCACCATCGAGGGTGTGAACACCCCCTACCTGTACTTCGGCATGTGGAAGACATCCTTTGCCTGGCACACCGAAGACATGGACTTGTACAGTATCAATTACCTGCACTTCGGAGAACCTAAGTCCTGGTAAAGTTGGCCTACAGTTGGTACTGGGGCTTCTCAACTGTCTTGTGCATAGGAAACACCTTGGGATCGAGGCAAAATGCAGATTCTGGTTTGGCAGGCTTGGGGTGGGACTGGCATTTTGCGTATTATCCTGATTTTCAAGCAGTGAGGTGCAATTGGAGCTCTGGTGCTCCCACTGCCCTTTGAGTAGCAGGTGTTTAAGGCAGGGCCCTTAATACCACTGTATGAAAACAGAAGGTGGCTGAGTTACTGAGAGCCACAGAGGCTCTCCCAGGCTCTCCCTCTGCTTTCTAATTTCTTTTTTTGAGCAGGCCTGAGGCTTTTCTTAGAGGCAGATTTCCAAGACTGGAGTCACTCCTTCAGATGATAGAAAGCTTTCTTTTCCTCATGGAAAAAATATTTGGTGAGCAGCAGTGTATGCTTAACTCAAGATGCAAGGCCACTCAGTGTATGCTCCCTGCTCTTCACTATGGCTGCAGTCTGGCCGGCGAGACAAAGATTGGTTCTCTGGTCTCTCTCTGCACCCACCCATCTCCATCTCGGCGTGTTAGTGAACGTGCTGCCTTCAGAGCGTAAGACAGATGAGGTGCCCACCCTCACACAGGTGGGAGACTGGTTAGGAGATGGAAGGTGGGAAAGGAGCTCTGATGGGGAACAGTGGGTGCGACAGGTCCACATGGGAAGGTGCGTGAGCGTGGGAATTGAAGGCTCCCCTGAAAGAGGTGACCTCGCAGATGAGGATGTGGTTCAGGGGGGTTGGTGGTGGGTTAGAAGGGGACCGGGGGAAGTGTGTCTGTATGGCTACAACAACACCTGCAAAGACTAAGTTGAGAGCGAGCTTGATGTCTTTAGTGACGAGAGGAAGGAAGTGCCTTTGGTTTGGGTGCCATGTATAAGATGGAGGAGCGAGGAGGCCGGAGGGGACACCGTGGCTGGCCACGGGGAGTCGGGGAGACTGCATCCACCTTCATTCCTTCTCTAACTTCAGCCACATCCTTTCCTAGGGGTTTTCTTTTCTGTCAGCTGTGTCCCATTTTCTATCCTTGAAGAGGGGAAGCCCTTTGGAGCCTGTGACTCCCCCCGACTACTGTCCCGGTTCCTTCCTTGGATGGCTCGACCTCTAGAACCTCTGGCTTTTGTGTCTGCACCACGTTTGCTGCTTGTTCCCTGAAGCTGCTTGTTCTGTTTTCCTGTTGAGAGGTTTTCCCGTTCCTGCGTACCCTCCTGAGGTCATCTGAAGTGAGGCCTCCAGAGACTTCTGTGCAAGGTCCCCGATAGATCCAAGTCCTTTAGGGGACAGGCATTTTCTCAGCCCCTCATCTGTTTTGTTTTATAATAAAGCTGTTTAGGATGGGAAGGTTTTGTTGTTGTGGAGTAATCTTTAGAATTGATTATAGAGGTTCAAATAGACTTACTGTGAGTTCCAGAATATACAATTTAACAGTTTTGCAAAAGTTTTAAATAGTCTTATATGTGTTTTTTTTTTCTTTCATTTTTTAATGAAGAGTTCTTTGGTGTCTAGATAGATACCCAAGAGGGTAGAGGAGTGAGTAGTGAGTGATTGGGTAATCAGTGTAGCTGTTGTGGAGAAGGGAAAATGGGTTTATCAGCAGGTATGGGGCCAGATCTGGTGTCGAATCCATCTTCACCTAGTTTTCCACTCTTCCTCTTTGCCACCGCATTTAGGTCTTTGAGGCTCTACCAAGAGCACTTTAGGGCTGTGCTTTTTTTTTTTTTTTTTTTAATTTTATTGCACCAACAACATTAAAAGGAAGGCAACAATGAATGCACACGGTAAATCCTGGTTCACGGTAGATGTCCAATAAATGTCTTGTTAAATGGATGAATGTAAAAGAAAGAAAATTGCTTCTGCTTTTATGTGGGTGCCCCACTCCTTGCCCAAATAATCTAATATTTCTCCAGATTCCTGTCTAGTTTTGATAGTTGGTAAGTTGAAAACTCTGTTACTTTGAGCTGTTTTGGGAGTGGGAGCGGGCCCCTTGGCTCCTGTACTGTCTTGCTCAGTGGCCAGCGCTTTTGTGTGATTGCAGGTACTCTGTCCCACCCGAGCATGGAAAGCGTTTGGAGCGCCTGGCCAAAGGTACGCTGTCTCCTCGGTGCTGGGGCAGATGCTCCTGTGAGCTGCACTCATTGCTCTAGATGCCCACTTTCTGTGGTCAGAGTCTTACATGTCCTTTCACAGGCCTGCATTTGAGGGGTGAGGTAGGCTGACCCCCATAGCAGAGCAACTGAAATCGGAGCCTTTCCCCATTTTGTCCTTGGAAGGGAATTAGTAATTCTTAGACTGTCTTTGTCTGAGTTTTATCATGCATGGGTTTATTTGACCAAGGATACTATTTGTACTGGGTTCTTTTCCCTAAAACCCAAGTGTTAAATTCAAAATTGAAATTATTTTATGCTCTGGTTCTTTTTAAGTAAACTTTAGTAAATGTGTCCCTCTAGGGAGTCTGTTTCACAAGAGCTTGGTTAATGTGCACTGTAGATGTGTTACTGACGAAGGGTGGAGGATACAAGTGAACGGAGAGCAGCTCTAAATAGTTTCGAGGCTCTTTATGAGAACAGAGGTAGCCGGGGCGATCCCCCAAACAGAATTTGATGACCCATCCTACAAGGGAGACAGCCCAGAGGCTTGTTGTAGAATCTTAGGATTGGCCCTGGAGCTAGAGGGATCCAAGGAGATCACATTGGTGATTCATCCTCCTTATCATTCAGATGAGACACCCAAGTGTGAAGCGACTCCGGGCTTACAGAGGCAGCATGGAGCCGTGTATTAACTGTCCCTGTTTTCAATTCAACAGGCTTTTTCCCAGGCAGTGCTCAAAGCTGTGAGGCTTTTCTCCGACATAAGATGACTTTGATTTCTCCTTTAATGCTAAAGAAGTACGGCATTCCCTTCGACAAGGTGAGCAGGTTTTGCACACAGTGGTCCTTAGGCGTACACGGAAACCACCCTTGGTGGTCTGTTTCACGGAGGAGCTTTATTCTGGTCGATCCTCTGTCCCAGGTATGGACCTGGTAGACACTGATTTCAGTGCATTAAAGGTGGGCAACTACCTTCCTGGGGACAGAGGAGGGTCGCACCCCCTTGAGCAGAGTTAATTTGGAGGAATCATTAATTATAGTCATGGCGTCTGATATGTGAGGGTTTTGTATGTCACAGAGGGCACCAGGTCCCCAGGAGTTTTATGGCTTGTCCGTGGTCACATAGCTAAAGCACGACAGAGCTGGAGCCCAGGGTTCCAGGTCTGGAGACTTCTGCCATTTGCTGCAGCTGCTCCAAGTCTGCTCTTGTTCAGGTGACTCAGGAAGCCGGAGAATTTATGATCACTTTTCCTTATGGGTACCATGCTGGCTTCAACCACGGCTTCAACTGTGCCGAGTCTACCAATTTTGCCACCCGGCGGTGGATCGAGTATGGCAAACAAGCTGTGCTGGTGAGTCTGCATGGTTTCTCTCTGTAATAACCACATCTAACAATGACTGGTTGAACACATTCTTAGATACACTGGCGGGTGTTTAGAACATTTCTTTGAGCAGCTGGAATTCAGAAACAAAGTGGCAGGGAATGTGCAAAAGTGCCAGCATCTTGTGTTCACAGAGTGATTTGAAAATTTCTTCAGATTGGGCACGTATAAAATGAGGTTTCCATGCTTGAGTCCATTGAGCATTAAAACCACACCCACACCCGGCGCTGTTTCTTGCTTTAGTCACCGTGGGATTTGTCTGTTGAGGAGTTCTTAGGGATTTCCTTTTGCTCTAGGGAAGCAGCAGGGCTGGATGCTTGGCCAGGAGTTGACTTGCTCATGTGGTCCTGGCTTGGAGAGAAATCAAAGGGAAGGTGGACGTTGACCGTACAGGGTCTAAGTGCTGCACTGCATCTCTACCAGCTCTCCACGTGCCCTCTCGGTGCCTGGGTGGACTTGCCCCAGTGCCATGCTTTCTCCGCCCTTTTTCCCTGCTGCCTTTCTCGTTTGGAGACTCCAGCAAGGGCGTTATGCCCTCAGCCTGTGAACCCAGAAGAGTTCAGCTTTGAGCTGTCTTGTCTTTTTCCACTTGGAGGGAGGAGATGGGAGCTGGGGTCCGGTGGAAGCAGGGAGCGCGTGCTCACCTGAGGCCCCTCTGGTGCCTTGTGACAGTGCTCCTGCAGGAAGGACATGGTGAAGATCTCCATGGATGTGTTTGTGAGGAAGTTCCAGCCAGAGAGGTACAAACTCTGGAAAGCTGGGAAGGACAGCACAGTCATCGACCACACCCTGCCCACTCCAGAAGCGGCCGAGTTCCTTCAGGAGAGCGAGCTGCTGCCAAGAGCCCGGCATGAGGAGCAGTGCCCGGAGGAGGAGGACATGGAAGCGCTTGAGGATGGAGAGGAGGGCGACACGAAGAGGAGGTAACCTACAGCCCTCAGGGCCCAGTTGCTTGGCGTGGGAGGTCCTGGCAGCTCCATAACCTGCCAGGAGGCTGCTTTTGAGTGGGGTGTTTAAGCCTCCGCTGAGGGAATTTTCTTCTTGGGACAGGCTCCAGAATCCTCAGTGAGGGGTTCAGGCCCTTCTTTGTGGCTGCCACCCAGGAGGGATAGCACCTCCACGGGGGCCTTAGTTTGCTGGAGCGAGGGTCACATACAGGCAAGGTGGGTGCTGATAACAACTGTGTTGGATGGAACAGGCTTGCGGAGGTGACGTCTCCGGTCTCAGGCCTGACGGGCTCTGGCCGTTTGTTTCAGGTCGTGTGTGGACATGTGTGTGTGAGCCGATGTGTCAGGGGCTCTTAAAGAGTCTGCCCTTCTCCTTGCAGCCTTGCCAAGCACCGCATCGGGACAAAGAGGCACCGAGTTTGTCTTGAAATACCGCAGGAGGTGAGTCAGAGCGAGCTGTTCCCCAAGGAGGAGCTGGGCTCGGGGCAGTACGACATGACGGAGTGCCAGGCTGCCCTCGCGCCCGTGAGGCCCACCCACAGCTCCGTGCGCCAAGTCGAGGACGGTCTTGCCTTCCCAGGTGAGTTGGTTGTGGTATTTGCCCCACAGCCCTGCTGCTCTGTTCTGTTAGGTGCCATGTGAGGGCGCGGTCACAGAGGAGGAAGGGGGAGGCAGGTCTGGGAGCAAGTAGCGCTACTAGAGTGTGAGAAGGAAGTGTTTCGGTTAGGGTTAGGGACACACGGGGCGGCTGAGGGATGTAGGGAGAGACCCCGCTACCCCTTAGCCTGGTGAGGTGACGAGGAACCAGCTCCTGTGAGATGAGTAGGAATTCTGCAGGCAGACTGGAGGATGTAGAAAGGGCGTCCTCGAAAGGAGCAGCAGGGGTGAAGGCGTGGAGATGTGCCACTGCACCAGCTGATTGGGGACCTGGTAGTGACATCCTGTGACTTGAACTTGGGGTGGGAAGCGTAGGGGACGGGTGTGTCACAGGAGATGTTGCTGGAGGAACGGGAACGAGATGGTGGGGGGACTGCCCGCCGTCTGAGAGTTTGCTCACTGGGAGGCTTGAGGGGCTGTGTTGTATTTTAGGAAGGGATGCTGTGGTCCAATACAGTGTTTTGTTTTATTGGTTTTAATTTATTTTATTGAAGTGTAGTTGGTTTATGATACTGTGTTAATTTCTGGTACACAGCATAGTCATTCAGTTATACATGTATATATTTCTTTTCATATTCTTTTTTATTATAGGCCATTACAAGGTATTGAATATAGTTCCCTGTGCTCTACAGTAGGACCTTGTTGTTTATCTGTTTTATGTATAGTATTTAGTACCTGCAAAACCCGATCTCCCATTTTATCCCCTACCCCTGTAAGCATAAGTTTGTTCTCTATGTCTGTGAGTCTGTTTGTCTTGTAAGTAAGTTCATTTGTGTCATTTTTTTTAGATTTTCACATATAAGTGATACCATGTGCTATTTTTCTTTCTGGCTTCATCTCAGTCACCAGGTCCATCCATGTTGCAGCAAACGGCATTATTTCCTTCTTTTTTGTGGCTGAACAGTATTCGCGTGCGCATGTATACACACACCCCCTGCGGCTTCTTTATCTGCTTCCATGTCTTGGCTCCAATACAGTGTTTTTAAAACATCCACTGGGGAGGTTGTTGAGGGTGGATGTGTTAGGGAGTGGCTACTTTCATTCTTGGGACAGGCATGAAGAATCTCTGTGCCGACAGTGCGTCTGCTGACAGCCAGACAGCTCTGTGGACTCAGACCCTAGGGCCCGACTGCCTTTGGTGGAGCAGACTTTCTAGCCTAGATTGGCTGACTCTCTGCTGAGCCGCAGGAGACATCTGAGGAATGGCAGCTGCCACTTATTGAATGTCTGCCAAGAGCCTGACTGTGCTCCCATCTTATACACAGCTCTGGAGATAGGTGCTAGGACCCTTGCATTACAGAGGGTGAACCTGGAGGCCCAGTGAGGCTAGCAGCTAGCCCGCATCACACAGTGCCCCCATAGGTGATGGAGTCAGTGTTCGGAGCCTCGCTCGCCGTCCACAATGTCTGTGCTTTGTCACTCTGCCTTTCACGAAGTTCACATGTGCATGAGGAAATGGGCTCCGTCCAGTGTATCTGTGTTTCAGATTATTCCGACTCCACTGAAGTCAAATTTGAAGAGCTTAAAAACGTCAAGCTAGAAGAGGAAGAGGAGGAGGAGGAGGAGGAACAGGAAGCAGCGGCCTTGGACCTTTCTGTGAATCCAGCTTCTCTTGGGGAACGCCTTATCTTCTCAGGCTCCAAAAAGAAGTTGTCTTCCAGCCTGGGCTCTGGTTCTTCCCAGGATTCTATTTCTTCCGATTCAGAAACCAGTGAGCCTCTGTCCTGCCGAGCCCAAGGGCAAACGGGAGTTCTCACTGTGCACAGCTATGCCAAAGGGGACAGCCGGGTCCCCGTGGGAGAGCCGTGCACAAGGAAGAAGGTGAGCGCCGCCAGGAGCCTCAGTGAGCGGGAGCTGGCCGAGGTACGAGCTCCGGGCCGTGGTTCTGGGGTGGGCCGCTGCAGGGCTTCCAGATGGTAGGAGAGACCCTTAGAACAGACCTCCAGTCTGCACACGAGCCAAGCAAAAGCCAGGTGGCCTTGGCTCACTTCCAGCTCATTCTCTGCTGGGAGTTCCTGCCTCTTTCTCTGTGACTGTTGTTCCAGAGACTTGCATTGCAGCCTCAGTGATGCCCTCGGTGGATTTCAGCTGAGTCAGGTGCGTCCTCTGACCCTCCTGGCAGTAGGGACACAGGGTTAGAGGGGCAGTGGTTGCAACCCAAGTGTTTGAGGGTTGGGGATAAGGTGGCCTTTCTTACCCTAGACTACCCCCGTAACATTCTTCACCTCCTGGGATAACATTGCTGGGAGAACTTCCTTTTGGAGACCAGGATGAATTCCCAGAGCTATAAACGTGGACATGTTGTTCAGGCTTTCTCCTAGAACACACTGTTGCCAAAAGCTATGTCTTGTTCGTTCTGTGCGGAAGGGCACTTGGTGGGTCTGAGTGGGATGCAGCAGGGCCGCATTGGGTGCAGCCAGACTCAGGCTACCCAGGTGAGCTGCTGTCTCCCAGCCTCACAGCCTGTGGGCAGGTGGCAGTCCGGGGCAGCATGCGGCGGGGCTGCTAGCAGGTAGATGTCAGCGCAGAAGGTCTCCTTTGTCCCACATTCCCTTCCCTTTCCCTTTGAAAAATTTGTTCTCAAAGTTTTCATTACGAAACATTTTAAGAGTGCATAAATAGGATACTGTCACCAGTCCCCGTGGACACTGCACGTTAACGTTTGGCACGTTGGCTTTACTTTGTCTTTGGCTGAAGTGCTAACACTTCATCCACGTTAAAATTCCTCAGTTTTTCAGTAGTGCCTTCCTGTGGTTGGTGTGTCCCCTTGTCTTTAATACCTGTGTCATTTTCCCTTCTGCCGTCTCTGAGTCTTGGGGCTCAGTCTCTGTAGACTCCCTTTATCCTCCCCCTTCTCACGGCGGGTGCAGGCTAGTGAGCCGGTGACCACTGTGCTGCCTCTGATGGCTGCTCTGTCTGCGCCACTGCGGCCTCTTCCACAGAGGGCTCTTCAGCTGGGAGACGGAACCCCTTCAGTTCCCCGTGGTCACATCCCAGCCGTTGTTCCTTTGTAGAGCCCTGTGCCCTCTCATTCATCCTGCCATCGCACTGCAGGTCCCACTGTCCTTCTCTTGCGGTGTCCTGACTTTCTTGCCTCCAGTTGCAATCACAAATGCAGCTAACAGTAGCAAGGACTTACTGTGTTCTAAATACTTTATCTGCATCATTCAGACGATAATGGCTAACTTAATTTTACCACAGAGTCTTGTTTTTTATGGCTTTTTTTTTTTTGGTGAGGAGAGCCAATAAATAAATAACACCTTTTTTCCTCCTAAATTACAAACCAGTTAAATATTGGGTACAGGAAGCAGGCATATGATGCTCAGAATGTCACTTTATTGCCATTTACAGTTGATTGGAGGGACTGGCTTCTAACCTGTGGCCACATGGCCAGGCTGCTCACTTACCCTCAGTTAGACAGATGACCCACCTGGTCACAGGCAGTCCTGGACGGCGCAGGCACTTCCCGACACTGTGGTAGAGCATTTCCTGCTCGCCTTCCACGTGTTGTGTACACAGACCAGAAGGTACTCCCTCCACAAAAGGCAGGTCCCAGTGTAGTGATGCCCACTGATGTCCGAGGGCCAGGGAGGAAGGCAGGAATCCTCTCCGTGGGAATATGCCGGGAGAGGAGGCTTCTCTCCAACACGTCTCTCTTGTGCAGCCCCTACTCAGAAACCGTTGAGTGTCTTCCTGGTTCCTTTTTACTTTGTGTGGACCTCTCGGCCACAGCCGGATGGTAATACCCTTCTCCACTCTGTCACTGGTCATCTCTCCCACCTCCCCCCTTGCTGTGCTGGCATCTTTGCAGTACTTCAGATTCACTAAAATATCTTAGCTGCTTGGCCTCTTCACTTTATAATGGTTGCTAGTGTCTACTCCTGGGCTCAGACTGTGTCTTCAAGGAGCTCACGGTCCAGGCGAGTAGACAGGTGAGCGGGGATTTCTGATACTTAGTGATACTCGTTGTAGCACCAGTGGAAGAGTTGGCAGCTTGGCCCGGGGTTGGGGTGAGGACTTGAGAGAGACTACGGGGAAGGGGTGTTAGCAGAAGTATGCCTGGTGGATGGGATGAAATTGGAGAGGGAATCTGGGGGAGAATAGGGTTGAATTTGGTTATGGTGGCTCATGCCGTGGTCTGAGCACATGGGGGTCCACGGTGGTTTTGTAGGTCTCAGGCATGTGAGATAAGAGGGCCTTGGGAGGTGGGGGTGGGGGTGACTGGAGCTGGGTCTTGGAGTTCTGCCTGTTCTCTGAGGCATCTTGACTTGACAGTCGTGGCTCAGGAGGCAGGGGAAGGCTCCCGCTGTGTGTTTTTGGAGATTGGAGATTCCATAACACATTTTTTTTTAATACACAGCGATGCACTGGAAATAATGCAGTGAACCACAAATACTCCTCACCGAGATCTAACAGCTGTCAGTATTTTCCATAGTTGCCTCATCTCTCCTTTTTTATTTGTTGAAGTATTATGTAGCAAATCCTGGTGTCATGTGATTTCTTCTCTTCTTCAGTGTGCATCTCTTAAAAATACAGGTGTTTTCTTAATCACCACACATGCCATTATTGTACCCAGCAAAATCAGAAAAATTCTTTAGCATCATCTAATACTCAGTCCATTATCAAATTTCCTCAGCAGTCTAACATTGTTTTACAGTAGGTTTGTTTGAATCAAGATTTAATTGATCTTACAATTGTTTATTATGTCTTTTAAGTTTGCCTTAACCTGGGCAGTGCCCCTCTGTCCAGCCCCTGCTGACTCACTCAAGAAACCGTGTCGGTGGTTCTTTGGATTGTCCAGTGAAGGGTTTTTGAAGCTCTGCTCTGATATTTTGGAAGCAGTAGAAGGGTTTTGGGGGGAAGAAGGAGGCAAAATTAGAAACAGCAATGGCTCTCTTGATGTTGGAATTATGGATGATTTTCACTTCTTGCATTTATAAATTGAATACTTTTTATGAATAATGTGTTATTTTTATGATCAAATACTTCTGCATCAGGAAAGGAGGGAAAAAGACTTGCAGTAGGGAATTCAGTTTGGAACCTGCTCCTTTAGTCTGTGAGGTGGGAGGACCGGTGGGGAGAGTGGGGCTAGACTGGGGGCTGCCTGAAAGGTAGGAGCCCAGGGCTGGGGGCTGGTGTGGGCTGAGTGGGAGAGCATTGCGGTATGACCTGGGATTCCAGCTTGAGTTATTTACTAGATGGACGGCAGTGTATCAGTGGAGGATGGAGGTCACAAGAAAAGTGAAGGGATGTTTGGATTCGGCTCAGGACGCACATTCAGTGTGGGGCGTGCTGAGTGTGACCTGCCTGTGAGGTCACGCACACCTGCAGCTCCAGAGGGTCGGCCTTCCCTTGAAGGGCATTGGTGGGCATGGAGGAGCTCACCTGTGGGGCATGTGGAGGCTGGAGGCAGAGGGCCTGGGAAGGGGGACAGTGAGTAAAGAGCAGCCAGAGGTGCAGGGGAACTGGGAGAGGCTGGTGCCTCAAGAGCTAGGGAGGAGAGACTGGGAGCCCGTGAGTGTGCCTGTGTTGTAGGGTGAGGAGAGGGCCTGGAGCCCTGAGCAGGAGGGTGCGTGGGGGCTACCCCAAGGCAGGGCAAGAGGAGGTGGCTGCAGGTGGGTTTGTTTTTATTGTGGTAAAATAGACGTGACATAGAATATGACTCTAACCGTTTGCCTTTGTTTGGTGTACAGCTCAGGGGCCTGTTGTGCAGCCGTCACCAGCTGCAGACGCTTTTGAGGTGGGAGGAGACAGGTGTCACTCCTGGAACAGTCCTCTGCTTTTTGGGGCCCAGCCCTTTGCCAAATCCACTACCCTGGAAGCCTTTCATTGCTTCCCACCTGCTTTCGGGTCTCCTTCCAGTCCCTGCGGTGCTTTGTTCCTTTTTCACGTCACTGGGCCCTGGTCTCGGGGCGATCGTCACAGGCTGGTGCGGATGTGCTGCGAGGAGCCAGGCCCGCGGTGCATTCAGCTTTGCTTCCTAAATCACCAGCGTGGTCCCCAGGGCTGGGCCCAGGAGCCTTCTGTTACTGTGGGCGGGATGAGTGGAAGTTTAACTTTGGTGAGAAGCTGACGTCAGGATTAGCGGGGTGGGCGGAATGGTGGACTGGCAGTCAAGGCTTTGGCAGAAGCTGAGACATGCTGCTGATCCCTGGAGAAGTCTCACAGCATTGAGTCCGTATTTGGAAACAGCTGGATTTTGAGGAGCACCCTTGTGGCCCCCTCTCCTCACTTTAAGTGTCCCCCAAGGTGTAACTGGGCTTCTTGCTGTTCGGCTGATGTGCCGCCACCTTGTGTCAAGGACCCTAGGTGACTGGCGGCCAGAGCATCGCAGCCTCGGAGTTTTCAGTTACCTGCAGGCCGAGCCGCAGGGGTGTGCCTGCTGCAGGAGTTCTTGTTAGTTGGGGCTGCTTTGGAAAAGTAAATTCCCGAAAGAAGAGAGAACAGTTGGTTCTTCTGCACAGAACAAGCCCCATTAGGAACATTGATCTTGACCTCTCTGCCCCACATTAACGGGGTAACAAGGAACTTGAGAGCCTTGAGCTCCCACTCTCTTGCCGGCAGAGGCCTGGGAAACCCTACACGCCATCCCACCCCATCCTCACAAAGAACCCTGGGGGGCCGTGCTTATTACCCCACTTAAGCAGTAGGTTGCTACTTGCCAGGTTCACATGGCTAGTTGGTTGAACTGGGGTTTGAACCCAGCCCTTTCTGATAAATCCTGTTAAATTCTAATTCCAACTTAGAAATTGGAATATGTTGGAGGGATAGCACTGTGGGGAAGGGTGTGGATGCCCTGTAGCAGGAGGCAGACTTTAGCCAGAAGATGGGAAAATGTGGAAGGATGTTCAGGTATTTGAATAGGCCTGACTGCTTTGGTCAGTGTCAGCGTGATGGTAGCGGAAAGGGCAGGCTTAGACTGGGACACCAAGTCTCCCTCTGGCTGGGCTGTAAGGTCCTTGAAGGTAGAGTCAGGTCTCACAATGTCTGCATGGCCACAGCACCAGCAGGCATGGCATCCTGGGCACATCTGCTGGGTGTGTAGCAGGCACTTAGGTTAAACATGTGGACAGCGGCGGCCTCCTCCTTCCTTTCCCGGAGCCACATCCTGGTGTTCTCGGTCTTGACCCCTCTGCCTCCTCCAGTACTAGCCTATAAAATAATTTGTCTCCACCTCTTACCCTATACTGAACCTTTTGTTGCTGCTTCAACAAGTTACACAAACTTAGTGTCTTAAAACAATGCACACTTATTCTCTTGTAGTTCTTCAGAAGTCTGAAATGGGGGCAGGGCTGTGTACCTTCCTGGAGGCATGGGGGGATCCATTTCCTTGCTCTTTCCAGCTTCCACCCGGCTCTCCGTTCCTTGGCCCATGGCCCTTTTCTTCCACCTAGGGCAACTACACCTTCCTTGCTCACATCACTTTGGCATTGACTCTTCTTCCTTTTTCCATTACTGAGCACTGAATACATACGGCCCACCCAGATAATCCAGCATGATTTAAATTTAAAGGCATCTGATTAGCAACTTGAACAGTTCTTTGTGATGTTAACCTAACGTATTCACAGGGATTAGGACTGTGTTTGGGGGACCATTATTCCCTCTGCCACATCTCCCTAGTGTCTTTCCTTTCAGGATCATCTTCTCCGCCCATAAAACCATACTCACAAGGCCCTTACCCTGAAATACAACTGGAGGAAATTTCCTTCTCAAGCCACGATCTCATTCCTTCCCTTGATCGTCATGTATACTCAAAAACAGTCTCTGTCATGTATTCACTCCCTAGTTCCTTATTGCGTGGAATTTACTTCTAAAAAAGTCCTGGCATGTCCCAGTTGCTGAATCTCTTGGCCACTGCCTGCTCAGCTCTTTGGTGGTCTTTGGACTGGATTTCCCCCGGAAGCCTTGCCCACACCCCTGTTTATATCCTCCTTTCTTCCCGCATCCTGGAAGGCTTGGTCTCCAGACAGCCCTCCAGTCAGTCTTTCACTGATAATGTCATCCGTTCCAAGATTTTAATTCTGAACCCTATGCTGAGGAGTCCCAGATCTACAGCTCTTGCCCTGAACTTGTTTCTGAACCCCCAGGCTGGATTTCTTCTTGCCTCCTGGGTATTTCAAAGGAAGGCCCCCAGGCAGGGGGCGTGTGTACCACATGCAGCGTGTTCAGCTTGGCTTGTTACTACTCCTGCCTCGTCCACCTGAGCCCTCTCAGCCTCTCACCTTGCTGACCAGGCTGGAAACCCCACCGTCTGTTTCCTTTATTCTCTTGCCTTTTCTTCCTAGTCTCTGCCACCTCTCACATTTAGGCCTGTTACCTGGGTGGTCTTCAAAGTGGGGGATGCAAGAAGATTATGGGGGTGCAGGAATTAAATAATGGGACTTTATTTTTACCTTAATCATTTTGTAGTCTACTTTTGCTTTAATGTGTAAATACATTGGGATGTAGAATTCATCAGTAAGCATACATGTGTTAGGGTGCATCTTCCTACACCTTTTATTTCCATGGTAAGACTATCAAATAAATTCGGTGACTGTGGGTTTTCCAGTTTGTTTTAGCCAAAGAACCACTTTAAGTGAAACCTTAGTCATTTAGAAAAATGTAAATGGAAAGCAGGGCTGTCGTGGTTGGAATGGAGGTGGGCCTGGAGCCCCAACTGTTCATGCTAATGGAGGCTTTTGAGGGGCCTTCTTGGTGTATGTTTTGGAAACCAGTGCCTTAAACTGTCATCATGGTTCAGATCTGATTAAAAGTCTGTGACGGTTGAAGTCTCTGTGGACTCAGTAGTAAAGCTTCCCCACCGCCCTCTCTCCTCCACCATGTTGCACGCTGCCCTGAGCACCACTCACTCGGCGTGAGCAGGGGTCAGACCTTCCTTCCCCGGGCAGGCCTTTGGGCTTGGTAGTCTCGGTCAACGATTGCTGAACGAATGGACTAAAAGACACTCAGCTGATGTCTGGAATTGGAGGCTGTGCTCTGCCTGGACGTGGTCTGCTCAGCGTTTGGTTTTTCTTGACGTCCCTGGCATGGCCCTCAGTCCCGGGGTCCCGTGAGCTGCTCGCAGGGTCTGCAGGCCCAGCGTTGCTTCCCTGACGTGGCTCTGCGGTGCTGCCACTTCTCTGTGGCACTTGGAGGCGCTGGTTTTTGTCCCAGTTTGCAGAGTGGCCCTCTTCCAGGCCTCGTTTCCTCGCTAAATGGGTTTTGCTATGACCTCATGCCTCCTGATCGGTATAACCAAGTTTTAAATATGTTGATTAGAGACAGGCTCTGATGCATGTTATGATTCAGTCCTATGCACCGTGAACCTGATCACGTTTGCTCTGACACTGTGAATGTGGTGTTAAACGGACCCTTCCTTCCGTGGCCAGGCTGGAGCTTTCGAGTGGCGCTGTGTCCTGGCTGATGGTCTCCCTGGCGGAGGGGAGACTGACGGAGCGGTGACCAGTACCCGCTAGAGCTGAGGTCTCGGCTTCAGGGGAGGGTCGGCCTGCTTTCTTTTTAATGAGTCAACTACTCCTCACTCCTTTGAATGTCCTCTGGCCTTTCAGACCTGGACGGCCCAGCCACCTGGCGCTTTGTGGCAGGTGCTGCTTGCCTTCTGCTCCAAGGAAAGGGGCCTGTGGTGCTTCCTGGGGCTCTTAGACAGTCTCGTGACAGAGCGCTTAAGGGGGGCGCTTGGCACCTTCAGAGCTGGACTGGTTTTATTTTTGGTACATTTGTTTCAGGCTGCTTCTGAGAAGGCCAGGACCCACACTTACTAGGCACAGATTTTGCCCGGAAATGTTGACATAATCCTAGTTTAGACTGGTTTGCATGACACTGTCACTTTGGCTTTTTCTAAGACAGGTGTTTTCTGTGTGTGATTTTATACTTCTTCGTGTCTCTCTGTTCCCCACTCTTTCCCTCGGTTTTCATTGTAAGACTAACTTCTGCTGTGTCCCCAAGTGGAGCAGAGGCCATTCTGCTTTCTTCTTGTGTTTGCCTAGGTCACGGATGAATACATGTTTTCCCTGGAGGAGACTAAGAAGTCCAAAGGCCGGCGGCAGCCTTTGAGCAAACTCCCCCGCCATCACCCTCTTGTGTTGCAGGAATGTGTCAGCGATGATGGTGAGTGTTGTTCCCCATCCACCAGGAGAGCAGCTCTCCCTGCATTAGGACCCGCTCTGATAGGACCTCAGGAGGCCAAGCTGAAGGCCAGGGGTAGGCCTGTGTGTCTTAGCTGTTCTCCCAGATGCTCCATGAAGAGGGCAGGATGTCAGGATATCTAATTTATAATCGTTCCGAGTTTGAGTACCTTGGAATGTACCTGTTGGGGATCGCTGTATGCAGATTCTTTCCTTCTCTTAGGAGGCACAAGACTGATTTTTCAGGATAGCAAGTTCTGTCTGATGCCAAGCCTTGTGCTGAGTTTGTGGCAACAGAGATAACTAAGATGTGTCCCCGCCCTCGGGAATCTCACAGGGTAGTGAGGCAGACTGACAGGTAAACAGATCTGAAGAAAGGAGGTGTTAGTTAACACAGGCAGAGAGGACAGCATGACTAACCATGGGGAAGACAAGCGAGAAGGTGTATACAGAGGAAGCAGCTCAGTGTGGCTGGAGTTACAGGGCCAGGCTGGGGGTGACGAGTGGAGGAGGAGGAGTGAGGTCATTGTGAACTAAAGAGTGGGGACTTTGCTCTTTGCTCATAGACATTCTGGAGCCTTGGAAGTGTAGTTAGCAGAGGAGTGACGTGGTCAAGTTTGACGGTTAGACAGATTGTTCCTGGTGGTTGCCTCTTGAGAAAGAGCAGAGGGCTTGTATTGTGGTCTCTGTGAGATAGGAGGGTCTGAAACAGCATAGTGGTGGTCGGGATGGGGGACGGATGTGGTGACCGTGTCTGGAGGATAAAGTCCGCTGGATGTGGTAGTGTGAGGGCGGTAGGGAAGGGGGAAGCCCGAGCAGAGTGCCTTCCGGGGATCTAGTGCTGGTGGGGTTTTGGAAATCTGCGTTCAGCGTCTATGGAGGATGTAGCCTTGGGGTGCATGGAGGTGGTGCTTGCTGTCTTTATTAGGATAGACGGGGCCACTTTGGGAGAGGGCGCAGAGGACAGAGAAGAGGAGCCTGTGAAGGAGACAGAGGAGGAGGCAGGACATGGAGGGTAACTGAGGTGTCGCTGGGGCTGAGGGAGTGGCTGCCGTCCGCACAGCGTGGTCTCCTGTGCTGCCTGGAGCCCGCGGACCCAGTGAGGTCTGCTGGTAAGCCTGTCAGTGACCAGGTCCCTTGTTACTCCCGGCCAGTGCCCGGCTTCTTCCTGCCCTGTCCTAGCCTTGCTTGCACCCAGGGCTGGGTGGGCAGTTTCTCTACTGTTCTCTGTGGTACAAGGACCTTGATAAGCTGGTGGGGAAAGCCTCTTGAACCTGCAGTCAGAAGTAGGCCAGACCCAAGTCAGAAGTCCTCAGGGGTCTTCCTCCAGCCCAGATCGGGGCTTCAGGTCCTCTGGGGTAGCAGCAGCCTAGCTTCATGATGGCTCCCAATGTGCAAAAGCAATGTAGACTGTAGAAAACTGGGAGAGCAGAAAAAGCTATAAAGAGGACAGCAAAACTACCCTGCAGAGGTGACCACTGTGAACATTTTAACGTGTTACTCTTGCTGACTGTTAGAGTCAGATGTTATATTATGTCCGTGTCCTTTTTATAATAATGCAGATGAGATCATAATATACAACCCTCCAACTTTTGTGATTTTAAAAAAAAATCTCAAGGGTGGAAAAGTTGAAGGAATAAAAATCCTGTGTATCCGCCTCCAATGTTCAACAGCTGTTACCACTTTGCTGTAATTGCTGTCTCTCCGCGTGCCTTGTTTACGTACACACGTGTGTACATATTTGCTGTATCATTTGAAAGGAAGCTGTGTCATCAGATCACTTGACTTACAGTACACCGGTAGGCATCTCCCAGGAGGGCTCGTCTCCTGTATAAACATCCCACTTCACTACATCTCAGGAAGTGAGCGGTGACTCCATCATAGCCTCCGCCCTTCAGTCTGCGTGCGTGTTTCCCCGCTTGTCCTAAACGTGTGTTTTTATAGCTTCTTCCCTTTAAATCAGTATGAACCAAGCTAGCGTCACACATTGCATTTGGATGTTTCTTTAGTCTTGAACACACCCCTCTTTCCACTTAAAACTCCCCCCCCCCCCAATGGAGGAAGGACTCATTCAGGGAAATGCACACATCTTCACTTTACAGCTCAGTGAAGTTTTATCTATATGAACTGTAGAATTTTGATTCCTGCAATTTTCACTTAACGGTGAACATTTTCCTTCATTCAGTTTTCACAAGTAGAATGATTTTTGGCCACTTTTGATTTTTGTAAGCAGAGCAGATGTCAGTGTGTTAAGTTTTTCAGTTGTGATTGTGAGGCAGTCTGTTTCTGTTTCTTCCCTCCTGTTCTGGTCACTCTTGTTCTAGCCAGGATGCAGAAATTACCTGTGTTTGTGTTTTGGCACCATGGCTTCTGGCTTGGCCTGATGGATGGGGCTTTTAGGAGTTGATTTTCATTGTCTGCATTGGCTTAAATTTGCTATGGTACCCTTCACTGAGGTAGATCGTGTGCACTGGCAGCTGCCAGACCCCTTTGGATTAAATATGTCTGAAGGCATCAGGGATAACTGTATTTTTTTTTTTTTGGAGTGGGGAGGTAATTAGGTTTATTTGTTTACTGTAGGTACTGGGGATTGAACCCAGGACATTGTGCATGCTAAGCATGTGCTCTACCACTGAGCTATACCCTTCCCCTGGGGATAACTATTTATTTGCACCAAGCTTGAGTTGTAAGACGTGAATACATAAATGGGTACCTCGCGTAAGTATGTTTCAGAGCTTTCCTCGGGCTGCTCTGCACAGGTCTCCAGGGTCTCGTGGAAAGCACTCGTGTCCAGGAAGAAGTGAGAAGATCATTGGAGGGGTTGTAGCTGTGGGTTCCAGGGCTCCCACGGCATCATCCAAGTATTGAAGGAGTCTTGAAAATGACTTCCGCCCTTTGCCTCTGTTACCCGTAGGATCTTGGTTAGTCCCAACCTGGGACCATGAGCCTTGGCTGAGCTTATCTGCGCTCCAGGCACAGCCACAGACGTGCAGGCCTGGTGCCGACTGACTCTTGCCTCTGCTTTGTCCTCTAGAGATATCAGAACAGGGGACCCCCGAGGAGGAGGCTGAGGAGACAGAGGCCTGGGCCAAGCCCCTGAGCCAGCTATGGCAGAACCGACCTCCAAACTTCGAGGCCGAAAAGGAATTCAATGAGACCATCGCCCAGCAGGCCCCTCACTGCGCTGTCTGTATGATCTTTCAGACTTACCATCAGGTAAGCCCACCTCGTCCCCTCTTTTGGCCCAGGACCAGCAGTCATAGGGAAGCTAGGTTTAATGGGGGGTGCATAGCTTAGGGAAAGGCATGTTTCCTAGTGTTTTCTGTCCCATCATGTGCTGGAAAGGCTTTGCCAGGTGGATAACTGTCAGCAGTGCGGGGTTTTTACTCGAGAAAGCTTTGGGGAAAAGCTGAGGGTGCGGCTTAGGCTCTGGGGGATTTCCTACTGCCCTTGGCAGTCACTGTTTGCTGAGGAACCTGCCTTTCTGTTACTCTGGTCAGTGATGATTCCTCCCAAGTGGGTTGCAGTCCTGGCCAGTCAGTCTGGAGGACTGCAGATTTCTTTAAATTAGTCTGAACTTCAGATGAAAAGCCAGATCCTCCAGTGTTGTCTCTTCTTTCCTTTGCCACCATGGATGTTGGCAGTGATGGAAAGGAACTTGGGAGGGGTAGGAGCAGAGGGCCTGCAGGACGGGGAAGGGTGGGAAGGCACCGTGGCTGAGCCCAGCTGTGCCCCTCCCATCCCTGGGGTGTTTGATGGCTCCTCCATCATGGTTCTCTTTGGGTCCAGCTCTAGGAGGCCAGGAAGGCACCCACAGCAGCGTGTGCCAGATGGCTAACTCAGTCTCAGCTGGGACCTGCACAGGGTGGTATGTTGTTAACTAGTCCCCTGGTGATGGTCAAAGTGGTGTAGCCGCCACAGAGCCTGGCAGGGCTCCAGGTTCATTTTTGCCAACGAATGAAACTTTAGACCTAGACCAATGCACTATGAGTTAGTAATTCATTACTTCTTTCCATTGACCAAAAACAAAGCCCAAAGAACTTTAAAAGCCTTTGCCTGTGAGGGAAGCAGGCAGATGGCCTGGCTGTATTGTCAGCCTGCCGAGTGGCGCTCAGAGTTTTATGAGTGGCGTAGGCTTGGGGGTCGACATTTCTGGGCTTGTCCTTGGAACCGGGGTGATGGTGGCATCCAGCGGCAGAGCCAGCAGAGTCTTGCAGTCAGGCCATTTGCCAAGGGAAGTCCATGGACATAATAATGTTCTTCCCGAAGGGGCCCCAAGCCAGGAATGGCACATGGGGCTCCAGCCATGCGACGTGACTGCCAACATGGGCCCCAAGAGGAAGTCAGTGCTGGCTGCTGGGAGCACCTGTTCTGGGTCCTCTCCCTGGGTGGGGCCGCCGAGCCGTGCCAGGGAGCCCCCAAGAGCAGCCTGCTAACATCTCAGTGCATTTTATTACCACTTGGTTTGGAGAGATTGAAATCCCAGTTGCCTCTTACCTCGCTCCCTTTTCTCAGTTGTCCCCTGGGGGCTTTTGTTTGATGCTGCTCTGAGAAATTGAATTGGAGTCATTAGAGGTAACTTCAATTAGCAGCTCTGGGATAATGGCTGTGCACCCAGGGGCCATAGCGGTTCCTTGTCAGGAAGGGAGCAGCTTTCCACCGATGGAGCAGGCGGGGAGCTGAGGACTTGGCGCATGTTCACTGAGGTGTGCGCCTACTCCCTCCTCAGGTCGAGTTTGGAGGCCTTAGTCAGAACTGTGGAAATGCTCCAGATTTAGCCCCCCAGAAGCAGAGGACCAAGCCACTGATTCCAGAAATGTGCTTCACCTCGACTGGCTGCAGCACGGACATCAACCTGTCTACCCCCTACCTTGAGGAAGACGGCACCAGCATTCTAGTTTCCTGCAAGAAGTGCAGTGTCCGCGTCCACGCCAGTGAGTGCCCCTCACCTCTTCTCTACATCCTGCCCCAGTGACGTGGGACTTCTCACTGGCAGTCCTGCCACTTGTTGGCCTCCCTGCAGCCTCCCAGTGGCCTCCCTGGTCCCTCAGTGTAGAGACTGCTTATGTGTTCTTGGGGAGGTTGGTGCTGATTGAGTCTTGAGTTTCCTGGGACTCTGGGGTCCATGCTTTCACTGTCCACCCTGGACTGTCCTCTTGGTCACAGATACCAGGAGGGGCTCAGTCCCCAGTGCTCACTAGGCGTTTGTACCCATGAATCTAGTTTCTGACTTTTTGAGACTTTGGATCGTACTGTGTGGCTACATCGTGGGGGCCCGAACTCTAGAATTCAGGGGTCTCTGTAAGATTTGGTTGTAGCTCTGGGAGGTAGTATTTGGAAAAGAGTTAGTCTTCACTCTAACGCTCACCTCTGGGTTTAATTTGCCCGTCTCTGTTAGGTTGCTATGGGGTCCCCCCTGCAAAGGCTTCTGAAGACTGGATGTGTTCTCGGTGTTCGGCCAATGCCTTGGAAGAGGTGAGTGCTTCCATGATGTTGCTGTCTCCCCATGAGACCTGAAGTTTGCTCAGGGCTGGACTATTTCATGTGGGCTTTATGTCCCAGCAGTCTGCGCGTGGCCAGTTACACAGTGATGTCAGGGAGTGTTGTCAGAATAAAACCCCACGACAGTGAGAGTGTTCGTTGCCCACCTGTGGCAGGGCAAGAATGGAGTCTGGAAACTGTTTGCTCCATTGTGTCAGGACCAAGTGGAGGTCCTCCTGTGGATGGACCATAACCCTCTGGAAAGAACTGAGCCATCGGGCTGGAGCATCAGAATAGGGCTCAGGTGGTTCATTTCATAGCCTTCTCTTCGTCCCTGTTCCACCGCCCCTGGAGCCTGGCAGTGCCCACATAGGAGGCAGTCAGAGCCCTATGCCTCCAGCTTGAGCAGAGTGTCATCCATGACTCTGCTTATTGTTATTATTAATAAATAGTACCGGCACAGAGGATTATGTTAAGTCAGGGGAGTAATTGGTGCGCTTTAGCCCCGCGTGGCCTCCCTGTCTTCCTCCGGGGCGTGCTGGTTACAGGGCTGAGCTGGCGAGGCCCCGCACGCTGCGGGCTGCTCTCTTTTATGGGGGCCACGGTTGCCCGAAGGGAGTTGAGGGGAGAGCAGATGGGCTGTTAACGACCCCGTGGTGACCACTCTCCCTCCCTGCTTCTTGGCAGGACTGCTGTTTATGCTCATTACGAGGAGGAGCTCTGCAGAGAGCCAACGACGACAGGTGAGTTCAGAGCTCTGAAGCTGCGGGCGGGCACACCGTGAGGACGGTGGCTGTTCACCGACACGACTGATGAGGACTTGGAAAGCACATTGTTTGGGGCTGAAATAGCATCTCCAAGACTCATTTTGAAAAAGGGAAGTCAAGTGGTCCCAGAGCTTTCCAACTCTACTTCCTCTCTGAGGCAGCCCTGGAAGTAACGTCCTCTGCTCGGAGGAGCTCAGGTGGACTCACGAGAGGACGAAGGCCCCGTGGAGGTGACCCAGGGGCTTCACGGCTGGAAGTGAGGGTGGTTACGGTGTTAACACGGGGGCTGGTGCAGAGTTGGCCACGGCTGTGGGCTCTGAGCCCTTTCGGCAGGCAGGCTCCCTGGCTGTTTAGAATGAGGGCGGGTGTCCTAAGGAGGACAGTGGGACGAGGAGGAGATCCCCGTCCTACCTACCCTACTGCTTCACATCTGCAGAGTGCTCTGGGTTCCTTAGCTCTGAGCTGGGCTTTTTGGCTATTGGGTAGCTCGCTTTCACTGAGCTGGATTTTTGTGTTTGGTCTTGGCTTAGTGGTTCTGAGGTAGAAATGTGAGGGAATTGAGGCTTTTGCCCTAAAGAGCCGGCTGTCTAGGGGCTAGTGCACACAGGTCAATGGGTGATGAGGTTAAGCTCCTGCTTCGGCTAAAATCCTTGGAGCACATGCACCGCCTGGCCTCCAGCCTCACAGGAATCCCCTTGTGCTGTTCTGCTTGCTACTTCCAGTCCTTTAAAGGCACTCGCTGCCACAACTTGAGGTCACTGTGTTTCTCACAATTGGAAGACAGTGGTGTTAAAGTTCTTCCTCATTTGGAGTGGAAATTTGTTCTTCTTGGACCTCCCACCTTGACCTTACAACCCTTGGTCAGCCCTCCAGGGCCACGCAGAACAAATCTGTTCCCACTCTCACGCCACAGCCCTGTGCGTACTGCAGACAGTGTCCCTGAGCCCTGACACTGGCTGTTTCGGTTTTCACCTGCTCCAGCTCTAAGACCTCTCGCCATCTTAGCTGACCTCATCTTGGTGCATGTCAATTTCCCCAGAGGTTCAGAACTCACTTTCGTTGAGCAGCCCTCTCGGAGTAAGTGGGGCTGCACCAGACCGTACAGTCTGAGGTGGCTGAAGGGAGCAGAAGGCAGTGGTCATTTCGGCCCGGGGACAGGTTTGGGCAAAGGCCTAGAGTGGGGGGCGGGCTGGGGTTACTGGCAGATTGGGACATAGTTGGAGATGTTTTGAGGAAGCACCCAGGCCCTCTAATTTATTCTCACTCCCCAGTTAGCTTGGCTCTGCTCCTTTTGCAACAGGTTGTGAGCTAGTGGTGTAAGAAGTATGTCCCTGTGCTGACCAGGGCAGTGTGGTGGGGACCTGTTTCCGCATATCATTGTGGAGACACTTCTGGTTCTTACCTCATTGGGTTTCAGGAACTTACTGGGAAGTGTAGTGGTCAGGCTGGGTAAGGTAGGAAGCTCTGTCGGCAGCCCTCGTAGGAAGAGAAGGCCCCAGGGCCTTGGAGCCAGAGAGGGACTGAGATGGCCTTTGCGTTTTGGCAGGTGGGTCCATGTCTCATGTGCTGTGGCGATTCTGGAAGCGAGATTTGTCAACATTGCAGAAAGAAGTCCAGTGGACGTGAGCAAAATTCCCCTGCCCCGCTTCAAACTGGTAAGGAGAAAGATGGGCTTGTGACTCTACATCCTCCCCCTGTTTCTGGGTCTCTGCTTAGACGGGGACATAGCATTTCTGATGGCGTCCTCTGCTGGCCTTGATTTTGGTCACGGTTTACAAGTCTCGTCCTCTGGCTAAAACTACTTCATGAGGACACCTGTGGTCAGACACAAAATTAAAAGAGGGTGTGTGTGCCCTCGTGTTTTGGGAAGGGGGTTGGCTCTTGCACTGGGGCAGGGGAACAGTAGAGGAAACTGGACTGTTAGTTCCTGGAACCATTGGCTTGCTTCCCTTGTGTTGTAGAAATGTGTCTTCTGTAAGAAGCGGAGGAAAAGAACCGCTGGCTGCTGTGTGCAGTGCTCTCACGGCCGTTGCCCAACCGCCTTCCATGTGAGCTGTGCGCAGGCTGCAGGCGTGATGATGCAGCCGGATGACTGGCCTTTTGTTGTCTTCATTACCTGCTTTCGGCACAAGATTCCCAACTTGGAGGTGAGGGGGGTGCCATTCAGAATCCTCTCGATGGTTTCCAGGACCGTTATCTCTGCAGGCTGTCTGTTTATTGTGTCATCAAGTGTTATGCTTTGCGGAGCGTGCTAATGGGTACGGAGGTGGCCCCTGTCCATCTCTCCTTCCTGCCTTGTGCTTCCTAATCCAGTGGCATCAGCTGCTGTGGTCGATTCCTTTCGATTAGCTGTTCACTTGTTTGCCTCTTCTCCGGATAAACTCCTTGAGGGTCTCTGTCTTATCAATCTCGGTGTCCCTGTACTTAACACAGTGTCAGGAACATAGCAGAAATTCTGTGTAAAGTGTTGTGAACTGGGGGGAAGAGCGGTTAGCCATTAACCCCCATACAGTAGAGGGTTTTGTACTTCTCTAAATGGTGAAGCTCAGTGCAAAATCCATGAAAGGGTTTGGGGTTGAAGGTGACATTTGAAGTGGGTCTTAAACAGTAAGTAGGAATTGTGAGCAAGAGGGCCTTTAAGTCTTCAGAAACAGAATGAGTGAGTCTCAGAAGAATAGAAGTGGAAGACTGGTTCCAGGAACGTGGCGGGGGTGACACTGGACAGGCAAGCAGTGCCAGAGGATGAGGGCCCTGGGCCACCAGTCTTAGGAGCTTGACCTCTGTCCTTCAAGGTGTGGAGAGCTTCTCTAATAATATGATTTGGAACTCTGTGTGTGTGTGTGTGTGTGTGTGTGTGTGTGTCCCTCAAGAAAGGATTGAAGGAATGAGAATTTGAGGCAGGGAGACCAGTTAGCCGAGGTGAGAAGTGAGGTCTGAAGTGGGAGCACAGAGGCACAGCTTTAGGGTCACATCCAGCACTGGGCTCCTACAGTGGGTGGAACTGTGACACGGTTTGTTGACTGCCATGGGGAGAGAGGACGGAGGAAGAGGAAGGGTGAGGGAGTGTGAATTTAAGATGACCCAGGCTGCTCTCTTGAAGGGTGGAAGGGATGCTGATATGATGGTATTAACTGCAAACAGGAGCTGAGATGGGGTTGGGCTGTTTTGCAGGCGGGAGGGAGGAAGATGAAAATGAGGAAAGAACCTGTAGACAGGTTGCTGGAGAATCTGATGGAGCTCCCAGTAGGCAGCTGGATTAACTGGATTAAGACTGGGTTATCATCAGCATTTAACAGGATAGTTAAATCTAATTCCCATTAGAAACGGGGCTCTGGAGATTCCTAAGGAGCAGATGGCAGAGCAGGAGGCAGAGAGCAGCTGAGCAGCAGAGGGGTGGAGGGAAGCAGAGCGCCACAGCCAGCAGGCCAGCAGGGGGCTCCCGAGGGCCAGCGCTGGCGGGAGGGCCAGCTGGCAGCATGGTCACTGGATTCCCCAAACCGGTGGCTCCATGGGGCAGCCAGGTCAGAAGCCAGACTGCAGCTGGAGGAGACCACCATCAGTGAGGTATAGTCCAACAAAGGAGACGCTGATAAGAGGCTTGTCCACTATGTGGCAGAAACAATCACAAAAGGAAGGACACGACAGAGCACCACCAGCCCTGAGGATAAACTCTGCCATTTGGATCATGAAGGCCAGTCTGCTGACTGGGCTCTCCTTTCTTCATAAAGATGTTTTAATTGAGCAAAAGTGCTTGGGTGTGGGTTAGGAGCTTAGGAAGAGGGATAAAATTGTCAGCGTGCAAATGGGGCTCTGGAGGAATAAAAGCCTGAGGACCCTTGAGTCCTGGCTCTGGTAAGGAAATAGGAGTTTCACACTGGAACAGGAGAGTGGTTTGGCGGCTGTATGCTGTTGGTGCTGGGGGTTCTGTGGACTATTTCTTTCACTAATTCATTCTTCACATATTTATTGGGCATCTACTGCATGTTACGCAGTTTTAGGTGTGTTTTGTCTAGTGAACCAGACAAAACAGTCCCTGCCCTCCTGCATTTCATACGGTAGAAAGATATATAGAAACAAGTAAATATACAGCGTGTCAGATGGGAAGAAGTGTGGGGATAAATAGCAGGATACGGGAATGGAAGAGGAGGTGGTAAGGAGTGTTGTCAGTAAGTTGACACTGGGATGTGAGGGTGCCAGTGTGCAGAAGCATTTCAGGTAGTGGGAACAGCAGCACAGAGACCCTGAGGAAGGAGCACGCTTGGCACGCATGCTCAGAGAACAGCAAGGAGGCCAGCATGGCTGGAGCACAGTGCCTGGGCAGCCTGGGGAGGAACGGTTAGACGTTAGGCCGCCACATGCTCTGTGATCTCAAGGGCGAGTTCAGAATGAGAAGAAGGATGATGTGAGGGCCCCAGAGATGGCAGGGCCCTTGTGATGGGGAGCTGTTTGTCTGTTGTATGCAGCTGAGGATATCCAGGGGACCTGAGTCTTTGTTCCCTAGCCCAGAGGGTAGAGCTAGTGCTAAGACCTGTGTGGAACGTTGTGTGGGGGCCCTGGGCCTCAGATCACATGTTGAGTCTCCACTTTGCTGTGTGTCTAAGTTGTGTGCACTAGTAGGTGCTGTTTGGTCAGTTCCTTGCAACAAAAAGGAAATCACAAGGGTCTGTTCTGGGAGTTCGGTGTGAGACAGGGTGGTATAAGGACCAGTTGTGGACTGGGAACGGGGGAGGAGCTACATTCATGGGCGAAAATATGACACTAGGTTCTTTTATGTCTGGCTGGGGTGTGGATATCTGGAGAGACGTGGTTCAGCTCCTATCTCTTACTCCTCTTCTCTTTTCCATTCTCATGCTTATCTTTTCCTGGTAAAGAGGAACCAGTTGATCTTGGTGCCCATTTGCCAGGCCTCTGGCATCGTGGGCCTAACCCAAGCCTCTGTTTTTTCCAGCGTGCCAAGGGGGCCTTGCAGAGCATCACTGCGGGCCAGAAGGTCATTAGCAAGCACAAGAATGGGCGCTTCTACCAGTGTGAGGTGGTGAGGCTCACCACCGAAACCTTCTATGAAGTCAACTTTGATGACGGCTCCTTCAGCGACAATCTCTACCCCGAGGACATAGTGGTAATGTCTGCAAGGAGCTTCTTGGGCTTTTTGGAACGGGGGTATTTTTAAGTCTGGCTGGCAGACTGGCTGTGGGCCTGCCTGCCTTTTCTAGCCAAGCCCATGGTCCCATCAGTCATTCCCTGAACAGAAAAGCATTTGTGCTGGTCTTTCTGTGCAGAGAAAATTGTGTGCCACTCAGATGCCGTGCTTCCTCTGGAAGCTTCTAGGAATCAGCGTTGTCTGTAGTTCTTTGAAACATGCTTGTATTTCTGTCTAAACTACTCCTGGAGGCGTTCTGGTGTGGTTTCCAGCCCAGGCTTCGGAATGAGGCCAGTTTGTCAGTACAAGCTGCATCGCTTAGTAGCTGTGTGATTTGGGGGAGAATTACCCAGCTAAACTCTTTTCAACCATGTCTTCTTAGTGGATGTATGGAATTTGCTTTTGGTTCTGTATAGTTGAAGGCTTTGAGGCTGAATAGAAACTGCTTGGAGGCATCCCTGGCCTACTTATGTTATCAACACCTGAGACACTGGGGGCCCTACCTGGACCCAGTCCTGGGTTTCCTGGCTCAGGACTGAGGACTCAGTTCAGGTTTCCCCTGTCCCCACCCCCGACCCTGCCTTCTTTTCATGTTAGACTAAGCACCAGTGTAGCGGGAGGAAGCCACCTCTTCCTTTACCAACAGGTGTTTCCCACATTTATACCACACTAGCAACTTAGTTGCTAAAAGCACTCATTAGTTATAAGGTGGTATCAGTGTTTGTGGCAGCGGAATAGCTAAGATTTATTAAAGCTTTTCCAGTTTGCCAGGCACTACGTATGCTAAGTGTTTCACCCAAGTATCTCATGCCTCATTCCAACTCTGAGAAGTAGGTGCTATCTCTGACTCAGAGAACAGTGATCTCAGGGCTCTTCTCAAAGTTACGGAGGACTTAAAGAGCTTGTGTTACCAAAGAGTTTGTGTGTTTGAGTTATGTGTGTCAGTATTTTCTCATTAGAAATTAAAACAGATTAAGTGATTTGAAGTAGTCCCTTTTAAAATGAAAAACAACTTCATTTTGAATAAAACAAAAAACATTAGTGAGAAGAGTGCCATTTTCCTACAGTTTTGCGTCTTTTTAACGTCACATCTTCGGTTTGTTGCCGTATATTATTTTGGTTAAAGTATATGAAAGAAATTTGGCCTCACAGGGATATGTAATTGAAAAGGGGAGGAGTATTTAAATAGCCTTTTGGATGATTGTGGTTATTCTACTTCACTACTACGCCAAAGCTCAACGAGTGGTTATTTCTCAAAAGCTAGAAGCAGTGTGGAATCTGAAAGCAGCTCAGCGAACCTTGCGTACTCTGCTACGTTGAAGTTCGTCGGTCTGTCTTGCACCGGGAATGGGTCTTTGACCCAGGCATGATTTTGTGCCATCATCCACGTTGGTGCAGTGGGCTCTGCCAGTCTTCCAGATGTTAAGTTTTATGATGCTATATCAAAAATGCAATTTATGATGCAGTATCACTTCCATTTGTATCATTGATCTGAGAAAAATCTACATTTTAGGAAGCTTCAAGCTCATGGTGGTGATACAACTCTTCTGAAATTCTAATTTGCGCTTGAAAGCCTGAGTTTTATTATTGGTGGTACTGTCAGTTGTTTTCCTCGAAGTGACAGGCCCACTTCATTCATTTTCAGGAGGCTGTTTGCCAGTACCCAAGTCTGAATAACCATAGTTTGTTGGTTGTTTTTTTTTTTTTTTTTAAATCTGGTGTTCCATGAAAAAAAGCAGTTACTTCTTACAACTTAAACAGTTAGACCATGCTTTTCCTCTAGACAACCATCATGCTTTGGCGTCCAGCAGAAGTGTCTTTTGGGTACTAACACATGAACTCAAAGATTAAGGTTTAACAAAAGTAATGCTTTTTTCTGCTTCATCAAGGGACAGTGTTACATGAAAGCAGGTGTTGCCCCCTTTCCTACAGTGTGAGTCCACAGTGGTTAAGAGTGCAGTAACTTAGTAGAGCTCAGGGCCACTGGTTTGTGCTGAGGTGCCAGCAGGTGTACCTGTGATAGGTTTTGCACAATCACTGCAAATGTCAACACAGTGAAAGAGGCTAGTAATGTTTTAATACTGTTATGGAAACCGTCATGCCCTCACATGCTCCTGCGGGTGTCTTAGGGACCCCTCTGGTCTGCAGACCACACTTTAAGAACTGCTGCTATAGGAGAGGAAGCTTAATCTCTGAGAACTTAAGTGACTTATCAAGGATCACATACTTGGCTAGCTAAAACTTCCACCTGAGATTGGGGGGTGGGCAATACTTTCTGCCTGATTGTTGAATTTATACACATTATAGTTACTGAGTACCTAGTCAGTGATGGGCACAGTATACAACCATTTCTACTCAGTAAGTGAGCAGGAGTATAGAACCTTCCTAACTCTTGTCAGTAGTAGTGAAGTTGGTAAGAGCAGTTTGAATATTGCCTCATTTTAGACTTTGCCCTGCTCCCTCCCCTGTGTGTACCTTTTCAGGCCACGTTCCCAAGGATGTTCTCCCCGGTCTGCCCATCAGACCTTTCATTTAGCTACCACGAACTCGCTCGTACATTGACCTCCCACTTTACACCAAGCCCTCTGCTGGCATTGCAGCAAGGGTACTCCCTTCTGCAGGGAGTAAGAGTCCTAAAGTTTTTTGCCAAGTCCCTTGGTAGGTGTTCCTGTTAAGAACCCACTTCTTAAAATAGCTGAGCACAGTTTGAGTGTTTGTTCCTGGAAGAGCCCTGTCCCTTAGAGACACAGTTGAAGGAATGTGAGAAGGACTCTTGATCGTGGCACTTGTCATCTACCTTTATTGAGTTTACTAAGTTGACTTTTTTCGTTCACCCAGAAGCAGTAGCCAGCAGAGATATGGGGCCAACTTTGGGGCAGGTCTTTAGAAGGTGGACCTTCTTTCACTCTTCTCCCTTCCTGTTCCCTCAGAGTCAGGACTGTCTCCAGTTGGGTCCACCTGCTGAAGGGGAGGTAGTCCAAGTGAGATGGACAGACGGCCAAGTCTATGGAGCCAAGTTTGTGGCCTCCCACCCCATCCAGATGTATCAGGTAGCCAAAGATTTTTGCTGGGGATGGGGGCGGGGAGGGTACTTGATTAATTCATTGTTTCCTCTTGGGCCAGAGGCAGGTCTTTTGCTTTTGGGAGTGCTAAGGACTGCCCTGTGTCCAGTCTGCCAGGTATGGCTTCAAACATAGCAGGCTTTACTCAGTGTTCTAAACCCTTCCTGTGACTGCAGGAAATTGCACTGTGAGTGGCGGACCAGGGAGAGAGGGAAGGATATCTTGGCCAAAGGCCTTTGTTTCCTTGGTAGGTGGAGTTTGAGGATGGCTCACAGCTTGTAGTTAAGAGAGATGATGTGTATACGTTGGATGAAGAGCTTCCCAAGAGAGTCAAGTCTAGACTGGTGAGTGTGTTTTCTGTGTGCCCTCGGATCCTGTCTGGGAGGGAGGGAACAAAAGAGTGTGTTCCTTTGGCTTTTTTCTCTGGGATGATTGGCCACAAAGGGCTCATTTGGCTTGCCTGTTCTTCTGCAGTCAGTAGCCTCAGACATGCGCTTCAACGAGATTTTCACAGAGAAAGAGGTTAAGCAGGAAAAGAAACGGCAGCGAGTTATCAACTCAAGATACCGGGAAGATTACATCGAGCCTGCACTGTACCGGGCCATCATGGAGTAGATGCTTCCAGCGGCCAAGAGATTCCCAGCTGTCAAGCCGAAAGCACTCTGGGGTTCCACAGCACAGCAGCCACTTGGAACTCTGAAGTCTCTAAAAGTGAATTGTAAAATGAAAAGGAATGAAATAACCGACCCCATCATCTTCTCACCCCACCCTCATCGAATTCCACTGTAGTGAAAGGACAAGCTGTTCTTGGACATGTGGCAACAGCCACTGATCTCCCAGCTGATGGGCTGAGCACTGGAACGCTGTGGCTGCATTGGCCCCGGTCTAGAATGGGGTCGACTGTGCTGGCTGGGCTGGTTGCCCTGTTCCTGGCCTAGGACTTAAGCTTCCTAATGATCACCTGCACCAACTAAGCAGAGGTGCTGGTGCTTGCCCCTCCACCCTTTTGTATTTATGTGTGTGTGTGTGTGTGTGTGCGCGCGCGTGTGTGCGTGTGTGTGCTTGGTCTGGACCAGCTTCTGCCAGCCCCTGGCCTTTACTTTCTTCCTTGCCTATCCAGGGCAACAAAAATGTGAAATTCTGCCCTCAGCTTAGCTGAGTGAGGGCTCCTGGGGGTTGGCTGGAGATGGGTGTGGCATCTGTCTGTCCCTGGAACTGCCTCAAGGGAGTGCTGGCAAAGTAATGAGATGCCGAGAAGTTAAGGCCACCTCTTGGCCCTCTCTTGAAGAAGATGGGGGTTGCGTGGGTGTGTGCCTGTAAATACCACGCTAGGCATGGAGCCGCTGAGGACAGCGTTAGAGGATGTGGGTGGGGAAGACCCTGAAGGGGGACTCTAATGATGGAAGCAGGCAGAGCCTGGTGGGTGATTCTGTCAACAGAAAATTGCAATCATGCAGGGGTTGGGAGGGTTAAGATAAACTGGGGCCACCGGAGACCGGGGCAGGTTTAGATGTGCCTCTGGTCTGGGGGTGGGAGGGAGCTGATTTGGGGGGGGGGTGGGACTGGAGGGCAACACTGAAGGGGTTAAACAGGCTTTTGCTCCTCATGAATTTGTTTGCCTGGGTCCAGGATCGGAGGGCTTCACACTTATACCCTGTGTATACAAGAATCAGATTTATAATACTTCCCCATTTTTTGTTACGTATGAACGCTATAAACCAAATTATTTTGAAAACCGGTGCATCACCTTGTCCTTAGCAATAAAATATATTGAGCAGAGGTTTGGCTGTGTCTGCCCCAAGGAGCCTGAGTGGCCCAGGGTCAGGCCGAGAGTGTATCTAGTCACAGGCCGTGGAACAGAGCCGTGTACTTTATGAAGGCTCAGTAAGGCAGGATCCAGGAAGCCCTCCTGAAGAGATGGGTTGCTTGTCAAGTTCTGGTCCTGTGGCTCTGTGTGGTGGGACCTGGGGAGCAGAGGCACATCTGGCCATGAGTACCTCCTTTTGCTTTCCTTGCCTTAGAGATGGGGAGGAAGAGGTATTAAGAGGAAGGACCAGGCCACTTCCACAGCCTTGTAGAACTGAATTTGATCTCATCTTGCCCCAACTTGTTAACTTCATTGAACAGATACAAGTTTATGCCGGTGTCTGTTCCATCAAAATTGTGGAACTAGCTTGAAAGGAAGCAGTATATTTTAGGTGCTTGAAGAGCAAGGCGTCGATCCCCAGGTGGGTTCTGAAGCTGTTCTGAGCTTCCTGTAGTTGGAGAGATGCTTCCCTGGGGGAAGACCCAGTTCCTTTGACCCCCCAGTGAGTTCCTGAGGTCCAGGTGGACAAGGATAGAGCAGCAGCAGGGCAAGGAGGGTTCAGTGAATTGGGCACAACAGAGCTGTTCCAGCTGGTCTTGGACAGGCAGGTACTAGGCCCTATTTCTTGGCTCCTTCCAGGTGCGGGTCAGCTCAGCAATTCAATGCTTCTTTGTGTCCTGGAGCTTGGGAGGTGGTTGTCACCTGGTGTCTGGTTGTGGGGGAAGGGAGGAGCAGCAGGTCTCAAAGATACTCTTCTATGCCAGTTCCCTCCCTCCTGGGGCCATGAAAGGGAGGTTGACTTTTTTTGTCCAGCACCTAAGGATTCCTAGGGGAGAGTAGACATAGCCAGGACTTAACGGATTGGCAATCCCTGGGAGCACACATCTTTGGAGGGAAGGAACACTTCCCCAGACTTGGTAAGGAGGGTCCCAGACCTCCTTTACCTCTCACTGACCCTAGCATCCCCAACCCTACTGAACAACAGGCAGAGTTGGGGTGTTTGGTGTAATCCCTGTCGAGTTCTTGCTCAGCAGCTTTTTTTCAAGAAACTTACTTTTATTTTGGCCTAATGTTCTAACCCTCTGGGAAACTGAAGTTTAAAGAGGTGATGAGGCTCAAACCACACAGAACAGTCTGTCTCTCCTGCCTGCAGTGAGGCTTGGGCTCAGAGGACTGGCTGACTCCAGGGAAGCGCCCAGCAGGTCTTACGCAGGCTCCCCTCAGAAGCCTTCTTGCCAGGGCAAACTGCCTTCCTTTGGCAGTCATGGATCACAGCCTGACAGTTCCTCCTCTCTCTGTAAGTCCTCTCGGAAGAATTTCCTTTTAAATTGCGCCCCAGGAGGATGCCAGGGCTCAGCTGCAGGAATGAGGGAGTGGGGTGGGAGAGCTGGGACCGCCAGAGCTGCAAAGGGTAGACGAATGGGGGGGGGAGTGGTCCTATGCCCAGACAAAAAATTTTCTGCGAGGCTCTAAAGTTAGTGATAAATAAGGGTAGCCAGTGACTTCTGTCCTCCCTAACCCACAGGACTGGGCAAGGTCACCCAGCCCGTGGACGTCCCACAGCTTTGGGACTCAGCCTGGCTCCGGGCGGATGCCTGTGTCCCTCGGCGTGGAAAGATCGTGGCCCCTCGCCCCCCGCACGGGCGAGGAAACAGGGTCGTCCCGACGGACAGCGAGCCCCGCGGCCGTCAGAGGTCAGCGCGCTCTCCGGAGCGTCAAGCCGGGGAAAGAGGATTGCTCAAGGTGGCGGAAGGGCTCCTTGTAGAGTGCTGGGCGTCCGCTCGAGCTTCCCAGTCCTGGCCCCCGGGAGGGGTGGCCGGGTCGGAGAACGGGGTTCCCGTGCCTAGTGGGCTGCTAGGGGCTTGCGCCCGCCCACGGCCTGCAGCGCAGCCCGGCATTGGTCAGCCGTGCGCCCCGCCCGGCGCCCGTGCGCCGATTGGCCGCTGATGCCCGGCGCTGAGGCGGAGAGCGGGATTGGTGGTCCCGCCGTACCCGGGTCGCGGCCGTGCGCTCCGCCCGCCGCTGCGTCCCCACTATGGCGGCGCCCAGGCAGCCCACCGCGTCGTGGGCGCCCGCCGGGGTCCCCCGCGGCCGCCGCCGCCGCCTCCGCCGCCGCCCCCGCCTTCCCGCTCGCGTTGAGCCGGGCGCCGCCTCCTCCCTGCCTCCCTCTCCGCTGCGGTAAGGGCGGGTTCTGCGCGCGTCGGGAGGGCAGTCACCGCGGCTAACGGTCGCCGCGCCGCCCCTCCCCTCCCCTCCCCTCCCCCGCCGCCCTCGGTCTCCGGGTCCGGGGGGAGGCGCGGAGCCCGCACGCGCTGCTGCTAGGAAAGGAAGGGTCGGGCGCGGCCCCGCCATCTCTGAATAATGAAGTCTGGCTCTGACTGGGGGCTCGGGCAGGGAGCCCGGGCCCTGGACGACCTCGCCAGGGTAGGGACTGCCAGGCCTCGGGAGTCAGAATGGCTGGACCTGGGCCGAGCGGTCTGAGGTCACCTGCGCGCGAGACCCCGCAGCGCTGCGCACCTTGGCGCAGGGGAAGGACATGTCAGGCGGGCCTTCTCTTTGGGAAGAGGGAGGAAAAGTGGAAAGCCTGAGTGGGAATCAGCAGCATACGGGTAGCGGTTGTCATTGCTTTTTGCTCTACCAGCCTCCAAATGTTCAGGGGCCCGGGGTCAATTTGATTCTCAGACTTCCGCCTTCTGCTTTCTCTCTTGTGGTACTTCTTCCCATTGTTTACTCTGTGATTATGCTTGTAGGAGGAAATATCTTAGTGATGAAAGTAAGTTTGATTGGGATAGTGTCCTACCAATATTTCGAATTCCTTTTTACAACAGTACCCTTTTTTTATAGTTCCTTAATAAACCTCATTTATGTTTGTGTTACTCGCACGTATGAAGGACTGAAACGTATGAACTGAATCATTATTAATTGAGAGAGAGACCAATGAAGGTAGCTGTTATTTTGTAAAGAAATACGAACTTTTCTGTGGGTTCACTTTGAATTATCTTTACTATAGCTGATTGAACACCAAGCTGGGAGAAAAAAGAAAAAAGCACTGATTATGTTCCTGAAAGAAAACAGTCCTCATGGAAAATTAGGTTATTTCTAAGTCAGAATCACCTTGGAGTGATGATTATTGCCTTGTTTGGTGTATCTTCAAATCAGAAGGATTAAAAGGAAGTTGGTACAAAAATTTATGACCAAATGGTTTTTTCAAATAATCTCTTAAGGCAGTAGCAGCTCCTAAGATGAAAGATTCTGAACTCAAGGGTATTTTGAAGTATTAGCTGATGAATCTTTCTATTTCTCATGTCTAAATGTCTCACCATGGTTTAATAAAAGAAAATTATTAACGAGGGAAAAAGACATGCATATTCTTAGAGACTAAGTGACTGCATCATCAATAAAGTGTCTACTGAGTACATATTGTGTGCAAGGCAATGGAACTGTGGAGACCTCATGACCTGTATTATTGTATGAGGCTTGTTCTAATGGGCCTGTGAGATAGTTGTGGGGATAAAGGGCACACAGGAAAATGATCACTAATAATGTGGTCTCTGGAATTCCAAAACAGTAGGGACTATGAGAATTTGGGAAAAGGAGAAATCCATGTGTTTGAGGAAAGCTTCACAGGGGAGCTGAGGCTTGAGTTGAGCCATGAATGGGTAGGCCTGGGTAGCGAAGAGACAGAAGTGAGGAAATGAGAAGGTGAAGATAGGAAAGGTGGCAGAGGAGATCCGAAAATGATCATGGGTGGTTTCAGGATGTTCTTACTGGACAAAGTAGGAGATAAGTTTGTACAAAAAAGATAGGTTGATAGCATCAAATCAGGAGGTAACTTTGTCCTCAGTAGAGCAAAGTATGAAGAAGTAGTACTTCAAATGAAGCTGGAGCTAGCCATTAGAACCATGCACAGTAGCACTGCATTTGGCCTTGTGACTTTTCTGATTAACCTCTCAGCTACCCAGGATTCTCACCCCAAGATTCATTTTTGCCTTTCTTCTTTTCGTCCCTTGTGTTAAGCTGGTTGCCAGGTCTTGTTGCTGCTACCTCCACACTCTTTCTAGCTTCTTTCTCTGCCTACTGTCATCACCCTGATTTGGGGCCATTGATAACATTCTCTTGAATTACTGCAGAAACCCCCCAGCCTTTCCCCGCCCCCTTCCTCCCATCTATCCTGTGTACTGTTGTCACCTCCAGATAACTAACTGCCTCAGCCTAGACTTCTAATGGCTTACCACCATCTGCTGAGTTAAGCACAGACCAGCCTGGCCTGGGCAGTGTGGGTAAAAGCATTGTTTGCCATTTCCTTAGTTTTTTTTTTTTTTTTTAATATTTCCGGGTCAGTGGAACTATTTGCTCTTCGTGTGTTGCTGTTTGCTTCAAATCTTTGCTCATGTTGCTTTTTCTATCTTCAGTGACCACCCCCCACCTTGAATCTCTAATTGTTGGTTTTTACCCATGTTTCAGGGCCATTTGATATGGAAGTTTCTTTGTGAAGTTTTCTATGCTTTTCTTACCATCTAGATGGGACTTGTATCTCCTCTAAACCATCATAACACTAGAGCCTGCCTTTTTTCGTCTGCTGCCAACGTAAGACTGAAGCTTTTCCAAGACATGGGCTATCTGCATCATCTAGCACAGTGTTTTGTACATACATAGTAGGTACTTGGCAATATTTTACATTGAACCTAGATTTGAACCAGGATGGATGCAAAGAAAATTATTTGCGCAGCCAAAACTTTCATCATAAAATCTGTAAATAAGTTTCCTTATGTGAGAGAATTCCTTACTGAGAGAGTACATTGATCTGGATAGCTTGGATTAAGCTGAATTAACAAAAATCGTCAAGATTTCAGTAGCTTAACAGAACAAAAGTTGACTTCTCATTCATGCCTCGTGTCCAGCATGATTACACAGGTAAGTCTGCTCCTCTCAGTCACTCAGGAACCCAGGCTGATGGGAACTCCATCTTAACATGGTGTTTCCATGATCATTTTGATCGAGTAGAAGATGGTGATCAAAGGACAGTGGCTTTTAAAGTTTCTGTCCTGAAGTAGCACATGTCACTTTCATTTATATATCATTGGCTAAAGCAAGTCATGTGGCCATGCCTAATTTAAAGAAGGGCAGGAAATTGCAGTCTTAGCATGTGCCCAGAAAGCAAAAAGCCAGAAATAACTGTTGGACAGCACTAATGTCTACTACATCTTCCTGGAGTATCACGGCCCATGGAAGATCAGAGGCAGTAAAATCAGATGGGCTACTGAAGAGACACATATTAACAGTAGCAAGAAGTAATAGCTCTCGGCATGGGATGAAGGTGAATTAGGAAGTCAGAACTCCATTAGAGGCAAACAGGCCAAGGCCATTGCTACAAGGGCAGTCAGTGCTATTCCAGCCATAGCACGGTCTTTCCTAAGAGCATTGCTGTTTTACAGCACCCTCAGTAATGAACACAGGAATGGTCCTGGGGCATCCACAAAAAGTTAAATTTTATTCAAGATATTCAATTTAGGAAGCTAGGAAGTGTATAATAACTTGAGGTGCATTTTCACCTGAATGGTTAAAACAAAAAGGATCTTGGCCAGCCTTATTAGTTTAATTGGGTTTAATGGAGGCTGTAAAACTTTGGTATTTGGGGAGGAGATTTTATTTTCAAAAAAGAAAATGAAAGAATGGATTGAAATCTGGCTTCTGCCACTGATTGCCTGATACTGAACAGGTGTCTTCGGTCTGAGTTTCCTCATCAGGGAAATGCATAGGGTGATTACGAGTTCATTTTACATGAAGTGCTTTGCACAGTACGTAATTCAAAGTAAACAGACATGATCATGATCAGTAGCAGCAGCAGGGTTTGAAGAAACTGAGAAATCAGGTAAGAAAATCCCAGGGATATAGGCAGAAGGGTTCCCCCAGATTTTCCTACCTGTTCCCCCTTCCTTGGATCACATCCTGCCACACCTTTCTTATTTTTGTGTATATCATATTTTATTTTACTTAGTTGTATATGTGTCTGTAGCTTCCACTATACTAGGCTCCCTCGTCATCCCACAGAGAGTTATTGAACATGAACTCTGTGCTAGGCTCTGTGCTAGGTCACGGTGTTATAAATGTAAAAGGCTTATCACATGCCTCAGAGAGCCTCTAGTCTGGTAGGACCAGAAGCCAGTAAACCAGCAGTCAGGATACAGTGTAACAGGCTTTGTTTGAAGGTCCTGTGGGATCCCCTCAAAAGGGACCTAATGTCACACAGAGAATATAAATAATGGTTTTCTAGAGAAGCTCACACCTAAGTCTTGAAACACCAACTAATTAGCTGGGCGAATATGGGTTTTCAGACAGGAAACAATGTATGTAATGGCCTAGAAACACAAGAGAATGTGGCTATGTCCTGAAGATGCTTACAAGGCAGGAGAACAGGGTGTGTTCGGGAGTGTGTGGGGGCTGCAGAGGTCAAATTGTGAAGACTTTTGAGTTCAGGAGTTTATCCTGATGAGAAGGAAGAGCCACTGAAGGATTTGAAGGTAGGAAATGACTTTATCAGCTTTGCCTTTTAGGAAGATCACTGTGTGTGGAGGCAGGAGAGGAGTGAATGTCCTGTCTCCCTGACATGGGAAGTTCTAAGGTTTGCAACCATAGTATCACGCCTGCTACACAGAGTAAAATGTTTATGTATGAGGAGAGCTTAGAATGGAGGGAAGGTTATCAGTTAGACTACTGCAGTAATAGGAGGGGCATGTCCACGTCCTTTGCAGGGGTACAGGAGTCAGCAGACCAGGATTTCCATCGTGGCTTCACCAGTTTCTACAGTATGGCCTTGGGCAGGCTTCAGAACCTCTTGTGTTGTCTTGGCTTTCAAATTTGTAAAATGGGGATAAAAATCCCTACCTTGCCAGGTTGTTCTGAAAATCTGAGCAAATAGATGTAAAATGCCTGGTCTTGTACTATTGGATACATGAGGGACCTATTATAATAAAAATAATAGTTTTAAGATTCTTAATGTGAAGTGTATTACCTGATTCATGGTAGGTGTCATCAGCCTAAAATCGCACCACCTAGAAATAACCACTGCCAACATCGTGGCTTTATTTACACATCTTAATTGATTGATGACGCTGGTCTGGGCAGGTTAGGCATAGGGAATTATTCTGAGATCAAGAGGGGAAGAGTTGGTTAGTATGAATATTATACCACTTTAAGCATTCTTCATATCCCAACAGATTATATGTGGCCATTCAGCCTTTCCCAGCCATCACTCAGAAGTGACACTTGCACACATGCAGATGCTCTTGTCACTGACGTTCTGACATTCTGTCTGCCTGGGCTGCTGACGTGTGCGCCCCTCCTTTGCCTGTCCTCCTCACTGCCGACTGTTGCCCTGAAGTTTTGCTCCTCCTCAGTCTTCTAAATATGTTTGTAAATGTGGTAACAGGGTTTTAATTCCAATTTGTTCTCCTTCAGGATTCTCCCTGGTCATCCTGGCTGACAGGAGTTTCTCCCCCTCGAACTTCTGCGCAACGTAATTTATGTTATTCTGATTAAATGTTGTCGACTGCCTTGTCTTACCCTTATTTGTCTATATGTCAGTAAATTTCCCTTTTTCTTGATAGCAGTTTTCCTTACAAAATAATGGGAAGATGGCATGTTTCTGTATTTTTAACATAGCTTAAAAACCCATGGAAGCCTTTTGTTTGAAATATGTTAAACAAGTTAGAATATTCTATTACTAAATTTTCAAAGTATATACTAGTGATTTTTAGACTTTTTGGTCTCAGGACTCTCTTTGTAAGTTTAAAAATTATGAAACCCCAGAGAACTTTCTTTTTTGTGGGTTTTGTCCATTGATAATTAATGTATTAAAAATTACTGAGAAAATTTAAAATCATAATACACAAGCACACACTCTGTTAGCTGTGAGGACAGTGGTATAGTCACATGCTATATGTCACATGTTCTGTAGCCTCCGGAAAACTGTGCTGGGCTCTTGTCAGTAAGAGCGAACAAGGCAAATAATGTCTGAGAATTACTGTGAAAATAGTTTTAAACTCATAGATCCATTGAAAAGGTCTTAGGGACCCTCAAGGGTCCTGGGACCACAAACTGAGAACTGCTGGCATATAGATATGAGAGTTTTTATAAGCGACACTTTTATATCTTTTTGGCAACAGAGTAACATAAGGATGAAATCACTGCCAAACATCTGTTTTCATAATGCACTCAACATAGTTTCTTTAAAAAAAAAAAAAGAAAAAAGAAAAAAACCTAGTTTTTAGCTTTTGTTAAGACATATTCTTCACCTTGAAAGAGCAGGTATGCATATTTTTGGAAAATCTTCTAGGTGCCATACTGTTAACAGACATTTGCCGTCCCAGAAAAGATCAGCAACCTTGAAACACCAGTATTTTTTGTGAAAGAAAAATATACAACTGCTCTTCAAGTTCTAGAAATCTTATATGTGCTTGGCCAGATGATAACCAGAGAACTCTGAGGCACGTGGTTACTAACCAGCTTATTGTCAAGTTTAATTATGATCCTATTTAAAATAAGATCTACTTTTTATGAAGTTAACCACAGGGATGTCATTTTTTTAACACACAGACTGCACTGCACCACACAGCAGTGGTGAGTGTTGGTACCAACACCCACCATGCTGTGGAACTTGCACACTTTCTGAGGATTCTTCCTGAACCTCACGTGCCACAAAGCATCTGACATAGGGATTGTGTGAGGAGGCCAGCAAACACTGAAATTAAATACCAGGAAAGTTCATGAACAGAAGTTCTGGTATCTTCTTTTGTTACCTTGGTGAATCATTTTGAGTGCTGTTTGTGATGTCCATCCTCTCTGACGGCAGAGGCCTGGGCTGTTACAACAGTCTCGTCTTGTTCTTTCTGGCCATCTCCAGGCAGTCCTCCATCTTGCTACTCCAGGGATCTTTCTGAAAAACAGATCTGTGTCACTTCTCTGCTTAATCCCTTCAGTGGTTCTCCATTGCCGGTGGGATAAATTTGAGACTCCTTAGATCTACTGTTTCGCTGCTTCAACTTCTTTGCTGAAGCTTTTCTGAAAACTCACAGACAGTTATTAATTTCCACCGCCCCACAATGTCTGTAGCTGTTTAACTCCATGCATTACACTGTTCTTGAGGGCGGTTACCTCACTGTCCTGCTGCTGTATTCAGGTGTGTAATAGTGGCTTCTGCCTAGACTGATAAGAACGACATAGCTTCTAGCATGGTTCCAACATAGTTATTCTGCAGCATTATATTTCTTTCCTTGCCTTTTTTTTTTTTTTTAAGATATGAGCACGTAAACACTATGGAACTGCTACGTAGCCTAAGACATCCAAAGTCTTAGAGACGTAATAGCAATGGAAGGGAACATTTGTCTCATGTTTTCTAATGATATATTTTACACGTACAAGAATGTAACAATATAATTATACCCATCACTAAATCTTAACATGCCATATTGCTTCAGTTTTTGTCTTTTTAAAGAAATAGAACATTTCCAGTAAAAGCCCTCTGTATATTTCTCCCGATCTCCTTCCTCCTTCACCATTCAATTCACTGTCTTGAATTTAAAATTTTAAAATTCCCATACATGTTCTTACGCTTGTGCACTTTTGCTACACGTTATGTGTCCATGTACAATACGTAGCAGGGGCCACCAAACAGGCCTGTGGGTTTTACTGGAATGCAGCCATAGCCATGTTTAAGTATTGTTCCTGACTGTTCTCATGCTGCAATCTTCTGTTTCCGGTTTTCTGGACATATTGCCATCTGCCATCCCCTAGCCACCTTCCACACCAGCCCCCATCCTTTTATCTGCATTGGCCCAGACAAAGCAAGGTCATCTTTTCAAATATTCCAGTTGAATTTTCTCAAGGCTGATTGAAGTCAACTTTTCCAAATAAAAAATTATGTCTAGAACCTTGTCCTCTGAACAACGTTAAAACAAATAAGCAAAACCCCAATAAAACCAAACATTGACAGCTCCTATTCAGAAAGGCTTTTTTTTTTTTTTTTAGTAAAAACAGAAATGAATTAAAACACGCGAAACTGAAAGTTCTGTTCCTTTGGGTTTTTATCCCTCTCCCCTAGCCTTTTTTCTCAGTTACTTCTAAAGGGGACATCTGACCAGAGACAGACTATTTTTTACTCTTCCGTCTTCTATTTTAAAACCTTGGTGTAGATATCTAATTTCTGCTCAGAAAGTCACTGACTGCCCATGTTACACAAGTCTGGGTCCAGTCAAGAGAGAGAAAACATCTGGTACTTTGAGCAAGTAAAGTTTAACATAAGAATTATCAACTTTAATACTGAATTAGAGTAACATGAGATTAGCTCGTGAGAAGTAGAGAAATAAGCGTGTGGAAAGATACTCAGCATTAGCCATCGGGGGAATGCACATCAAAACCACAGCGAGACACCACTTCACACCCACCAGGATGGCTGTAATCAAAAAGGTAGATGATAAGGAGTGTTGGCACAGGTGTGGAGAAATCAGAACTCACATACACTGCTGATGGGAATGTAAAATGGTACAGGGGCTTTGGAAAACAGTCTGGCATTTCCTCAAACAGTTTAACAGAGTTACCATATGATCTGGGTATATTTCACTCCCAAAGAAATTGAAACTTATGTTGATACAGAAATTTGTACACGAATATGCATTGCGATATTATTCAGTCAAAAGATGGAAACAACCCAAATGTCCATCAACTGACAAATGGGTAAATAAAAGATGGTATATCCATATGATGGAATGTTATTTGGCAGTAAAAAGAAAGGAAGTACTGACATGCTACAACATGCACGAACCTTGGCAACACTATGCCATGTGCAGGAAGCCTGTCACACAGGACTACATATTGTGTGATTCCATTTATATGAAGTGTCTATAAACATTTGCCTGTTCTGTGGAATAGAAAGTAGTTTAGTGGTTGCTTAGGGCTGGAGGCTTTTAGGGGATTGTCACTAGGGTGCAGAGTATCATTTGGGTAATAGAAATGTCCTAAAATTGATTGTGGTCATGTTTGCACAACTCTGAAAATACAGAAAGCCATTGAAATGTATACTTTGAATGTGAGTTGTATGTGAATGATATTTCAATAATGCTGTCAAAAAGAAGTGAAGAGAATGCTCAAAAATAGAGAAACAGACCTAAGGAGCAGCTGCTGCCCCAGGGCTGAGCTAGGGTGCTCGACAGAGAGAGCTCCCAAGAGATCCCCCTGCAGGCTGAGATCCAGGCCACAGCTCACTGGATTGCAGATGAGCCACTCTGATGCTGCATGGTGGTCCTTGCCAGAAATCTGCTCCAGGTACTGAGGAAAGCTGTTTGCAGAGGGGTGTCTCATCACAGGCACTCTGCTATGAAACTGCCCAAGAGGAGAGCTGAGGGAAGCTGTTGGCTGCTGCTCATTGCTGACTGCTGTGCACTGGAAAAGCCGAGTGTGACACAGGAGCCTACCAGTAGCACACTGGTACATACTGCAACCCAGAAGCAGGGGCTTTCTGACATCCTCTAGTGACAAAGCTCGGTCTCATGCCAGCTGAGAAAAGAAACATTAAGGGCCCAGATCCATTTTGCAGAACAAGCAAAAAGGATGAATTTGGAGCTGAGAGGCAGTAAGTCCATAACCCCCACAGTGGCTAATCGGAACTGCAGCATTTTTAATTCCCTTTGGAAAGCTTCAGGTTATCCTCCCCACCTTGGCTGTTGTAGTTTGGAAAAGTTGGGATGCTGTGTCGTTGGTCCAACTTGCCCTCAGCCCTGCTCTCTCTGATTAGCCGTTTTTGCATGTCCTTTTTTGTACCATTTGCTTGGGTCTCTTTTTCAGACACCAGTTATGTTTATATGAGATCTCCTATGATTGCTATTGTGTTTTTATGTTTTTGTTTGGATTTGTTCTGGTAATCCTTTTAAATATTTTGTTCTTTTTCATTTTATCTTGCTCATTTTTTAATCCACCATGGCCTTCATGACTCTTACTGTGAGGCTTTTGTTTTTGTGGTGGTGGTGTTTTTCTTCCTTCACTTTTCCTGAGTGCTAATTTAAATTTAAAATTTGTTGTTTTACTGTTTTCCCCCTGAGCTCTCCCTTTAATCTCTGCTCTTAGTCAGCTCTTGTTTTACAGAGCCTTTTGGGAGTGGGCAGGGCTGGGAGAACCTTTGTTGTGATCTTTGTCTGTTCTGTGCTTCCCCTTGACCCTGCCCCTTCACTTCTTCCACTTGGTTCTGTAATGATTCCATTTTATTATTGTTCTGATGTACCATTTCACCTCTTCAGGTGAAAAAAGTTACATGACTGAAATCAGATCATTTGGATTTGAATCCTAGCTCTTCTGCTTACTAGCTCCATGGTCTTAGGATAATTTTACCTATGCCTCAGTTTCTCTCTATATATAATGGGAATGATAACCTCATAGGATTGTTGAGAAGATTCAGTGAGTTAAATCGTAGAAAACTTTTAGAACCGCAGCTAGTCCACAGTAAGCACTATATGAATATTAGCAATATTAATTAATTTATCCCTCACAGTGACTTGCAATTAGAAAATGCACAGTTCTTCTGCATAGAATAATGTAATATATTGCATGTTAATTAACACCTTAAATCTGCGCAGTCATGCATAAAGTCTGAAAAGGAGGTGTGCATTCAGCAAAAACATTTTAAGAAACTGATGAGCTTTTCAGTAACTTGTTCAGAGATCTGGGTAATAAATAGTATGTAATAACTTCTAGTTAGCTTGTGTCAAAATATTCAAAGGGGAAATACTTTGTGGTTTTTGCTCTGTGTAACTTTGTCATAATTGACTTCATATTCATTATGGCTGATATTTGAAGGTCAGCAAAGTTCTAACATATCAGGCTAAAAACTGTTGCCAGGTATAGTTCAGAAAATAACCACATTGTAGGATGTTTTAGAAATGACAGGAGTTTGGTGCAGTTTGTTTCAGTGAGTTCAAATTTTTATAAAATTTTCTTTTTGTAGCTGATTGAAACAACCTAGCTTTATGTACATTTTGTACCTTTTTTTGAGCAGACTGACTGAACATTTGGTCAGTGAGCAGATACATTTTGAATACCTACCAGGGATGCAGTGGTGAATAAAATAGAAATGTTCCCTGACTGGATTAGCCAGAATATAAATTTTAAACAAATTACTGTAAATACTCGTAAGATTGTAAGTGCACTATGTAATGGATGGGGATATACAGATGCTGTGGGAATTTCTAATAAGGGGATGAACCCTAAAGTGTGGAGACAGGTGAGGCTTCCCTGCGGAATTAACTTTTCAGCTGAGACTTAAAGGCTGAGTGGGAGTTGTCTAGATGGAGTGACAGAATCAGGATGGCTTCAGCCTGACATTGGGAGACTGTGTGGAGAGTTCAAAACCCTGAAAGACATCCATTGTTGCACGTGAATGGTGAGGTGGTGAGGTATGGCAAGAAAGATGGGTGGAGAGGTGGGTAGGGGCCAGATCATGCAGAGTCTCACATGCCTTTTTAAGGGGTTAGGACTTGACCCTGAAGGGGGTGGGAAATTCATAAAGTTTAAGCCTGGAAGTGAAGTGAATTCTACTTGGAGAATGAATTGAAGAGGATCAAGGATGGAAATGGGAGTACCCAAAGGAACTGAAAACAGGATTTTGATGAGATAATGCACAGCCATGTTTATCTCAGCATTGTTCACAGTAGGCAAGATACGGAAACAACCCAAATGCCCATCAACAGATAAATGATTTAAAAAAAAGATGTGGTGCATAGTCACAGTGGACTATTATTCACCCATGAGAAATGAGGATATTCTGCCATTTGTGACAATATGGATTGACCTTGAGCACATTATGCTAAGTGAGATAAGTCAGAGAAAGACGAATACTGCACGGTATCATTTATATGTGGAATCTAAAAATCAACCTGTAAAAAAGCAGAGTAAATGGAGGTTACCAGAGGATAGGGGATAGGGGGATAAGACTGATGATGGTTAAGGGTACAAACTTGTAGAGGTAAGTAAATAAGCCATAGAGGCCAAATAAGCACAATATAATGAATATAGATAATAATATTGTACCATAATGTAATGTGATAAATATTGCTTCAGTGGCAATCATAATATATAAATTCATCAAAGTAACACGTACATCTTAAATTTACAAAATGTAGCATGTCGGATTTATCACATGCACACATGGAAGAATGGATACGGGAGCTTATTGGGAGGCTATAGTAGTAGTCCAATTAACAGGTTATGGTGATTTGAAATATGATGGTGGCATGAAGGTAGAGGGGTGGATGGATTCCAGACGTATTTAAGAGGCAAAATTCATAGGACTTGATGATGATTATATATGGAGGGTGAGCGAGAAGGAAGGTAGTGTCACAGATAATTTCCAGGTTTCTGACAGAGGCATCTGTGAAGGTGTTGCCTTTAATTCTTTTATTGAGATTATGAACACTGGAGAAAGAGGAGGTTTATAGACTATAGACATTTGTGAAACATCTAGGTGATGATATAGAAGTAAATAAACGGACATGGAACTTAGAAGAGACATCTGGATGAAATATATAAAGTTTGGGATAGTCAGCATAAGGATGGTAAATGAAATCAGGGAAGTTAAATGAGATTGCCTTGTGGGTATTTATGGAATGAGAATATAAGAAGGCCTGAGACAGTGCCCGAGCTTCTCTCTACATTTAAAACTGCTTGTGCACTGTCTCTTTCCCCATGTACACAAACACATGCATGTGCAAATTATGTCTTTAGTATGTATTACTTTTTGGAATATGTACAGATTACATTAATTGTGTCTAGAGTTGGGAAAATAATTAGAAATATATTCATTTATTTGATCTTTAAACAAACACTTCTTAAAAGTACTGTGTCCTAGGTGCTATGCTGTTAAATATAGGTGACTCACAGACTGAAGTTATAGTTTCTGCTTTCAGACTGTATGCTCATTCTTTACAGAGATAGAGAAATAGACAAGATATTTTACAAATGCTATGATAAAGGTAAGCATGCATATTAGGAGAGCACAGGGAGCCGCAGTGTAGGGCAGTGTTTAAGGAATGTTTTCTGAAGGAGATAAGACTTTCACAGAGTCCTGAAAGGTGAGTTGGTGTTGCTAGGTGAAGAAGGCAAGAAAGAGCTCTTAGCACCACACCATACCATCTCTTACAGTTTCTGTTGCTGTATTAAGTTCAAGTCACTGGAGGAGTGGTGTCCAGTGGCTTTCGCAGTTGAGAGGTGACAGGTAGGATCCGAAGCCAGATCAGATTGTGGTGGGTTGAGGAATGAATGGGAAGTGAGAAGTCAGACAAACTCTTGTAGGGCAGGGTCTAGGTTCGCCTGTCTTAGTGTCCCCTGTGCCTCACATAATCCCTGGCACTTGGTGTTTGTTACATTAGCTTTGAACAGAAGAGGGACACGTGCTTCTCTGAGAGATGAATGCATAAGGAGGGGATGAGTCCAGATTGCTGGGTTCCCTCTACATGCTGAAGAGAGCTTGCTGTGAGCACCTGCAGCTCTTCACCCGCGTGCTTTCTTATGGCTGTTCAGGGAGGTCAGGTGCGCTCCTACAGCCAGAAAAGTTCTCAGCGTTAGACTACTGTTAGTGTTCTGTGTTTTATTCTGGTCTTTTTCCTTTTTTATAGTTGAGTATATGATACTTGTATCTTACCTTTTTTTCATTCAATACTGTGTCACAAGCATTTCCCCAAGTCATTAAAATTTTTTCGTAGATGATATCTCAGTTGGCTGCATAATCTCTCATTTGATGTTTTTTTGAACGTGCATTTGCCCATGTGGTTTAATTTTTTTCTTTTAAGAATTTTAACTTTGAAATAGTTTCAGACTTACAAATAAGTTGCGAAAATATTACAAAGAACTCTTGGGTGTCCTTCAGCTAGTTTACAGTGGTCTCTACCAGATTTCTACACTGTAAAATTACTCTCTTCCTTTCTGTAATTAGTAAGTATCCCGTGAGGAGATACATTAGATTATATACTATCCCATTTCTCAAATTTTTACTCATTAATTTTGGCATTCTTTGATGTTTCTTAGCTGACTTATTGCTAAAATGGTTGCTGAATGGTGATTTTCTTATTACATTATTCCTTCTACATTCATTCCACTGTAAGGAAGAGCTTTCTCCTCTCATTTACTAAATTTTAATTTAATGAGTCATAATCCGTTATTATGTCTAAATTACTCCAGATCTGGCTGTGAGGTGCCCCTCAAGCTGGCTGCTTTTTCCTTTTGACATGTTGTCACTCTTTGAGTATTTTCTTACCTTCAGGCTTGTCTTGTGCTTTCTGTGCCTCAGCCCTGGAATCAGCCATCCTTCCAAGGATCACCGGCTGCTGTTACATAGTGGAGGATGGTATTTAAAAAGCAAGATCTGGGTGCTAGGTGTGCTCGTTGCTGGTGGGCTGTGATTGCTGCTGGGCCCGTTCAGTGGACAGAGCTAGGGCTCATATGCTTGTACACACACCAAGGCACACCCACACTGTCAACTGCTACAGTTACTTTTATATTTGTATGTGTGTATATATTGAAAACCATCAGTTCACACTGACACCGTCAATTCTAGTGCAGTGCATAAGATTTATTCTAGTTTTTCCTTTTCCTTATTTGTGGCTCGCTTCTCCATCATTGAGAAATCCAGCTCCTGTTAGTCTCAATAAATTTACTTATTGGGTCAATCCCATATCATGTGTTGCCACACCCCCAGACCTCTCACCGTGGCCTGATGCTCCTCCCCCACTTCACTCCAGGTACCTGTGCCTATCTTGCTTGGCCCCTAAAGCCTAATGGCTTTTAGGTTAAGTTATTTAGAAAAGAAGAGAGGGAGAGAGCTCATTCTTTTTTATGGGTGCGTAATCCTGCATTTTGTGGATATACCCTGGTTTATTCAACTCCTACTGAAGGACTTTTGTATTACAAATAGTGCTGTAGTAAATAGCCGTGTGTGTAAGTCTTTTTGTATTTTTTTGTCAGTGTATCTTTTGGGATAGTTTCTTAGAAGTGAGATTATTGGGTTAAAGGGTGGGGGCATGTGTGATTTTGTTAAATATTGCCGAGTCCCGCCCACCACCAGCACTGTATGAAGGTTCTCCCTGCAGCCTCACCACTGAAATGTGTTGTTAACCTTTTGTCCCCACAGTGAGTCTGAAATTTCATCTCAGAATCTTGAGGTGTTCTTTCCTCTTTGTCTTTGAGGTTTGGGCTTAGATTAAGCTCTCATTTGCTTCTTTGTATGTCATCCACTTTTGAAAATCAGTTTCCTCTTTAAGATGTTTGTTCTGCCTTTTTATTTGAAGATGATTTTCCTTAATGGAAAAGACAGAAATAAAGTAGGTGACTGGTTCACCATTCTCACTGCCGTATCTGTTGAACAAATTGGGCAAATCTGTTGGCTGACTGTTGGTTGTGTGGGTGGAAGTCCCTGTGTGGCTGTGGCAGTTCAGGACAGAAAGACCTGGGTGGGGCTGGTACCAGCCACTTCAGTCCCCTTTCAAAAAGAATGAAAAAACTTTCCAAGAACCACCTGCCTTTTGTAGGCAGGCTGCTTACACCTTAAATTTTTTGTTGTTTTTGTGGGAGGAGTGGACAGAATACATAGTCCTTTGTGTTACTGGAAATGCAAGTCTCCAATTTTTATTTCACTATGAAACCTTTGTACACTTGTTACTTGAATAAATACAAAAATTAAAGTTCAGTATACAAAAACATTGTGAAAAATACCCTCTCCAGACCCACTTTTCAGAGATGATTATTGTGAGAAGCTTGGTGCATATTTATGTATGTACTTAATACTTAACTTTAATTTTAAATTTTACTGTCGTCCTTGTTTGTTGCCACCAGCGTGGGGCCATACAGACATTCATAGACATACTGTTCTACAGGATTTTCTTTCACTTAGCAGTATATTCTGTTTTCCTATGTCAGGACATGCGGGTGTGTCTCATTCTTTTTAACTGGTACATCGTATTCTACACGTGTTATCTTCCTGCCCCCATCGATTCATCATCCACCTTCTTTCCTTGTGTGCTGGTATCTGACCTCTACAAACTGCATCATCTGGGCTTCCTTGCTCTCTGGTTCCAGTTGGGATCAGCTGGTAAAAGGCAGTGATAGGGATCAGAGGGCGAGTGATGAGAGAAGTCAGAGTATTTATTGTCCCCAGCTGTGCCTTGCCCTGGCTGTAGTAGCAGCTGTGTTTATCTGTGGCCACTGCCCCTATTGGCTGGCCTGTCTTCTCCAGCCAACCCTTGCTGGGCTCCAGGAACGCCCTTTTTTCTCCTTCCATTTTCAGCTTGAAAGTAGAAGTAGCTTCCTGCTGTTGCTAGTTCTTGAATGCTTCACACCCCTGGGTGATTCCTCTAACCTACTCACACAGCTACGGAAAAGCCCGTCATTCCCTTCCTTTGGTTAACTCCTTTTCCTACACGGTCTACTTCCTGCCAAGACCTCAGCTGATAGAGGTATCATTGTGTAGACGTCCTACGGTGTATTTGTCTGGTTCCCTACCAATGGACATGAATGTTGTAAATTTCAGTAGATCCAGGTTTCCCCTGCTATCTGAAAGTGGACCATTCCTGTGAAATCTTTTGTAAGCTGAAATGGTGGAAAGTGAAGATGCAATTACTACTAGTATATAGGGAAAATTTTTTTTAACATTTTTTATTGATTTATAATCATTTTACAATGTTGTGTCAAATTCCAGTGTTCAGCACAATTTTTCAGTCATTCATGGACATATACACACTCATTGTCACATTTTTTTCTCTGTGATTTATCATAACATTTTGTGTATATTTCCCTGTGCTATACAGTGTAATCTTGTTTATCTATTCCACAATTTTGAAATCCCAGTCTATCCCTTCCCACCCTCTACCCTCCTGGTAACCACAAGTCTGTATTCTCTGTCCATGAGTCTATTTCTGTCCTGTATTTATGCTTTGTTTTTGTTTGTTTGTTTGTTTTCATTTTTGTTTTTTTAGATTCCACATATGAGCGATCTCATATGGTATTTTTCTTTCTCTTTCTGGCTTACTTCACTTAGAATGACATTCTCTAGGAGCATCCATGTTGCTGCAAATGGCATTATGTTGTCGGTTTTTATGGCTGAGTAGTATTCCATTGTATAAATATACCACATCTTCTTTATCCAGTCACCTGTTGATGGACATTTAGGCTGTTTCCATGTTTTGGCTATTGTAAATAGTGCTGCTATGAACATTGGAGTGCAGGTGTCATCCTGAAGTAGATTAGGGAAAATTTTTTGAGTGTTCCCAGACCCAAAAAATAACCTACCAAATCATACCAGATAACATCAACATATAGTAAAAGCAGAAATGAAATGATAAACACACAGCCTTCATAAAATAGAAATAATGTATTCATGGTGTTGTTTCACTCCCCAGAACTGGGAAGACAGCAGTTACACTGGAAGGCTAAGAGGTGGTGGGGACGGTGTGTGAGCTGAATTGTTGGAGATTGGGGTGGTGGGAGGTACCGGAGACTGGGGTGGAGGAGAGAGGGGAAGAGGGTAATTTATTAACATCTCATCATTGTGTGAATCCATCAGAGCAGGCCGGTTACTGATATCTACACCTTTTTCTGTGTCTGTCTGCCTTGATGTCAAAGGTTGACATTTATTGTCTGCTGTGGCTAATGTGGCTGATGTGACAGGCTTGAATAGGACAGTATGCCTGACTGCTTAGCCTCACACATTTTTCTATCATACAATTCTTTATAGATGCTCAAAACATCCTGCAGACCTGCCCTAAACCTGTGTATCCTTTCAAAATTTAAGTCATACTTTTGTGCAGCACTGCCAGTCATAGTGAAAATCTTATGTAAATGTTTCATAATCAGTTCCTGGATGACTTCACTATTTGGCTGTTGCTATTGCATTCAGTTTCAATTTGTATCCTTTACGCTTGCAATTATGGCAGTTCTTCATCTGTCAGTTCTTGGTCATAGGGTGCCAAAAATCTCGTCAGCACCTTCATCAGCTTCTGCAAACCCAGCCTCCTTAGCTAAAGTCACTATTTCCTTACTTATTCTTGATTTGAAGCCCTGAAAATTGCTTACTACTTCAGGACCCTGTTTCTTCCAAATACCATTTTCTCACCAAGACTTTTAGCCTATTGAGAGCATCTCCAAGATTAGCAGTTGCCAAGTTTATATTGTAATCTTTTCAGATCTCTCATAAAGATGCTTTGGAGTTGCCCCCTCTGTCAGTGGCACTTATAATAAAATGCACCACATTTTTGCCCATAGTAAGTAAGCCTTAATTGTGGCTGTTAGGCCTTGGTCATGCAGTTGCAGCAACAACATCGTATTTGGTGGTGAGAACACATCATGTTCTACTATACTTGGTAATGCCATGTGGATGAATGGCACAATTATCCATAGTCATGAGGCAGCTATCACTGAGGTTTTTTCTCTACAGTATTTTTCAACAGAAGGACTAATGTGTCCACTCGTGTACTCAGAAAAAGTCAGGTGGATATTCCAACCACTTGGATGGGAATGAAACATAATAGGAAGTGTGTTCTTATCATGCCTTTAAGTGCCCCCGGGTTTTCTGGGGGGTACACGGGTAGAGGCCCTAGGGCAGCATCACAGTGGTGTTAACAGTAGGCAGAGGGCAAGCCTGGCCTTTGATGCCTTGTGTCGCTTAGCCTGCTTTTCTTCTATTGAAGTACATGTCTTGCTCAGCAATTTTTTCCAATAAATTACAGTTTTGTCACAGTTAAACACTAATTTTCTTCAATTCTTCTGGGAACTTTTCAGCAACTTCAGTACCAGCCAAAGCACTCTGTCCAGTAACCTTTAAGCTGTGAGGCTGCCTTCATCTCAGAAACTAAACCACCTTTAAATTTTACTCTTGTAACACTTTCATCAACATCGTCCAGTGCTTTCTAATTCAGCTTATTTAAAAGACTGATTTCTCCTAAAGTATAAGATAGCGGAACACTATGCTTTCTGCACCCCGCAATCCACTCAAGCAATGAACTTTGCAATTTATCCACAACTGGATGCCAACTAAAAGAGACCACTTGGCTACTAGCAGAACCAGTGGTAACTTTGGCAGTTTTCAACACTCTTTCTCTCTGAGTGTAAATAGTATGAACAGTGGATGAAGGCAAGTTCAACGCAAGCACAGTCTAAATGCTTACTTATGTCCAGTTTTATGCTAAGCATAACACCCTTACAAGTTCTCTTAGGCTTTTCTGATACCTGAGGACACGTCTTGCTAACAGATACACGAAATAAATGGAGATAAAGCACAGATGCTCACATTTACAATTTAAAGCTCTGGTGGCTTTATGCGGAGATGCCCAGTGTAGTTCCTGGGGAAGGAAGTTGGTGGTGCCCCTCTGGATGTCCGCTGCTTCCGTAATGGCTGGATGCAAAACAGATGCTGAAGGCTGTCTTGGCCGTTCACCTCTTTTCATGAAAGTGAAAATCCTCTTTAGATTTCTTTCACTTAGTAAAAACAGGTACTAATGTAGGTCTTTCTCAGAAGTGGCGTAAAGCATACTTTCAAAAAATGGAATATCTCTACCTCCAAATTGCTCCTGAAAGTCTACCAATTTAGATTTCTATTGTGTTATTGGTTTGATTTTTTTAATATTCAAAATTATTGAGGCAATACTTGTGACTTATGACATTTAAGTCAAGGTATATAAAGGGAAAGTTATCTTTCATCATTGTATCATTTTAGAGGTAACCATGTCAACAGTTAGCTGTAGGTGGGGGCGGGTACAGCTCAGCGGCATAGTGTGCTTAGCATGCACAAGGTTCTAGGTTCAATCCCCAGTGCCTCCATTTAAATAAATAAACCTAATTACCCCCCAAAACCCAAAATAGTTAGCTGTGTACCCCATAATAGCTTTTTAAGAAAACATATGTGCTTGTCATAAAGTCAAATATATAGACAAAATAAATTCATTTCTATACGTGTGTGTGTATCTATTTCCGAATCTGTGTCAGTCTGTTTATTGAAAGAGCTCATTTCTAGACTCTGGTCTGTTCCGTTGATATGTTTGTCCTTTCCTGTGCCAGTATCCATCAAGCTTAATAATTATGACTTTGAGTTGATCTTAGTATGATAAGGCAAATCCTCATTTCATTATTTTTTATTAAATTTTTTTCTTCACTCTTCTTGGGCATGAACTCTTTGGATTAACATTAAATCTAAGTTAAAAAAAATAATAGGTTTTGACTGGAGTTAGACTGAACTTGGAGAGAACTGACATTTCAGGAGAGCTGACATATTTCCAGTATTGAATCTTGTCACATAGGAACTTGTTATGTCTGTTTATTTGGATTTTTTATGTCCTTTGGTGAAAATCTTATTTGTTTCTTCCAAAGCTTAGTTTTAGGTATTTTATAGATTTTGTTGCTATCGTGAATGGAATTTTTTCCCCTTACGTTTTCTAATTGGTTATTGCTGGTGTAGTTTTTTAGAGGCTGTTGATTTTTGTAAGTAAATCATATAATCACTTACTTTAATGCATTTTCCGTTAGTTCTAATAGTTTTTTGATTGGTTCTCTTGGCTTTTGTAGGTGGACAGTTCTATAATCTGCAAGTGGTAACCTTTTATCACTTCATTTATAATATTTATACATATTTTGTCACATGTTATTTTGTGACTGAGGTATCTGGGAGGTGGGGAAGGGTGATCCTGGGAAGTCTTTTTGGCTGATGCTACATTAAGGTGAGTATCAAAGAATGTGCAGTAGGTGGAAAGCAGGGTAGTGGAGAATGTATTCCAGACAGACCTTGAAGAGAGAAACAACAGGAAACGTTCAGCGCATAGAAGGAAGAGGGGCTAGGGCACAGGGCACAGATGAGGTTGTGAGAAGCAAGAGGTGGTTGGAGGGTAAATAGGACTGCAGTCAGAAGCTGCTAGACTATAGGGAGCAATTACTTTAGAGCAGTTACTTTATTCTAAAGGAATTGAGAGTTTAGTGAAAGGTGTGTTAGGCAGAATGACCCTTCAAAGATGGCCACACCCTAATCCCTGGAATCTGTAAATATGTTACTTTACGTGGCAAAAGGGACTTTGCACAAGAAATATAAGACCTTAAAATAGAGATGTTATCCTGGATTATTCATGTGGGCCCAGTCTAATCACATGAAAAAAGCAAGGAAGTTTCTTTGGCCGGAAACAGAAGCAAGAAGGAGAAGTTGGAGAGATCAGAGGGGGAGGGACTTAACCCTCCATGGCTGGAGGGGGACCATGTGGAAAACATGAGGAGTAGGGGAGCAAAGACTGTCTGATAACCAGCGGAGAAACACGGGGACTTGGGCACTACGGCTGCAAGGAACTGAATTCAGGCTTCAGCCTGAAGGATCTAGGAAGTGAAAGAAATGCAGCCCTGCTGGGCCCCTGGGTTAGGGGCTTGTGATACCCTGTGCAGAGGACCCTGCTGAACCACACTGTATCTGGATTTTTGGCCTTTATAACTAAATCCATGTGATGTCAGGCTGCTACATTTGTGGTACTTTGTTGGAGCAGCAGTTAAGTACTTATACAAAGGGGTTTATGAAATGTCACATTTTGTGATACTAACAGACTGCTCCTTGTGCTGTGTGGAAAGTAGGTTTGGGAGAGTGGATATTTGCAGGTGGGAGAATATAAGTGGTATGAACTGGGGTAGTGATGGAGGGAAGGCTGTCTGATTTGAGATTTATTTGGGAGGTTGGAATTGCCAGAGTTCAGTCATTGATTGGGTGTCAGCAGTGAGGGAGAGGAGGGCCATGAGGATGACTGCTGACTTCTGGCTTGGATGCTGAGTAATGGTGAAGCTGTTCTTTGAGACTGGGTTGAGCAGGTTGGAGGATCCCAGGTCATCAACTCAGTCAGTGGTAATTCTAGGTTGTCCTTCATTTGGAAATTCTCCTATAAATATTTATTTTAAGGTGGAGTATATCAATAAGATGATTGCTTGATCATTTAAGACCTAAATTGTCTTTTTTTTTTTTTTTAGGTCATGTAGGCAATTGTAAATCATGTGAAGATGGGACTCTTGGTATTTGTACGCAATCTGCTGCTAGCCCTCTGCCTTTTTCTGGTCCTGGGATTTCTGTATTATTCTGCGTGGAAGCTACATTTACTCCAGTGGGAGGACTCCAGTAAGTATGGCCAGTCTCGCCCACCCCTAGGAAGAGCCTGCTGCAGGTCAGGACTTGGGGTTTTCCTGTGGCTGCAGTGCTCTCATTGTCTTCAGAAATGGGCAGTGAGAGTAAACTGAGCATTTCTGGGACTGAGGCTTAGAAACCCCTTTTGTTGCTGTAGGTTGAGACCTTTGATATTCAAAAAAAAAAAAACCCAACTGCATGTCATAGCAAATCTTTTTATGAACTCAGGGAAAATGTGCAATTCTTCCATAAAAACCCAAACCATACCAGTCCTTCTGGTTCTCCAGTGTTGTTCTTTTTAAATCACTACAGTTTATTGCCACTCCCATTTGCCAGTTATTACCTTAGGGCTTGCTATTGAAGTTGGTTTCCTGATGCCCTTAAACATTCACCTTTATCTTTTCCTTGCATTTTCAGTTTTCAGTTTAACACCGACTTTGTTTTATTTTCACTAAGGAAATTTTGTCTACCTAATCTTTTTAGTCCTTGCTGGTACTGCACGTGCAGCTGAATAGAACAGTGGCTTTTCCCCCACACCCACTAGCTCCTAATCCTGTTCTCCCACTTGTAGTCATTCTCACTGTTGTCTCTGTGGCTGTCTGAATGCCCCACCCCTGCCCTGACTTGCTTCTGGCTCCCCAGCACTGCCTTTGTTGTGGTTTGGGGATTGCAGTTGGAGAACTTGCATTGAGCCTCACCGACCTCTGCACGTTGTTCCCTTGGCTGTTCCAGGTGTCACACGGTGGCCACACGTAGCTTTCCTTTTGGTTCTTTTATCTGACGGCTGTCTGAGCTGTGCCCAGGAAAGGTTGGGTGGCCTGTTCTGATTCCTAGTGAGTGTTTCTTCTCTAAAATAGTTTTATTTTTACAAACACCTACTAGTTACCAGTGTGGAATTCACTCAAGAGTAGAGTCAGTCTCTAGATAGGAGGTTAAAATGAGTTGGAAGAGGCAACTGGCAATTGGCCTATTGCTCTACTGACTCCTTAACATGGAACTGCTCCTATGAAGTGGTTCATTTCTTTCTCAAACTTCTGAAGCAACTTCAGTCAGTTTTAAAAGCGTAGTGTTACAGCTTTCATTTACTGTTTTATATGGAATGTTCAAGTGCCTCTTAAATGCGTAGCTTATAATTATCACTAATTACTTTGTGTTTCCAGAGTTTATTTAAATTTCCCTGTTCCAGCTTATTTTTAAAATCAAGGCGACAGCTCAGAGTAAGGAGTGTTTATTTTATTTTATTTTTTTTAAGGGGGGAGGTAATTAGGTTTATTGATTTATTCTTTTTTTTTTTTTACATTTTTATTGATTCATAATCATTTTACAGAGTAAGGAGTGTTTATATCAGTGCAGTGCAGAATTCTGTAGTTAGAGACATTGTTCATACCCCTAATGGATGGATTCATCTGTATCCATAAAAAAGATGGAAAAATGTGCAAGGATTGGGGGTGGGGTCTCTCTGTTAAAAGCTACTGTCCAATGACATAACCAAGGATTCAGTCATTTTTTCCTAGAGAAATCAAGAAAGACATTAACTTGGGGAAGAACTCTCGTGTTTCAAGTTTTAGGCTAGATAATTTACAAATTTAATTTACGTCTTGTTATAACCATGGGAAGATGCGATTATTATCCCTATTTTCCATTTGAGCAGACTGAAGTATTTAGCTTAACTAATTTACCCAAGTTTTATAGCTAATTGTTAGAACTGGAATTGAATTCTGATTTTCTGTCTTTAAAACCTATGTTCATTATTTTACTGTAAAGTGTAATAAATATTAGGATAGGATTTAATTCTGTATTCTAGTTGGTGAAAAGAGAGAGGGGAGGGACTCAGAGAAGAAATAGTAGAAAGTGTCAGGAGGGACAGAGAGAAAGAAAAAGAAAGGAAATAAAGGGGAAGGAAAAGGGAGAAAGTCCTCCAGGCGACAGGGGTTTGTTAGCTTGGAGGTGACAGGTGCTGCTCGCGTGCTGTAGGCTTCCGTAGTTGTGTTATCTGCTGTCCTTTGAGTTAGTTGTTCGCTGACTAACCACTATCCACAGCTTTTCTGTTGCTCTGACTCTCAAGCCTTGCAGGTATTTGACTCTGAGTATGTTGTTTAGACCTTCTTACTAGAGCATATTGTTTCTGTGCAGTAATATCAGAGACTAGAGTGATATGACCAGCCCTGAAGGCTTAACAAGTCAAAGAAGGGTCCCTCACTCAATAAACAAGGTCAGGCTGAAGGAGCTTCCCAAAGCAGATGACTGCTGTGTACCGACCGAAAGTTAGGCAATGGTTTAATGCTACTGATGGTGATGCCAATAATAATGAAATGAAAATAATTTATTGACTGTCTACTATATGTCTGTACTGTAATGGGAGCTTTATATTCATAATTTCATTTGATCCTCATAGTTTATGTTGATTATTATTATCCTCTTTTACACAGGGCTGTAGAAACTGAGGCTTCAAAAAGGCTCAGTAATCACGAGTTTGTATGTCTTCATCTGTGGAACTTAGAGGGCATTTCCAAGTTTGAAAAAATAAATGTCTTTAGCACAATTTTCCCTTAATTTTTATACTACTTGTGACTCATCAACAATATGTATTGGAATTCCTTCATAGTGGAGGAAGAAGAAGAGTCTAGAATTACATTTTTATTATTAAATTATTCATCCAATAAGCCGTATGTTCTTATTATGGCCCATGTGCTGTTCTGTGTAAACTGCATATAAGATGAACATAGACTTTATGCTCTCAACCTATAACATGAGAAAGAAATAGGACAACTATTATAATGTGTAATGTTCTAAAAAAGAGGTTTATGTGAAATGCCATGTTAGAGCATGTAATCCCTTCCAGCTAGAAAATTTTAAGATTTAATTAATCCCAAGGCATATTGTAGAAGGATGCAAACTATTTTGTTTTGAGCAGTTTATAGTCACACATGGCCAAGGCTTGCCAGGACTTGAGTCAAATGCTTGCCTGAAAGGCTTCCTGTATGAGACTGGTGTAGTTATCAATCTGTTTTAAAAAGTTGAGGTTTCCTGTTCTGCATGATAATGAGCTTGAAAGTTGCCAGTTTGACCTACAACAAATGAAAAGCTGAACAGACTGAAAACTCACCTCTTCTTGGATCTGTAAGTGACGGGAGGACACAGGGCAGACCACTGCCACCCAGATGGGCGAGGCAGGTGAATACAGAGGGTCTCATGTCGGAACTGTCACAGGAGCCAGCGCCAGAGTAGACGAACTTGAATTACGCTTGATGAATTGTTGGAGGCTCAGGGTGGACAAGACTAAGAATTATAAACTCCAGGAGGACCCAGTCATAGGGGGACCCCTACAGTATCATGAGATTTACCTCCAGGAGCTGGACCAGATTCCCAAAATAAATATTGGAGAAAAATCTCCTCCTGCATCTGACAGGGAAAGAAAAAAGAACCATTCTGAAATATACTGGAGTACTTTGTTTTTCTTAACAAAGCCTGCCCTCCAGAAAAACTGGTTAACTGGAGCCTAACCTGTTGGAGTATTATCAGAGCCTAACTGGCCTGGGGGAAGTGAAATACCCACTCCAGCCATCTCTAGTGTTGCATGTGGAAGGGAGATATTCCGCTCCAGCCCACTGTAGCCACTTTAGCCCACCTTAGTGGGGAGAGAAAAACTGGGAAACCCTTGTGAAGTTCACTGAAAGACTGAGACCCAATCACAGGGCTGTAGAAAGTTTCCCATCCCCCCACATCTTACCACCTCATTACTAAAGGCCTATTTATAGCGTTCCTTTTACCTGGTACATCATGTCTGGCTATCAAGAAAAATTATAAGACATAACAAAAAACAGAAACAATTTAAAGAGACAGAGCAAGCATCAGAACCAGATGTGGCAGAGATATTGGAATTACCAAAGCAGGAATTTAAAACAACTATGATTGAATATGCTAAGGGCTTTAATGGATAAAGTAGACAGCACGCAAAAACAGATGGCCAGTGTAAGCAGAGAGATGGAAATTCTATGAAAGAACCAAAAAGAAATACTAGAGATAAAAAAAATACTGTAACAGAAATGAAGAACCCCTTTGATGGACTTGTTAGTAGACCGGACATGACTGGGGAAAGACTCTCTGAACTAGAGACTATATCAATAGAATCCTCAAAAACTAGAAAGCAAAGAGAACAAGGACTGAAAAAACAAAACAATGAAAAACAAACAAACACACAAAAAACCCAGAATATCCAGGGACTGTGGGACAACTGTGAAAGGTGTAACATGTGAAATGGGGAAACCAGAAGGAAAAGAGGGAAAGGAACAAGAAATATTTGAAACAGTAATGACTTAGAATTTCCCCAAATTAACGTCAGAACCAAACCACAGATTTAGGAAACTCAGAGAACACCAAGTAGGAAAATGCCTAAAAACGATACCAAAGCATATCATTTTCACACTACAGAAAATCAGAGATAAAAAATCCTCGGAAGAAGCTAGAAGGCAAAATATACCTTATTCATAGAGGAACACAGATAAGAATTATATCTGACTTCATCTCAGAAACCATGCAAGCAAGAACAGAGTGAGGTGAAATATTTAAAGTGTTGAGAGAAAAAACCCACCAACCTAGAATTCTGTACCGTGTGAAACTACTCTTCAACAGTGAAGGAGAAATAAAGATTTTCCCCGACAAACAAAAATTGAGGGAATTTGTTGCAGTAGACCTGCCTTGCAAGAAATGTGAAAAGATGTCTTTAGAGAGAAGGAAAGTAATATAGGTCAGAAACTCAGATCTACATAAAGAAGAGCACTGGAGAAGGAACAAGTAAAGGTAAAATAGAAACTTTCATTTTTCTTATTCATAATTCATCTAACAGATAACAGTTCAAGATAATAATTCCAACAATGTATTTGATTATGTATGCTTACATATAGATCACATGTATGTGTATGTTTATGTACAAATAAAATAAATGATAGCAATGATATATTGGATGAGAGGTAGAAATTAGGATTACTTTGTTATTATAAGGTATTCACACTACCCGTGAAGTGATATAGTGTTATTTGAAAGTGGACTTAGATTAGTTGTAAATATACATTGCAACCTTCTAGGACAACCACTGAAAAAAGTAAAAATGAAGTATAACCATTATGCTAAAAAAAGACAGGAAATGGAATCATAAAAATGCTCAGTTAAAATCACAAAAGTCATAAAAAGAGTGGAAGAGAAAACAGTAATGAATATGGTATTACTCTGCCTATATCAGTAATCTTGTTGAAGGTCAGTGGTCTAAATGCACCAATTAAAAGACAGCTCGTCAGAGTGGATCAAAAAATACAATCCAACTATCTGTTGTCTGCAAGAAACCCATTTTACTTACAAAGACATACAGATTAAAAGTAATTGGAGAAAAATACACTATGCTAATGCTAGTCAAAAATAAGCAAGAACAGTTGTATTCATTTCAGTCAAAGCAGGCTTCAAAACAAGGAAAGTCATCACTGATAGGGAAGCATTACATAATGATAAAAGGCTTTAGTTCCCGAAGAAGACATCAAAATTCTTAATGTGTATACACCTAACAGCAGAGCCTCAAACTAAGTGAGGGAAAAATTAATAGAATTACAAAGAGAAATAAATGAATCCACCATCATAGTTGGAAACTACAACACCCCTTTGTCAGAAATGGACAGATCCAGCAGGCAGGATATCTAAGAACCTAGTTGAACTCAGTAACACTATTAATCAATTGGATATAATTGACACTTATTTATAGACTACTTCACCTAACAACAACAGAATACATGTTTCTCAGACTCACATGGAGCATTCAAGATAGACCACATTCTGTGCCATAAAACATATCTTAACAAATTTGAGAGAATAGAAACCATACAATGTTTGCTTTCAGGCCACAAAAGGATTAAGCTAGAAATCAGTAAAACAAAGATAACTGGAAAATCCCCAAATATCTGAAGATTAAACATAACACTTCTAAATAACACACGAGTCAAAGAAGAAATATGTGATAAATTTTTTAATATTTAGAACTAAATGAAAATAAAAACAAAACTTATCAAAATTGTAGGACACAGCAAAAAGAGAGAAATTTATAGCACTAATGCATATATTAAAAATATATTAAAATGCATATATTTTAAAAAAGATCTAAAATCACCTAAGTTTTCACCTTACAAAACTAGAAAAAGAGCAAATTAAATCCAAAGCACACAGAAGAAAAGAAATAATAAGAATTAGAGCAGAAATCAGTGAAATTGAAAACAGCAAAACAATAGAGAAAATCAGTGAAACCCAAACCAGTTTCTTTGAAAAGATCAATAAACTCAGTAAGCCCCCAGTGAGGCTAATGAAGGAAAAAAGAGAGATGACACAAATTACTAATATCAGAAATGAAAGAGGGATCATCATTACTGATTTAAAGGCTTAGAAAGAAATACTGTGAACAACTCTGTCTGCAAATTTGATAACCTAGACAAGATAGACCAATTTCTTGAAAGACACAATTTGCCAAAATTGACACAAAAAGAAATTGACAGTTTAAGTAGGGCCATATCTATTAAAAGAACTGAATCTATAATCAGTACCTTCCAAAACAGAGAGCAACGGGCCCAGATGGGGTAGAATTCTACTGGTGAATTCTACCAAATTTTATGAAAGGAATTAAGCCAATTCTCTACCATCTCTTTCAGAGGATAGAAGCAAAGGGAGAACTTCCTAACTTATTCTATGAGGCCAGCATTCCTCTAATACCAAAAGCAAAGACATTACAAGAAAATTACAGACCAGTATCTCTCATGAACATACACAGAAAAATCCTCAACAAAATATGAGCAAATCAAATCCATAAATCTATAGAAAGAATTATACACTATAGCTGTAGGGTTAATCTCAGGGTTTGCAAGTCTGGTTTAACATTTGAAAACCAATTAATATAATTCACACATCAACAAGTTAAGGAAGAAAAATCACATGATCATTTCAGTAGCTGCAGAAAAGGTATTTGACAAAATCCAACACCAAATCATGATAAAAATTTTCAGTAAACTAGGAATAGAAGGAAATTTCCTCACCTTGATAAAGCATATCTACGAAAACCTGCAGATAACATCATACTTAATGGTGAGAAAATAGAAGCTTTTCTGTTAAAGTCCGGAACAAGGTGAGAATGTCCCTCTCACCACTCCTTTTCATTATTGTACTGGAAGTCTTAGCTAATGCGATAAAACAAAACAAAACAAAAAAAGGAAATAAATGCTATACAGATAGGGAAGGAAAAAATAAAACTGTCTTTGTTCACATATGACACAGTTGTCTATGTAGAAAATCCACAGGAAGTGACAAAAAGCTCCTAGAACTAGTAAGCAATTATAGGAAGATTGTAGGATACAAGGTGAACATACAAAAGTCAATTACTTTTATATTAAACCAGCAGTGAACAAGTAGAATTTGAAGTTAGACATAATACCATTTACAGTAGCACTACCCAAAATAAAATACTTATGTATAAAACTAGCAAAATACACACAAGATCTATACGAGGAAAACTACAAAACTTTGATGAACAAAATTAAATGGGAACTAAATAAATTGAAGGATATTCCATTTTCATGGATAGGAAGACTCAATATTGTCAAGATGTCAGTTCTTTCCAACTTTATTTATAGACTCAAGGCAATTCCAATTAAAATCCCAGCAAGTTATTTTGTGGATATTGACAAACTGATCCTAATGTTTACATGGAGAAGCAAAAGACCCACAATAGCCACCACAATATTATCGAAGAGCAAAGATGGAAGACTGGCAATTACCTGACTTCAAGACTTAGTATATTAAAAAAAAAAAAGGCTTACTATAAAACTACAGTAAACAAGATAGTGTGGCATTGGCAAAAGATTAGACAACAGATCAATGGAACATTGGTAGAGAGTGCAGAAATAGACCCACGTAAGTATAGTCAGCTGATCTTGACAAAGGAGCAAAAGCAATGCAATGGAGAAAAGACACTCTTTTTAACAAAGTTGTACTGGAACAACTGGACATCCGTATACCAAAAAAAAAAAAAAAAAGAAAAGAAAAGAAAAATAAATCTAGACAGACTCTACACCTTTTCCAAAAATTAACTCAAAATGGATCACAGTCCCAAGTATAAAAACATAAAACTATAAAATTTTTAGAAGATAGAGGATAAAATCTAAGGTGACCTTGGATTTGGTGATGACTTTCTAGATATAACACCAAAAGTACAATTCATGAAAAAAGAACTAATAAACTGGACTCCATTAAAATTAAAAACTTCTGCTCTGTGAAGAGAATGAAAAAACAAGCCACAGTTTGGGAGAAAATATTTGTAAGGACACATCTGATAAAGGATTGTTATTTGAAAATGTGAACTCTTAAAACTCAACAATAAGAACACAGGTAATCCAGTTTACAAATGGGCCAGAGACCCCACCAAAGAATGTATACGGTTGGAAAATAAACATATGAAGATGCTCCACATCATATGTCACCAGGGAAGTGCAAATTAAAATAACAATAAGATATCACTACAAACCTATTAGAATGGCCAAAGTCTGGGACACTGATAACACCAAATGCTGACAAGGATATGGAGCAACAGGAACTCTCATTCATTGCTGGTTGGAATGCAGAATGGAACAGCTACTTTAGAAGACAGTTTGGCAGTTTCTTACAGTACTAAATATACTCTTACTCTATGATCCAGTAATCACATTCCTTGATATTTACCGAAAGGATTTAAAAACTTGCGTTCACACAAAAACCTGCACATTGATGTTTATAGCAGCTTTATTCATAATTGCCAAAACTTGGAAGTAACCAAGATGTCCTTCAGTAAGTGGAATGGATATCTAAACTATAGTCCATCCAGACAATGAAATATTATTAAATGCTAATAAGAAATGGACTCTCAAGGCATGAAAAGACATGGAGGAGACTTAAATGCATATTGCTAAGTGAAAGAAGCTAATTTGAAAAGGCTACATACTGTATGATTCCAATTCCAGCTATGTGACACTCTGGAAAAGCAAAACTGTAAAGATAATAAAAAGATTAGCCAAGGTTTGTGGGTAGGAGAGGGGATGAATAGTCAGGGCACAGAGAATTTTTATGGCAGTAAATCTGTATGGACTATCATAAGGGTGGATATAATCATTATGCTTTTGTCCAAACACATAGAATGTGTACATGAAGCATAGACTGTAAACTATGGGCTTTGGATGGTGATAATGTGTCAATATAGGTTCATCAGTTTTACAAATGTACCACTCTGATGAGGGATACTGATAATGGGGGAAGGGTATACATGTGTGAGGGTGGGGGTATATGGGAAATCTCGGTACTTTCCCCTCAATTTGCTGTGAACCTAAAACTGCTCTAAAAAAATAAGGTCTTAATTTTAAAAGTATTGTAGAATTATCCTACTTTATGTGTGTATGTGCATGTATATACACACATACATATATATTATTGATACAAATTATGTACATATATTTAAATTAATTAACAAGTCAACACAGTGGAGCCAGAAAGAGTTGAATGTGCTTCAGTTTCTTCATCTTCAAAGTGGAGATACTATACTTAATTTCTCTTAGCTCTAATGCTTTTACTCAGGTCAGTGCCTTGTATAAGTGTTGGGTAGTTGCCTCTTATCAATAGACTTGATTTCTATGGTTCATTTTATGGAAGCATAACATATTTTAATTTATTTTTATTTTTATTTATACATAATAAATTAAAGTGGATATTTCAAAGGATTAGTATTAATTTCCTGTGTTATGGGAACTTTAAAAATTCATGTTACTCCATTTATCAGTTAGCAATTCCTTTTGTGTTTTTGCCCATATTTACAGAAGATCATTACCAGAGAGATGATAAAATATTCATTAGTGATCTGATTGCTATGGAGAATACCATCTGGCAAGTAAGTTGGAGTTTGGATCTGATATTGGGAGGATACCTTGAACTTAGCTTGACAGTCATAAACAATTATATTAACTGGTTTCCATCTTAAAAATGAAATAGAGGCTGGCATTTCTGTCCTGTGGCTTAGGATGGCACTCTGCTTCTGTGATAATAGCATTAACTGGTATCAGGCTAGTCCTCCCTCTTTAAACAGCTATAGAACTGGACAAAATAAAGGAAGCAGCTCCCGTCAAGCAGTGGACCACAGGGGAGACTGATGAGGTGACTTCCACAGTTGCCTAGTTCTCTTTTGGGGGACAATTTCCTACTCCTGTTCAGTGACCTGGAGTCTATTAAACAATCTGTGGTGGTTCCACTAAACTGAGGAGGCAGGGATCAGAGTTCAGGGCAGCTGAAGTGGTTGAAATCTGTAGGGTGGGCCATCACTGAGTAGGGAGTTGTTCAGAGAGAGGGTCTCAGAAGTCTGTAGGGGGATTTCCTGTGAGCCTGCAGCTGAGGACTTGGCTATTATATATATATACATACACACACAGGGCAGAAACACCTGAGGCTTTGCCATGCAAATAGCAGCTGCTGTAGGGTGAGAGCAGAGGTCAGTGTAATTGGGGGTAATGGAGGGCTGGGGACCTTGAAATCACAGCCCTGCCAGAGTGGAGAGATCTCATTAACACTCGAACTCCCGCTGGCATCCAGCTGAGATGCCAGAAAGGCCATGCCTTACAAGTAAAGATCTCATCCTGGAGCAAGATCTACTCAAGACACACCCTAACAGGGGCCCAAACCAAGACTCAGCAAAGCAGATTTTGAAGATGGGTCCCTTCCAGTTAGAGAAGTCTAAAATACCATGGCCTTTCCTCAAATCCGCACGAAACATAGCATAACATCATGGCTATACAGGTTGAAAGTGGTCAGGCAGTGACTGAACTGTCTCAAAATACAAATCAACATTCTCCAGAGGAAGACAGTAGTACTCATAGTTTCTACATATAACATCCACAGTGTCCAGTGTTCAGTAAGAAGTTACTGGACACACAAACAAACAGGAAAATGTGATCCACACACAAGAAAAAACCGCCAAGTCTATAGGTAAGAGGGCCCAGATACTGGACTTAGCAGATAGAGTAGCTGTTATGGATAATCTCAAAAATTAAAAGAAATACAGTGAACAATAAGTAATCTCAGCAGATAAATAGAAACTATAAACTGAATGCAAATTCTAGAACTGAAAAGTGTAGGAATTGAAATGACTATTTCATCTAACACTAGACTGGATATAACAGAAGTAATGAACTTGAAGAGAGTAGAGTAAAAATTATCCAGTAGGAACCACAGAAAGGAGAAAATATTGAAGGAAAATGAACAGAGCCTCAGGGATCTGTGGTACAACATAAAATTTTCTAATATATAGGAGAATTGGGCAGAAAAATTTTTGAAGAAATAATGGCTGAACACGTCCTAAAATTGGTGAAAACATTGACTTACAGATCTAAGAAGCTCAGCAAACTAAGAAGGACAAATATTGGGGGAGGGGGGAAATCTAGATACATTATAGTCAAACTTCTGTAACCTAAACATAAAGTGAAAATCTTGAAAGCGGACTTTACATATGGGGGTAAGAAATTCCACTTATCTTTCAGCATAAACAGTAAGGATCTGAACACAATGAAAGATCTTTAAAGGACTGAAAGAAAATACCAAAAACCTGTGATTCCAGAATTCTTTATCTGAGGAAAATATCCTTCAAAAATGAGGATGAAATAAAGACACTTCCAAATAAAGAAAAGTTAGCAGAATTAGTTGCTAGTGGAACTGTAATACAAAAGAAAGGATATCCTTCAGGCCAATGGGAAGTGATACCAGATGGAAACTTGGATCTACAGGAAAAAATGAAGATCCCCGGAAATGGTAAATAGTGGACAAATATAAGAGACTTTCCTTTCTTCTCATAACTTGCTTAAAAGACAACTAATTGCTTACAGCAAAAATAGTAACCCTATAAGGTGAGATTTAGAACACGCGTAGAAGTGAAAGATACGACAACACTTGCACGAGGATTGGGGGTGAGTAAATGGAATTTTATGGTTATAAGATTATTACATTTGTGAAAAGGAAATAAATGGGAAGTAGGAATCTTGTGAGTAAAGGGTAAAGTGAGTAAAGTTTGTGAAGTAAGGAGTAGGAAATGTCAGATGTAAAGAGGTATTATACTGACTCTGAATAGACTCTGGCGAGTAAAGGATGTGTACTCTTTATTAGGACTCTTAAGTAGAACAACTGCTAACGAAAATAACAAAAAGAGGTGTGTATCTAAGAAATACAATAGAAGAAATAAAATGGAGTGCTAAAAACATATTCAGTTAACTCCCCAAAACAGCAATATAAGAAGAAAAAACAGAAGGGAGAAGTGGAAAACAAATGGTAAGACAGTTGACATCATCCTTAGTATATAAATAATTATATTTAAATGTGAATGGGTTAAAACTCCAGTTGAAGACAAAGTGTCAGAATTGTTAACAAAACATGATCTAACTATGTCCTGATGTAAGAGACATATATTTTAAATTTAAAGACACAAATAGGTTCAGAGTAAAAGGTTGGAAAATATATCTTATATAAACAGTAAGATTAGAAAGTTGGCACAGCTATATTAACTTCAGGAAGTTATACTCAAGACAAAGAGTTTGCGAGAGATTAGAGAAGGTCATTACATAATGATGAAAGGAGCAGTTCACTAGGGAGACATATATTGATATGTATGTATCTAATAAGAGGGTGTCACACTTCATTAAGCAAAAACTAATAAGACTAAAGGGAGGACAGGGCAGATCCACAGTAATGTTCAAATATATTAATACTCCTCTCTCAGTAATTAATAAAACAAGTCAAGAAATCTATAAAGATACAGAAGATCAACACTATCAACTACTTCTGCCTAGTTGACATTTGTAGAACACTTCATCCAATAATGGCAGAATATATGTTCTTTACAAGTGTAAACAGACTGTTCATTGAGACTGATACTAGGCCATAAAATAAGTCTCAATACCTCTTAAAAGACTGAAATCTTACAGCATATATTCTATGATTATGATATAATTAAATAAGAAGTCAGTAATGATAAGACAGTAATTGCAGGTAGAGGCAAACTAAAGCTTGCAGGCCAAATCCAACCTGCTACCTATTTTTGTAAATAAAGTTTTATCAGGACACAACCATGTCAGTTTATTTACGTATTGTCTATTGCTGCTTCTGTGCTCTAATGACATCATTGAATAGTTGTGACAGAGACCATCTGGTCTGCAAAGCTTAAAATATTTTAAAACAGAAAATAACAAGTGTTGGCAGGGATGTGGAGAAATTGGGACTCTTGCTGCATTGCTAGTGGGAATATAAAATACATTCCTATGTGCATTCGTAGGTGCAGCTGCCATGGAAAATGGTATGATGATTTCTGAAAAAACTAAAAATAAAATTACTATATGATCCAGGATTATACTTCTGGGTATATACACAAAAGGAGTGAAAGCAGGGACTTGAACAGATATTTGTACACATGTGTTCATAACAGCATTATTCACAATTGCCAAAAGGTAGAAGCAACCGACCTGTCCATCAGTTAATGAGTGGGTAAAGAACGAAATGTGGTGTATACATGCAATGGAATATTATTCTGTCTTAAAAAGGAAAGACATTTTGACACATGCTATATGGATGAACTTTGAATTCATTATGCTAAATTAAACAAACCAGTCAGTAAAGGACCAATATAGTATGATTCCATGAGGTTCCTGGAGTATCAGAATTCATAGAGACAGAAAGTAGAATGGTAGTTGCCAGGGTCTGGAGGAAGTGGGGGGCGGATGTGGAGCCAGCTTCTAATGGTACAGAGTTTCAGTTGGGAAAGATGAAGAAGTTCTGGAGATGGATGATAGCAATGAATGCACAACAGTGTGAATAATTATCACAGAACTGTACACTTAAAGTGGTTAAAATGGTAAATTTTATGTATATTTTATAACAATACATTTTTTAAAAGGAATAATCAAGGAAATAAGAGAAAACATAATTTAGGAAGAGATGTGGCAATATTACTACAGATCCCACACATAGTAAAGGGGTAATAAGGGAATATTATGGCCAGCTTTATGGTAATAAAATTGACAATTTAGGTGAAATGGGCAAATTCCTTTGAAAACACAGCTTACCAAAACTAATTCAAGAAGAAATGGAAAAACTTGAGTAGCTTTGTATCCATTAAGGAGCTTGAATTCATAATCAGAAAGCTTTGGGCCCAGAGAGTTTCACTGGTGAATTCTGTAAACATTCAAGGAATGGTTTAATACTAGTCTTACAGAAACTCTCTGAAAATAGAGGAAGAAATAGTTTGCAATCCATTTTATGGGACCAGCATGATCTTGACCAAAGTATAGCAAATATATTACAGAAAATAAGATTAGCGATCATTATCCTTCATGGACATCGATACAAAAATCTTCAATAAAATGTTAGAAATTGAGTGTGAGATATATATATTTAATATAAAAATTATTATATATATATATATATATAATTATACCCAATGTATAATAAGGATATTACATTATGCCTAAGGACTTCAAGGTTGGTTCACCATTTAAAAATTAATCAATGTAGGTAGAAAGTGCCAAGATGACAGAGTAGAACGATGCTCTTAGGTCACCCTCTCCCACGAATACACTAAGAGAGACATCCACAGACCCATGCATTCACTCAGAACACCTGTTGAACTTTGGCAGAACATCGCCTACTTCAAAAGACAAAAAAAATTCCTCACAAAATCTGAGAGGAGAAAGGAGAAAAAGAAGAAAAAGGAAATTAGTGGGGGAATCTGTCCTGTGGGGAGGGAGCGGCAAAAGAGGAATATTGCTCTTATGTTGGAATGCCCCCTCTCCAAGGAAGAGGTCAGCGGGTACAGAGGGGGAACCTCCGAGGCTTAGAGGGGTGCATGGCAGGTGCTTGGCTGACAGAACTGAGAGAAGCCGGCACAGAGGGCCCTGCGATCTCTAGCCCCAGATGTGAGCCAGTGAGGGTGGGCCAAGACTGGCTGCCCGAGCTGGGCAGAGGGCTGGGGCTGACTGCCAAGAGGCAGCCTCAGAGGGCTGGAGTGTGCTGTGGGCTGTGGCTGGGAATGTATACTGAACAGAGTGGCCCAAGTCCCCCATAAAAAAAGGCAACACGGCTGGTGTGTGTTGAGGGGAAGGGTGCAGTATAGCTGGGCTGTAGCCTCTGTCTCCACAGGCCCATGGCACCATTGTTGACACATTCTCATGAGAAGAGAGGTGGGGCTCAGCCATAGCCACCATATTCACCGGTGCAGGGGTGAGGTTGAAACCTGAATCCGTGCCCAGGGCCTGCACAACTTCACAGATGGGACTGAAATTTGTTTACCACCTCAGGCAGAGGGGACTGATTTGTTCCAAGGGTGCCTTTATGGATCCGTGCCTCTAAGACAAACAAGCAAGGAGCGGAGTTCGCACAGCAGGGGCGAGTGCCGGTGCTGTTTTCAGTGGACCTGCATACTTTACGTGGACGTGGTGCTGGGGACAGCACTGACCCAGTAGCACAGCTACACAATTGCTAGGGCTCTGGGGGCTTTGCGAGCATGCACCTCTGAGACCAATGAGTGGAGTTCACACAGAGGGGGCAAGTGCAGGTGCAGCATTTTCAGGGGACCTGTGTGTCTTACATGCACATGGCACTGGGGACAGCACTGACCCAATAGCCCACCGCGATCCAGGTGTGTGACCCAGATGTCAGCAGATGTGCACTGGTAGCTCTGAGGGCAGAGAACCTGGGGGATGCCAGAGCAGAGCACTGACCTTCCTGTGGCCAACACGGGGACAAGGACAGCATCAACAAAGAGTGCCTGAAGTACTCCAGCCCCGCCTGCCATGCACTGCAGCTCAGACACAGGCCTGGAAGCCTCCAGCCCAACAGAAGGGGAACAGGCCTGGCCCCTGTCAGGCTGTGACAACCACAGAACAGAAAGGAGGTCCCACTCAACAACCTGGGCAGGCTCTGGTCACCACAACACAGGCCACACCCACAATCAAAGGGGTGACAGCCACACACATGGAAGAAAGACATGGTAACCGTTCGTAACAGACCTGGCGACAAACTTAGTAGAGGTGCACGGTCTACATGGGAACACATCCTCTTTAAAACAAAAGACAGAAAAATAGCCCTTCAAGAGCATGGTAGATAACTGATACTCCATAATCCATAGGGCCAGAGAGATACAAGTAAAGCGAGGAAGCAGAGGAACCACTCCCAATTAAAGGAACAAGAGAAATGCCCTGAAAGAACCGCCAGTGAAATAGACTTCGATAGTCTACTAGATCATGACTTCAAAAAGGGGATGGTAAAAGCACTGAAAAAAATGAGACTGAATGAACATGCAGAATACTATAAAAAGGAAGTAGAAACTATAAAGAGGAGCTGATTAAAAACAGAAAAATCAGTGGCTGAGATAAGAGCTGAGCTAAAGGCAGTCAAAAGCAGATTAGATAATTCAGAGAGACTAAGTGATTTAGAAGACAGGATAACGGAAGTCACCCAAACAGAACAGCAGAGAAGCCAGTGAAAACAACACAAGGGACCTCTGGGATAATACAGAGCATGCTAAGCAACAAATAGGGGTCCCAGAAGGAGGAGAAAGAGAAGAGAGGATTGAAAAGGTATTTGAAGAAATCATAAAGATCCACTGCCCAGAAGAGATTTCTCCCCGGGGGTGAGAGTTTGCTGACTCGGTATGAGGCTGCTGAGAGCAACTGTCCTCAAAAGAGAACTTCCAAACCCAGCGGTTAGGGGCAAGAAGACATATTGGGCGCCCTTGGCTTCCTTCCCCACCTCCGAGCCCCGCGAGTGTGGCACAGACCGGGGCCGCGCCACAAGGCGGAGATCCCGGGCCCCAGGCCCCGGCGGGAGCCAGCGGGCCAGGCCCTCTTCCCCGCCTCAGCGTCCACGGCTTAAGTCTCCTGAGAAGCCTGGGGAGGGAGGAGCTCGGACAGGCGGGCGGTGCCTGGGAGGGCCGGAGCTGGGAGAGGAAACCCGCAGAGTTGACCCCAGTCTCCAGAAGAGTCTGCCCCAGCTGCGGAAGAGCAGCGGCTTGGCGTAGGCTGCGTGGAGAACGGACGGCCTCGTGACTTAGTGTCCGGTGGCCGAGAGGGCCTGGCCGGCCCCGCCCGTGCAGGGGCGAAGCCGCGGAAGCGGGGGGCACAACTGGAACCGCCGGCGGCCTGAGTGCCCGCGCCGGACGCCACCATGAACGAGGGGGCCATGTGCAGCACCTGCACACCACGGGCTTGCCGACCTGTGCTGCCTGAGCCGCGGTGCATCTGGCACCCTGTCGTCGGCCCGGCACGCAGACCGGTGCGTTGAGGTGGCTGTGAAGCACCTGCACGTGCACATCCCGCTGCTCAACAGTGAAAGAACCAATGTCTTAAGAGAAGCTGAAATTTTACACAAAGCTAGATTCAGTTACATTCTTCCAATTTTGGGCATTTGCAATGAGCCTGAATTTTTGGGAATAGTTACTGAATACATGCCAAATGAATCATTAAGTGAACTCCTACATAGGAAAAATGAATACCCTGATGTTCCTTGGCCGTTGAGATTTCGCATTCTGCATGAAATTGCACTAGGTGTAAATTATCTGCACAATATGAATCTTCCTGTACTTTATCATGACCTGAAGACTAAAAATATCTTATTGGATAATGAATTTCATGTTAAGATGGCAGATTTTGGTTTACCAAAATTGCACATGGTGTCCCTCTAACAATCACGAAGTAGTAAATCTGCACCAGAAGGAGGGGCAGTTATTTATATGCCACCTGAAAGCTATGAACCTGGACAAAAGTCAAGGGTGAGTATCAGCATGATATAAGTAGCTATGCAATTATCACATGGGAAGTCTTACTCAGAAAACAGCCTTTTGAAAAGTCACCAGTCCTTTGCAGGTTATGTATAGCGTGTCACAAGGGCATCGACCTGACACTAATGAAGAAAGTTTGCCATTTGATTTACCTCATTGAGCACTATGATCTCTAATAGAAAGTGGATGGGCACAAAAATCCAGAAGAAAAACCATCACTCTTAAAATGTTTAATAGAACTTGAATCAGTTTTGGGAACATTTGAAGAGGTAACTTTGCTTGAAGCTGTTATTCAACTAAAGAAAACAAAGTTACAGAGTGTTTCAAGTACTGTTCACTTCTGTGACAAGAAGAAAATGGAGTTATCTATGAATACATCTGTAAATCACGGTCTGCAGGAGGAATTGTGTGGATCCTCTCAGCTCCATAGAACTAGTGGTTCTCCTGGAACCTCAGGGTTCCTGTCATCTCCTCAAGACAATGATTTTTTTTTACCTAATTCTCAAGATCAGTACTTCTGGATCATATAGTTAGTAGCTGGCAAACCCAAGACTCAAAGTCAGGTCTTTTGATAAATATTTTCATGTCACTGTACTATACCATGTTGTCATCATGAAGAAATTGTTTGGTTGAAGGTTGAACATCCTATAGTTAGAAAGGATGGGCATTCCAGGCAAAAGGAACAACATAGAGGCAAAGAAGCAAGAAAACAGAGAACAGAAAAATGGAAAACTTTTCTGTGCTGCGTCAATGTCCAGTAAATCACAGTTGGAACAGTAACATTTCTGTGGCTCAAAAGACAACATTCTGTGATCACAAGACTGCCCCGTGTTCTTTAGCAATAATAAATCCACTCTCAGCTGAGGGAAGTTCAGAGCGATTTCAGCCTGGTATAGACCAACAGTGGATTCAGAGTAAGAGAAGACATTGTGAACCAAATAACTGAAGCCTGCCTTAACCAGTTGCTAGATGCCCTTCTGTCCAGGGATTTGATCATGAAGGGGGACTATGAGCTCATTAGTACCAAACCTACAAGGACCTCAAAAGTCAAACAGCTGGATAACAGTGACATCCACGGAGAAGAATTTGCCAAAGTTATAGTACAAAAGTTGAAGGATAACAAGCAAATGGGTCTTCAGCCTTACCCAGAAATACTTGTGGTTTCTCAATCATCATCTTTAAATTTATTTCAAAATAAAAGCTTATAAATGACTCTTTTGCAAGAAGAAAAGTCAGTTTATAAAAGGATATTTTATATTTGTATTGCCTTGATCATATTGTTTATATAGGATCCACAGGAGTATTAAAAACTCGAATGAAATTTCTTCTTCAGATAAAAAAATTAATTACTGTAAAATGTCAATGGACTAAATGCTTCATCAAAAGACACAGAGTGGCAGATTGGATAATAAAACAAGAACCTACAATATGTTGCATACAAGAGACCCACTTTAGGGTGAAGGACATACATGGATTGAAAGTGAGAGGATGAAAAAAGATATTTCATGCAAATAGAAATGACAAGAAAGCAGGAATAGCAATACTGATTTCAGACAAAACAAACTTTAAAACAGAGACCATAAAGGAAGACAAAGATAACACTATATAATGATTAAAGGAGCAATATAAGATGAGGATATTACACTCATTAAAATATATGCACCCAATATAGGAGCACCTAAATACATAAAGCAAATACTAACAGACATAAAGGGAGAAATTGGCAGTGATACAATAATAGTAGGGGACTTAAATACCCCACTTGCATCAATGGACAGATCATCCAGACAGAGATATCAATAAGGAAACACAGACCTTAAATAACATTTGACACCAAATGGACTTAATTGCTATTTATAGAGTATTCCACCCAAAAGCAGCAGAATACACATTCTTTTCAGGTGCACATGAAACCTTCTCCAGGATAGAGCACATGCTAGACTACAAAACAAGCCTCAATAAATCTAAGAAAATTGAAATTGCCAAAAACTAGAAACAACTCAAAGACAGTTAATGGATAAACAAATTGTGATATATCTATACAATGGAATAATATGCAGTATTAAAATGGAATTAACTATTTTTTCTGTTTTTATCAAGACATAAGTGACATGTAAAATTGTACTGATTTCAGGTCTACAGCTTGATGATATAATATATGCATATATTGCAAAACTTAACATAATAAGTTTAGTTAGCATTCATTACCTCCCTTAGTTACAAAAAAAGAATTAACCATTGATGCACAAATAACATGGATGAACCTCAAAATTATTATGCTGAGTGAAAGAAGCCAGACATAAATGAGTACATAAAATATGCTTCCACTTATAAAAGGCAATCTCATTTATAGTGACAAAAAGCAGATCAGGGGTAGCATAAGAATGGGGTGGGGTGACAGGTAGATTTAAAGGGGCATGAGGTAACTTTGGGGCTTGATAGATATGTTTATTAATTAATTGTGATGATTTTGCAGATACATGTCAAAATTCACTATGTTGTACATTTTATATGTGAATAGTTTATTGTATGTTAATTATACCTCAATAATAACGTTTTTTAAAATAGCCAGAGGAAAAAAGACTGATTACCTTCAAAAGAACAACAGTTAGACTTACAGTTGACTTCTCAAGAATAGCAATAAAAGCCAGAAGACAGTGGACTATTTTATTGTGTTTAAGGAAAATAACTGTCAACCCAGAACCTGCATATGCAGTGAAATCATTTTTCAAGAATGAAACAAACACTGAAAAAAGTTCACTACTGATACATAAAGCCACTTACAAAATATAAGCCTCAGAAAAAAGAAAATTATTCCAGGAAGAGGATGCAAGAAGGAATGGTAAGAAAAGAGAATGGTAAACATGTGGGTAATCTAAATCAATATTAGCCATATAGTATTTTTAAATGGCAGTATTGTCCAATATTCAGCATTATAAAAAACAAAGGGATGGAACCATACTATGAGTCAGTAATAGCATATAAATTGAGAGAAGATGTTAAGAGTTAAAGTATATTTCTTGTAATGTTTGGTAGGAGGGTTAAATATATCAGTAAACTTAGAGGTTAAGTTAAATATGCAGGCAACTACTACTCGAATAGAAAGAGTACATAACTTAAAAACTAACAAAAGAAAAAAATTAATGAGAAAAAAAGAAGGCAGGAAAGTCAAACATAAAGCTGATTTTGAAGAAAGGCCAATACTTAATACCTGAAACAAAAAATTGAATAGTTGGTAGTTTAAGCAAGGAGAGTCATGCTTGTAAGACCTAGTCTCAATAAAGCAGAGAGAAATGGCTTTCAAAGTTTGGTCAAGAGTATTTTCATATTAATGACAAGATATTGGTTGCCCAATGCAGTGTGTTGACATTTGCACTAATAATGTAAAGTGATGGTGGGTAAAGCTGTTCACACCTGAGCACAGATCAAAGCAATGGCACCAAACTGTCCTGGCAGTCATTGTGTTTTTCACTGCCACACGCAGTACATTAAAACAAAGAAAGAAAGAAACAAACAAACAAACAAAACCAGTTTCACTTAAGACTGTTCTTGATGAAACAGATTTAATTATATTTTGACTTTGGAGTATCATTTTACTGAAAAACAGATATGAAGATGAAGTGGGAAATATGCATAATTATCCATATACTTCCTTACTTTCACTGTGAAGTGTTAATATTATCTTGAGGAAACGCACTTGTGTGATTGGACTGCAAGCTGAAATAGCTGCTCCTTTGGTGGAACACCATTTCCACTTGGAGAAATGATTGACAGGCAAACTGTGGTTATTCAAGCTTGAGGGTTTGGCAGTCTTTTTCTTAGAAATGAATGAAGTAAATGAGCCTGTCATTTCAAGGGGAACAACTATTTTTTACTATGATAAAACTTGAGATTTCAAGTGAAAATTTGAATTCTGAAAAACGTATCTGTCTCCATGAAACTGGCACCTCAATATTTAAATGCTTTTCTGATGAGATTGATAGTGATATTGACAAATGTGCTGTTTTGATATTGTTTAATGAATGTGAAAACATAGGAAGATCTACATAACTCAGTGAACCAATAATGTCCAAATGACCACTGTCAGGATGTTATCAAATCATGCAAGGATAAAAGATTCATTCAAGGTGTAAGATAGACCAGTTAATTTTAATGTAACAAAGTATGAAAATGTTCACTGATACGGCTTCCATTTTAATGCTGCCACTAACCTTTAAGAAACTACCACTTTTTGAATTTTGGTGTAGTATCAAAGAGGAATACATATATTCATCTGAAAAGGTTATTATAATACTTATCCGTCTTCTAACTATCTATCTATGATAGACCAACATTTTTTTCATATATTTCATTCAGAACATTGTGTCATTCACAACAGATTGAATGTAGAAACTGATGAGAATCCAAATTTCCCTTATTAAGTTGTAAATTAAAGAGATTTGCAAAAAAGTACAACTATGCCACTTTTTTCCTACTAATTTTTTTGGGAAATAGTTTTTTTTCATAAAATTATATTCTGTATGGTAATATTTAATGGGTCTATTATTATTAATTTTAAGTGAATTAGTATTTTAAAATATCTTAATTTCTAATATATTAAAAATTAATAATTATGAACCCACATATACAAACACTCTCTGGAGTCCTCAGTGAGTTTTAAGAGTATAAAAGTGTCCTGATACTAAAAGTTTAAGAACTACTGTTTTTTCTGGAGTCTTCAGAAGAGTGGAGTTCAAGGACTGGTGGACTTTCAGAAGCAAGAGTATTTAGGGAGTGGTTGACCTTAAGCTGTGAGTTCACAGTTACCTGAGTAAGACCATTGCTGATTGGATGACTTTCAGAAGCGTAGTCATTGAAGTGAAGCTGCGGTTGTTGTCTGTCTTTCAAAAGCTTGTATAATAGTGTGAAGCTATCATTGTTTGATTTAGATGAGTTGAAAACTAGTTCTGCCATAGAAAACGGAAGTCAATACTCTGCGTAGTTAGGACCCTTTTATTCTCTTTGGAAAAGATGGAAGAAAAACAGAAAGCACAACTCCTATAACTCAGTAATAAAGAGACAGATAACCCAGTTTTTCAAATGGGCAAAATATCTGAATAGCCATTTCTCCAAAGAAGATGTAAACAGTAAGCAGATGAAAAGATGTATATCATCATTAGTCACCAGGGAAACGTAAGTCAAAATCACAAGATACTGCTTAACATCCATGAGGACGGCTATAATCAAAATGACAATAACAAGTGTTGGTGACAGTATGGAGAAATTGGAACCCTCTTGCACTGCTGCTGAGAGTGTAAAATGCTGTAGCTACTTTGGAAGATAGTCTGGCAGTTACTTAAAAAGTTAAACATTTAGTTACTATTTGACCCAATAGTTCCGCTTCTAGGCATAAACTCAAGAGAAATGAAAACATATCTACATTAGAACTCATACACAAACATCCATAGCAGCATTATTCATAACAGCCAAAAAGTAGAACCAATCCAAATGTCCATCAACTGCTGAATGGATTAATAAGGTGTGGTACATTCGTACAATGGAATATTATTCACCAATAAAAGGGAATGAGGTCAACATGAATGAACCTTGAAAACATGCTAAGTGAAAGAAGCCAATCACAAAGGACCATGTATTGTATGAGATGTCCAAAATAGGCAAACCTATAGACACAGAAGATGGATTAGTAGTTGCTTAGGACTGAGAGATAGCTGAAGTGTAGAGTGATTCTTCCTTAACCACCATCTGTCAAGGCCACATCAAGGTGGGAAGTGGAAGAGAGACCCTTCTTGGGAGCTGTGTAGCCTTAGCAGTTCATTTCTGGTTGGTGGGGGTTTGGGAGCCTAGGAATTCTTTTAAGATTTAATCGTCGCAAAGTATTGCAGAATGGGCTCTGAATTTCTTTGACTATACAGTTCCCTCAGAACCTAAGTAGCCAAGTATAAAAAAAATTTTTGAGATAATTGTGGAAATATGAATGTGGACTGAGCATTTGATGATATTAAGAAATTATGCACTGTTAGAAGTGATGATACTGTGGTCATGTAAGGAAACGTCTATGTGTGTTATAATTATGTCTAGACAAAGTATTCAGGGATGAAACAGCATGATATCGAGAGACTTGTTTTAAAATAATGCAGCCAAAAAAGACAGAAGGAGAAATAAAGCGGGGTGTGGGAGGGCATGGAAGGGAGAGAACCAAACCAGGAAGCCAGTAGCAAAATGTTTGTTTCATCTATAGGATGGGGCTCATTGTATTCTTCTCTGCACTTTTGTGTGGTTAGAAAACTTTCATTAAAAAAAAAATCAAACAAAAACTTTTCATAGGTAAGTAACCACAGCTGCCGAAGATCTCATTTCGACTCTTGATCTTTTGTTCACTGGCCTCTGTGTTCTGTCCTTTCTTCTAGCCTTTAAATTAATTTATGGCTACTTTGTGAGACCTTTCAAAACAGTAGCCGAGGGTGGGAGAAAGTACTTCTGATCTTCCCCTGTGGATTCACTCCACGGGTCTGGCAGATAACTAACTACAGGTTGAAAAATGTTTGAGGTCACAGTTTTCTCCTGTGAAAGTTGCCACTTGGCAGCATCCCCTTAAAACTGCTTCAATTTGGGTTACAAATCCTACCATTTATATATAAATATAGAATGTATTTATATAGAAAGAAGGGGAAAGTCTTGTGCATATATATTCATATTTATATATATACAGGTACATATATTTAATATAGATTTGCATAAATATGTATAAAACAACTCTGAAAGCATAGAACCCAGTAATAATAACTTTGGCTGTCTTCAGGGAATAAAGCTGATAGCTAGGTGAGGATACAGGATAAAAGAGAACAAAGGACCAAATCCTGGAGGAACCAACATCTAACGGGTGAGAGGTGGGTGGTCACCTCTTATGAAGTCACCCTGAATAAACAATGTTTCATACACTTTTAGGAAGCCATCGGAAGAAGCCTGAGAAGGAGCAGCCAGAGAGACAGGAGGGGAAGTCAGAGGTGGGAGTTTTAAAAAGGCTAAGGCTTGCATGTGCCCTTTGACCCAGCATTTCCAGTTCCAGGAATTCATCTACAGGTATACTCGCACATTTGGAAAACGGGCTGTGTACAGGGTTATCCACTGCAGCATTTTTTTGCCTATTTGTTTTTGGCATCATTTTTAGCATCATTGTTTTTAATAGCAGAAGTTTGGAAGCAACTTAAATGTTCACCAGTAGGGGTCAAGTTCACCCATCCAGTGGGGGTGCTCTGCACCTGAAGAATGAGAAGGCTCTGTTATGTGCTGATATGAAGAGAGTTCTAAAATATATTGTTCAGTATGAAAAGTGAGGATCAGGAGTTTTGTTTGGTGCTTAGGTTGTTTTTTAAACTTCTATCGTTCTGAAAGGATGTAGCTGGTTATCATATTCCTTATTATCATGGCAAAATACTGTTTTTTTGGTTGTGCTTCTCTGAACTCTAGTATTGTTACTATTTGCTTTTTTATTACAAGCAATGGTCGGCTTAATCAAATATTTGAGTTATTAAATCTGTTCCATTTTGAGCCAATCACAGTTGCCTACTGCTGTTTTGCGTCTGACTGCCAAGTGCCTTTATATGGTGTTTTAGCTTTCTAATGGAGCTTTGATATGTAGCAGTCTCCTTGAGCCACAAGAGGGCAGAAGAACCTTATGATTGCCTCAGGACAGGCTTGTACTGGGTATCTTCCTTCTGGCAAAATTGTGCATGGAATTGTTCTTTCACTGATTCGTTCACTAGATGGCATGCACCTAGAAGGCAGGGCTTCTTCGTGTCATAAATGGAGGCAGTAGGGGGATGACAGGAGAGAACATAGATTTTGGCATCACAGATACCTGCTTTTTGCTCTTCCTCCCTCCCCTGTGCAAATTACTTAGTGAACTAGTTACAGTCCTTAATCTCTTAGAGCTTGAATATGCAAGACATATATGCAAGAATATGTAAGACGTACTAGAGACTGGAGGCTTCAGAATAAGCTGGACCTGACTCTGAGTCCCAGCCCTGTGACCTTGGGTAATTTATTTACTCTGTGAACCTGAGTTTTCTCACTTGCAGAAGTAGTTAAGGATTCAGTGAGATAGTGCATTTAAAGCTCTTAGCACTATGTGACAAGCACTGAAGAAGTAACTGCTATAATTGTTAAGACCAGCTAACAATACAGATGGATAATGGATCCTCAGTAATTTTTGTTATGTGGCTCTTTGTTATGTACTTACTAATTCTTTATTTGATTACGAGCAAGGTGGTAATATTTTCTTTAGGACAATTTCAAAGCTCCTTTTCTTAGAGGGGCCCTCAAAATATTTGTGGTCTCTTACTGATTTCCTTGCAAAGAATTAGTCTCTTAATACTGTAAAACATTCTGAATTTTTGTGGAGAGTCTCAGTTTTACAGCTTCCATCCCACTGTGATTTTGTGTATTTTTATTTTTGATTGGAATATAGGTATTTGTGCCCTGGGCAGAGGTAGTGTTGGGTGATATGGTATTGCGTCAAGGATACTGCTCCTGTCTCAGATTGGGATCCCGGGGAAGTGGCTCTGAGATAAAGAGTAGTATGTGAAAATCTTATTGTGGAATACTTTAGGGAGCAACACCCCTGGAAGGAAAGGAAAGGAAAAGGCAGCAGGATGGTACAGAGGGAGAAGTTGGCTGTGATTCAGTCCCAAGAAAGGCCTCAGACTACCACACGGGGACTGTGAAGTTGGGATGGTCCTTCTGAGCTGGGGGAGGGGGCTGGTTCCTCCTAGAATAGTCATTGGATGAGGCCACCCTGCCCACCCATGACCCTGGGCAAGGCAGCTCTCTTCAGCCACAGCGATTCCTGAAGAGAGCTGAGAACTGGGGGCTTTCTTCCCACCGTGATCCCAGCAGTGGACTAGTCCTTCATTACTTGAGGGGGGATCTGAGGGGCACACTACAGCTTTCATCAGTGCCTGTGGCCCCCTAAAGGGAAAACAGTAACATGGCTAGTGCAGTTTAACGAAAGACAGCTTTAGACAGAATTGCTTGTAAGTAATATTTAGGAATGACTGTTACTTTTAACTTTTAAGAATTCAGGATAAAGTCATTTTAGTCTAAGTGGACCCTTTACTATCCCCAAATTTCTGTGGCTTAGCACATTGAAGGCTCATTTCTCTCACCACACTATCTAGTGCAGATCTGTGATGCTAGGGGAAGGATTTCTGTTCTACCTAATTCATTCAGGGACACAGACTCCTTCAGTCTAGTGACCCTGCCAGCTCTGAGGGCCGGGGAATCTTCCACTGGGTCCTCTGAGCAGAAATAGGCAAGATTATGGAGAATGTGCTGAGGGTCTCAAGGGGCCAGCTTGGAGGTGATGTGTTTCTGCCACCCACATTCCATTGGCCAGACCCCATTCACAGGATCCCACCTACTGAGGGGAGCTGGAAACTAGAGTAGTGCGGTACCCAGGTGGAAAAGGATGGACATGTAACCCTCACTGCTACAGTATTATCTTGCTCTTATCCTTGTGGTGGCTGGATTTAGTCACTGCTGGTGAATCAAAGACACTTCAAAACTGTATGTTTTTAATTTCCCAGAGTTACGTATTTAAATTGCCATCATCATAATAGCATGGTTTTGTTCATCTGGGGGTTATTTTAAAAGGCTCAGGAGAGCAAAATTTTACCAGAGAGAAAGGATGGAACAGAGTTAACAGAGAGCTGAGAATTTAAGGATTCCCTGCTCTGGGAAGGCAAAAAAGAGGCAAAATAATTTCAGGTGTGAGCATGTGTGTGTGTGTCACAGTAGAGAAGAAAATTGGAAGCCTTTGAGCATGTCATCTAGCTGTGAAAGCAAGCTCACCTCTCTCCCCCAGCTTGAGCAGGAGCGTCTTCTCAGAGGTAGCATGGAGGTAGTGGGAGATAGAGGATTACAAGGAAATGTGCCTGCAAGTTGCACTGATAGGTCCTTGTGGGGTTTTGTGTAAATACCACCCAGGCAGCCCTTGAGTTGGAGGGAGAGAAGCCAAGGTAGCAATATCGACTTTTTCTGTTAGCCAACAAGAAAAAGTACTGCTGAGTGGCGGCTGGTTACTTGCTCAGCTTTGTTCTAGGCAGTGTGGGGCACACAGGAAGAGAGGCAGCGGGGCCTGAGAAGTGTGCAGACTGACAGCTGATGTCACAGAAAAGATAAGACAGGGCCAGATTAAGTGTTTCAGAGATGAGAAGGAAGATGTGAAATTGAGGAGGGCTTTGAGAAAGGGGTAGGCTCTGTGTCAGGAACCCTGACAGGTGGCCTGGGACATCTGGGGACCGGGGGAAGGTGGTCCGGTTAAGTAGAACATTAGCAGAACCTCTGAAGCAACAGCGATTGCTGAGAGTGATGTGAAGAATGGTGGGGGGAGGGGGCAAGGAGTAGTGAGACCAAAGACTAGAGAGTGAGGGCAGAGCCAGGTCACAGAGGGCCTTAATGTCAGGTGTGCGAGGCAAGGCCATGAGAGGTTCTTCCACTTAATAGAAATACCTGGTGGAGATATGGTGTTCTGGACTTCTGTGGGAAGGAAGACTAACAGAGGTTTCCTGTGGAATTTCTGTTTGAGTACCTAGAATTTTAAACTGTCTTCCTTTATTCCATCAGCAAAGTTCATTCCACAGCCATTTAAATCATACTTATTAAGCTAGTTACTATACCAGTATCTAAAGATCAAAGTTAAGCCACGGTCTCTACTTTTGAGGAAATTATCGTCTGGTTAGGTAAGATACACTTTGTAAAAACAAGTGCACTGGGTCACATATGTGAAGACAGAGGGATGTACAGCTGTTCTTACAGCGCTTGCCAAGCTTTTAAAAAGCCCACACTCTCCTGTGGAAACATTGAAGTCTCTCAGTCTCTCTTCATTAATGTTTAATAATACAACAAATACTATAATTAGAAATTAATTCAGGGAAATCCTCCTGCCCCTCCCACTCCCCTTGATTATTACCGTTAGACAGGGAGTGGTTAACTGCACACGGAAGAGCTGCACTGGGGATGGGCACAGGAAAGCCTTCAGGAGAGGAAGTGACTCACAAGCCTGGACCTGAAAGATGAATGAATAAGGTGAGAAGTGCTTAGGCAGAGAGAGTAGGGTGAGTAAAGGGGGAGGGACCTGGAATAGGGCTAGGAGAGAGTCTTGTAAAGAATGCTGAGTTTGAACTTTGTTAGTGGGAAGCCGCTAATGCAAGGATTTTAAGCAGGAGAGAAGTGTGGTGGGATTCGCATTTCAGGAAGAGAACTCTGGCAGCAGTCTGGAGGATAGATTGAGACCGAAAGATGGGAGGTAGAGATACCACCTGCCACAGCACTTCACCAGGTGGGGAGGTTCAGGGATGGGGGAATGCCTGGAAAGGCTGCACGGTGCAGGGGGTACCTGAGCTGAACAGAAAGGATAAGGAGGCACAGAAAATAGCAGTAGGGGTGTTTCTGGCAAAGGGCACACAGTGTGAAAGAGCATGGCATGTGTGGAAAGCTGTGGGGAGTCTCTATGGCTGGCATATAGGATATAAATGGGGACTGATAATCACTGGGTGGGTAGGTAATCATTCAGATCACATTAAAGAGGTTAGACTTATCAGGTAAATGAAGAGGAAGCCACAGACCACATAGGAAGCAAGTCCCAACAAGTTTCCAAGGGTTGATAGCATACAGAACAAAGTCTCTGGCCATAGTTGAATTAAGCTAGCACTCAATAACAGAAAGATAACTAGAAAATCCCTTTCTGTTTAGAAATTAAGACATGAACTTGTAAATAATTGTTGGGTCAAAAAAATCATAATGGAAATTGAAAAACAGTTTGAACTGAATGGTATTGAAAATACTACATATCAGAACTTATATAATGCTACTAAAACCAAGCTTTGAGGGAAATTCTTGGACCTAAAGGCGTAAGTTTGGTGGAGGGGAGCCAAAGGCTGAAAATCTAAACTTGTATTTCAATAAGTTGCAAAAGGTACTATAGCAAATGAAACCCAAAGCAGGAAAACAACATAATACAGAGCAGAGTTTGATGAAAAGACAATTTACAATGTAAAGGATTAACAAAGCCCAAAACGTGTTCTTTCAAAAGACTGATAAAATTGACAAGCCTCTGGCAAGACTGAGGGGCTGGGGGAGAGAGAGCACGCAGGCACCAGTGCAAACGAGCTACGCCAGGAGTGGGAAGGAGACAGCACTAGGGAAGGCACAGGCATTCAACAGATAGAAAGAGGAGGTTGTGAGCAATTTTATACCAAAAGTTCTGAGAATTTTGTGAAAATGGATCAGTTTCTAAAATAACTGACCAAAACTGACTCAAGAAGTAATAAAAACCATACAATCCTGTGAGCATTAAACCAAGGAAATCAATCATCAAAAATCTTTCTACAGAGAAAACTCCAAGCTCAGATGGTTTTACTGGAGATTTCTTAAAAAGATTGAAAAGAATAAATAAATAATTCCAGCCTCATACAAACTCTTCCACAGAATAGAAAAAAAGTGACACCCCTTACTCGTTTTTTGAGACTAGCACATCCTTGATACCAAAACCCACCAAAGACAGCTCAAGAAAGGAAAATGACAGTCCAAGCTGCTTAAAAATATGGATATAAAAATCAGAACAAAATTTTAGCAAATCCCACAATATATTAAAAAAAATACATCATCATCTAGTTGGTCTTATCTTAAGAATATACACGATTGATTTAACATTAGAGAAATCCATCAAAGTAATTAATCACATTAATAATAGGTTTTAGTAGGTTAAATATATTTAAATGGATTATAAAGGAAAAGTCATACTATTTCAATAGATACAGAAAAAGACATTTGGCAAAATTCAGCATTCACTCATGCTAGGACTGCTTAGCAAACTAGAGCTAGCAGAGAACTTTAAGCTGAAAAAAGATATCTATCCATAAAAACTCTCCATAAAACATCTTGCTTACTAGGGAAATTTTGGAGGTTTTCCTTTCAGGATCAGAAACAAGACAAGCACCAAACATGACTTTTTCAGTATTGAGCTGGATGCCTAGTACAGTGAGGCAAGAAAAAAAATGATGAAAATCTAACCTGAGGAAGTAATAGGAGAGAGGTGTGGGCATGGGTCTGAGAGAAATTTAGAAAGCCTTGCCTGACTTGGACCCATGTACTCATTTCTTTCATTGATTAAATATATTGCCTGGTAATGAGAATATAGGAAGAAGTTGAAACAAAGGAAAAGGACCTAATATTTATTCAGTTCTTATTCTGTGAAAGTTCTGTACTAGATGCTTTTGCATATTTAATTATCTAAATCACATATTCTCTTTACTATTGAAAACTCATGCAGTTGATGATTAGGGAAACTACCTGAGAAAAAGGAAATACATTTGCATAAATTCATCCCAATTGTTAAATACTAGTTCAAGCTCATATTTAGCTATCAAGAGTATGTTGTACTTTATATATTTTTTCATTCGTTTTTAATCATATAGCAGATCTTTGAGGTAGAATGAAGTCTGTCAAAAGGTCTTTTCCTAATTTTATAGATGAAGAAGCAAATAGAAAATTATACTGATTCGCTCGGTGTCAATATAGGACCAAGACTTTAATCTTTCACTCCAGGGAGCACAGAAACTGTAACTTCAAAGCACATAATCAAAAGATTTTGGAAATGGAAATCTGTTGGGGTCCTAGAAGCATGGTTTGGGCCATCACACAGAATCTCTCTAGTTACAGTGTGTGTAAGACCATGAGAGAAAGAAAGGGCAGGGAGGGAGAAGCGGAAGGCGGAGAGAGAGAGGAACAGCGACCTCCTCCGCCCCGGTGACAGGCCTCAGGTCCACAGCTGTATGCAAAGATTAACACAAACAGGGCAGATTTTGAAAGTATTGACACAGGAGGGAGGTGCAACCTTATTACGACTCGCTGAGGTAGAACTGGTGACAAAAACATCATGAAAGGGAATGTCCTGTACAAAGACCACATTTATTGGAGAAAAAGAAGCCACCCTGAGAGTGAGAATAGAATGGAAATTACTAGCTCTCCGCTGCCCGCCCCCGCGGCGCCGTCGTGAACACGAGCGTGTGCAGCCCATCAAGCCGGCTGTGGTGACCAAGGTGCTGGGCAGGACCGGTTTGCAGGGACAGTGCACGCAGGTCCGCGAAGAATTCATGGATGTACCGAGCCGCTCCATCATTCAAAACCTGAAAGGCCCCGTGCGCGAGGGTGATGTGCTCGCCCCTTAGGAGTCGGAGCGGGAGGCTGGGAGCCTGCGCTGAGCTTACTGCTGGGTCCCGGATATGTGAGTCAACCACTTGGTCCACGAGAAGATCTGCCTACCTTTTATATTGTTTAAAAAAAGAAAGAAGGAAAATTGCTTAGTTTATTAACTATTAATACTAAAAACAAAACATCTCATAAAAATCTTGCCTTGCTTAGAAGGAAGAAGACATTATTCAGTTTAGCAAACATTTCCGAATTTCTGCTGCATGCCAGATAGTTTGCCAAGTGGCTGGGATGCTTAATCAAACAAGTTCGATCTCTGAGCTGGAAGGAAGCTCTGAGACATGATCTCCAGCAGAAAGTGTCCACAACTTCCTCTCCCGATATACAGAGCCCTCCATGTTTTGCTCTTCAGCTGTCTTTGCAGCTTCATCTGCCAGAGTCACAAAGTTAGCTGTCATCTGCTGCCTTTCGTACTTTTCATCCTTATCTGCTTTCATCACATCTCCACTCTTCCAGTTGTTTCCAGTTGCCAAGTCCAATGAAATTCTTTTTCCCTTATCAGCTGTCTGTCACCATCAGTTACCTTCCTCTCTGACATTCCCACCTTCCACTTTTTCCTGGCTCTTTCCTTTGGGCAATAAACATGCTTACTTACTTACATATACATAAAAATTATGAATATATTTTATATCTGAAATAAGTACTTGAATATGTCTGTAATAAATGGATTGACATGAATTTGGGATCTCTTTTCCATGTAGTATAAAATAGATTCTTACAAGTTATTATTTATATTTAAGTAAATGAGACTGTTAGGTGACGCCTCTTGGGGAAACCACTTTTGACTCAGTGATCTAAAACTTAGGCCAGAACTCAGAAATTATAGTTTTTAATAATTTTTTGTGTATATTTACACCATTATAAAAGAAAGTTCATTATAGAATAAACATTTATAATTCTGTCATTTGGAGGCAATTTGAGGTAAATTTTGTTTTATTTTCTCCTGAACTTTTTCCTATGTCTAGCTTTTTTCTTTGTTGTATATAATTAATCACATTGGTGTATAGATACCATATATTTCTTAAGATTTTTAATTGTGTAACATAGCAAGAATATTCTGAAATTATAAGGTCAGAGTGTATTATGTAATTAAATTAGTAATACATGTTAAACATGAATACATGGTCATGTAAATACCTTCAATAAATAAGTGTACAGAGTGAAAAACAAGTTTTCCATCACAAAATCCTATTCTTAAAGATTTGCTGTGTATTCTTCAAGGCCATTTTTCATGGATGTGTGTTGTGTATGTGTGTGCAATGTTTGTACCATCAAGGCTATGGTGGTTATAGTTGTGATGGTTATACCATTAAATTAAGGAAAATAAATTTCTTAGACAAATGGACACTTCTCCTTGTTTAACAGAAGATTGTCTCTTTCAAAGGTGTGTGCTCCTGGATTTGGGACATCATTTTTTTCTCCTCCAGGATCATGGAAGTTAAGCGAAAATATACAAAAGGGAGGAATATTAGAATTCTGCTGACTTGAAACAGAATGTATCTAGGAGAGGCGTAAGCTCTGTACCTAGATTCTTTTTTCTTTTGGGCTGTGGATGTCCTGTTGTTCCAGCACCACTTGTTGAAAAGGCTGTCTTTGCTCCTTTGTACTGCCTTTGCTCCTTTGTCAAGATCAGTTGACTGTACTTATGTGGATCTATTTCTGGGCTCCCTATCAAGGTTCCATCGATCTATTTGTTTAGTCCTTTGCCAATACCACACTGTCTTGATTACTGTAAGTTTATGGTAATTCAGTCAGGCAATGTCAGTCTTCCAACCTTGATCTTTTACAATATTGTGTTGGCTATTCTGAATCTTTTGCCTCTCCACATAAACATTAGGATCAGTTTGTCAGTATCCACAAAGTAACCTGCTGGGATTTTAATTGGAATTGCCTTGAAAGTGTTGATCAAGTTGAGAAGAACTAATAGCTTGACAAAATTGAGTTTTCCTATGGAACATGGAATGTCTCCATTTATTTAGTTTTTTAAAAAATTTTATCAGAGTTTTGTACTTTTCCTTATATAGATCTTATGTGTATTTTGTTAGATTTATGCCTACATATTTTATTTTGAAAGGTACTAATGTAAATGGTATATGTTTTAATTTAAATTACACTTGCTTAATGCTGGTTTATGGAAGAGTGATTGGCTTTCGTATATTCACCTTTCATCCTACAACCTTGCCATAAGTTTTTTTGTCAATTCTTTTAGATTTTCTACGTAAACAATCATGTCATATGTGAACAAAGACAGTGTTGTTTCTTCCTTCCCTATCTGTACACCTTTTATTTCCTTTTCTTGTTTTAGCTAAGACTTTCAATGTTGAAAAGGAGTGGTGAGAGGGGGCATCCTTGCCTTGTTTCTGACTTTAATGAAAACTCTTCTATTTTCTCACCAATAAGTATGATGTTATCTATAGGTTTTTGTAGATATGCTTTGTCAGGTTGAGATTTCTTTTTATTCCTAGTGTACTAAAAGTTTTTATCATGTTTTGGTGTTGGATTTTGTCATGTACTTTTTCTACATCTACTGATAAGATCATATGATTTTTCTTCCTTACCTTGTTGCTGTGCTGTATTACATTAATTGATTTTCAAATGTTGAACCAGATTTGCATACCTAGGATTAAGCCCACAACATAGCATATAATTCATTTTACAGATTGCTGTTATTTGATTTGCTCATATTTTGCTGAAGATTTTTGTGTGTATGTTCATAAGAGATATTGGTCTGTAGTTTTCTTGTAATGGTTTTGTTTCTTTGTCTGGTTTTGGTATTAAAGTCATGCTGGCCTCATAGGATGAGTTAGGAAGTTCTCCCTTTGCTTCTGTCCTCTGAAAGAGATGGTAGAGAGTTGGCTTAATTTCTTTCTTAAAATTTGGTAGAATTCACCAGTGACCCCATCTGGGCCTGGTGCTTTCTGTTTTGGAAGTTACTGATTACTGATTCAGTTTCTTTAGTAGGTATAGGCCTATTCTCATTATCAATTTCTTCTTGTGTGAGTTTTGGCCAATTGCGTCTTTCAAGGAATTGGTTCATCTCATCTGGGTTATCAAATTTGTGGGCATAGAGTTGTTCATGTATTCCTTTATCTGAAAGTAAGTTTCAGAGTTTTTGATACTTTCTCTTAAATATCTGCATCTCCTAAAAACAAGGATATACTCTTACTTAACCATAGTACCATTATTACACTAAGAAAATTGACTTATTAAGTCTCATATTAATTACTTAATAATTAACTTACTAGTCACAAAGGAAGAAAGCATTATGAGGGTCAAAACCTTAACCAAATGATCAAATTTAACATCATCAATATGATAGTCTGACATTACATGCCTTCTAATGTGATGCAATAAGAAATACACATCACCTTTAGAGTGTTTATTCCAAAAATGTTTAACCTGAATCTAATTGTGAGGAAATAATCAGACAAGTACAAGATGTAGGACATGCTATGAGCCAGCTGACCTGGACTCCTTAAAGAAAAGTTGGTTACATGAGTAAACAAAGTTGGAGGAGTTCGGGTGGACCTAATTTAAAGAGGCCAGAGAGACAGATATCCAAATGCCAAGGGCATGGAACCCAGATAAAAGGGGGAAAAGCCATAAAAGACCTTAGAGGGGATGGTTGGGTCAGTTTTACTACTATATATGGTAATACTGAATCCTTGTTATTTTTACATGAAACAATGTTAGTAGTTGTGATTCTAATTCTAACTTGATTTTTTTCTTTTGATATTTTTATTCTTGTTTCACTGAGCAAATGGGACTGTATACCCTGTAATATATTTTAATAAAGATCAAAGCTATTTTCTGTCCCATTCCCTTGTGGATGGTAAATGTTTTTGCAGTAAATGTTTCCAGAAGGCCGCACCCTGCTATATATATGTGCAGGTGTTGTGTCGGCCTGGAGTGGGCTCCTGTCTCTGCCATATTCAGGATCTTTGTGTTGCTGATTTGGAACTGGATTTTTTAGGATCAAGAGTAGAGAAAGGGCAAGAGCGGTAAAGGATAAGTATGGCATAAGCTCTGTTTGAAGAGAAAAATTACTCATATTCTTTGAGGAAGATAGAAGCAAGCATCCTATAGGTACTCTAAAATAGAGACTTCTAAATACCTGTACTGAGAAGTGCTATGAGAGGGAATAATGGGAAGACTGTCCCAACCTGAGGTGTTACCTCAAAGTATAACTCCGAAGATGTTTAGCCCTACATCTCCATCCTCTGCCTCTGATTACATCCAGTCCCTGTCTGCCTGATTCTTTTACACTTCCTTCCCTAGTTTTAGAGTGAGAACCAGCTAACTTATTCTTTGCATACTTTGGATATCAATTTATAAAGATAATTTGTTACTGTTGCTGAAAAAAAAAGCACTCTTCTCTATTGCCAGGATCTACCTATTTTTCAAGAGAAGCTGGAAATCTATGTTTTTATGTGGTATCTCCTGATTTATGAATGTTAACAAATTAATAACTTTTCATGCACTTTGTGGACTAAGCATAACACCACTGTGAGCCTCAGTTTGCAACATCTGCTGAGGGGACACAGAATTACAGGTATAGGAAAATTCTCAATCAAAGATTAGGCAAAACTCCCTTCTTGTCCAACCCTAAATTAAAGTGTTTTACAAAGTTACTAAATAAAAGATTCAGAATACTAAGGACAGAAACCAGAAGAGACTTTTTGGTTTTTTTAAAAAAAAACAAGTCCTTTTAATTTTCTCCTCAATATAATATTAAGTAAAATAATTATTACCTTCATGGATTTTTTTAGTCCTCTGCTGGTGAGGTTTCTTGGTTTCATTTTTTAAACTCCAAACACTAAAGTTCCCTCTGTATTATGAGGGGCAGACAAAGGTGATTTGTCCACAATTGACCCTTGTGACCACAGGGGTCCATGTTTCCCTAGAGATGAGGTGACCTGCATTCCACTCCTTTTTATTTTTTAAGGTAACAGCTTTCTTAAAACATAATTTATATATCATAGAATTCTCCCACTGAAAGTATACAATTCAATGGTTTTTAGTATATTCACAGAGTGTGCAAACATCACCACGGTTAATTTTAGAACTTTTTCATTACCCCAGAAAGGAACCCTGTATCCATTTGCAGTCATGCTCCATTTCCCCCAACCACCTCTGGTCCTAAGGAGCCACAAAGCTACTTCCCACCACTGTAGATTTGCCTGTCCTGGACATTTTATATAAATGGAATCATACATTATGTTATCTTTTGTGACTGACTGCTTTTACTTCACATGTTTCAAGATTCATCCATGTTGAAGCATGTATCAATACTTCATTCCTTTTTATGTTGAAATAATATTCTATTGTGGATAGACCACGTTATTTATGGTGTCAACTTTAATAATATAATAACCAGTGATTTTACCAGCAGAAGTGAGCTTATTTGGGAACAGCAGAGAAATCGCAATTCAGGTACTGTAAACTGTGGTGAACCATAAGCAAATTCAGAGAACGAGGAAGGAGAACTTTTATAGGGAAACAGAGGTGGGAATTGGGAGGGGCTGGAATAACCAGAGAGTTCATTGGAGGAAGCTGGGAGTCCAGAGTATGGAGGCTTCTCATTGGTTGGACTGCTGCAGTCTCTGATTGGCTGGGCTGTCCTGGGGTGGAGAGAAGTTTTCTACTTCCTTCTGGATAGTAAAGTAGACGTACCTTTCTGTTGGAGATCTGGCGTATGTCTCTTCCTGTTTGGAGTAATTGAAGATATGTGACAGGGTGTGAGAGGTCCCCCTACAGGCCTGTTCTGACTCCAGTTTTAGCTGAGATTTCCTTAATTAATTACACATTTCCACCTTTTGATTAAGATCATCCCTTGAAAGCATTGCTGATCAAGAGTCAGAATCTCCACATGTAGTAGTTTGCCTCTCAACCTTCCTTGGTTTTCATGTTCTTTGTTGGAAGGAAAGTACACAAATTAGAAACCTCACAAGGCCACATTTGAGTAACAAGGAAAGGTAGTAAGTATGGAAACTTCTCAAAAGTTTCTTATTAAAAGTCCATATTTAGTCAAGGTAAGTGCTGTAAATTGTTCTTAAGCACTGGACTGGCATCATCTTACTAGACATGTCATTTTTTCAGAGATTTGACAAGTAGTAGGTGCAGAACTTAACAAATATACAGAGCCGAATTTAAAACAGCATAATAAACCCAGTGTGCAAGATAATTCTAAACCAGAAGCCCAAACCTGATGGTAGCCAGTTGAATAAATCAAAAGATAAATGGGTTGACAGGCAAAATTTGCTGTAACCAATGTGCTTGCTCTTTAATTTTATGCAACTGGGTCTCTACTTCCCCAGAGGCATTTATCCATATGCAACAAGAGGTGTTTGCTGTTGCACACAGATGCCTCCTTGTTCAGGAAGTAAGTAATCAAGAGCTGTGTGGCAATCCACAACCACCTTGGCCAAGGAGCTAACTGAACACTGCTGAGCTGAAACTACATTGGCTATGGAGTTAGCTAACTCCTAATGTCAAGGAGAGATTCCTGATTATGTGTTCATTGGTGCTCACTTCAGTCCATGGGAAGAAAGCACTCCCTACAGAGGCAAAACTAGAATCTTGTATGCTTCCTGGAAGTTCTCGCTTAAGGTGGTTTTAAAGCTCTAATGGGATGGACCAATGAGAGGCTTCCGTTTGGCTATGAAGGGAGAACAAGACAGTGAATATAGCAAGGGTACACCATCCTTGTGTTCCCCAGTTATCAAGGCAATGAGTTGTCCAGGCATAAAGGCCATTCACAAACTTCCACATATGAAGGCATAACCAGGGGTGTAATAAGGCCCCCTCATAAATGATAGTGTCTATAGAGTCATTTGTTGGCATAAAGGCATTAGCATTACGTAACTAAGGCTTGCACATAAGGTTATTACACACCAAGAGATTACCTATATGTATAGATGTGTCAGTGAGTTTACAAATGATGTGACTAACACTGGCAACTCTACAGAACCTTTCATACAGATATTTAAAGATCTTGTTTTCACATCCCAGGGTTGGGTCAAATTGAAGCAAGGAATAAGTTTAGGCAGGCTTAGCACACCGACTCTATAAAATTGGCCCATGGAACAATTTGGACAGACAACAGCATCTGGAACCCCAGTGAAATTACTTATAGGATGAACCAAAGGGTCATCTTGAATGGACTGATGTTTCCAACGGCAAATCCAGAAATCAGACAGGTTTCCCCTTTTCACAAGGGACTGAGAAATACAGACAAGGGCATTGTCCTTCCGTGGAAAGGAGGAAGAAAGCACGGTGAGGGACAGTATTGAAAGAAAGGTACACGGGCTTGGTCTGGACATCTTGGGAAAGCTTTCAGCCTCTGATACTGTCTGCTTCAGATCCTAGTGAGTTTTATTTTCAGGTCACCAGATGGTCCATTTGGGGTTCAGTGCCTCTTTAAGTACAACATGTGGATCCAGAAATCTACTCCTCGGAGTTTGGTGGCAAAAGGATTAGTTAACAGTACCTGATATGGGCCCTTCCAGGGAGGCTGGAGACAGTTCTTCTGAAGGTGCCTCTTCCAGTACACAAAATCTCCAGGTTGTACAGTGTGATGTTTGGGGTCTTTGTCTCCTGTGAATGTGCTGTGAACAGGGTGCTCTACTAGAGCATCGCGATTATTTTTAATATATGTAATTAGGCCTTTACAATATAGAAGTATGTCTCTTTATCAGTTGCAGATTGAAAGGAGCAGGAGCCAAGTGCATTGGTCATCCTGTTACAAGAACAGACTCCCATCAAACCCATGCAAACATATACATTGCCATGAAAAAACGAGAATATTTAGTAAGTTTCAGGACTTTTGGAGAGCCAGGTGGGGAGAAAAGGATAAATGCTTCAATCTTTGTTGTGAACATACACTTTATTAAATACTGTAAGTTTAAATAGCCTTAAAAGGAGAGGAAGGAAAGGGTCCCTTTACCCCTAGGAAAAAAAACATTAAAGCAATCAGTTTTCCATTACTTTTAGAATTCCTTACCCAGTTCAGTCTTATGATCTTAAAGTTATCAAAACCCTGAATTCCAAAGTACCTGTCAGAGTTTTTTACATGAATCTCTTTAAAGATGAAACGTATTTGCAAAGCATTAGAGTAAAACAATGACTGCCTGTAAGTGGCAAAAAGACTTGAAAATACCCATTATTAAATATCTGATGAGAGTCTATTATAACGGATTGACAAGGGGTTCCGTTAATTTCTGTGACATACATTTAAAAATTATGACTAATAACATTATAATCAGGACACCTTAGAATTTCAGGAATTTTATACAATTTCAGAACACTTTTATTAACATATACCTATTACAAATATAAGGTTAAAAGTTTTGATATTCCTTCTTATTTGACAAATGTCTGATATAATCAAACATATCAAAGAAGCCTGATGAGTTTAACATTTTACTAGATGAAAGAAAAATCCTTTGAGGTTTTGCAGGAGCCCTGTGGAGTAAGAGCCCAGAGTTAGTTCAAGGTTGGAGAAACTTCATTTAGAACTTGATTTTTGGGAAGTTTGTAAAAAAAACATCAAAAGATTTTGGACATTTGATCAAACAGGATCATAGATTATTATGAAATGATACTTAATTATCTATTTGATCAAAGTAATAATAACTAAGAGATTACAAAGGCAAATATAAAAGGTTACATAGTTGTAAGCAAACCTTAACTCTTTTAATATTGAGAAGATTCAATTTTCTTATGTAATTAGAGGCCAGATTAAGACAACATTAAGCACAGGGAAGAATTTTGCTAAAACACAAATCTTTGTTTTCTAAGCAAATTACAGGTAAGGAAGAACCTTTCACTATCTCTTATCAGGAGCAGACCAATAGTTCAAAAAAACTTTGACCTTTTAACAGACATAAAAACCAAATTCTAGTTTTGGACCAGTATATTTTTGACATTAAAAATGAGTTTACATTTTAAAATAAATTCAGTGTAATCTTAGCCAGCTTGATCACACAAAAGTTCCTCCTTTCAAAAATTCTTTTTCCATAAATCTTCTACGGCTTACTATTTCCATTCAACCTTGTCCTGTTTTTCCTCTTCCCCGCTCTGAAACATTCAGTGTCACTTAAGGATAAAGTTACTTTCTTTTCCTCAACAAAATACATTTCCATTCCTCTACCTTTCCTTACCCAAAACACGTATCTTACTTTTCTTATATACATAGTTGTTTCCCCTTATTATTTCTGATAGCTCTAAGCAATTGTGAATGGCTCGTTACAAATTTATGAATACACTTCATAATTCTTAAAAGCATATTTCCCTCATAGGAAATTTCCCAATGTGATATGTTTACCAATAGACTGAAATATCTTTAGTTCTTTTGTAAAGGAAGCCAAAAGTAGATGAACCTATTTTAAGTAATATGTCAGTATTTTATCTTATCTGAGAATGAGCTAGATATTTAAATGACTACCCATTATTTAATTTAGCAAAACTGTAAGGTTTCAGGATACCAAAAAGATTTGGGGAAGCTATTTAAAAGGCTTACCTAGAAACTTATATCTTATCCACATCCTTTCAATTCACTTTTGCTCAGCAGTTATATTTAGAACACTCATGAAAAATTTTATCATGCCAAGTATTTTTCTTGCTGACCAATTTTGTAACAAAGATAACATGAATTTCTCTGGCCAATAAACCAGGTAGAATAAAAATTGTATGCCTACATTATTTTCAGCACTGATAACTCCAAAGACATGCCTGTTTTAATTAAACCAACAACCCCAAACTAGCTTTCAAAACCAGGTCACATAAATTCAGAAAGCACCTCGGCCAATCTCAGTTATATTTTAATTCATATAAGTGCTTGTTTGTTTTTAAACAAATTAAATAAAGCTCTTTTACAAATCAATTTTAACAATACCATCCAGAGGTAGAAAAGAAAAAACAATACCATGCATCTACAACACACATATACATACATATATAGATACACATCAGCATACAGACAGATGCAAATAGGGACCTTATAGTTTTATTTAAAATTTTAGCGATGTCTCAGGTACGGTAGTACCTCAAAAAGAATAGTTCGATCCAAATTGTGTCCCTGGCTTATTGTAAGGATCATTTTACAGCTGTTTTTAGAATTAATTTGTCTTTCAGAAAGTTCTGCATACCAATCAAAGAAGGCAATCTGTTGTCTCGTGAGTGGTTTGGAATTCTCTCTTTTAAGGGTGCCCCTCAAGGTGGACTTATTTAAAACAAAGGTTGAACCTTTTGAACAGGATGGGTGACTTACCAAAAAGCTTCACGAACAGGCAGACACAGAAAGCAAATTTTCTCCTAGGAGTTTTGAAGTCTGTCTATTATCACAAATCTAGGGCAATTGCTGTTTAAATCTTTCCTTTTAGTTGTTTATTTGCTCCAGTTGACTTAGAAACAGTAATTAGGAGTTTAGCATTTGGATCCTCAGAGGGTCTAACTTTAGAGGAGCAAGTTTTTGCAGAAGAGGAGAAAGGAAGATAGCATCAGGGGCAGGGTCTGAGCACAAGCTGGCTGCCAGGGCCGAGTCTGAGACAAAGCAGGTGGAGAAGACACACAACATGGTGCCCAAGACAGAGCAGTTGGGGGAAGGGGACACAAAGAGCTTGACTTTGGAAGCTGTTTTGTTCTTTTCTAGTGTTTTTGGTTTTTTGGGGTTTTTTTTTTTTTTTTTGAGGCGGGGTTATTTCAACCAATTTAGAAACGGAATCTTGCAAAAAGAAAATTTTAGAGTTTTGTACACATTTGGGAGCTTCCAGGTATCAGTGAAAATAAATACACCATTTGTTTTGTTTCATTTTAGAACTGTGGTCCTCCAATTTAATCTTAAGAAAAATGAGTTTGGGGAGATTAAAAGTTCCCTTTAATGGCCACTGTAATTTCAGATTATTTTAGTTCATTTGGCCAACTTAGTTAAAAATGCACATGTCGGGGGTCCATAGGTTTTAAGCATGAACCAGCCAGAGTCCGCATAAAAGGGCTGCCCTCAGAGCATTTAGATGACCAAGATCCCATTTCCCTAAATTCTTCCAGAAACCCAAGAAAGTTGATAGAGTCCTAGCCCAGACTGCAAAAGGAATAAGGCAAACTCTTAGTTCCCAGTTAGCTCAGTCCTCAAAAGAGAACCTAGCTACCGTGTGCTCCAGAAGACAACTTGAGTACTCATTAAGGACAAAGCCTCGAACCAGAAAGGACAAAGCCTTTCCTCTGAAAGGAGAAAGCCTTTCCAGATCTTGAGAAAAATTGAAGACCTCAAAATACAAAAAGAGCAGGGCTCAGAATTTGAGAGGAGACTCACCAAATTGAAAGCAGGCAGCGACTCAGGGAAGCCATGGGTACAAGGGTCTCAGTGCAGGTACCTCGCTTGATTCCAGGAGCCGTCATCTCTCAGGGTTTGCTTCCTTTGGACCCCACTTCTGACACCAAGTATGTCAACTTTAGAGATATAATAGCTCGTTATTTTACTAGCAAAAGTGCATTTATTTGGGAGTACCAGAAGAATTGCTGTTTGGGTAATGCAAATTATGGCAAATCTTAGGTAAATCCAGAGCACAAGGAAGGATAACGTGCTTTTATAGGAAAGTGAGGGGGAAGTGGGGTTCGAAGGGTCTGTGATAACCAAAGAGTCCATTGGAGGCAGCTGGGAGTCCAGAGCTGACAGGTTTCTCATTGGTTGGACTGCTGCAGTCTCTGATTGGCTGGGCTGTCCTGGAGTGGAGAGAAGTTTTCTTCTTCTTTCTGAGAATAAAGTAGAGGCACCTCTCTGTTGGAGATCTGGTGTGTGTCTTCCTGTTTGGAATAATTGAGGATGCATGGCAGGGTGTGAGAGCTCTCCCTATAGACCTGTCCTAACTCTAGTTTCACCTGAAATCTGTATTCACAATCCATTCATCATGATGGACATTGAGGTTGCTTCCACTTTTTGGCAATTGTGAATAATATTGCTGTAAACATGCATGTTCAAGTTTTTGTGTGGACATAAAATTTTCATTTCTCTTGGGCATATGTATACCTAGCAGTGGAATTGCTGAGTCATATGGCGACTCTGTACTTAATGTATTAAGGAATACCCAGGCTATTTTTCCAAAGCTGCTTTACCCTTTACATTCCCATTAGTAATGTATTCCCTTTCTGCCCATGCCTTCCACTCTTAGTAGTTAAGAGGAATGATGGTGATATCAACCAATTACAACTTTTGATTTTTCAGTTGTGGTACTAAGAGATACATATCCTTTCTTTGCAAATAGAAATAATGCAAAGTAATGGATATACAATTTTTCTTTTCATGACAAAATGTAAAAACTTAACTGAGCAACCTTTCATCTTATTCCTTCCATTTGTCTTAACTAAGTTATCTCTTGGTAGTGGAATGGTACCGTACTCTTGATGACAGCCTATCAATTACCTCTTTTTTTCCAGGTGAAGGAAAGAATGTCATATGGCAGATTGACTCATCCTGTCCAAAGGACTCTGACATATGCGAATATTGCAGGCCCTGTTCTCATGGAGATTCATACCTTTTTTCAATATTTGGATTTTTAAAATTATTTAGATTTGAAAGGAAATCCCAAGCATCATGTCGTTTTACTCATAAATATTTCTGTATGCATCTCTAACAGATAAGAACATTTGAAAATATAGCCATTAAAATAAAACAAAAATAAATAAATGGGACCTAATTAAACTTATTTTTAATTAAACTTAAAAGCTTTTGCACAGCAAAGAAAACCAGAAGCAAAACAGTAAGACAATATACAGAATGGGAGAAAGTATTTGCAAATGATATGACCACCAAGGGATTAATTTCCAAAATATACAAACAGCTTATACAGCTAAATATTTTTTTAAAAATCCAATCAAAAAATGAGCAGAAGATCTAAATAGACATTTCTCAATGAAGACATACAGATGGCCAACAAGCACATGAAAAGATGCTCAGTATCACTGATTGTTAGAGAAATGCAAATCAAAACTATAATGAAGTGACACCACACACCAGTCAGAATGGCCATCATCAAAAAGTCTACAAATAATAAATGCTGGAGAAGATGTGGAGAAAAGAAACCCTCCACACTGTTGGTAGGAATGTAAATTGGTGCAGCCACTATGGAGAACAGTATGGAGGTTCCTTAGAAAACTAAAAAGCTAAAAATAGAGTTACTATATGATCTAGCAATTCCTGTATACCCAGAGAAAACTCTAATTCAAAAAGATACATATAGCCCAGTAGCCCAACATTCATAGCAGCACTATTTACAATAGCCAAGACATGGAAGCAGCCTAAATGCCCATCAACAGATGAATGGATAAAGAAGCTACACACACACACACACACAGGAATATTACTCAGCCATAAAAAGGAATGAAATAATGCCATTCACGGCAACATAGATGGACCTAGAGATTATCATACTAAGTGAAGTAAGTCAGACAGAAAAAGACAAATAGCATATGATATCGCTTATATGTGGAATCCAAAAAAAAAAAAAGATACAAATGAACTTATTTACAAAACAGAAATAGACTCACAGACATAGAAAACAAACTTATGGTACCCAAGGAGAAGGGGAGGGAGAGAGAAATTGGAATTCTGGGATTAGCACAGCCTCTAATAATTTCCTGATAAAGGATGCATGAGAGGTAAATTTCTGAGACCTTGCCTGTGTAAGAGTGTCTTAATTCTAATCTTGTACTTAATTGATAGTTTGGCTGGGTATACAGTTCTTGGTTGGCAATTATTTTCCCTCAGAATTTTAGAGATATTGCCTCAATGTATTTTAGGCCTTCAGTGTTTTTCTTGAGGGGTCTTATGTTGCTCTGATTTTTGAAACCTGTTTGTCGTTCTCTCTGAAAATTTGAGTATTCTGAAATTTCATGATGATGTACCTTGCTGGAGGGCTATTTTCATCTTGTGCTGTACACTCAGAGGGCCCTTTTGGGCTCAAAAAACTCAAATTCTTTAGTTATGGGGAAATTTTATTGAATTATTTCTTTGACTATTTTCTCCCTTCCATTTAAATTTTGTTTTCTTTTCATAGAACTCCCATAATTCAGTTGTCATGTTTCCTAGACTGGTCCTCTAATTGTTTAAGGAAACCTTTGTCTTCTGTTTTCTATCTTTATCTTTTTTGCTGTATTCTGAAAGATTTTCTCAACTTATTTTTTAATCCTTTTTATTTCTGCTATCATGTTTTTAGTTTTCAAGTTATTCTTTTGTTTTTATTTACTAAATGTACCTTTAAAAATGATTATCTGTTTTGTAAACAAAATATCTTCCCTCTGAGGATTTTAATGATTTTATTCCTAAGTTTGCACCTTCATGTGTATTTTCTGTTTTTCTGCATTGTGATTATTTTTCACTTGTTTTGGTCTCTGTCTTTATTTTAGATGCTTTCCTCTAATGCCTTGTGATCTTGGTTGTCAGCCCATACTGAAGAGTGTGCTGTCTTGTTTTTAGTATTGTCTTGTCTCCTACTTCTAGTGGTACTGGTGGGGCCAGTGGTTGAGGCTTTGGGGAGTGTGGTGGTATATTTGAGGTCATATTTCAGTTTTCCCCACTGCTAGTAATATAGGATTCACCTTTCCTAGTTTTGCTGAGTAAGTTCCACTGGTTTATTTGCTTTTCCAAAACTTTTGTTGCTGATATCTCCTCTCCTATTTTCTTGTTATTGTGTATTTCTGATTTACAAGAAATAAACAACCTTTTCTGTCATTTTGAGGGGCTTGGAAGAGAGCGGAGGCATGTGTGGAATCTAAATCAGAGTTCAGCAAATTCTGGTTCCTGCACCAAACCCAGCCCTTTCCTATTTCCAGGGCACCACGACTAAAACTTTCCCAGGCACCTGAAGTTCCAGACTTCATCCTACCATCTCACTCTCAGTTTCCACACATGCCTAGTATCGTTCTAGCTTCTTCTGTTGCACACACAGGTGTTTGTAAGCAGTGCCACCCTTCCTCCACCTGCCCCCACCCTCCTAGAGGGCAGTTGGTAGTAGAATTCCAGCTACTCCCAGACTTCCTGGTCTCTCCATGGGTGATTATACCCCAGGGGGTGTCCTGCCTCTGATCCTCAGCCAAGTGCCTTTTGTCTCCTGGATGACATAGCAATTTCTTTCTCAATTTCATGATGACTCAGTTTTTAAAAATAGTCTTTGATGTGTCAAAGCCTTTTTTGAAAGTCTAAACAGGCTGTATTGACTAGTTCCCTTTTAGTCACATGCATTTTACCTCCTGAAAGGAGCCCTAATATATTAATTAGGCATGATTTTACCTTCCTGTAACCACACACCTCTCACTTCCATGCTTCAGTGCCCCTCCTTCGATGTTCCCTCCCTCCCAGCACAGCCTGTCCTGTAAGGTTACGGCATACCAGCTCCAATACTTTCTCCTCCATGTCTTCCCAGGTTCTCCCAGAAAAAAATTCTCCCTCCTGCATCTGAGCTCCTGTAGCAACTTCTCTAGAGGCATGGAATACATTTGTATCTTCGTATTATCCTCCTGATAGTTCAGAAACTCTTTTCATGTCAGGGACCATGTCTAATCTTTCCATACGGCCTCTTGAACTTACTAAGACCTCTGTATATGTTTGGCAAGTTAAATTAATTAAATAAATCTAAGGAATACCTTCCTGAAATAAGTCTACTAAATCAACAGCCTCCACTTAATTCATTTACAGCTGAGTCCCTGCAGTCTGATCACTGTACAGAAATTGTTCCCACTGAAGTTACAGATGCCCTCCCAATGAGTGATTCTTCAGTATCTTTGCATCCATCAGCATCTTCCACCTCTTTGCCACATTTGGATCCTCCTTATAAATAATTCTTACTTCCTCTGGCTTCCTCTGTGCTGCTACTCCTACCTCTGATTATTCCACTGATTTCTCTTCCGTATATCACATCCTTCTAAATCAGTGGTTGTTTTATTTTCTGTCCTCAGCTTTTTTTTTTTTCTCTATGTATTGTCATTTACTCTTGTTTGTTTGAGATTGGAGTTGAGAAGGAAGAAACTGAGGGCCTCAGACTAGGGGTTAGAGGAGAACCAGGATCTAAGCAATGGAGAAAGTAGAACATAACACAGGTAGCCACATGGCCACTAAAGTATCAGTTTTGCTGATGGACTGATAAATCCCCAAAGAGCTAGATTGGAGAACACAGCTTAGACCCAAGGACCAAGTAGCGCCTTCCAGCTGTCCTGAGATTTAGACCCTGTGGTGCGAGTTGTGCTCGGAGCAGGTCATCAGGGAGGCAGAAAGTGCTCCGGGGTATTAAAAGCATGAGGGCTGGAGGGTAGAGGAGGTGAGCCCACTCAGACTACAGACAGCTCCAAGATACCAAGAGACTTGAAAAGGAGAATCTGAATTATAGGCCAAGTCTTAAGGGAACTGAGGAAGTGCTAAGCCCTAAAGTCTCATGGAAAGATGATCCATGGTGTAGCTGACTGCCGCAGAGACTGGCCCTGGAGGAACATTCTGGATCTAAGGTGGCTCTTTAAAGTGTCTTGTTGCCCTCAACTGAGGGTCGTGGCTCTTTACTCCGATGCTCTGCCACTAACGCGGGCCCCAAGGCCCAGTGCCAAGTCCAGCCCGTGGCCTCCCAGTTTCTGCTCTTCTTTGCTTGTATGCTTGTATCTCCTGCCAACAGCCTCAACTCTCTGCACTTCCCAATCCCAGTCTCCAAAAGGTGGAACCTCTCTGCCTTTTAGGTGGCTGATGAGTCTATGAATTGCCTTCTCTTGGGTCAGGTACTCACCTGTGGTCCAGTTGTCAGTGCCCAGAGGAGAGGCAGGGTCCTGTGGCTTAGGCAAAGGCCCCTCCCAGTCAAGCAACAGTCAGTTTCCACTCACCTAAGCCCAGAATGTAAATATAGTCCTCTTTCTTTCATATCTCTCACTCATGTCCCAACAGTCACTAGTTCTATAAATGTTCCTTTTTAAACATTATTAGCATCCAACCTTATTTCTTTTGTTTTCTTTTTTTCCCCTATTTTTTCTACCTTTTTTTCCCCCCTTTCTTTCTATAATGGAAATCCATCCTTTTTTCTTGGTTTCTGTTGCCACTGCCTTGGTTCAGGCCACTGTCACCTCTCATCTGGAATGTTGCATTCTCCTCTACCAGTCTCTCTCCCCTAACCTACCCTTTACCCTGTTACCAGAACAGTCAGTTTACTTCCCACATAGCAATGAAAGTTTATATTTAAGAATATAAATCAGATCACATTACTCCTTTGGCTTTAAGCAGAGGCTTCTGCCTGCTATTGAAATACAGCCACAGACATCTTCCTGTGGCCTCCGCCATGAGGCCCCCACAGATCTGGCTCCTGCCCTCCTCTCTGACCTCATTTCCCACCCGCCTTGTGTTCTCCATGTTCTGTATTCCAGCAACACTGGCCTTCTCTCTGTGTCTTAAATATACCAAGATTGCTGTACTTGCCTTCCTTCTACCTGGAGCTCTTCTTCCCTTGGTCTTGTCTTGGCGGGCTCCTGTCTCCAGGTCTCAGCCACATGTCACCTCCTCAGAGAAGCCTTCCCCAAACACCCTGTGTCTAGTATTGCCTGTACTTCCACCCTTGGTCACCATTACGTTGTTGAATATTCTTCATCCCACTTATCAACGTCAGAAATTATTCTGTTCATTTCTTTGCTTACTTATTTTTTTCAAACTCTCTGACTAAAATATAAATTCCTTGAGAACAGGAACATTCTTATTCTTTACCATTGTATCCCTGAGTCTGGTGCATGGTAGTCACTTAATAAATATGTTAAATTAATGAACAGTGAAATATCTCCCTCATTACCCTTGTATCCATATCTATACATTATACTTAGCCTCCCTCAACTTTATTGAGACACAGTTTACAAATAACATTGTGTAAGTTTAAGGTGTAGGACGTGGTCATTTGAAAAACATATTGTGAAATGATTGCCACAATAAGGTTAGTTAGCAAATCCATCACCTCACATAGTTACCTTCTTGTGTGTATGCAGCGGTGAGAACATTTAAGATCTACTCACTTTGGCAGATTTCAGGTATGCAGTGCAGTATTGTTAACTATAGAATGCTTGGCTTTATGTGTGTTTTTATTTTACCTGTTAGGTTGCAAGCTATTGGAGGGAAGAGGTTTTTTGCTCTTTATGTTTTGTTTTCATTCATTCTTACCTCACTAGGGCTTACATATGGCGTCCAGCAGAACACATGCGCTGAATGTGTACCATGACAGATAGTACCCAAAAGTGTAGCTGCTTCACTGCATAATTTGAGTTTTGGAAGCCTCTCCAATGCCTGGAAAGACTGAGCCCCATTCTTCGTCCTCCTTTTATATTCTTTTTATCCGCTTCAGAAACCAGACACAGGAAACATCTGACCATAATAAAAGATTTCCAGTAAATTCCAGGTTTCCTCACTGAACAGAGTCATGTGCCGCAATGCTCTGTTGTACTTCGGTCTGGAATTCTGTTTGGTCACTTGTGTAGCACACCACATGGCTGCCTCTGGCCTGGGAGCCAGGAACAGCTGGAGCCTGGGCTGCTTGAAATAAAAATGACACATTTGTGAGCCTGAGGGGGAGAAGTCTTGATATTCTTGCTCTGTTTCTTGCAAAACAAACTTCCCAATTTGTTGAATACTGAATTTTCCCTTTAGCTGTCAAAGTGGTTTATAACTAAAATGATCTTACATCCTTTAGAATAAACACAAAAAAATGAATGGCCAAACTGATTCTCAAATCTCTGCCTTAAATGCTCAAAGCAACATCTGTCAAAACTTATGCAAAACATGGTGTGTGTCACTGCCATCCTCCTGAAGCTTCTACCCTCTCACGTACATCTTCTGCAGTTTAGGGACACGTGTTCTCAGGAGCATCCCACTATCACTTGAAATAATATTTGCAAAAACTCTGACTTTTTCCTTCCACTGAGACTCATTTGTTTGGTGCTTACCCCTTGCACACCCTTATCACACTTTATATTTATTTTAAGTGCCTCTTAACGTGTCTGTCTTTCTGGGCTGAAAGGCAAAGACTATCTCCTGTTCAGCTCTCTGTCTCTCATATCTGGCACATAATAGGCACTTGATCATATTTGTGGGAAGGAAGGAAGAAGAAAAGAATTTTACAAAAGCCAGTCTATTTAGGAATTGATGTAGCTGAGGTATGTTTAAAGTGTCATGAAATATAAGGGTGACCTCAGTAACTAAGTAACTAAGCTGAATAGCTTTTCCACAAGTACAGTGAATAACAAAGGAGATCAAGAACCTTCCATCCTTTTGCATTGGTAACAGTGAGCTAGAGGTCAGAAATCCTAGAGCTGGTTTAGAGAGTTCTTTTTTAACTTTTTTTCCCCCTGATAATACAAGTAATACATGTTCACTATAGAAATTTTGCAAAAATACAAAGAATAAACATCACCTATAATTCTTTCACCCAGAGACGACCATTGTTAACACTTAGTTTTTTTTCTTTCTTTTACTCTTACTGAAGTTTTAGTCTTTTAGTTAACTTTCAGCCTTTTTTCTTTACATTTAGACTGACGAGTTTAATAGAGATTATTTCAGGACTGCTTGTGAGTACAAAGAAGGTAAATTGGAATTGGGAAAATACTTGTCAACTGCAATAAAAATTTGAGATGCCGTTTTTATTGTTGCCTGTCTGGGCAGTCAACTCCTCAGAAAGACTTTCCTAATCTTCTCCAGGTGAATGCGCTCTCTCATCTGGAAAGTGCCTAGGGCCCTTTTCTTACCACCCACCCACCTCTGGCCCCTCCATACTGCTTTGTGGGAGAGCTTTTATCTTCCAGGGGTGGGGCCAGGCTTGAACCTCTGAAGCTTCATGGTACAAGGATATTTCAAGGTTGACTTGAATTGAATGAGAATCTGTATGCAGAATGGATCTCTCCATCCCCAGTCTGAGAAATATCACTTAGAGATAACATTACCTTTGCAGGAAAGCAGATATTTACTAGTTTATTCCTTTGTTTAATGAGCATGTTGAACATTTTCTGTGTGTCAGACACTGGTCTAGGCAACAAAGCTTCAAAGTGGATAGATGGTCCTTGTCCTCAGGGAACTTGCAGTTTAGTAAGAGAAAAAGAGAAGTAGGTACGGATTATAATGCAGTATAATAAATGCCATAGATGGTGGTACAGTGATGGCCTAAGGAAGAGAAGGGGCAGAACTGATCAGAGAAGGCTTCAAGAAAAGGAGATGATTGCCTTGGGTCTTCATAGAAAAGTGGGAGTGTCTTGATGCAAACAAGCAGAGAAAACAGTACCTCTGATGTCTAAAGACACGAAGGTGCATCTCTCTTTGGAGAAATAGAAATAGGAGTAGTTTGACATATCTGGAACATGAGATATATTTGAGGTGGTAAATGAGCCAAAATGGTAAAGACTTTGAATGTCAGGGTTTGCACTTTATCTTACAGACTATGGGAATCCAGAGAAGTATTTAATCAAGAAGAAAAACACACTCTGGTGTACTTTTTAGAAAAATTGTGCAGCCGTATAAAGGATGATGGACGTGGGCTAAGCTGGAAACGGGTTTGGCTAGAGGGCTATGAGAACAGTGCCAGTGAGAAAGGATAGGCAGACTTCCAGAAAAAGCAACTCTACAGCGACAGAAAGTAAATTGGTGGTGGCCTGGGACTAGAGGTGGGAACAGGGCGTGACTGTAAGTGGGCGCGAGGGATCTTTTTAGGGTGACAGAAATGTTCAAAAACTACTTATGCTGATGGTTACACAACTCTGTAAATTTTCTGAAAATCATTGAATTATATTTTTTAAATTAGTGAATTTTATAATATGCAAATTACACATCAATAAAGCTCTTTTTAAAAGAGAGAGAAATAGGACTTCTCTTCTGAACAGCAGCATTGAGAGGAGACAGATGTGAGAAACGTTGATAAAGAAGTAAAATTTGTAAGAGTTAGATGTGGATTGGATCTCCTACAAGGTAAGATGGTCAACTATCTGATTAGCCAAGTGTCCTGATTATGCTTCTACATTTCTCTGAAAAAAAAAAAATCAACCCTAGCTTTTACTTGGTAGGTTTCAAAGCAAATGGATCTGCCCTTAATTGGCAGTACAGCATCTGCCTGTGGATCTTTATCAAAACCACATCCTCCAGCTCTCTCCAGTTTACCCAGTTCTTAGTAAACAGCTGGTTATGAGAAAAAATGTTTATGAAGGGTTGCCTGAAGGAGCTGAGGTCCATCCATTTCTCTAGGCACTGTCATCCAGCAAATAGGTATTGCCTGCCAGGTGTTATGCTGGTAACAGGGCTGTGAATAAGGCAGGTAGAGTGTCTGCCTTTGTGGAGCTTAGAGTCTAGCAGTGGGGACAGAAGTTACTTATAGTTATGATAACGACTGTGTCAGATTTCCATGTGCAATAAGACAAAATGACATTCTTCTGAGATCTGAAGGATTATGTTGGGGTGGGACACTGCACGGGGTGTAGACGCTGGTCCTGTATGCAGCCAGCCAGCATTGCTTTGTAGAGACTGAGCCTTTTGAATGTGATCCCTTTTTGTCTGGGGTCTCTGGGGTTATCTTGGGCCTTAAATTATCTTGGTGTCATTTATAATGGCTTTTATTGAGCTTTGCATTGGCTTTATGCCATCATTGGTATTGGCTCATGTTGTAAGAAACTGCCACATAGGATTCACAATTACTTGTTACAGCAATGTTGTAGAAGTTACAGTCTTCAACATCATGCAACATCCTCCCTTACTAAGACCCACTAAGAGAAATTTCTTTCCGATCACTGTATAGTATGTGCATTTATACTTTGCTCTTCTGGCCGCTCTGAGACGCCCTGTCCCATCCAACTTCGGGTCTCCACGCATAGCATCCTCTCTGCCTGGAATGCCCCATTCCCTTCTTGTCAGGTTTAATCCTTACTTATTCTTCATTATTTGTTCAAATGTCACTTCTTTAGGGAAGACGTCCCTAACCAACACCTACTCCTCTTCCAAACTAGGTCTAGCTCCTAATAGAAAATTTCTCAGCACTCTTTTCTTCTTTACTTAATCCGTTTTTAGTTGAAATAACTTGTTGTTTGGTAACTTTTTTCTTTTAGACTGATGACAGATCCATGAGGACAGAGACCATGCTGTTTTTTGTTTGCTCCTGGATCTCATAGTCATAGTGTAGTGTCTTGCACATAGTAGATGCCCAATAAAGATATACTGAATGGTTGAGTGAATGAATGAATGAACGGTGGGCAGTAAATCGTATTCATTTTCCCCTTTTCTTTAGCTGTTTGGGAGCCCCGGCCTCTTTGATTCTATCTGTAGTGTTTGTGTAGGTCCTCATGGCATGCATTTTGTGCACTAACAGTCCCCTGACTGTATTTTTCCTATCTTTGACTTCTTCACTTTTAAAATTCCAGTGCATACTATAAATTCCTATAGGTCACTTTATGCCTTTTGGGGGAAGAAATAATAAACTGGGTGTATGAGCAGGAAAAGAAAGGGAGGAGTCCAAGGGAAATACTAGTGCCTTTAACCAGATGCAGAAGGGAAGTTTTCTTTTGCTTTGTTTTCATTTTGTGTTCACTGTGAGAAGGAAAAAGAAGTAAATGTGTCCCCTAATTTGGCAGGAAATGCCTCTGAAGATTTTGGGGCCTGTCTCTACCCTGAGATGTTCCTCCCAGTGGCACGAGGCTGGGGGTTGGGCGCGGCAGGGCCTCTTGGCCCAGTGGACGGGTGGGCACGGACCTGTGGAGGCTGTCTATGCAGCTGAGTCCCATTCCAGTTTGCCTTTCCTTGGGGGAGGGTTTGGGCAGACCCAGTGGGAGTTCTTTTGTCTGTTGTTTTACTATAAGAAGGAGAAAGAAATGAACTTGTCCTCTTGTATTGCAGATTCAATGGTTCTTTCCTTTGACTCCGCTGGACAAACACTAGGCTCAGGTACCAATCCCTCTCTACCATCCTTTCAGCCCTCAGCACTGGCCGCATTTGAAGTGGAGCCTAATGAGGTGGGGGAGGGGGTGTCTGGGGAGGGCACTGGAGTATCTCAGTATTGTGGGAAAATCTCAAGAAGCTTTTCTAGAGACCCATGGTCTGGGAAGCAGCAGGAGGATGCACCATCTGGAAAACTTTGCCAGTTGCTTTAAAAGTGCACTGAGGAGTTTGCAGTAGATGGTCCTTCCTCATTCAGAGTGGTCCAGGTTCATGGGAGAGGTGTCTGTTTTCTGTGCACATATCCTGGCTCAGAGAGTGAGGTGGAGGGCACTGAGAGACCCCGGGCTCTGGGCACACTGGAGTAGATGACCATCAGGGCTCTCCAGTAGCATGCTGGCTGGTGAGAGTATCGCCGCTTCCTGAGGACATACACCCTGTTGCATGTTCACACGCATGCCCCCACATACTCGAATACACACCTCCTCCAGGAGATGCACTGCACTGTGTGCTTGTGCCCAAGCACATGCAGGCCAACATACCCTGCTTTTCCCTGTGTCTGTGGTGCAGGACAGACAAATTGGCACACCCGTTGCTTTGACACAGTTCACCCAGGCTTAATGCAGCTTGACTCTCCCCTGTCTAAGGCAGTCTGCCTGCCCCACACCACTATGCTGTTGGCAGTGAACAAAAAGAGAAGATACTTTGATTTTTCAGTTCGCTGCCACTGCATCCCCAAGGGAGCCTTAGAATGACTTTACCTCATGAGAAGAGCATCTCTGTGCATCAGGTCTCCATTTTTAGTTGAAGTTGGTGGTCCTTGTACCACAGGTGCTGCCTGTGAATAACAGGGAGACGTTGCTGGCCAGCTAAGGGCAGTGGACCCATTTTGCTCCCCTTGCCTGCAGTAGACTGATGTTTCACAGAGCAGCTGCGAGTTCAGGCCGTTGTGACAATGAGGACAAGGGGGAAGATGTTCAGAGAATATGATCACAGCTACCACTTGTTTAATATGGCCACTCATAGAGCCGGTACTCTCTGCCTTACCATGCTTCAGGTGTCCCTAATGAAATGCTGAGATGAGGGGGTCGCCTTAAGATAGAGTAGACAGATAAAAGCGTTTTCAAATAGATGCAACATTGTGTCAATTCATATGGGAAAAAAATGGAACAATTTTATAAAAGTTAAGAACTTCTATTAATCAGAGATACCATTAGGAGACTGAAAAGGCACTCCAGAGTGAAAAAAAGATACCTGCAACACAAATAACCAGCAAAGGGCTTGTTTCCAGAATAAAGAACTACAAAAATCAGCAGGAGTAAAGAAGCAACCTAACATAGAGACAAGCAAAAGACCCAGGCAGGTGCTTCGCAAAAGAGGGCTCTAAATGACCGATAACTCTGTGGAAAGGTGTTGGATTGTGTTAGTACCTAGGAAAATGCAAAGTAGCATTTCAGTGCTATATCACTGCCCATCTATCAAAACAAGGAAACTTGAAGAGCTGGTCATCCCAGGGCTGTTGAGGATGTGGTGCAGTGGAAGCTCTGAGGCTCCACTGGTCAGTGGGTAAGTTGGTTACAACCACTTTGGAAAAAACTTTGATGGTGTCTTGCTAAATTTGAAGGTACACCTACCCACGACCTGGCATTTCCTCCTCTAAGTATATTCCCTGCACAAATGGGATACATGTACAAGATACATATATAAGGACCTATTTCTGTCACTGAATGCAGCCGAAGGCTTGGACAGAATGCATTTAGCAGCTACTTGAGGACTCTGAAATATAAATAGTAGTAGACAGATTGGGGGGAAAACTAGAATTAAATGTACCATCACACTGGCAGTGAATTTCTCATTTTTCCCCTGGTATCCCATGACCTGGACTCAAGGCAGCCTGAAACCTAGGCACAAACAGAGTAGACACCAGGGTATAAATGGAGAGAATTCCAGAGGACCTCTAGTTATGGCTCTGGGTATAAGACTCAGATGGAGGGAGAAATCCCAAGGGTTGTTTTTGTCTGTTTTCTTTAGCTCCAGTCCCCAGGCAGTGCTCTCAGTGGAGGTGGTGGTAGTGCCGGTGGCAGCAGTGGGGCCTTCAAGCACCTGAAACTGAGGAAGGGAAACCTTCCTCCTTGATCAAACCTTTCTCCCTGTAATCCCAAGACAGTAGGGTGAAGTCTAGTTTCTTTTCTGTCTCTCTGCCTTTTTGCTGTTTGGTCTCAGATTTGAGTACAGCTCAGGAAATGTGTGGCAGAAAGTGGTAACTAAAACTCCAGATTTGGGGCCAGAGAACCAAGAAGGGGAGTCTTAGTGACCTGGGAAGTGTACGGAGATACCAGAGAGGAAGGAGCTCAGGAAAGCGACTCCATAAAGCTGTGTGTGAACTTCTGGGCTCACCCTGAGCTATGCATGTGTGCATCGGACTCACCAACACACCAAAAGACTCTGAGAACTGAACCAAGGGATAGACCACCACCTGGGTCCCAGAGTGGACACTGGTGGTGCACACAGGGACACAGCTGAATAGGCTTTGATGAAACTGGCACTGAAATTACAACTCACAGAGGGCTGGTCAGATCTTGCCACCTAAATCCAACCTGGTTGATTGTCTGGTGAAACAAAAATATCAATATTCTCTACTGGATTTAAATAAGACCTAGTTTCATCATGTAATATTCCAAATATCTAGGATACAATCCAAAATTAATTATCATATGAAGAACCAGGAAAATCTCAACTTGCATGGGAAGAGACGGTCAACAGATGCCCATGCTGAGATGAAACAAATGTTGGGATAATCTGACAGACTTTAAAGCAGCTTCTGTAAAAACGCTCCCGAAAGTAAGGACAAACACCACTGAAATGAATAGAAAGATAGAACACGTTAGCTAAAGAAAGAAAAGATACAGAGGAGAACCAAATGGAGATATAAGAAAAAAAAATACAGTAACTGAACATTTGAAAACTCAACTGAACGGACTCAATCACAAAATGGAGAAGACAGAGGAAAGAATCCGTGCACTTGAAAATAAAGCAGTAGAAACTATCCAATCTGAACAGCAAAAGAAAAAAGATTTTAAAAGTTGAATGGAGCCTCAGTGACTTGAGGGACAATACCAGAAGGTTTACCATCTGTGTTGTTGGATTCCCAGAAGAAGAGAAAGGGTGCGGTACAGAGGAAATACTGAAGACGTAATGGCTTAAACTTCCCAAATTTGGTGCCCAAGTGGGATTTATCCTGGAAATGCAAGGCTGGTTCAACATTCAAAAATCAGTCAATGTAACCTACCATATTAACTGTCTAAAGAAGAAAAACTACACGATCATGTCAATTGATGAAGAAAAAGCCTCTGACAAAATTGAACATCTACTCATGATAAAAACTCTCAGCAAACTTCAAAAGGAACTTTTTCAAACTGATATAGGGCATCTACAAAAAACCTACAGCAAACATCATACTTAATGGTAAGAAACTGCTCTTCCCCTGAGATCAGGAACCACCCTTGAAAGTCCTAGCCAGTGCGGTAAGAAGAAAAAGAAATAAAAAGAATACAGGAAAGGAAGAAATAAAACTAACCTCCCCGTAAGTGACATGATTGCCTACGTAGAAAATGCCAAGGAATCTAAAAAGCAGTCCTAGAACTAATAACTGACAGGATACAAGATCAAAACACAAAAAATCAATTATATTTCTAGGTACTAGCAATGAATAATTGAAAATCAAAAATTTTTCTAAAAATTACAGTAGCCCCCCCAACAAAATACCCCCTCATCTATAAATCTAATGAAATGTGTGGGATCTGTATGCTGAAACTTGTTCTTCACCCATTTTCCCCCCATCTACCAAACCATTCAAGCCACAAACCTAGGAATGACCGTAATTGTACTTTTTCCTCACTCTGTCCCACCTTTTCTGTCTTCACAGTGTGTTCTTGTCCAGCCAACTCTTTCTTTTAAAAAAAAATTCTTTGTGGTTTTTTTTTTTTGTTATTTTGGGGGGCAATTTTATTTGGTTCATTTATTTAAATGGAGGTACCAGGGATTGAACCCAGGACCTCATGCATGCTAAGCTCCGCACTCTACCACTGAGCTATACCCTCCCCTCCAGCCAACTCTTCCTAACACCACTGTCCAAGGTACCATCTCTTCCCCTCAAGACAAGTAAACATCTAACTGGTCTCTCTGTGCTCATTTGTTGCCTCCCAGGGGTCCATTCTCCACGTTGTACCCAAAGTGACCTTTTAAAAATGTAAATCAGATCATATCTTTTTCCCACTGAAATCTCTCCAGTGACTTTATGGTGCATTTAAAATCCAAATTCCATGACCTATAGGACCCAGCTTGCTGGCTCCTACTCCAGTTTCTGTTTAATTATCTCAGCACTTTCACTTTAGTCCATTTGCCCGTCACCGACATGCCTGCCATTCCATGAATATGCCAAGTCCCTTCCTGCCCCAGGACCTTTGTACTCACTTTTCCTCTACCTCAACTTTTCTTACCTCCTGCCTTGCATGACTGTCTCAGGTCTTTATTCAAATGTCACCTCTGCAAGAACACCTTCCCAGACCACTTTATCTAAAGTATACAGTAGTCTACTCTCTTGACACCCAGGTCTTCTCTAAGAAGATATATCTATTTCTTGTCAGCACTTATCCTTCCTGCAGAGTATCTACTTATTTTCCTGCAGACTGTTGGTCTCCCGAACTACAATGTAGGTTTCATCTGGCCAGGGACCTTGCTTATCTTGTTCACCACTGTGTCCCTGTTACTTAGAACATTACCTGGCTCATAATAGGTTCTCAGTAAATATTTGTTGAATGAAGAGTAGGAAAATAGAAATAATAATGTCTATCACTTAACAAATGCTTTAAGATTACATAAACAATGGTGTATCCACAGAGTGGAATACTATGCAGCCATTAAAAATGATGATGAAACTTTATTTTTATTGACACAGAAGATGTCGAGGGTATTGTTGAGTGAATAAACAGAAACAAACAGCATATATATTGCGGTCACATGTAAGTTAAATTATATACACACATTCACACATATATTTGTAGAGATTTCTGGGAAGATGTTCACCAAAATATTTGCAGCAATTAACTTTAGGTAATGAGGGTTTTGAATGGTTCTTACCTCATTGTTTATAAGTTTTTTACATCTGGGTTTTTACAGTAAGTTTGTATTATTCCTGCAACTGGGAAAAAAAAAGTTTTTGTTTGGAGAGAGGGACTCTGTCTTTGCTTGGTGATTATTTGTACATATCTACCCCATTAGGTGGTAAGCTCCATGAAGTTTCAGGTACAATCTGCAGAGTGAACCATTTTTCCCATTTTCTGTCCCATCTGCTCTTTTGACAAATTGTCCTTCATAATCCTCCTGCAGCTTAGCACAGGATGCCCTGGATGGTCTGGACACACTTGGCGTCATGAATAGAACTGAGTTCACTGCGTGCTTAGCTCTAGACGTCTGCTTTTTTCCCAGGACAGAGGGGAAATGGTGCATGACTTTTTTGCCTGCTTTGGGATGGGACTTCTACCCACCAATGGAGGTTCCACGCTCCATTGGCTCCCAGTACCGTCACAGCTGTGCTGTGCTTGGGTGAAGGGCTCATAGTCACAGGGGACTCCATCTTATCAGGGGCCCCTTGCAAGGCCTCTCTCCTCCCCCACAGCAGTGTACACCCGTTTGAGATTGGACTTCAGTTTGTGAATGTCTAACTTCTTTTACTGGGTCAGTTAAATTAGTCCAGGTCAGTGACTTTTTCTGTGTTTATTTTATAAAACCGCTTTTCCTATTTTAGTTTGTCTTTGATTAATTGATCCTATGTTATGATTTATTTTCCCGACTGGAAATGATGTGGGAGCTGTTTGCACTCTGGTCAGCCCCTCTGAGCCTCTGTTGACTCCCGTGGCTCATGTGTGAGCATGGATGGGCCTTTTGACACCACCCTGGGGCCGGGGTGGGAAGCAGTGGAAGATAACTGCTCTCGTGGCAGCTCTGCTGACATGAAGCTCTGCTTTTCTTGTTTCCTCTCAGGGTCAGCGCAGCATAGAGTAAGGAAAAGAAGCTGCAGAGTCTGACCTGGGTCAGTTCAGCAACAGCCCAGCTAGTCCATGTTCTGGTTGTGGCCCTCTCTGATGCTTTGTTTCCTCCTCTGTAAAGCAGAGAAGATACCCAGCTCACGGGGGTCCCAAGCATCAAGCTGACAGTGTGGTCTAGAGGACTGAGCACAGCATGAGTTCACAGCAGGTGCTCAGTCAGTTGTAATGCCCTCCATCTTCCCCTTTGTCTGGCCTGTCTGACCGTCCATTTGCAACTGTCGCCAACTTCTTCCTCCACCCAAGTCACGACATACATTACTTAGGTTTAATGTAGCCCATGACTTTTACTGGAGGCTGTACAGGGCCATTTCTTCAGAAATGCGGGATCTATTTGGGTCAGGTTAGGCCCTCATTCCATTTACACCTCTTCCCTCTGCGGTCAGCAATTCATCACAGTGCAGAGACTGGCGTCAAAGACCCCTTCGGAGAAGACCTGGCCGCAGAGCCACTTCTCCTGTGTGGTTGCAGTTTCCTTGCCTAATGGCCTGCCCTGCTTCTCCGGCTTTTGTGCATTCTGATACGAAGCACTGCAGTTGTCTGATAGAACGAAGCCGTGTTTTTATCCCATAAGCTGAACTTTGTCTACTTCAATAATGTTCCTCAAGCTGGCCTTCCTGAGGAATATTCACTGTTGTCATCAGCAGCAGTTATTTCATATTCGTCTGCTTTGCGCAAAGCGCAGTGATAGCCGATGGGAATTTGTGGTGGTTCTTTAGAGAGGGAAGTGGGTCACTGGAGACGGAAAGTGCTGGTAGCACTGCTGGCTCACAGTGGGCACCTGTATTCCCGGAAAGTCCGTTTGGGGGCTCAGTGTATGGAGAGTGGGGCTAGAGTGGGGCACTTCCTTTCAGGGGGCTCTCCCTTCATCCTAGGATATGATCCCACTGTGTAGCCAGTGCCCCAGCTGTTTATACACGAGAGCATAAGGAGGAAGTGATATTTGCACACCCTGCTAAGATAAGCACGAGGGGACTTAGGGTTATCTAAAGAGGGCATTGTGAAAACATCTGTAATTTTCTTTACATTATGGAATTACGAGGAGCAAAATGAAATACAAAGTATTATGGAACATATCAAATGTTGAATCGCTGTAAAACATAAAAAGAAATATTTTCAAGTTTTTAAGTTAAAAACTTGAGCTTGTTTCACTCATCTTTATCTCAGGCTGTATGCCTCTCAGGTGGTCAGTTTTCATAAATGTTCCATATATGCTTGAAAAGAATGTACATTCTCCACTTGTTGGATGTAGGATCCTCTGTAAACCAAGCTAGTTCAAATTTATTCGTTGTTCTCTTCAGATCTTCTGATTTCTCACAGATTTTGTGAGCCTGATTTTCCAGTGGTGTATGAGTTTCCCATGTGATGACAAGGGGCCCATTATATATTTCTCCTTGTAATTCTGTTAATTTTGCCTGAACGGAGGGAGGTTTCATTATTAGGTGCATACACACTGTAGTGTGTGGTCCTTTTTGTTTATATCCAGTTTCTGAACCTCATAGGAGTTTAGATAAGTTCAGAACAATATATCCCTTTGGCAATGGAAGAGTTAATGGTTAATTTCAAAGACTCTTAAGCTTCTGAAAGGCACTTTATACATTCACAGGTCTGACTTGGTGTAGGTGCAGGAGAGGAAGAGCAGAGATTTGCATCATTCATGCGACTTCCCACCTGGAGCTGGGCAAGGACACACATGTGCTCTTTGGTCAGGGGCTCTTTTTTTTTTTTATTTAATAATGCTGGGCTTCCCACCCTGGCTGAGGCAGGAAGCCTAAACCACCAGACTAAACATCGCTCCTTCACTGTGCAGCTGTGGTCTTGCTGCTTTGACACCTGGGAGGAGAGCACCTTCAGGTGCTGGGAGAGCTGTGCGTGTGCATCAGCACACATTGTGCCTGATGCCTTGAGAGTCCCAGAGTTTTACATCCTTATTATAGATTTGGGATCATTGGACTGCTGGTGAGATCAGATTCTTTCTGCCAGCTTCCCCAGAGGTGAATTGTCCCTGAAAAACTGGTACACTCAAAATAGCATTTCCATTTATAAGCTAAATTTACATGCAACCTCAAGAAACATTTGTACACAGTGAGATGCTCTGAGATCTGCAGCTCTGCCCAGACCCAGCAGTAGAAAGCTCTGCTCCTGTATTCCCAGAGCATTATGCCTGTGACTCCCTGATCGCTTTCTGTTCTAGTTTATATTCCCTAAAGATTGTATGTAGGCTTTCCTGCTAGTCAGGGAACTCTGAGGAACTGGGTGTAGATTAGACCATCAGTAACAGATTGGGAGTATGTCTCGTATTCAGTAATAGCTCATGAATATGAGAATAGAATGCTTATCAGATAAGATCCCTGGGAGAGCTGGAGATGGGGCAGTGACTGTTTACTCAGGGGTCTCAAGAAGGCTTTGCAGAGAAGGTTAGATTTTAGGCTTTTATAAATGGCAGGATGTAATTACCTTGGCAAATTTAGAGTCATCAAAAGGGAACTCCAAAGTAAAAGCCAGAAACTGAAATTAGGGAAGCGTGCCTAAAAAGAACCAGGGCAAGTTCTCCGTAGGCAGGTGACTTCGCTGTAATCAGCTGGATAGGCTGGAAACCAAGAATAGCCAGAGCAAGGGAAGCACCACTGTAAAAGGTGGTCGGACTAGTGACTGCTAGAGGCAGCAAGAGGTGGAGGAAGACAGGTCTTAGGGCTATTCACTAGGCCCTCTTGGTCGCTAGGTCACTCGTTCATTCTTCCATTCATTCAGCACATGTATGAGCCCCAACTGTGCCAGACCCTATATTAGGTACCAGAGATACAGATACATACAGTTAGGATTGTTTATTATAAGCAACAGAAACTGACCTTGGCTAACTTAAAACAGAAAGGAACTTATCAGAAGGACACGGTACCCACAGAATCAAATTAAAAGCCAAACCACTGGCCCTCAGAAAGAGCATGAAGGGCAGTGCTGGGAATCCGGGTATCTAGACTGGAACAGTGGTCCCTCTCTTGGATGAAGTGTTAGTAGAACTTCTAGTCTAGTGGAGGAGAGCCAGCAGGCAGAGTCTGATGAATGTATAATTACATTTGTATAAGGGAGTAACTATTATGAGGTCAAGTAGGTACACTGTAAAAGGAGCACGCAGGAGGGACACAGCCCAGACAGGAGGGTCCAGGAGGCTCTGCTAAAAGAGGACATTGGAACTAGGGTCTCAAAGATGAGTAGGAATCAAACCAAATAAAGAGACATTTTAGGCAGAAAAGAAACTGCTTCTAAGAGAAAGGCCTGTGTTGAGAGAACTCATGGCTCATTCAGAGAACTGAAAGAAGGCCCGAGTGGCCAGAGCACACAGCACATAGGGGAGAAGACAGTACAAGACAGAGCTGGAAAGGTAGCTAAGGCCCAGTCGTGAAGGTCCTTGTGGCACTACAGAAACGTCTGTTAGATTTAGCTTTGGCGACAGCTGTATCTTGAAGGATGAGTCGAGTTTACCCAGTCAGCAAGGTGAATGGGGGCATTTCAGGTAGAGGGAACGTCACTTGTGACAGGTGTCAGGCATGACGGCTGCCTGGAGGGGGTGGCGGAAGGCAAGGCTGGAAGACAGGCGGAGACAGACTGCACGGTTGCTGCGTGGCCCAAGCAGCAGTGAAGGCTCCAGCAAAAGCAGCGGCCACGGTATAGGAAGGAGGATTTGTATTTAGGAATGAGAGAAATAGGACACACCAAAACTTTCATTCTCGGAGGACTGAACGGTAATGCCATTACCAGAGAAACAACAGGGCTAGGGGGACAGGGGAAGGTAAGTCTGATTTTCAGCGTTTTGGGTTTGAGGTGACTCTGAGTCATTTAGGGGCAATGTGTAGGAAATACCCAATGTGAAAGGGGGTGGGGAATGATACTGTAAGTAAAGGGAAAGGCAGGCATGAAGGTCTGGAGATGGTAAAGATACTTCGGAGGAAAATAAAATAGTTGAGTCTGGCTAGGGCATAGAAGTATCAGGGCACATGGGGCAATGCAGGGAGTCAAAAAGTGAACTTGAGATGATCACTACAGGTCAGATCACGAAGGTCCTTGTAAACCAAGAGACTGAGATTTATTCTGGGAACAACAGAGGCCATTTAGATTTTTGAGCAGTTATGACATAATCATATCTATCTTACAGAAAGCTAGCTCTGGTTACCTCATGGAGAATCCAGCAGAAAGAGACAAGATGGGACCCAGGGAAGCCTGGTAGGAGGCAGTTGCTAGTAATGCAGGTGAGAAGTGACGCTTTGTCAAGGATAGTAGAAATGGAGAAAAGTAAGTGGATTTGCAATCCACTTAGAAGATGAAATTAAAAGGGTGTGGTAATGAATTAATGAAATAAGAGAGAAGCAAGAATCAGGGAGTTCTCTCAGGTTTCAAGCTTGGGCAGTTGGGTGAAAAGTGGTAGCATTCATTAGGGTAGGGAATACAGGAGGGGCTCTGTGTGTGAGGGTGGTGAAAATGAACTCTATGTGAGGCAGCCTGAGTTTCAAGTGCCTATAGGATATCAAAGTGGAAATGTCCAGGGGACAGCTGGATATACAAGTCCGGAACTCAGGAGAGAAGGCTGGGCAGGAAGGAGAACCCAAACAGAACCCAAGAGTCTTCCTAAGAGGAAACAGAGTTGAGAATTTGAGGGAACCAAGGCAGCCAGAATTCACGGGCAGAGTACTAGAGAGGAGAGGGCTGCACACAGAGAAAGCACTGGACTCCTCAGCTGATCAGAGCATGTGTGTGAGGAAACGACTGGAAGCCAGGGAAAGACTGGAAAGGAGGAGGCAGAATAACCCCTGCAGCTCACACCTAGGAATAGTGGGGAAATGCCACAATACATGGGGCATCACATAGCGTACTCAGAAGGGTATTGCCTTGGCAGAGGGGTAAAATTAGTAATGGTGCAAATTAGCCGTAGACTAACGTCCACTTTTGCCTCTAACCCTCACCCTACGTAGCTTAAAAGCAAGCCTTGAAATGATCAAACTGTTTCTAAGTAATTTAAGTGCACTTCAAAAATACTTAAGGGATGCACAAATACCCTGCACCCAACATGGGAAAATGCATATTGTTGGCACCCAATCAAGAATGACCAGGCAATTCAGAAAAGCTTGAAAGTACAACCCATAGTGAGGGGGGAAACCAATCAATAGAATCAGACATAGAGATGACACAAATGATAGAATTAGTAGGCAAAGACATTAAAATACATTCCATACTTCAAGGAGGTAGAAGAAAGCATGAGGATATCAAGGAAAGACATGGAGGATATAAGAAAGAACCCTAGAGCTAAGAAAATAGTTTTTGAGATGAAAGTATACTAAATAAATAAATAGCAAATTAGACACTGCAGAAGAAAAGACAGTGAACTAGAAGAGACATCAGTACTATCCAAAATGAAATACAGAGTGAAAAATTACTGGAAAGAAACGAACAGAGCATCAATCAATGAGTGGTGGGACTTCAAGCAGCCTGACGCATGTGTAGTCAGAGCCCCCAGGAGAGAGGGGAGGGCAGGAAATTTTTTGAGGGAATAATGGCCAAGATTTTTTCAAGTTTGATTAAAACTTTAAACCCCCAGATCCCAGAAGCTCAGCAAAGCCCAAACACAAGGAAAATGATGAAAAGTGCAACACAGCACTTCATAAGCATTCCCTTCTCACTACCCACAGGTCCTTAGCATTTGAGAGAAAAAGCAGCTGCCCCTTGAGAGCCACAGGAAAAGCCCAGTCTCGCAGGGCAGAGCCAGGCTTCAGGTCAGCCAGAAGGTAGAGGAAAGTAAGCCAGGTAGTTGGCATCAGGAGTTCAGAGGGCATCATGAGACAGATTTAAAGAGGAGACTGGACAGGGAAGAGAAAACCCACAGCAGAATGAGGATGTGAGAAGAAAGTCCGTGGCCCATTTTAGCGGTGGTCATACCTATTGTATCTGGGAGATTCAGCCAGCTCTGTGTTTTCCAAGGACTTCTGCTATTCCCAGGAGCTTTTATTTGTTCAGGACAGCACGTTCCTCCTTCTGGTAAAATGCTCCTTCTAACCAGATGTGTCATGTTGGAATCAGAATTTGTTACAAACCCCATCTCCTTGAGCACTGTGACGAAGACGGGGGTGAGGAGCTGATACAAGCTAGACCACTTCGATCCCTTCCCGGGGAGTTTGCCATCGGGAGTAGAGACCGGGTCCATCCCCTTCTCAGTGGCTGAGCTGAAGATGCAGCCTGCAAGTTGATGCCAGCTGTTTCCTGACTTAGGAGGAGAGCTAGTCAGGGACAGCAGAGCTAACCGAGGGAAGCCTGAAGCCTGCTGGCGTTCGAGTCCCTTTCGATCTTCCCCGAAGTCCTCTGCACCCTGGCCCTTCCCACGCTTTGGTTATGTGAAACAAACCAAACTGCCCTACTTGCCTAAGCTGGTACAACCAGTATGTTGGACATGCAGGAAACATCAGGGGATAATCACACCACTTTCATTGGTCTCTCTCTGTCCCCTTAAGATGTTTTCAGTGTGGGAGGTCCAGAGAATTTTTTGGTACCTATAAGGTAATAAGAATCCCGTGGTCACATTGAGTCACCAGTTCCAAAATTAGAGCGTCCCCGCCTTATATAATAGTCGCAGCTTTCAGTTCATTCAGAGCTGCTCCCGCCATCAGGGCTTAGTACCAGCAATGCTGACCCAGGGAAGGGGATGTGCCCTGCTTGTCCTTCTCCCACTGGTCCCTCAGTCGCTGGCTGCAGTTTCTGACCTCTGGAATTGGTGGGGAAGGGAGGGAGAGAATGAGCAGAGAAGACAGAAGATAGTGTTGGCACTACGCTGGCAAGTGTGTTAAGCTGACTCTTGTGGGGTGCTCCCGTAGATGTTTTGGAGACTGCTCTCTCTAGGGACCTCTCCTCTGCAGGTCCCCTGATGTGGGTAATGCACTCACAAAAACCCTCTCGCTCACTCCTGTAGCTCCTGGGACTCCCAATGTCCGCTCTCACTTCTGTTTGCTGAGGACCCAACAGCCCTCTGGGCAGATCTTTTGGAAAGGACCTGAAACAACCAAACACTAGCTTATTCATGCCTCCTTCTCTGCAACAAATTCTAGAGGTCAGTTCCGATGCAGCTCTATCCTCCCCAGCCAGCCCATCTTGTGTCCTTTGTACTTCTCAGGTAGAACTCAGGCACCTGGCAGTCCGCTGTGTTTCTCATTCTTTAGGGGTCATGTGTTGAGCTTCCCTCACCAGGCTTAAGTAAGAGACAAGTACTAAGGGAGGTGGAGTTCATACACTGCTGTCTCCATAGAAATGCTTCAAGTCCTCTCTCTTTTAATCTCTCACCATCAGTTACTTTTATATTTGATGTAGGAGAGCCTTTAGAATTATGTAACACATTTTCAGATATTACCTTAGAAAACTTAAAACCTAGTCTAGCATCTCACTTCAGTGTCTGAAAATTTACCATCCTGGAGGCTGGGCTAAAACTTTTTTAGCATCCTGTTAGAATTTGACTTGGATTTATGACCACTGTGACCAAATAATCCTGATAATAATATTCAACAGATATTTATGAAGCATCTCCTGTGTGCAGCCACAAAAGAGAGCTGCTTCTAGCCCTCCTGAGCTGCTCGTCCAGGGCAGCATTTACAGACCGGCGGCCTGCTGGCTGCGTCCTGCTCCTGGGCATACTGTGGTTGAGCCTCATAATCGCTAATTTTTTTCTTGAATCTTTTGCCAATATTTACAAATTGAGAAATTTTACCTTAAAAGTTCCAGATTCTTGGCTTTAAAAAATTAGAAAATGTGGCAACGCCAGGCCTGCACTGCTCCTTGGTGTAGTTGGCTGGAGGTGGGGGAGGCTGCTCTTTCCGACAGCGCATGGCGTCTCCAGATGGACTCTGTTCCCTTTTGGTGGCTCTGAGACCTGAAGCCAGTGTCAGTTGCCATTTACCACTGGGCGCATGCAGTTACCTTTTCTTAAATGAAGAATAAAATGAAATGTCTCTGGTACTTGTGTCTCTTAACAAAAGAGAACAAACAACAGATAGTCCAAGAGAGCCATGGAAGGACAGGACATAATTGATTTAGAAATGCAAAGTGTTCTTACATATTTAATGTGCAATTAGTGTGTGTGCGTGTCAAACAGAACTTAAGATGCCATTGGAAAATGACCCACGGATATAATTATGGTTACTATACAAAAATAAGTGATGAAAAAGACCTTTCAACAGGATCTGTTTTCAGTGCAGCTAAAGTAAGTGGTGTGAGCTGCTGTGAGAGGGCATTACATTCTCCCACTTCCCTGGTTTATGTTATCTTCTTGCTTGGCCCCTGACATTTGAGTTTGCAGCAAAGGAAAAGCATTCTCTGGCCTCTCTGGAGGGAATCAGCCAAAGTGTGGATTCATTGTATGTCCAAGGAAGTCTTAGCTCGGGTCTGAGGAGCGGCAGGAGGGTTTCCCCAGTGTTACGGCCACGTGGGGAAAAAGCAGCAGGTGTTGGCAAGTTAACGAGGTTTTCTTTTTCATGCAGTGATAGAATAGGATTGAAAGAGCATTAAAATTTGAAACTAAGTCTTTTGGCAAATTTTTGTTTTCAGTTTATTTTTAAAATTGAAATCTTATTCATTTTTTAGAAGTTCCTGATGTATTAAGCAAAGTGTCTCATCCATTCATCTGAATTAGAGCAAAACCAGAATTATTTTGAGGAAAGGTTTTCACTTGCCTGAGAGTATTCTCTTGGAAGGCAAGCCTTCTATTGAGTTGTGTGTCCTAGTTGGTTTATCTTCCGTTTTAGTAGGAGGAATTATTCTCTCCCTGAAGCTCAGCTGCTTAAGAAAGCGCAGTCTGCAAGGCTTAATTGGCCTTGCAGAGTGGCTCTTGTGAGATACTTGTCCGTGTGTGTAACTTCCCTCTTTAGCCATTCATTGCTTATTAAAGACTGAATTCCTTGAAAGCCGTGCTGTATGGCCTTTTCCAAAGTTGTTTGGTCTTGGTATTCTGTTTTATCCTCAAATTAAGCCAGGTCAGCTGAGAGCTGCATTCCTAGACCACCTTATTTTGACACAGCACTCTACACACACACACACACACACACACACACACACACACACACACACACACACACACACACACACACTGCAGTCATTGAACAGAGCTATATGAAACAATCTTATAACACTTCCTATCATTTCTTTTTTTTTAATTGAAGTACTGTCAGTTATAATGTGTCAGTTTCTGGTGTATAGCGCAATGTCCCAGTCATACATATACATACATATATTTGTCTATCATTTCTTTATAAAAATTTGTTTGAGGACACAGAGGAAACTTCTCTGAAGTGTTAGTACCAGAAAGAGCTAGGATTCTCCTAGTTTATTTCATGGATACTCTAAACCATTGTATCAGTGCTTTGCACTTAGTTTCAGCTGTGAGAAGTCTTGGGGCTAGATCTGTAATCCTTTTCCAGCAAACACATAAAAGCTTAGGACACCTACTTTTGGCTTTCTTTTCCTGGCTGCTTTTTATTATTTTTCCTATGCTTATTTCCTCCTTGGTCCCAGATTTCTTCTTTTTTAAAATCTTGTACTGCATACAGTTTTTAAAAACTCCTTCAACTTCATTTTAGAATGAGGCAAGATACAGAGAAATTAAATAAAATAATGATTTATCATTTGTTTCAAACATCTTACCAGGTTTTTTTTTTAGATTTCATTTTAAATTTCCTACCCTTTATTAAATCAAATCTATCACTTCTTTGTAATTGTCATGAAGAGGATCACTGCCATGGGTTTGAGGACCCCTTGGCTGCCATATCTTCACCCCAAAGTTAACATGGCTGATTCAGCACAAATCTGAGAACTCAGAGCTTAGAGAAAGCAGAGACTGCTTCTGACCCTCTTCTCCAGGGGTCCCGTGTTGTGGTTTACTAAATTTCAGCTTCAAGCACAACATTTGAACAGGAAGGCAGTTACAGACCAGCATAGGCCTGTTTGGCCTACAAGGCCTAGGAGGTACCAGCACGGAACCTGGTCCTTCACAAGGCAGGTGTTTAGCAAGAGTGTGGTGACTTAAATTTATTTGCAGCTTAGGTGTTTGGATCTGCCCTTTGAAGCAGTTGTCTGCCACCCCTGGTCAGGGCCTGGGGAATGCAATCTGCTCCTGTCACCCATGTTCCTGGGGAATGCAATCTCCTAGTGTCAGCTGTGCTTGACATCACTGACATTTCCTGCTTTGCTTTTCTTTTTCAGAGTATGATCGTTTGGGCTTCCTCCTGAAGCTGGACTCTAAACTGTGAGTAGAATGAGAGAGAGCCTTGACTGTGTGGTAGAGAGCTCTGTGAGAGCTGGGGGCCAATCCTGGAGGATCAGCTCTCACCACCCCTGGGGTTGTTGGGGGATTCCCAGGGCCTCTGTCCTCAGTCTGTCGGCAGAATCCTGGAGTCTACTGGGGCCCAGAGAGGACGGGGTTGTGGGTGCAAACATAAGGCCTGGCAGACACAGACAGCTCATTACAGAAGGAGCCACTGCCAGGAGTTTGAGGGATGAGAAGGAAAGTCCTCTGCTACAGAGTGGAGGGTGATTGAGTTGCAGCAGGAGGCAGTGGCCTTTCAAAGATGCTCTGCAGCCTGGCATGCAAAACCTCCCATGATCAGCTTTCCTCCCCACCTTAACTCCAGTCACTCTGCCATGGGTAAACCCTCCCTTTCCCTCTCTCTGCCTTTGCATGTGTTTGTTATCTATGTCTGCAATCCCCTTTCCTTGCTTGTCCACTGGGAAAACTCAAAGGCCACCTCCCTATACAAAATGATCTCTTCCTTTGCTTCCTGTGAATTTTCTGCCTCTGGCACCCATTATCTCATTATTTTATAATTAACCATGTAATAGTTATTAATTTAAGGAACAGCACAGTCTCGGAGCTGGGCCAAGCTGGGTTCAAATCCCAGATTGCCATCTACTTTCTTTCTGACTTGGGGCAGGCCACTTAACCACTCTGAGCCTCAGTTTCACCTGTAACATGAGGATGTGAATATGCCTCCCTCACAGGGTTGTGGTAAGGATTGAATTGAAATGATGAATTCACAGGGGCTTTCAAGTAAGTATCTAATCCTTTCAGTATCCTTCCCTGTTCTAGCCCTCTCAGTCTCCCTAGCACCTAGGCAGGGCTGGCATGTATGTGTTAGGTGCTCAGTAAACATGAACACACGGAGCCCGGATGACAGCTGGATACCTGTGCTCTTCCCTCGTTAGACTGGGCTGCCTTGAGATGGTGCTCAGTCCCCTCTGTGCTCGTGCCCTGCACAGCACCTCTCACATGGTTGATGTGCAGTAAATGGTTGCAGAACTGCCTGTGGCTCCTTTCTGTGGTTAGTCATCTTCATATGCCTCTGCCCTTGGCCCGTACCAGACAGACGTGAAAGGTCGGAATTATGTCCCCTTTCTTTCCTCTTTTGCACGAGGCCTTGACCACAATTGCTTCTGATGGTGACGGCTGCACCTACCTACAAGACCTCAGACCCGGGGTTGTTTGGCTTTCCTGCTGAGTTGTCTGGCATCTAGCCCCCTTACCCTGGCATCTGGCTTCTTGGCTCTGGTGCCTCTTCCTGTGAGTTCTGGCGCTGTAATTCTCTCAGTTTTTATACATCGTGGAGGCAGCCACGAGGGAAGAGTGGTCTGTTCTTTATACCAAGCTAGTAGAGAGATGCCAGCGACGTGTTAACACCTGGGGAATGGGGCTGGATTATGCTAGTAATTCACAGCCTTCACCCTTAGAAATTCTTGGTTTAGTGCTCTGGGCAAAAAACAAATCAGGAATAAGCTATAAGAAGTGAAATACAACCAGAATGGAAGAGATGTAGTAATTTACCAAGTCGAATCACGCTGATGAACAAAAGACATGTTACCCAGGACATGTTAACTACAGTATTTAACCTGTCTTCAGTGGTGTAAGGGGGGATGGGGATTAGGAGGGCATTCCTGCCCTGCTCTCCTGACAGCTGGGTGGTACACAGTAGGTGGTGTACCAGGCCAGTTCCATAAACCGTTGGAATCAGCTTGGTCTTCAGCCCAGAGAATTGGTTTGGCCTCATTAGATTTAACTCCCAATTTAAGGTACAAACTAGAACATTCCTGCCTCTTACTGCAAAGGTTTTTCCAATCCAGTGCTGTCTTCAGAACAAAGCACAGATATGTGGGAAAGGTTTTTAACCTGCTTTCAGGGAGAAGTTTCCAAGTTAAGGATTCTGGGTTTTAGAAGGAATTCCTTAGCAATGCTCAGATTTCCCCTTATGAAGTCTTTCTCTGCTGTGTTGTGTTCTATTTCTGATGTATAGGAGAGATCCTGAACTAGGATCAAACTGGATTTGATACAATTCTGAGCAACCCTTGCTGCAAAGAATTATACGGCCCTAGATAATTGATTTTAGCTCTCTGGATCACAATTTTCCCTTATGAAAAATATAGATAATAATACTCACTTCCTTAGGTTTTTATGAAGAATAAAAGAAAGAGTTCTATAAAGTATGAATAAATATTGCAAATGTAAGAATTGCTTTTTATTTATTTTGATTGATTTGTTTAGCTTCTGTAGTATAAGAATTCTTATGTTCTGGAAAATTTTAAGCCATTATGTCCTTAAATACTGCCTCTATCCCACTTTCTCTCTCTACTCCTTTTCTGAAACTCTGATTAAGTGTTAGACCTTCTCATTCTAGCCTCCAGGTCTACTGACTTCCATATTTTCCATCTTTTGATGCTTTCTACATTAAGCTGGAACCCCAAAAGACTCAGCATAAGGATAAAGTAGGACTAAACCTGCACCCCTAAACCAGGACTGCAGGAAAGATTGCCAGAGCTCCGAGTGGATCAGGGCACTAAGTCTATAAAAAAGAAACTCTTGATATTCACAGTGAGGGCTCTCATCACTCAGGTGAGCCCTCAAGCCATGAACTCAGTCCAGGACATTCCAGGCTGGTAGTGCCTTCGAGCTCCTGGCAGAAGCAAATGCAGACCCTCTCTGGAGGAAGATGTGAGTTCTTTACAAATAGCTTTTCAAGGAAATGAATAGCTCAAGGTGAAAAATAACTAAGCACACAGGAAACAAGGCTCCATTAGGGAGAACCATGAACAACAACAAAGGGGGACCTACAAAGACTTCTGAAATTGGAATTATCAGACACAGTTTATAAAGCAATTAGATACACTGTATTTGAGGAAATAAAGATAAGAATTGAACTATATATATATAGTAGGGAAGTATAAAAAGCAAAATAGTAGATTGGAAAAACAAAAATTCTAGAATTGAAAAATACAGTGACCAAAATTAAAAACTCAATAGAAGGATTTAGCAGCAGATTAGATACAGCTGAAGACAGAATTAGTGAACTTGAAGCTAAGTCAAAAGAAATGACTAAAACAGAAGTTGGCCAGCTTTTTTTGTGAGGAGCCAGTCAGTATTTCAAGGTTTGGGGGCTACATTGTCTGTGTCACAACTACTCACCTCTGCTGCTGTAACATGAAAGCACGCACAGGCAGCACATGGACAAGTGAGTATGGCTGTAGCTGTAGCCAATAAAACTTTATTTACAGACACTGTAATTTCAATTTCATGTAACTTTTATGTTATTAAATATTATTCTTCTAATTTTTTTAACCAACCATTAAAAATGTAAAAGACATTCCTAACTCCACAGACCATACAAAAAACATATAGCAGGTCAGATTTGGCCCACAGATCATACTTGGCTTGCCCTTCATTGAGAATGCAGTACCAATGTATCTGCATGAGAAGTGCCTCCCCACCCTAAGTGTTCTCAAATCTTGAAATCCAATTACAGTTGACCCTTGAGCTACACGGTTTTGAACTGCAGTGAGTTCACGTCTACATAGATCTTTTCAACAGTAAACACTGTAGCACTATACGGTCTGCCATTGATTGCATTCGTGCATGTGTGATTGCATATATGGAGGGCTGACTGTAAGTTATATGCAGATCTTTGACTGTGTGGAGGGTCAGCGCCCCTAACCACCTTGTTGTTCAAGGGGCAACAGTATATAGAAATATTCTACTAATTATTATTATTAAAATATAGAAATCCTCCTAAAATATCTCTATATCCAGTGATACTCCAAACATCTGGAAATAGATGTTTTGGGGTTTTTTTGTCTTCACTGTATTCTTTTAATTACATCTTTGAAGAGTAATTAGTTTCCCATTTCCTTTGAGGGTTCCCTCAATTCTTGTATCTACATGACAAAATCATTTGTTGGTGCTATGAAAATTATTCGGAACACTTAATATGCACTGAGCTGTACAAAACCTTCTTTTAACTGCAAACTCTGTTGTTCAAGAGGGCAGTGTTTTTTGGAGGTTCAAAACATGGGCTGTCGAGTCAGACAAGGATTTTTAAAGCCCAGTTACACATCTTACTAGCTATAATCTTGAATGAGTTATCTAACTGCTGAGCCTCAGTTTCCCATTCTGAAGTTGGGATAATAGTAATCACCCAAGGATGAAATTCAACCTATCCTTATCAGTGTTTGGTAAACCGGAAAGGATAGAGCCCCTAAATGAGATCTGAACCTCAGCTTGCCTCCTGCTTCATGCCACAGATTTCATTTCCTCACTCATTCTTTTAGCAAATATTTTATGAGTGCTGACTGTGTGCTTTGTAATTGGGATAAAACTGAAATTCTAAACCCAAGTGAACAGCTTTAGAAGCCTGATTGGAAAGGATGTCTTGTGAGCTGAATCTTGGTGAAGGGGCAGGGAGTAAATGAGAACAGCAAGTGGGGGTAAGAAGTAGTATTTCTGGATAGCATGAGCAATAGACAGTTTTTTTTTTTTAAATACAGATGACATACTTGTGTCTTGGAAGCATAAATGGAGCACAGAGAGGGTATGAGGGATCCTCAGATGCATGGGATATAAAGGAAATGGTGTTTTCAGGGCAGACTCAGGTTTCTATGAAAGCAGAAGATGGAAGGAACATTCACTGAAAAAGTGAGGCTGTAAAGAAACAAAAGTTCATGGAAGACAGTGGAAAGTTAAGAGTCTGGTAGGGGAAGGGTGGTGGGGGAGAAGCAGGAGATTGGACCAAGAAGAGGAAGCCACAGAGAGCAGTGACTTGGGCATGAGAAAACCCACGAGGATATCATTGAGGGGGTGAATAACCAGGATGTGAGGCTGGTGAGCTGAGTTTTGCTGGCCTCAGAATTGCCCGGGAGTTAACCTTGTGTTCCCTTGCGGGTGGGCACTTAGGCTGCTCAGGGCACTCAGCTGCATGCAGTCTGATTGGATGATACCTCCAGAGGCTTCAAGTCTGCTCCCTGGGGAGGCTCTGTGTTCTCTGAAAGGAGTCTGCTGTCCAAAGTGCAGGGCCCTAGGGAAAGGCTCAGGGCTCCAGGCTGCTGCCCAGACATTGAGGTAAGCACTTCCTCATTCAGTCTTTCTTGAGCAGCTACTATGTAGCTTTTGTGTCAGGCAGTATCCTATGCTCTGAGGATATACCAGTGAGCAAGGTGGTCTGTAAACAGAAAGGGTGATAAGTAATTAATGTTTTCATTATCTTGGAAGCTGATGAGTGTTATGGAAGAAAACAGAGCAGGAAAAAGAAATGCTGGAGAAGAGACTGCAAGTTTAAAGGGGATAGTTGGGACAGGCTCATTGCAAGGTGACATTTGAGCAAAGACTCACAACAAAAGAGAGGGAGTTAACCCTGCCAGTATCCAGAGGCAGAGCACTTCAGACAGAACCCTGAGGAAATCTCAGTCTCAGTTATGAGGAACATGACACCAGGAGCCAGGAATGTGCCCATGGTCCAGCCCAGAGAAGAGCCATCTGGAGCCTTGATGGCGCCAGGCCCTGGTGTCCAGGTGTGTTTTTCCTGGGCTGATGTCAGCCTTCTGGAACCTGATTTAATTAAATGGAGGTGTCATCTGTTTCAGCTGGATGTGGGTGGGTGCTCCGTGCTCTGGGAAAGCACCTGTGTCCTGCCACAGTGGGTGTTTTATAGTAGCCGTGTGGGCAAGAGTGTGGGGACCTTAATGCTCAGTCTGATTTTATAAGGAGTTCTGCATGAAGACCCAAAGATACAGGAGCCAAAACCAACAACTTCTAACCCCCAAAGGCTTGTGAAAACCCAGCCAATTGTGAAAGGCCTGTAAACACGGAGCAGTCTGAAATATGCCCCAAGGCATAGATTACTATTTCAAGAACCACCTGCCGGTTCCCTATGGCTGCAGGGGGAACGTGTGTATTGAACACCTACTCTACACACAATGCCGTGCTACGTACTTTCTGTGTTACCTGTTCTGCACAACAACTGCTTACACGGTCTCATTCAGTCTCGTGGCTTTTATATCATCTATGTGCTGATGACTCCCAAATTTGTATCCCCTTTCCCCACACTCCAGACTCATGTATCCACTTGCCTCCTTTACTTGGATGTGTATTAGGCATCGCACATTTAACACGTCCAGAAACAAACACCTGATTCTCACCCCTGCCTCCCAGAATCTTCCATAGTCCAGTAAATGGCCACTTCATCCTTCCGGCTGTTAAGCATCATATCTTTGACACCAAACTGATCATCAGCAAACTCCACTGGCTTTACCACCACTTCTCACCGCTTGCACTATCACTGTGTGCCGACAGCCATCATCTCCTACCTCCTCGTTGCACTCCTATCTGCTCTCCTTGCTTTCATGGTTGCTGCCCTGTGGTCTGCTTCCACACTGAAGCCAAAGCCATCCTGTTAAAATGCAAGATGGCTCTGGCTACTCCTGAGATCTGAACCGTCCAATGGCTCCCCATTTGTCTTAGAATAAGAACCAGAGTTTTTACCACGTTCAACCATGCTCATGATCTGGACCATGTTTTCTCACTACTCTCCTTGTTTATTATTCCACACTGGCTCCTCGTTGTGCCTCAGGTACTCCAGGTCCATTCCTGCCTCAGACTCTTAGCATTTGCTCATTCCTTTGGGACGCTCTTTCCCAAACACCTGCAGAGATTGCTCCCTTCCTCACCTCTTCAGACGTTAGCTCAAATGTCCCCTTCTAAGATGTTCCCTGCCCATGCCATTTAAAATTATAACTCCATCCCCCATTAGCATCCCCTGTTCCCCTTACCATGTCATTTTTCTCCAGAGTGTTTATCGCTGTTGGACTCCACTTGTTGACTGTCTGTCTCACTTGAGGGAGGGCAGCAGTGGGGGAGTGGGGAGGGGTTCTAATTTGTTCACTGCTATTTCCTAGCACCTAAAACATTGCCAGCACTTAGTGATTGCTCGGTAAATATTTGTTGGTTGAGTGTGTGAATTGGTGGACCACTCTATGAAGTAGAAAGTATTTAAATGCATGTAACAAATGAGAACCATAAAAGCAATTTATTGTGTTCACAGAACCGTATGTGGTGAAGCCAGCATCCCAACCATTCTCTGCCTGGCTCCAAACATCCTACTTGTCGCACTATTCAGCATAGGTTTCTATTTTTTCCAAATTCACACTGTCAGTTTGATCCTAAGTTTGAGCAACTACAAAAACTTTGTAAGGGCAGGAACTGTGAATGTCCCACTCATGGATGTATTCCCGATGCTTAGTCCAATGTTTCTGGTGTATAGTAAATATTCAATAAATGTTCACAACATCAGTTAAGGACAGAGAAAGAGAATATGAGAAAGAATAGTGCCATCTTTAATAACAAATCCCAGATCCCCCAAGTATCAATATTGGAAGATTTGAGGGAAATCAAATCTTTACACAGTGGTGAGGACTCCCCTGCCCTTAATCCTGAGTTTCACCATCTCCTGGTGGGTCTCTCACTTCAAGAGCTGCTGCCACCAGCACGTTGACTCCAGAGAGCACAGGTTCTCTTTAATGCTTTAAGGAAGAGAGAAACCACCACCAAAACAACAACAACAACAAAACATTTTCTCTTGGTTCCTCTGAACAAAGCTAAAAATATTTCACTAAAGATTAAAAGAGGACAACAGGGAAACCCTGAGGGTAAAAGGAACCCAAAGAAGCAGTCAGGTTTGTAAAATACACAGTTCTGTCCCTTTTGTAGACAGCTTAAGCCAGGGCTGGACTTAGTTCATGGCAGGAGAGCGCAGCATTGCAGGGTCTGACTGAGTTCTTTGCTTCATAGCTTCCAGCCTGTTTCACAACTCGCTGTTCAAAGACAGCCTCCTAGACATCTTGATACCTATGTGATCAAGACCCAAAGAGCCAAAGTCCCACTCTGTAGCTCACCTGGAGCTCTTGGCACAGTGGGTCCTAACCTTAACTGCATATTGGAATTACTTGGGGAGCTTAAAAAAATTACTGATGCCTGCGTCCCTCCCCCTAGAGATTCTGAAGTCATTGGGTTGGGGTGCAGTATTGGGATTTTTTTTAATCCCAGATGACTCCAATATCCAGCCAAGTTGAGAACCACTACTCTAAAAGATTCCATTTCCTGTCTGAGGAACTCTTCACTTTCCAGGTGATGGATGCCAAGAATAAACTCACCCTGGAGGTGAGGCTCCTGCTTGTACATAAATCATGTATACACAGTGTTTCTCAACCCAGGACCTCACCACCCAGAGATTCCGATTTAGTTTCAGGAATCGGACTCATTAATGTTTAAAAGTTCCGCCAGGTGATTTTAACCAGCCAGGGTTGAGAACCAAGGGGGTGTAGCCTTCAAGCCTATCACTGTGACCATATCTGAATATGGCATAAGAACTATGCAGAATGTAGTAGTAACTACATTAGGACAGTGAGATTGTGGGAACTTTTTCTTCTGAGCTTACATTTTCTGTGTTGTCCTTAATATACCTTTACAATGAAAAAGTATATTTGGATGTGCCTTTTCTGTAATGAAAAAAACTTTCATTATGATCTCTAGGTTTCTAAACACTATTTTCAGAAATTCCTTTTATATTAATTTTTGGTTACCAGCCCATTACCTAATTTTTCCTTCATGGCCTTTTAAAATCTGAATCCATTGAAGGGTTTCCTGTACATTCTATCAGCCTGTTTAAATATCTCTTAATTATCTATATTTGAAATAAATATTTGTGTGAAAACTTAGTATCTATCTTTTCTGTGCTGTCAAATCTCCAGGAGGTCTGAGGGTGAGGCATAAGTCTGGAGGAATGAGCAGACCAAAGCATGCAAGGCTTTAGAGACAACAGTAAGAAGTTTTGGCTCATCTCAAAGGCAAAAGATGCACTAGAAGTATTTTTAGCAGGTGAAAAACAGAATCAGTTTGACTCGTAGAAAGATGATTTTGGCTGTGGGAAGGTAGATGGGTTGGAGAGCAGCAGGAGTGGAAAAGGAAATAATACTTAGGAGGCCATCAAAGAAGCAAAGGGCAGAAATCAGTAAAGAAAATCAATAAAACCAAAAGTGGATCCTCTGACAATATTAATAAAATTGATAAACGTCTAGCGAGGCTGGAGAAGACATAAATTACTAATATCAGAAATGAAAGAGGAATCATCACTACTGATTCCAGGGATGTTAAGAGAGTTATAAAGGAATATTATGAACAACTCTGTGCTCACAAATTTCATAACTGAGATGCAGCAGACTACAAGTGACTGGTTTCACTAGTGACTTCTGTCTAACATTAAGGAGAAGATGATACCAGTTCTCTTTAATATCTCCCAGAAAATAGAAGCAGAGGGCACACTTCCCAACTTGTTCTGTGAAGCCAGCATTACCCTAAAACCAAAAACAGATAAAGACATTATAAGAGAAGAAAACTACAGACCAATATCCCTCATGAACATAATGCAAATATTCTCAATGAAATATTAGCATTATTATATCATATTAGCATATTGAACCCAACAATGTATAAAACCACACACCTAAATGAAGTGGGATTTATTCTAGCTATGCAAGGCTGGTTCAGCACTAGAAAATCAAGTACTGTATTGCATCACATTAACAGGCTAAAGAAGAAAAATCACATGATCATAACCATAAGATGCAGAAAAGCAAGAATCCAATCATGATTTTAAAAAAAACTCTCAGAAAACTAGGAATAGAAAGAAACTTCCCCAATTTGATGAAGAACGTCTACAAAAAATATCTACAGCTAACATTATGCTTGATGATGAGAAACTAGATGCTTCCCCCCTAAATTTGGGAAAAGGCAAGAATGTCTCCTTTCACTACTCCTATACTGAAAGCTCTAGCTAATTCAGTAAGAAAAGTAAAGGAAATAAAAGGCATAGATATTGGGAAGGAAGAAATAAAACTGTCTTTGTTCACAGTTGACATGATTGACTATGTAGAAAATCCCGGAGAACTGACCAAAAACTCCTAGAGCTAACTAGCAGTTATAGCAAGGTTGCAGGATACAAAGTTAATATACAAACGTCAGTTGCTTTCCTGTATACCGGCAACAAACAATCAGAATTTGAAATTAAAAACATAATATCATATACATTAACACACATGAAAAGGAATACTTAGGTATAAATCTAAATATGTATGTAACTACAAAACTCTGATCAAAGAAATCTAGATAAATGGAGAGCTATTCCATCCATAGATGGAAAGATTCATAAAAAGGTTCAATATTGTTTAAATGTCAGTTCCTCCAGACTTGATCTATAGATTCAATGTAATCTCAATTAAAATCCCAGCAAGTTATTTTATGGATGTCAACAAACTTATTTTAAAGTTTATATGGAAACACCAACAACCAAGAGTAGCTCCCATAAAACTGATGAAGAAGAACAAAGCTGAAGGACTGAGGCTACATGACTTTAGACTTACAATAAACCGGTAGTAATCAAGACAGCACGGTATTTGTAAAAGAACTGACAGACAGACCAGTGGAACAGAACAGAGAGTCCAGAAATAGTCAATTGATCTTTTACAAAGGAGCAAAAGTAATTCAATGAAAGAAAGGACCATCTTTTCAATGTGCTAGAACAACTGGACATCCATATACAGAAACTGACTCTTTCACCTTACACCTTTCCTAAAAATTAACTCAGAATGGAATGTAATAGACCTAAGTGTAAAACACAAAACTTCTAGAAGGAAACAGAGGAGAAAATCTAAGTGACTTTGGGTTTGGCAATGAGTTTTTAGTTATAAAACCAAAAGTATAATTCATGAAAGAAGGGATCAATAACTTGACATATTAAAATTAAAAAAAATTTTTCTGTGGAAAGCATTGTTAAAAGAATTTTTAAAAAGGCCACAAAATGGAAAAAAATACTTGTAAAACACGTTTGATAAAAGACTTTTATCCAAACACAACAGTGTATATCAACTGTATTTCAACTTTTAAATAAATAAATAAGCCTATTAGATCAATTACAAAAAAAAACCCCTCTTATCCAGAATATACAAAGAACTCTTAAAGCTCAGCAATAAGAAAACAACAACCCAATTAAAAATGGGCTGAAGCCAGAAATAAACCCACACACCTATAGTCAATTAATCTTTGACAAAGGAGGCAAAAATTAACAATGGAGAAAAGACAATCTCTTTTGCATGTGGTGTTGGAAAAGCTGGACAGCTGCATGTAAATCAGTGAAGTTAGAACACTCCCTCACACCATATACAAAAATAAACTCAAAATGGCTTAAAGACTTAAACATAAGACAGGATATCATAAATCTCCTAGAAGAGAACATAGGCAAAACCATTCTCTGACATAAATCATAGCAATGTTTTTCCTAGGTCAGTCTCCCATGGGAATAGAAATAAAAGCAAAAAATATATATATATAAATGAATCACTATGCTGTACACTAGAAATTAACACAACATTGTACATTGACTATACTTTAATTAAAAAAATTGAACAACAAAACAAACAAATGAGCATATTTACAAAACAGAAAGTGACTCACAGACATAGAAAACAAATTTGTGGTTACCAAAGGGGAAAGGGAGGAGGGATTAGCAGATACAAACTACTATGTATAAAATAGATGAACAACAAGGTCCTAATGTATAGCACAGGGAACTACATTCTATATCTTGTAATAACCTATAATGAAAAAGAATCTGAAAAATATATGTACATATATATGTATAACTGAATCACTATGCTGTACACCAGAAACTAACAACATTGTAAATCAACTAAACTTCAATAAAAAATAAAAATCACCTGGCCAGATATCCACCTTACCTGACAAGATATACAGATGGCAAATAAGCTTATGAAAAGGTGCTCACATCATATGTCATTAGGGAAATGCAAATTAAAACAACACTAAAACATCACCACACACATATTAAAATGGCTAAAATCCAAAACACTAACATATCAAATGCTGACAAGGATGTGGAGCAACAGGAAGTCTCATACATTGCTGGCGGGAGTGCAGAATGGTTCAGCCATTCTGGCAACGTATTTATTATAAAGCTAAACATCTCCTGACCACGTTATTTAGCAATTTCTCTTGTCCGTATTTACCCAATTAAGTTGAAAGCCTATGTCTATACAGACACTGCTCACAAATATAATATGGCACAAATGTTGCACATTGCTCTAGTTTATACAATAATAAAGGCCTTTTGTTTATTAACTTTAAAAAAAATTCATAATTGCCAGCAATTGGAAGCAACCAAGACATCTTTCACTAGGTGAATGGATAAAACAAACTGTAGTACATCTAGACAATGGAATATTATTTGGTGTTAAAAAGAAGACTTGGAGGGACCTTAAATGCATATTGCTAAGTGAAAGAAGCTAGTCTGAAAAAATCTACACACTCTATGGTTTCAACTATATGACATTCTGGGAATGGAAAAACTGTGGAGACAGTAAAAAGATCAGTTAAGCACTACACTGCAGCTCTTATGAGATTTAGCCCTTCCACTGGGCTCAAATATGCACTGGCATACCAGTTGAAGACAAGTCCCTCTATATGAGATGTTGGCTTCATTTCAGTGACCCTCCTTCTCTGTTCCCAGGAGTCTCCTGACCTCACTGCTGTAGAGTAGAAGTTTGGAGACAGCCAAGTGAATAGCAGAGACTAACGCAAGTTAGAAAAATAAAAGGAACAATTTTTTCCTCATTAAATTAGTCAAATGATGATAATAATTTAGGTGACCTACAAGTAGTAAAAGCAAAAGTCAGACATTAAAACAGTAGGAATATTTACTGACATTTGTATAACCTTTCAAAGAATGTTCTGACCTACATTGTTGCAGGAAATCATTTGATCTTCCCATCAGTTCTATATTTATTATAGCTATTTTAAGAGTTAAGGGAACTGATTATCACATGCCTGAGGATACACAACTAGTAAGTGGAAGAGCTAGTTACTTAAACTCTATAGTCTTTCTACCTTTAAGCCCCACTGTTCTTTCTACCAAAGAAAGCAAGGGCTTTGGTGAGAAAAAAAAAAAAAGAATGGATTTTAGAGTCAGCTTCTCTTGTCAAAAATGAGAATAATACCCTAGAGTAAGGCTGCTTCACGGGTGAGCCCAACTCTGGCTAAATATTTTTTTTTGTAAGGCTTTATAAATAAGTTGAGGGGTCTGTGTGAGATATAATGATTTATTGATGAGGATTTAGAGCAATGGGGGAAGAAGTGTTACTTACATATGTGTTTATTATCCAGTCAGGGCACATGAGGGTTCTTCATAGTATCCAAACACCATTTCTTTCTGTTCAGGTTCAGGAAACACCTCATCATGTTTTTTATTATCAGATGTATCATTCTCACCAATTTCACATTTCCTACCACAAGAAAAAGGTAGCAATACTGTTATTATTTAAGGTGTCATGTTTCTCTGGAACGTGTTTTATAGAAACGATGTACATCTTCTTGTCTCTTCAGTCCTCTGGTACACTTTATTTCTTGCTGGTTACATCATTACTCATGATGCTGTATTATCCTTAGACTTTATGCAGGCCAAAAATACTGGCTTCCAGTGACTCTCAAAGGTTGTGACTGCTTTGCTGACAATGATCACAAACGCAAGTCTTACCCAAAGCAGGCAGGGAAAATGTGAATTGTAATTAGTTTTATGGTTGTGTTAAATTTATCATTTGAACCTGCCAAGACTGACTCACAAAGAAATGGATAATCTAAACAGACCAATTACTAGTTAGGAGATGGAATCAGTAGTCAGAAGCCTCCCAATAAACAAAAGTCCAGGACCAGGTGGCTTCACTGGTAAATTTTACCAAACATTTAAAGAAGAATGAATACCAGTCCTTCTCAAACATTTCCAAAGAATAGAAGAGGAGGCTATTCAAACACTTCCAAACTCATTTTACAAGTCCAGCATTACCCTGATACCAAAACTAGACAAAGACACTACAAGAAAAGAAAATTACAGACCAATAGCTCTGATGACCATAGATGCAACATTCCTCAACAAAATTTTAGCAAGCCAAATTCAACAACAGATTAAAAGGGTCATACACTATGATCAAGTGGGATTAATTCCAGGGATGCAAGGATGATTCAACATCCATCAATCAGTCAATGCAATACACCACAGTAACAAAATGAAGGAAAAAAGTATATGATCATCTCAATAGATGCAGAAGCAGCATGTGACAAAGTTCAACATCCATTCATAACAAAAACTGTCAAAAAGTGAGTATAAAGGGAATATGCCTCAACAGAATAAAGGCTATATATTGTAAGTCCATAGATAGCGTCATATTCAATGGTGAAGAGCTGAAAAGTTTTTCCTCTAAGATCAGGAACAAGACAACGATGCCCACCTTTGCCACTTTATTCATCATAGTATCTGAAGTCCTAGCCAAAGCAATTAGGCAAGAAAAGGAAATAAGAGGAATCCAAATTGTATTTGCAGATGACATGATATTGCATATAGAAAATCCTAAAGACTCCACCAAAAAACTGTTAGAACTATTAAACAAATACAGTAAAGTTGCTAGATACAAAATCAATACACAAAAATCAGTTGTGTTTAAAACAGTCTCATTAATAATTGCATCAAAAATAATAAAATGCCTTGGAATAAATTACCAAGGCAGGGAAAGACCCACACACTGAAAACTATAAGACACTGATGAAAGAAATTAAGGAAGACACAAATAAATGAAACGATAGTCTATGCTCATGAATTGGAAGAATTAATATTGTTAAAATGTCCATAGAATCCGAAACAATCTACAGGTTCAGTGCAATCCCTATCAATATTTATCATTTGAAATTTTATAGTATAAACTTGAAACAGCACATCTTCCAACATGTCTTCTCTTGGACTCTTTTAGCCTCATATGCCTGGGTCTAAAGGCTGCACTGCCTTAGAGGATTATTCTGAAGCTAAATTAGATAATTAAGTCAACTGTCTGGCACATGGTTTATTCTCAATAAATGTTAGTTCCCCTGTTCTTTTCACTACCATCCAGAAAGAGGTTGTGTTTTCTTTTTTTAAGTAAGACGTAGAAACAAAATAGAATTAGAGCAGTTGCAAGAGATCCCTGGTGGAGAGTCTTTGTGAGAGTTGCCTATACAGCTCAGGCTAAAGCGTTTGCAAGAGTTTATTGGAGAGCATCCTCCCAGCTAAAATGAAATAAATTTCAAGGCCCTGGAGACAAAGATAAACTACAGTAATGTCAGCTCCAGGATCACTAATCAAACAGCAGAGTGGCCTGGTTTGTTGAAAGGGTATTGCAGTGCCCAGTCGCACGAGCTGAAAGGTAGGGCCTCCAGAGCTGAGAAATAGCCCAGATTCTAGGTGACATAGACCAAGCAGTCCCTGTTCTCTTATAGTGCTGGAAGAGACATGATACTATGCAGCCAAGTTTGTCATAGGTCACCGTAAGTGGGGCAAAGCTACATAGAAGCCCAGGTGTGTGGTGGAGTTCACAGAGGGTCAGTGATGCCCACCCAGAGCAGGATGGATTGGCAACACCCCAAATGTGAGTGAACAAAGAGACTGATGATAATACAGGCAGAGCCAGCAGGACTGTAATCAGGGAATCAGAGGGAAAAGGCAGTCAGAGGAGACAGAAATTGTCCTTAAGGAAAAACATTTATATCTTGGAGCTTGAAAGGGTCTGTGGCACTGTTAAGTGTTAAGTAACCTTTCTTCCATAAAGGCTATTTCAGAAAAAAGAAATGAAAATGAAAATGTTTAGTGACTGGCTAAGATTACTAACCTAGGCTGCTTCTGCCATTTCCCAAACCATGTCATTTTTCCAGAAACATCCCTTTAGTACCTAGAGAAGTACATCTTCATCAGGAAGGTTAGAGAGGATAGAACTGGAGAAGCAGTGGTGGGGTGAGCTCTGTGCTGAGGGTTCTTTCTGTGTGCTCATCATGCAGGCCCTCCCATCACAGTTATACTGGCTACCTTTGATCAAGTTGCTATATTTGTTTGAAAAGAAACCACTATTTATTAACTGATTTTTCAGGCAGTGTGCTAAGTGTTACATACATGGTCTTATTTCATCCTCACAACCAGTTCCTTGAACTGCTTTCACTGAATGAGATAAATTTCCAGTAAACTATGACGTGGAATGAGGGAGGGGGCATAGTAGGGGGCTGATTTGAGTTCAATCCTTTCTGAGAGGTTCTAGAAATTAGACCATTGGTCACAAGATGCCCATCACTGATCTACAGAGTCCTAACCCTAAAAGTCCCTTCTCCATTTCCACCAGCCATCACCATCACACCCCCACACTTCCTATCAATTAACCTTTCAAGTCAAAGTAACCAATGGAGTTCAGTCCAACAGACATTCTGTTGGGTACTTACATACTCAGCACCATGCATGGTACTCTGTGCTATGCACTGTGCTCAGATTTCTTGGTCTGGGAGAGAAAGATATTTAAATGGACAGTTATTCTTCAGTATAACAAGCGCTAGCCATACTGTGTCCTAGTCGTCATTGTATCCCTAATCCCAGGCCAGCATCTGGCACAGAATAAGACCGTCAGAGTTAGCATATTCTGAGAGAGAACCACGTGCCAGGCATTGTACTAAGCACTTTATTCTCAACATAATCCTCACAATAATTTTATGAAGTAAGTACTAGTATAATTCCAGTTTTAAAGATGTGGCGATTGAGGCACAGAGTAATTAAATAACATGCCCAGCTAGTAAGGGATGGAGCCAGGATACAAATCCAAGCAGAATGACTGTTGCTTCTAAATATCTGTTGAGTGAATGAATGAATGAATGAATGAACGAGAGGGAGGGAAAGACGGAGAGAAAGAGAGTGTGGGAACAACTGAGCAAGGTCAGTCTGAGTATGTCAGCTCTAGGTAAGATGGGGCCCACAGGCGGTAGGTTGGTTCTGCTTTGGAGGGGAAGCAATCACGAGAAGCTTCATAAAGGAAAGTGGTGCTTAAACTGAATGTTACAAGACAAACCGGTAGTCACTGGCCAGGGCAGGGCAGGGTAAACAGAGCTAAGGCACATTCTCAAGGACGTTTCTCGAACTGTTGCATCTCTCCTGCATCATGCATGAGTTTGTTCCTTATTCTAACCAGCTCATAAACTTGCTAAAAATTTTCCTAACCTCAAAACACATCTTTCCCTGCTTCTTCCCTCTAGCTATTGCCCCATTTCTCTGTCTTCCTTTATAGCAAAACTTCTGAACATTGCAGTCTCTGTTCCAGAACTCCAGTTCTTCTGTTTTCTCTTAAACCCAGTGAAGTCAGCATTTTGCCCCCACACTCCAGTTACACAGCTCTACTCAAAGTCAGGAGTAACCTCCATGTTGCCCAATCCAGCGGGCGTCCAGGTGTGATCAATCCTATGTCCCCACATTAGCGGGCCTAGTGCAGCGTTTCACCCAGCTGGTCCCTGCGTCCTTCTTGAGACACCTCCTTCCTTTGGCAACTGAGACCTCACACTCTCTCCTGATTATTTTTCTATCTCATGGACTGCCGCTTTCAGCCTTTTGCTGTGCTGCTCCTCGCCTCCCAAATGTTGATCCTTAAAACGCACATGGTGGTCAGGGCACTCTTCCACTGGAAATTGTTCAGTGAGGATGTGTGATAGAATCCACACTTGAGCTAGGTGTTGGAAACCTCCAGGACCTGCCTGTGCCACCTCACCTTTCATGTCATAGCTGTGTGGTGCTCTAGAGGACAGCCAGCCCCTCCAAGCGTGCTTTCTCACCACATTCTCCACCATCCCTGGGAACTGAGTGGTTCCCACTTGCCGACGAGGAAGCAGAGAATCAGGTTGTCCACCACTTGCCCCAGGTCACACAGCTTGCAGTGTCTTTTGTGAAAGTTTCTGATTCCGGGTCCTACGTTCTTCCCGTTTACGACCCATCGTTTGGCCTGATCCCTTAAGCTCAGTGCTTCCGAGTGAAGCAGAGGAGTGGAAGTCTGGTTCCTTCTTTTAGGTTCCAGCCTCTCCATCGGGATTTCCTCTTGAGAGTGCAGTGGTTTACACTCTTCACCCCAGGCGCTTGGTAGTCACGTTTGCAGGACAATGGGTGCTCTTACTGGTTGAAATGCTAAATCCCCCCAAAGGAAAGGCCAGCTGCAGAGTATGAGAACAAGGGCTGCATGATTCGATCAGACATCTAGGGGGGCCTCCTGGCATTTGGAGCGTGAGCGCCTCAGAGAAACTAACTATTCTGGCCCGAGGGAGCTGGCGACTGTTAATCTTGGTGGTTTTGACCGCTAACTGCCCTAGAGGTCCCCGTCTGCTGTATGACTCAGAATCCCCAACACTCCCCCTATTCTTCTCTCGCTGGGATGGTCAGGAGGCCATTTCTGAGGCATTTTAATTTGGTAATGACTTGACATGGCCCACTCTACCCAGGGCTATGTGTTTTAGAAGTTACTGTTGCTTTCTCAGTGGGGTTGATTTAGACCTGCTTGCTCATCCTCGGTATCTAACGACCCTGCACTGCCCTGGGAGGAGACTGTCCTGCTGGGTTCTGGTCTCCCTGTGCTCCAGTTTACCTGTGCACCCTCTTCTCGTCATGGCTCGGACTCTCCCATAGCCCTGATTCTTGAAGCACCTTGCCGGAGGTTGATGGTGTGCAGGAGAGAGGGGAAAGATGTGCCCGAAGCTTTGTCTGTAGTTGTACAGGCCTTTCTGCAGTGCTCTGTGCTAAGGGGGCGACCGCCACCCATCTTTCCTTCTCTTTGGGACCCACAGAGCAAGGCAGGCAGAAGGTGGGAGACTGAGAGACGAGAATATGAGGGGCTCATGATGTCTCACTGCTGGTATTCATGCTTCCCGAGAGCTGTGCACGGCTGCTGCTTCTTCTTCTATTTTTTTTATGATATTCGTAAATTTATTCATGACGTACATGTTAGAAACTAATGCTGTGTTTGGTGGAGCTTAGGCATAGCTCTTTAAGAGAGATCTTTTTTAAAAAAAAAACAAATATTATATTTTAAAATCACCATTCTAGAAGATAAAACTCAATATAGATTCTGAAAATGAACGAGGACAAGGATTGGAGGGTAGCATAAAATGAAAAAGTCAAGGATTGCTGGTGAGATGGTGGAAGATTATTTTTCTTATTTAGAGTTTTCTGATGTACTATATTGTGGCAAGTGATTGAGAAGCCAGACCTTCAGACAGCAGCTTTTAAAGTGTACAAGTATGTATAGTCCTGTGGGACTGCAAGCTTATGCCCTGGTGGGCACCGTGGCCAGTTGATCTCGAGGTGTCCCCTGGACAGCAGTCCCCACAACGGGGCTCCAAATGAGTGTATAAACTCCTGTCTCGGAGATACCTGGGAATGGCTTTGACGCGGACTTCCTCTCGTTCGGGGTTGCTGGGAGTGGCTCAGCCCGTCTTTAAGTTTTTTCAGAGGGTTGTTACATGTGTAGCTGTAGACTCGGTGTGTTTGTGGGAGGAGGTAAGATCAGGATCCTCTTCTGGTGCCATCTTGACCGGGAAACTCCTAAACCTCTTAATTGCAGTATCTACCTGAAACCAGAGGTCAAGTATAAGAATAGAGTTTATTAGGGTACACTGTCACAGACAACAGTGGGCCACGCCGGCCAGAGGTGCCCGTGTGAGCCTGTGCAGGGCTCCTTGACTCTCGTGTCTGCCCCATCTGCAGCAGCACCGACCACTCGTGTTATCCCTGGACTCTGTGCTTCCCTCTGTGGTGGCGCTGATTGTGACCCACACCAGTGATGGTGCCGGAAGAGCTCCTGCACTGCTGTTACAGAGAAATCAGTTCAGATAGTATCTACCACCTACTAACTGTCATCTTGGCTAAGTCTCTTCATCTTTTTGAGCTCACGTGTGAATTAATCATTAATAGCACCTATGCATGTGGCTGTTGAGAGGAGTGACTTAAAAAATGTATAATGTTTTAAAATTGCTGTGCCTAGTCCAGAAGCTTCAGGCAGCTTCAGTTATTGCATTGAAGTTTATATTTCATTTCTGAAATATAGTTGCTTACATAAGGAAATATTGTTATGCACATACTCTTATTAAAGCGTTGACTTTCTTTTGCCTACCAAATAGAGGTTCCCCGCCCCCACCCCCACAATCTGTCTTGTCACTCAGCATTTGTATTTCCATTTCAGGCTTTAAATTTCACTGCTAGGGAAGGCTAAAAAAAAGTAGATTTCTAGAAGAAATTGCCCATGGATACAGATGAATTTTGTCTAAATTCAAGGAGCAATGACTGTGTAAGGCCCTGGGCTGGGCCCACAGGGCACAAGAATGAGTCACATGTGACACAGGACAGGCAGTGGCGTCATGGTTCCTGGCCGTCCAGTATAGGTGCCAGCTGCCCCCCTCCCCACCGTACCTGCCCCCCCCCCCGCCCCTGCAGAAGGCAGCCTGGAGGGAAGACTTGCCGCAGGGCCCCAGCGCAGCAGAGCCGCTGGGCTTTAGAGTGCTGGCAGCTGGCCCAGGGGGTGGGGGGGAGGTCGGGACTGGGAACTGGCAACCAGCCAGGGCTCCCTCAGGTGCCCCAGCCATCACTGAATGTGTCCTGTTCTTCGGCTGTGGTTTTCTCTAGACTGTGTTAGGCAGAGTTTTTGGTGTCAGGGCAGTGACCCCAGCCCCACATTGAACACATAAGGACATCGAAGCCCAGAAATGCAAGGTGACGTGACTACAGTCACACAGCAGCAAAGCCAAGGCTAGAACATGCAAGTCTCCTGAAAAAATAGCTCCCTCTGACTTGTGGCCTCCTGAGATTGCCTTGTTTCCAGTCCAAGTGCAGTGAGGCTGTCAGGGCCGTTTTGTTCCTTTAGAAAATCGCTGGGGTCTTCTGTGTGCCCATCTCTGTGCAAGGAACTGGGGTTGCAGGGTTAAATCTGATCCTGACCCCGGGAATGTACAGTACAATGAGGGAAACACACCACCACCAATTGTAGTTCAGTGTGGCAAGTACTGATGGGGGTCAGCACGTAGTGTGGGTGGCAGAGGGGCAGACGATGAGCAAAGTGGATGCACTTGGCCCAGTCCGGGGGTCAGGGAATTACTCCCAGGGAAGCTGGCATCTGAGCTGAGTAGTGAAGGACTAGGAGGCCTAGGCAGGTGGAGAGGAACATGGAAGAACATGCCAGGCAGAGAGAACAGGAGAGCAGGAAAGCATCCTCAGCTAAACATCTGAGGGCTACGGTAATAGCCCCAACATACATGTGACCTGCATCAGGGCCCTGCGAGTGGTTCCCGCTGGCTGGCTCATAGCTTGTCTGGGGAGAACGGAGGCGGATGAGGCTGGACATGTAGGACGAGGCAGGAAGGTTGAAAGGGCAGTGCCTGTGACTTTATCACAGCCTGAGCAGCTCTCTCCTTAGGTCTCCAGGCCTCACTCTCCCATTCTGGGAGCCTGGATGGAGTTCCTGATTTCCTCAGGATCAGGCTTACTGCAGAGGATCTATGCAAAACCAGTGGCTTCCTTTTACCAAATTCTACTGAGAGGCCTTGTGTATTTATCTACCTATTCCTTTTGGGTTTCTTGTTCCTTCCCCCTCCCCCCCGCCCCTTGGTGTGGGGAAGGGGCTGAAGTGCTGTTTGGAGGGAATGAAGCTGTATTCAAGGTTTAAACACCTACAGCTGGCTCTTCACGAGCTGGTGCCCCACTGCCCAGGACCTGGCGAGATGTGACCCTCCTTCTCTTCCCGCAGGCCTGCTGACTTAGCCACCAAGTATGCAAACTTTTCCGAGGGGACTTGCAAGCCTGGCTATGCTTCGGCTTTGATGACTGCCATCTTCCCCAGGTAAGTGCTCCTGTTTCTTCCCACCACCTAGACAGCCCGGTCCATGGTCCAGGACCAGACACCCTGCCCCTTGCGGCAGTGCTGTGCTCCTGAGAAGATGGGATTCTGGGGTGCCTTCCCTCCTGTGTCCTTGAGTCTGTGGGTGCCTGGGAAGGACCTTGCTTTCAGTTGGTTCCTACCCCAGCCCCACCCTGGGCCCTTGCTACCCCTTGCCCCTGTCCTGTCACTCGGAGCTGGTACTTGCCATCACAGCTTTTTCTGTGGAGGGGCAGGAGGGGGTGAAAATTCCATCGTTGCCCCTTGGAAACCAGGTGTCCAGAAGCAGCCAGACAACGCTGCACGGCACAGAAGCTCGTGGTCTTTTTTGGAAGCTGGGACCAACAACCTGGCTTTGGGAAGGCATAGCCAAATAAAGCAGGAAATACAAAGGAGTTTCTGAGTTCCTGATTTCCCTGATGTCAGGCTTGCTGAAAGAAGCTGTGCCAAACCCCAGGAGTTCCTTTTACCAAATTCCACTCAGGGGCCTTGCTTGCTTATCTGCCTTTTCCTTTCAGCCTTTCTTTTCTGAAGCCTTGGTGTGGAAAAGGGCCTGACAGGCTGAGATCATCTTGTCTGCAGTCCGAGTGCAGTGAGACTATTGGGGTTGTTTTTGTTCCTTCAGAAAGTTACAGGAGTATCTGACTTGGAGGGGATGTAGAAGAGGCTGCTCTGGACCTCCAGGAATCAGGACATAGTACTTGGACCACCAGAGGAGCCCTAGGGGCGGCCTCTTGGGGTGGGCTCTGTTCACCGGGGCAAGTGTGTGCACCCCATCCCTTAGAAGGCTGGAGTTGGGGCACACAATGTGCTTGCAAAGGAATGCCGAGAAACAGCTTGCCCAGAAGCAAATCCGGGATGTTTGGATTTTATGCTCCTTTTCTTTTTCTAATGTGAGCAATCTAAGCTTAGCTCCTTGTAGAAAACAGGGTCTCTGCTGGCCAAAGATCTGGTGTTCAGATAGCGATCTCTTTGTCCAGGGTCTGTCTTCTGACTTGATTCCAAATGTTTTGCTTCCCCCAGCTATTTACTGAGTACCCCTTAAGTGTCTGGCACTATGTTCCATATTCTTACACAGATTCTCTCAGACCTACATGGCTCGGTCCCCTGGACCAGACACCTGTGACTTTTCCTTGACCTGTATACAGATTTTCTAATTGAAAGTAATACAAGCATGTGGAATAAAAAAGCCTCAAATAGGACAAAAGGGTATATACTCCCACTCCAGACCCCAGAGACAGCCAATATTGCCGTAAACGGGAGCATGCTGTATTTATTGTTCTGTATCTTACTTTTCACTCCTAACAATAGATCTTAGAGATTATCCTATTACCAGCATATATGGATCCATTGTATATTTTAAGAGACAGAACATAGTCTTTTTTTTGTTGAAGTATAGTCAGTTTACAATGTGTCCATTTCTGGTGTACAGCATAATGCTTCACTCATACATATACATACGTATATTCCTTTTCATATTTTTTCATTGTAGATTACTACAAAATACTGAGTATAGTTCCCTGTGCTGTCCAATATAAACTTGTTGTTTATCTATTTTATATATAGTAGTTAGTATCTGCAGATCTCAAAATCCCAATTTATCCCTTTCCACCCCCTCATCGTAAATTTTAAATGATTGCATAATATGTAATTGTATGGAAGTATCACAGTTTTATTAAAATAAGATTTGTTGTGGTTTAATTTACATACAGTAAAATTTACTTATTAGTATACTTGTGTGAGTTTCGGTAATATCTTTGTACAACTACCACATCAATAGAACATTTCCATCATTAACCTCCAAAAGTTCCCTCGTGCTCCTTTGCAGTTAATCCTTCCCTTGACCCCCAGGCCCTGACAACCACTGTCCTTCTATATTATCAGAATGTCACATAAATGGATCATATAGGAGCCTTTTGAGTCTGCCTCTTTTGTTTAGTATTATGCATTTGAGATGAATACATGTGTGTAGCAGTTGCTTGTTCCTTTTTAATTGCTGAATAGTATTCCATTGTTTGGCTGTTACATTGTATGTTGTTTATCTATTCAACAATCAAAAGACATTTGGGTTAATTCCAGTTTTCAGCTCTCATAAATGAAGCCAATATAGACATTTGTGTACAGGATGTATGCTTCACTTTCTAGGAATTTGCCAAGTTTGTTTCCCTAAGTGACTATACTGTTTTACTTTCCTGCCAGCAAAGTATGAGAATTCTAGTTGTTCTGCATCCCTAGCTTCAGTCTTTTTAATTTTAGCTGTTCTAGTAGGCCTAGAGTGATATCTCACTGTGATTTTAATTTGTGTTTTACTAATGACTAATGATGTTGAGTACCATTTTCATGTGCTTGTTTGCTTTTCTTTTATCTTTGGGGAAATGTCCAGATCTGTTGTCTTTTTTCAGTTGGTTGGTTGTCTCCTCATTGAATTGTAAGAAGACTTTCTTACATATTCTGATTAGAAGTCCTTTCTCAGATAGGTGATATGCAAATATTTTCCTCCAGTCTGTAGCTTGTGTTTTCAGTCCCTTGATGATGTCTTTCATAGAGAAGAAGTTTTTAATCTTGATCATGTCCATTTTATCAATTTTTTCTTTTATGGATTTCGCTTTTCATGTTTTATCTAAGAAAATTTTCCCCTGATCCAAAATCAAAAGGTTTTTTCCTATTTCCTTCTAGAATTTTTATAGGTTTAGTTCTTACGTTTAGGTCTATGACCCATTTCCAGTTAGTTTTTGTATATAGAAAAAGGTAAGGGTTGAGATTCATTTTTTGGCAAATGAATGTTCAGTTGCTTCAGAACCATTTGTTAAAGACTATCCTTTCTCCAAGGAACTACCATGGCATATTGGCTGAAAATCAGTTAATATACATGTGTGCTTCTGTTGCTGGATTCCTTGTTCTATTCTGCTGATCTCTATGTCTACACTTGCACCAGTATCATGCACACACAGATAATCACGTCCTCTGTCAACAGACAGTTTTGTTTCTTCCTTTCCAATCTGGATGCCTCTTATTCCTTTTTCTTGCCTCCCTGAGTTGGCAAGGTGAGAGTGAGCATACTTGCCTTAGTCTTTTACCATTATGGTGTTAGTTCTAAGGGTTTCATAGATACCTTTCTCAGGTAGAGGACATTCTCTTCTATTCCTGGCTTTTTGAAAGTTTTTAATCATTAATAGATGTTGAATTTTGTCAAATACTTTTTCTGCATCGTTTGAGATAACCATATGGCTTTTCTTTTTTTGTCTTTTAATACGATTGATCACATTGATTTATTTTTTTCATTGATTGATTTTGGATGTTAAGCCAATCTTTCATTTCTCGGCTAAACTTCATTTTGTCCTGATGTATTATTTTCATATATTGCTGGATTCAATTTGCTATTGTTTTGTTAAGGGTTTTTATTTTTCTGTTCATGAAAGATATTGTTCTATACTTTCCTTTTCTTGTAACATCTTTAGTATGCAGTTTTCTGAAAGTTTTGTGTAGAATTGATAATAGTTTTCCTTAAATGTTTGATAGAATTCACCAACAAAGACATCTAGGCCTGCAGTTTTCTTTATGAAAAGCTTTTTTACTAAGAATTTAATTTCTTTAATAGGTCTGAGGCTTTCTTATTTCTATTCAGATTTTCCTATTTCCTCTTTGATAGATTGTCTTTCAAGAAATTTGACCATTTCATCTAGTTGTTGTTAAATTTATTGGCATAAAATTGTTTATAAAATGTAACTCTTTTAATGGCTAGGATCTCCAGATAAGTCTTCTCTTTCATGCTTAATATTGGTAATTTCTATTTTTCTCTTTTCTTCCTAATCTGCCTAGTTAGAAGTTTATTATTTTTATTGATCTTTCCAAAGAACTTACTTTTGGTTTCACTGATTTTTCTCCATTGGTATTTTTTTCACTATAGTGTTGATTTCTGCCTTTACCTTTATTATTTCCTTCCACTTACTTGAGGCTTAATTCTTTTTTGTTTGTTTGATTATTTCTTAGGGTAGAAGTTTAGGCCATTGATTTAATTCCTTTCTAACATAAACATTTAGTTTCTCTCTAGATTCTTTTGAAGTTTTTTTGGTTAATTTCCAAACATTTGAGGATGTTCTAGATATGTTAAAGATTTTTGGCTTATTTTTGTTGTGATCAGACAGTATACTTTGTATGATTTTAATACTTTTAAATTTATTGAGACCTGAGTTATGGGATAAAATATGGTCTAGCTTGGTGAATATTCTTATGTACTTAGAAAATATTCTGCTGTTATTGGGTATTCTATAAATGGTAATTAGATTAGGCTGGTTGATAGTATTTGTCAGTTCTGTATCCTTACTGATCTTCTGTCAATTACTGAGAGAGGGATGTTGAAGTCTCCATTTATCAGTTTTTGCTTCAATATGTTTTGAAACTCTGCCATTTAGTGCATATACATTTAGAATCATTCTATCCCTTTGCTGAATAGATCCCTTCATTGTTCTGAAATGTCTCTTTTTCGCTGGTAATAAATCTTCTTTGTAGGATACTAGTATAACCACTCCAGCTTTTTAAAAATTAGCTTCATCATGTACATGTTTTTCTGTCCTTTTACTTTTTTGGTGAGGAAGGCATATGTGTGTTATACCCTTGAGTATCAGAGAAGTTGGATTTTAGAGGTAAGATGGGCAGCAGTCCTTCCTTTTACATTTAACCTATTTCCTTATAATTAGAGTGGGTTTCTTGTAGATGGCACATAATTGAATCTTGCTGTTTTATCCAATCTGACAATGCCTGCCTTTTAATGCAGTGTTTATACCATTTATGTTTGATGTAATCATCAATGTGGTTGGGTTTAAATCTGCCACCTCACTGGTTCTTTTTTTCTCCCCTTTATTTTCCTGCCTCCTTTTGGATTAATTGAGTGTGTTTTACAATTTCATTTTACCTTCACTATTGGCTTACCTCTTTTTGTTTTGTTTTTTCATGATTTTTATAAAGTTTATAATATATGTATATATTTTTTCCTTTTTCTTTTTTATTGATGTATAGTCAGTTTACAGTGTTGTGTCAATTTCTGGTGTACAACGTAATGTTTCAGTCATACGTATAATACATACATTCAACATCTTTAATTTATAATCTGTTTTCACACAATATTATAGCACTTCACTTAGAGCTCATGAACCTTAGAACACTGTACTTCCATTTCCCCTCCTGCCTTTTGTGCTGTTTTTGTCATACATTTCATATTTATATATATTATAAACCCACACAGCGTTGTTCTTATTTATTTTTGTTTTAAACAGTTAATCATTTAAACTGAATAAAAATGAGCAGGAAAAGGCAGCCATGAAATGCCAGAAGATATTTGCAAATCATATATCTGATATGAGGTTAATATCCAGAATCATTAAAGAACTTCTACAACTCAACAATACCAACAACAGCAGCAGCAGAAATAGACAAAGGACTCAAATAGACATTTCTGCAAAGAAGATATACAAATGGCCAACAAACACATGAAAAGATGCTCAACATCTTTAGTCATTAGGGAAATGCAAATCAAAGCCATCATGAGATACTATCTCACACTCATTAGAGTGGCTGTTATTAAAAAAAAAGCAGAAAATAGCAAGTGTAGGCAAGGATGTTGAGAAATTGGAACCCTTGTACCCTGTTGGTGGCAATGTAAAGTGGTGCAGCCACAATGGAAAACAGTATGGTTGTTCCTCAAAAAACTGAAAATAGAATTTCTATATGACCCAGCAATTCCACTTCGGGGTATATACCCCAAAGAAATGAAAGCAGGTTCTCAAAGAGATATTTGCACACTCATGTTCATAGCAGCATTATTCACAATAGCTAAAGCAACCCAGATGTGCATCAACAGATGAAAAAATGTGGTATATACATACAATGGAATATTATTCACCCTTAAAAAGAGGGGAAATTCTGACACATGCTACTGTGTGGATGAACCTTGAGGACATTATGCTAAGTGAAATAATCTAGTCATAGAAAGACAATACTGTCTTAGTCCACTTATGTAAGGTAAGTGGAGGAGTCAAATTCACAGAGATAGAAAATAGAATCATGGTTGCCAGAGGCTGGGGACAGGGGGAAATGAGAATTTGCTGTTTGATGGATATTTAATAGATACAGTTTCAGTTTTGCGAGATGAAAAGAGTTCTGGAGATTGGTTGCATAATAATGTGAAAGTATTTTACTGAATTTTACCCTTAAAAATGTTTAAAATGGTAAATTTTATGTTATGTATATTTTACCATAATTTAAATTTTTAAAATTAGTATGAAAAGCCTTTTATAGTTACCCACAAACTTAGTTTTACTGTTGGTCTTTATTTCTTTATGTATTTCTATATGGTATTCTTGTTCTTCCACCTGAAAAACTTCTTTTAACATTTCTTATGAGGACAATCTGATGGCATTAAGTCTTTCAGCTTTGGGTTGCCTTTATTTTACCTTCAGTCTTGTAAGTTTGTTTATTTGTTTGATTGGTAGGTTTTGGCTGGGTGTACAATTTTAGGTTGACAATTTTACACATACAGTACTTTAAAGATATAACTTCATTTTCTTTTGGCTTGTATAGTTTCTAACAAAAGTCTTCTGTCAGTTTAATCTTTTTTTATTTTTTGAGATTTTTCTCCTTATCACTGGTTTTCAGCAATTTGATATGATGCACTTTGTTGTGGTTTTCTTTATATTATACTTGGCTTGGGTTTATTTAGCTCATTGGATCTATGGGTTTATTTTTAAATTAAATTTTATTTTTTGCCCTTATTTTCTCAAATATGTTTCTGCCCACCTCCCTTCCCAGGATTTCAGTTACATGTATGTTAAGCCATTGGTCCCACTGGTTTGTTTGATGCTCTGGCTTGTTTAGTGTTTTTTCCCCAATCTTATTTCTCTTTAGGCTTCATTTTGGATAGTCGATATTGCTGTGTTTTCATGTCCACTGATACTTCTTTTGTGGTATCTAATCAGCTGTTAATCCCATATGGTATATTTTCATTTCAGATATTGTGGGTTTTTAAATATTTTTTATTGAAGTGTAGTGGATTTACAATGTTAGTTTCAGGTATACAGCAAAATGATTCAGTTATACATATACATACATACATATATGTATTTTTCTTTTCAGATTCTTTTTCATTATTACAAAATTAAAACAAAAAATTGAATATAGTTCCCTGTGCTATACAGTAGGCCCTTGTTGTTTATCTATTTTATATATAGTAACGTGTGTCTATAATCCCCAACCCCTAATTTATCCCTCCCCACCCTTTCCTCTTTGGTAACCATAGTTTGTTTTCTATGTCTGTGAGTCTGTTTTCGGTTTGTAAACAGATTTTGTATTGTGGGTTTTTTTGTGTGTGTTGTGTTTTTATTCGCTGAAGTTTCATTTAGGTCTTTGTATATCTTCCATTTCATTCTTTATTATGTTCATGTGTTCTACCTTCTTGAATACTTGGAACATATTTATAATATCCTTTAACATCCTTGTCTGGTAATCTCATCATCTCTTGTCATTTCTGGGATGGTTTCTATTGATTGATTTTTCTCCTGGTCATGGACTATATCTTTCTGATTCTTCATATGCCTGCCTGGTAATTTTTTAATTAGATTCCAGACAATGCAGAATTTACATTTTTCTATGCTAGACCTTGTTGCATTCCTTTAAATAGCGCTAGTTTTGCTGGGCCTGTGGTTAAGTTACTCAGAACCAGTTGTATTCCTTTGAGACTTGCTTTTAGCATGGTTAGTACAAGTCTTGAACAGCCCTTTGTCTTGGACTAGTTTATCCCCATTACTAACGCGGTACCTGTCTGAGAACTCAACCCAATGCCTTGTGTATTTTGAGGCATTTCCATTGTGGCTGAGTTGTTGCCACAATGGTTTCACGAATACAAACAACTCCCAGGCCTGTGTGAACACGAGGAATTGTTTGATCTACTGCTTCCTGATGGTCTTTCTGAGCCTCAGAGTTTCCTCTCCTTATATGTGCAGATCAGCACTTGGCCCAAGATCTGAGGGGACCCCTTTGCAGATCTCCAGGGCTTTCTGAGCAGCTCTGTCCTCTATGCTAGTCCTCTCCACAAATTCTAGTCTCCTTGGCCTCTCTAAACATTGATCTCTCTTCTTACTCAGAAAGACCACTGGGCTCTGTTTGGTTCCCCATCCCTGCACTGGTCTGAAAACTTACCTATTTTGATTTGTTTTCTAGTTGCTTAAGGTCCCATCCCTGTTATTCCATCGTGGCTAGAAGCAGAAGTCCCTTCTTTACATAGCATTCCGTGAACTGAGCTACAGCCTAGTGCGTCCATTCCCTATTTATGGACAATTAGGCAATCGTCATTTCTCACTACTGCAGATACTACTTCAGCCTTTCAGAATAACCCTTTTTTATACAGCATTTCCCACACATGTGAGATTATCTAGAATAAAGTGATACTTCTGGGTCAAAATTTATGTGCATTTGTAATTTTGAAAGTTATTGGCAAATTGCCCTCTGTAGCAGTTTTTGAATTCACATCTGCACATAGTAGTTCATAGCGGTGCTTTCCTCTGTGCTTTTTTCCCACTACTTTTATAGCTTTGTTATTTATATTTAAATTATTAATCCATCCAGGTTTTTTATTATTGTTTTGTTTTGCTGCTGGTGTTAGGCACGATCCCTGGTGCTGGGATCTAGGTTTGTTTAATTTTTCTCCCTGTGGGCAGCTACTGTTTCTTGATATTTTGACCAAAAAGTTCTGAGTACAGTCAGGATTTTGATTTTTAATGCAACAATATTTTGACACTAAAGATCTTAATGTAGCTCTTCTGACGTATTAGTTTTGACACAGTCTGATAAAAACAAACTATTGAATCTTTCTCTCTTTTTTTTTAATTACCAAGTGTCATGTGAAGCATATTCTCACTCTGTCCCTAAGCCTCACTCCTCCTGAGCCCGCCCAGCCACTGACTCCCATACTTGGGCCCAGTCTCGGGAGCAGGCTGCAGAGTCCTGCTCCTCTGGGAAGCCAGCCTGTTCCCTCACACACCTTTGTGCTGTCTGCTGGGAAATCCTCCTTCCTTCCTCAAGACTTGCCTGCCCGGTACATCCTCCTCTAATGGGAGAGACAGGGAGGAGGGGGCATGAGGTCCAAAGGAGCTCAAATTCATTGAACATCTTCTCTGCTCTACACATTGGATTAGGCTTTTGTATCTATTGGTCTCATGGAATGGAAAATCTTCCCTGACCTCAGCCCCTCTGCACACATCCAGTTACCCATTCCTCAACCTGTACCACCGCAGCGCCGCACACGTAGCTCTGTCGTCGGAGTTCTAGTTATGCATTGGTATCTCTTCTCCCATAGTAAGCTGTGTACTTAGCACAGAGGCAGGGTCTTGTTCACGGCCGCCAGCACTTAGCAGAGCCTTTAGCACTTAGGAGGCACTTAGTACTTACTTCATGAATAGATATTAATTTCTTCCCTTGGGAGACTGACAATCTGAGGGTGTGAAGTATGTTGGTAAAACACTCTTTCAGTGGAGAGAGTTACTGAAGAAAAAATAATTATTTTAACATGTACAAATACATGATAGATTCGAAAGAGATGAGATTTGAAGACAGCAGGTTCTCACAGCTTTCTCACTTAACAGGCTGTATGTGATCTTGGAAATGTCTGAGCACTAGTTTTTAGAATTTTAGAGACTAACTCATTAGTCAAGAGGATGAAATGAGATGAGGTATCTGGGGCTATACATGTTAGATCATTCCAGCAAAATTTAATGTTAGACACTAAGTGAATTCTGTTTTCTCAATGATTTTCATTAAATCAGGTAAGTTTTTTCGGGAAGAAGTAAAGATCCCAGAATAGATCATGATGAAACATTTAAAAGTAGTTTTAAAGAAAACGATATAACTTATGAAGACTTAATTGACATTCTCCATTCTCCTGGCAAAATACTTCGGTACATACGTTTGGGTGGCGTTTTGCAATTTGGTGAACGACTGAGTGTCATGTCGCTTGGATGGGACCAGTGGAGCCACTCACCACTGGGAGCAAGCATGGCATCATGATGCTAAGCCTGTGGCACACAGTTTCAGCAGAACGCAGAACCCGATCCAGGCTGTGCCCATGCTGCAGAGCAAGAACAGCAGTGACAGGGATGGCTAACAACTGCTGATGTATCAGGGCTTCTGCTCAGACCTTTTCCTTTTCTTTTTTTTTTTTTTGTTTGTTTGTTTTAGTCCTCCTAACGATCATATGAACTAGGATTGTTATTAATACAGTTTTAACTATGAGGAAATCGAGGCATAGAGAAGTCAAGCAATTTGCCTGAGGTCACACAGACAGAAAGTGATGAAGCCCAGTTTTGAACCCAAGCACTCTGAGCGCAGAGCCCACATGCTTAACTACTGCATTCTACTTCCTCGCACAGATACTGTTACATGGACAGGGTGGCTCGTGGCCAGAGTCTAGAGGTCCACCAGATGCCTGGTGGGGGCTCATGAGGTACTGGTGTAAGAATTACCCTCTTGCCCAGCTCTAACAGAGGAAAACCTTACTTCTCTTAAGACACGCTTTGCTTTGGGAAGGCCAGGGTGCATGGTGTGTATCTGTGACCATGTGTGTCTGATTCTCATATGGCTAAGGAATCATTGCCATGGTCCAAGCTGGCCAAGTTCCCCAGAGTGCAAGGGTGGCCTTTGAAACCTTGCTGAGCTCTCAGAGACAGGAAGTCTGGAGTATTGACAGAGTCCCAGCTGACTGTTTTGGGACCCTTGCGTGAGAAGGTGCAGGAGGTCTATTGCACTGCCCTGGGGAATTTGAAAGCTTATGGGCTCCTGGCCAGGGTAGCTGGGTATCTGGTATCCCCACATTCCAAAGCCCCTCCCTCTCTGCCCTTCCAGAGAAGGATCCTGGGACTTCTAGCACTACAACAGTGGGGAGGAATGGTAAGATTGAGCGGCATCCATGTAAAGCTTTGTCGCGGTACCATAAATTACAGAGGAGAATAGAGCACCGCCCACTTCCACAGAATCACTGTCCTTCTAGATTGAGGGCAGGCCAAGTGTCCCCCCACCCAGGGGTATGCAGAAGACTCATTGCTCTATGCTTCCTCACATCCCCTGATCTCTGCCGTTTAGCTTCCACCCCCACCCCTCCCCTCTCTGAAATGCTCTTGTCCACATCACCCAAAAGGACCAACTGATAAACTCAATGGGTAGACCTCTTTTTTTACCTCTCAGAAGCATTGGGCACTATTGATCTCTTCCTCCATTCTGAACATTTTGAAACTCTCGCTTCTCAATTCTTTGTCTAAACTCCCTTCCAGTTCTCCTATTTCTCTATTATTCCTTCTCAGTCTCTTTTATAAGCAGTGTTTTTCCTGTACCCAACCTTAAATGTTGATGTTAGAAAAAAAATGTTGCTTTCTGCCAGGGTTCAATTATGGCCCTCTCTTCCCCTCCCCTCTCCTCCCCTCCCTTCACCTCCACTTCCCTCTTCTCCCCTCCCCTCCCCTTCCTTCTCCTCCCCTCCCCTCACTCCACTGCTCCAGCTAACAAATACTCTCAGATCTTTTTGGAGCCCCACTCTCTCTGGATTTCTAGACCCACATATCCAACTCCCTGATGGACAGCTCCACTTGGATGACTCTTGAGCATCTCGAACTCAATGTATCCAGCTCACCAAATTTCCACTAATCTAGTCAGTCCACATTGCCTACTTTGGTGAATGACACCACTGTCCACTCTGTCATCTGAGCCAGAAGTCCGGGAGTTACTCTTTCTCCTTCCTTTCTCAACCAAATATCCAGTGAATCGTTGAGTCCTGACACTTCTACCATTTATCGAGAAGTAGTCCCTTCCCCTGTGTTCTGATTCTCCAGTCTTTCCTGGATCTTGGACCCGAAGATCCAGGAACCTGCATCTTCATTCTCTTTACTGACTCCTTCATATCACTGTTTAATCACACTCAGGTTGCCTTCATTCCTCAAGAAGCTGCCACAATGACCCTGCTGTTCTATAGTAGATCTAATGGTAAGAGCTACCATGTCATTCATTCAGCACATCTTTATTGAGCAGCTTCTATGCACCAGACACTTTTCTAGGTGCTAGAAGCTTCAGCATCGTAAAAGATACGTAAAATCTCTCCCCTCAATAGCTTACACTCTGTTGGCAGATGCAGCCCGTGTGTATAAAATGTCACAGCTTTGCAGAGCCATTGCTGTGTGCCAGCAACTGTGCTAAACACTGTATATTCACTACCTCATTTAGCCTTACAATAGCACTGGGGAGTAAGTGTTGTTATGCCCATTTTACAAACAAAAAAGCTGTAACTTACCAAGGTTGCAATAGCACAGAATCAGGAGTCAGCCCCACCAGCCCCACCTTATGTCCTGAGTCATGGCTCTGAACTATGAGCCTATAGGGGATTACAGATGCCTTTCAACTGAGAATGTTTTGAGTATTTTCAATATTTAAGTATTTCAGTGCAATGAATCCTTGAGTGCTGGGCCTTTCTGGGAAGAGTGGAGTGCTCAGTAACTAAAGCTTCTCTGCAGAGTGTCCAAGGGCTGACAGCTTTGCCTGGGCTAGACAGACCACATGCCTCTCCTTGACTTGGACTCCAGCTTGAAGCTGGAGGAATTACCATTTGTGTCCTGATGGTTTCTTTGTCATCAGTGTTTTTTCTTGTGTTCCTAAGTGAGAGATGTTCTGACCTCCTCTGGGAACCAATCCAAGATCTGCTTTTAAATTAACTCCCCTTCTTGTCTCAACGTACCCTTCTTGTTTCCCCAGTGGTTCCAGGAACTCAGCCCCCTAGGACCCTGTCGTTCCGCTCTCCCTACTCCCCATCTCTTTCCTCTTAGCTCTGTCTTCCAACCATTATAGGTGGGTCTGTAGCATGTGGCCAGAATAGTGTTTTCTTGGAAAAATCTCCTTTTCTGGATGACGAGGGACCCACACTTCTTTGCATAGGTGGATGTTGCAGACCCACCTGTGGGGTTTTTGCTGATTATAAGTTCACCTGCTCTAGATGAAGTGGTGGGCCCCAGTCTACTCACTGCTCCTGATATGATCAAAGCATGTCTTTTCTCCTGCCCAGTTCAGGACTTGAGGAGCTGTGTCTCATCCTCTTTCTAACCTCTCTACCAAGAGCCCTCGGCAGAATGTCCCAGCAGGCAGCAGTTGGTTGGGAGCCTGTTATGTGTCATGGAATCAAAAGTGATGTGAACTGGCCTGCAACAAGATTTTTGAGGATTTGAGAATAAAGTTTTAGAAATGTCTATAGCACTAGGGGAGAGTGTAGCTCAAGTGGTAGAGTGTGTGCTTAGTATACACAAGGTCCTGGGTTCAATCCCCAGTATCTCCTCTAAAAATAAATAAATAAATAAATAAACAAACCTAATTACCCCCCCCAAAGTCTATAGCAATTAGAGTAAGTTTTTGTCAGTTGAATCTAATAATTTAAAAATGGAGCTTATATATGTGTGTTTTAATTCTTCTAGAGATTCATTTTTATTAAACTTTATAAAAGGGTCACACTCTGTGACAGAATTGAAATTTAAAAGGCAAAACAAACCGGTCCTTCTTCACAGGTGGTTTGAGAAGCATGGATTCTGGTGAGATGAGTACAGGCTTTGGAAGTGAACAGGACTGGGTCAGCTTAACCTCTCCAAACCTCCCTTTCTCGGTCTGTACCTGCCAGCCTCAAGGTTGAGGGAGGCAGCCCATGGACACAAACACATAGCGGGTGTGTGTGCTCTGGAAGAGGCCAGGACAGAGGGCTGTGGAGGCACAGAGGAGGGGCGATGAGAGTTTGACTGGGGGCATTCCTGGTGCAGGTGATGCCTGGGCTATCCTGGGAAGGATGGAGCTTCAGAAGAAAAGTCAGACACACCAGTGGGAGCAGCTTGTCCCCTTGCGGACCCAGCTCCAGGCTCTGCCAGAGGAACTCTCGATGTGCTTAGAAGCTCAGCGCCTGCTGAGAGCCGGTTGGCAGGCTGCATTCCTGTGGTATTTGGAAATTGATCTTGTCAGATTAGCAGCTTTGCTTTTCTTGGTTCAGGTACAAGATCCCCATGTGGGAAGCTCTGCCGCCTATGGGGAGCAAGAGCTGGTGAAAGCACAGAACCTGATCCTGGCCCTTCTCCCGAGCTGTGCAAGGCTCCGGGCCAGGACCGGCCCAGCCACGGGCTACTCAGCGAGGGGGAGGGCCCGAGTTTGAGCTCCACCCTCACCAGTCCTGGGGCAGAGGCAGAGGCTCTGCAGAGAAGAGGATGCTGGTGGTTTCAGGACCTTGGTCTGGCTCTCCCTGCTCTGTCTGCAGTGGAGGTAGCGGGCATCACTGGGTGATTTGCCTCCCCAAACAAATGACCAGAGCTGGAAGGGAAAAGCAGGGCTGAAGCCTCCCACTCCCAAGTAAAGGCAGGACACTAGTCCATGCCCACCTCCTGTCATGCGAGCTCTCTACTCTCTGCCCCCACACCTTGCATGGGAGCCCGGGCAGAGGCAAGTGAAGTAGCCAGAGGGAAGCCACGGCCCCACTCAGGAGCCTGAGTTCAGCAAATCACTCAGGAGAGAGATCTGAGCTGGAGGAAGAAAAATGGAGGTCATCCTTTGGGAGGGCAGACGGGATTGTCCAGGGTGGTGTGGAGAGGATTGGGCATATGGTCTCTGCTCTTGGGAGACCCCCATGGGGGGGACACAAGCCTGACTGCTGGCAGCATCACAATGGTAGGCCTGTTGACAGCTGGCTCTGTGACATCTCTGTGCCTCTTGTGTTGGGACGACCCATCCTCCTTCGCTGTGTTCCCAGGGCTTAGGATGGGGAAGCTTCCTGCAACAGGACAACTTGAGAGTGTGCAGTTTGAAAACAGATAGTTGCAAAAAAGAAAAAAATCTTGCACTCTGCTGCTCAGCCCCTCAAGAAAGAATGTCTGGGCCAGAGGCCAGCTGTAGAGCTTGTCCCAAGAAGCCCCCAAATGGAGCAAGACCCCCACGTAGGGCAGGGCAGGTACAGGAGGCCTGGGCTCTGTGGGGCCTGATTAGGGGTGATTCTGTGCCTGCTGTCCCTGCTAACCTTATTCCCATGTGTCCCTGGGTGGCTGTCATCAGCAAGGTTCTGGCCGGGTGAAGGTCTGTCTCCACCTCATTCCCCATCTCCGCCATCCACCCTGCACACACACCCCCAGGACCAGCAACAGGGATTAAGGGCAGGACTTGGCTCAGCTGTGTGCTTGCCCTTAGGGCCTTTTGCACCCTCTCTAAGCCGCTGCCAAAACACCTGTGCTTTCTCTTCTTGCTCAGAGGCTGTTGCATGCACAGGTGCCCCGACAACCAGGTCCCTTCCCCCACAGCGGGTCTGTCTCCACTCCTCCCCTTCCCCTGAGGGAGGATGCAGTGAGAATGACCACTGGTTTGATTAGGTCTTGTGAGCCCCTGTGATTGATGGAAGGGAGGCCTCAGAGGCAATGACCTTTTTTTAAAATATGGTCAGCAGCTGCCTGTGGTGTGGTCAGTTCTTCTGGTAGCTGGTCTTCCTGAGGCAGCAGGAAGAGCAGTGCCAGAGTTAGCCAGTGCTTGAGGCTGTGGGGAAAGACTGCTCGTCCGGGAGACTTGGGCCCTTGACCCAGCCCTGTCTCCAGCAGGCTCCAGCTGTCACTGACCCTCATGGAGATGCCTTCCTTTGCTGCCACTCCAATTATTGGGAGGAAACAAAAGGTTCAGGGGCTGCAGCTGGCCAGGGAGATCTGCTGGCACAGCCACAGCTGTGTATAGGGTGCAGGTTCTCAGGTAAGCCTGGCTCTGTCTGTCTCTGTCCCAGTACTCATCCAGAGACTCCCTGGGGCAGCATCTGCTGAAGGAAGGAAGGACCAGCCACTCTCTGCCCAGCATCTGGATCCCCAGGGCCGGCCTCTGTGAACAGCAGGTCTTGTCCTTGTCCAGTTATGAGCCCTTTCAAGCAGGGCTCAGGAGTAGGATGCAGAGAGGGTAGGGCAGGGGCCTGTGGCTGCAGCCACCATGCTCCTCCTGCTGGAGGTTGCCCGTTTTCCTTCCCTGGCCGTGACTGGGCCTAATTACTGGTTATATTTCAGCCTTTTTCTGAGGATTTCCCTGGATTTCAGGAAGTAGAGAGCTTTGTTGCTGGGGTGAAATTGGTCAGGGGAAATGGAGGGAGGTTCTGTGCCACCTGACTTCGCCCCTAGGTCAGTGATCCCTGAGGTCAGGGCCCAGCCAGTACCCATCCAGTTTCACAACATCTCATGCATGCCCTTAGCAAAGACTGAATGGGGCTGGGGGCTCCCCTTCCTCAGTCTGAGCAAATGAAAAGAGCTTGGGTTTTGGAGTCAAATGAACCTGGGTTTGAATCCCAGCTTCGCCACTTAGCTAGCTAGGTGACCCTGGACAAGTTCCTTGGCCACGCCCAGCTTCGCTTCCTCATCTGCAAAATGGAGATAGCAGTCCCTGTGTCAGGGACAGTTCTGAGGATGACAGGAGCTGAAATCCACGAGGTATGTGGCCTGCAGTGAGTGCTCAGCCATGCTGGTAATTGTTGTTGCTGTTCTGGCCTCATACCCTGACGGCCTCAACTCCTGTCGAGCCCTTCCAGTGATGTGTCTCATCTGGGAACCGTCAGGACTTGTGCAGACAATGCATACAGACCCAGGTGATTGGCATTTGTTGATATAGGACTGCCTCTACATATCAGGAAGTGTGGCTTTTGAAAACTCCAGCTACACAGGATGCTATGATAACTTGTAATTCAGTTAAAAAAAAAATTCTTCTGACCCCCTGACAGCCGTCACAGCACAGGGAACTAGTACCTGCTGGCGCCCTATCCCATGGGTGGCCCTGCCCCACAAACCATCATCTTTTATACCTTTGTGCTGTGCACATGCTGTTCCCCTAACCTGTCATGCTCTTCCCCAAATTCTCCATCTTGAGAACCATGACTTTGACAGGAAGCAGCTTGAACGTCATCTACCACAGAGCATGGCAGCCTCTCGTGTGCTGCCTGGGGTGTCCCTCCTCACACTCTCCACCTTTCAGACTCCAACTCGGATGGCACCTCCTCTGTGACGTTCTTGGGGACCCACAGGCAGAGGTTGACAGCTCTTTGTGCGTCTCTATCTGCAACCCGTCACACACTGCACTGCAACTCCCTCCTGGGTCTCTGCTCATCCTTGTCTGATTTTCACCTTCAATGTACCCTGTGTCGCCCTTACTCAGAACGAGTTGGGGCCAGCTCCGTTTCCCTCACCTTCGTCAGTCCTGTCACACAGTCATTGCAGCGGCTTCGGCTTGGAGCAGGAGACGAAAGCCGGGGTCCTGCTCACCTTCCTGTGCCCCATCCAAGCCTGCAGCGCCCCCAGACCTGGCATTCTGCACCTCCTTCCAGCAGCCACCCCGCTAGCGTCAACAGTGGGAAGAGTCTCATCAGTTTATTCTAAGAAGTATTAAATTCCAGATAATTCTCCCCTCAACACATGGAATTTGATGGGCTCCCTGAATAAACTCAAATACTTGGAAATTGCAGATCTATTTGGTCACTTAATGCAGTTTTGCCAAGTGCCTGTGTTGGACACTGGAGAAATAGGCTTGAAAAATGCAGCCATGGTGCCAGATCAGCATCTGGGGGGCCGGAAGTCAGAGCTGTCCCTCTGTACCTTGGGGTTCTGGTGGCACTCAGGCCAGGCTGAAAGGTGAGGCCCTCTCCCCGCCACACCCCACCCTGGCCCTGGTCTGGCTACAGCACATGCCATCACTCGGTGAGTGTCACAGTAGCTCTGCGGGCAGTGGCAGGACTGAAAGGGTGACAGCTTTTTAGCCACAGAAAAGCTGGCTTGTGAATGCCTTTCATGGAGCAGAGTTATAAGGAGACAGAAGTGACATCTGAAAAGCCTTCTGAGCAAGTCTTCTTGGCACGTTCACCCGAGTCAAGCCCAAACAAAAGGCTCTTGATGCTGTTTCTTCCGCACGAGTCACGAAAAGCTTCAGACTGAGGCCGGGCAGTTTCTGCCTCTACACTTCAGAGACCGTAAAGAATGAGGACTGGCTGGGGGAAGTTGTGGCTCCATCACTGAGCCAGCCTCTGCCCCCTGGAATTGGGCGTGCCTGTGCAGCATGTGGTCTTAATTCCCCCCAGCCCCCCGCAGAGGCTCCTGTGTGGCAGAGGGTGCCCTCGGGGCACGGGAGCAGGCCTCCCACACCCTCCTCCTCCACCGTGGGGACCAGGACCAGGACTTGCAGACCCTCATCTGGACCTTTCCCCTTGGTGACAGTTTGCCCCACTTCTGACCTCCAGGGACCCAAGGTAGATTCTGCCCCTTCCCCAGACCCTAAGCACCCCCTCTCTGCCAAGCTGGATACAGGGCTTTGGGGAACAGTGACAAAGGAAGAAACAATTGTTGCTCCCAGGAGAGGCTCCCTCACGCTGAGGGTGATCACTGGTGAGTAGCCTGGGCTGTCTGGAGTCCGGGCCCTGGGTGGGAAGAGGCCTTGGATGCCATGCTGAGGAATTTGCTCTTTGTTATAAGGTCAGCAAAGGTTTTGAGGGAGAGAGGGATAGCGTCAGATTTGTGCTTTAGAAAGGTCATTACTGCCAATGGTCGGGGAAGGATTAGAGGTGAGACTGAGGAGGGAGCCTCTTGGGAGGCAGTGATAAGGCCAGGATGGGTTGGTGAGATGTTTGGGGAGAAGTGACATTAGGGGGCTGGTGTAGGGATAAGTGAGGGGAAGGGGTAAAAATGGATCCCCAGATTCTGTTTGGGGCAGCTGAGGAGATGGTGGCACCACTTTCTAACCTGGAGAACACAGGGGGAGAGCAAGTTTGGGGGCAGCTCTTGAGATCATTTGGGGAAATGCTGACCTTAAAGTTCCTGTGAAGCATCTGGTGGAGATGTGGAACACCAGGGTCCTTAGTTTTTCTTTTCCCCAATATCTTTCTTTTATAAACAGCATTCGTATGAACAATATCCTTATAAATAAGTCTTTATACAGTTCTTTGACAATTTCCTCATGTCTCTGACACAATGGAAGAAATTTTTTCTTGATATACTGATTTGTTATTTATCCCTGTTTATCCCTCTTTATCCCTAGACTTCTCAGCTTGAAAACTCTTTGCCTAAACTTCCTTCCTACTCCTTCCCCGATTATTTATCTTATAAGCATTACCATATACTGGATACCATGCTGGGTACTAAGGATGCAGAATAATAAATAAACCCTACCCTAGAATTTGAATCTCTAGAGGGAGTCAGACATGAAAACAAAAATGTACTATGGCATAAATGAAAATATAGGATGCTGTGAATATACAGAAAAAAGACACCAAATTAAATTGGAGAGGTCAGAGAAGGCTTTTTTTCCTAAGGTGAATTTCTGGTTTCACTCCTCTCCTACCATTATTATTTACAATACCTCTTGATTGTCATTCTAAAAATCTGCTTGTAGCATTTAAACACCAGAGACTATTTTTTCTCATTGGTTCATTGGTGAGTGGTGACTCACCATCATTCAGCTGAAAACTTTTCTTTCCTTTTTATTGTTTTGTATTTGGCAGGGGTGAGTATTCCAGTTGTCAGTGGTTAGGTTAGATCACGTCATTAGCTCCCCCAAAATATGTGGCCTGTGGCCCTGAAAGGTTCATGGGCCCCTCAAAGCCACACCCAACCAGAACCCAAGAGCTGTACCTTTTCCTGATCTCCTGACCTCTTCTGGAATCCTCGCTGTTTGCTCAGCACCCCGTATTTTCTCATCAGTGCCTGCTCTCAGAGATACCCAGGTGAGGACGTGCCCAGCAGCCTGGGCAAAATGCCTGGGAAGTTCCTGTCCCTCTGGTGCTGTGAGCCTGTAGCCCTGGGAGGGCATGTGACAGAGAACACCTGGAGAAGCCATCTTCTTTGTGTGAAGTGGTCAGAGAAGGATTTTTGAAAGAAGTGTTATTTTATCCAACTGTTAAAGATTGCATAGAAATTAGGCAACTGAAAAATGATAGGGCAGGTGTTCCAGACAAGGGACTGCACAAACTAATAGCGTGAGATACTCAAGGATATTCAGAGAACTGCAAGTGATTTGGCACGTTTGGGGCACATGTTACATCCCAGAATGCTGGAGACAAGGCTGGAGACGTCATCCAGGCCTAGGGCCAGGGCCAAGGAGACCTTACAAGTCCTACTAAAAGGATTCTGATTCTATCCTGAAGGACACCAGGGAATTATTGACATGTTTCAGACAAGGAGGTAAGAGAATGCCGTGATCAGATTTGCTACTTGGAGAGATTGCTTTAACCCAACAGGGAAGATGCATTGGAGGAGGGAACTTGGAAACATGAAGATGGGTTAGGAGACCGCTGCAGTAGCTGCTGAAGGCAATCCCATGGGGACGGAGATTAGAAGCTATTTGAGGAACACTAAGGAAATAGAATCAACGTGTCCCTCCTCTCCTCCCAGAACATCTTGTGTGGCCGTTCTCCCACCACTACCACATCTGATCATGACACTGTTGTCTGTCTCCCCCTCCAGGACGGGAGCGTATATGCCTCTTTGTGGCCAACCCTAGCACCTAATAGCCCCTGGCACTGATTAGGTGGTCAGTAAGTACTTATCAAGCCTGCTGAATTGATTTGGCGATTAACTGAGTATGGAAGACTGGGGAGAGGGAAAAATCTGGAATGACTTCTAAGTTTCTGGCTTTGAAGGTAGGAAAAATGGGAATGCCGTTCATTTAGATAGGGAACCCAAGAAGAAGAGCAGTTGTTTCTGGTTTTAGACTTCTGGCTTTTGTTAGGAGAAGAGGAAAGGGCAGAGATCACAAATTTGGTTGTGGACGTAATGAGGCTGAAATACCTCCAGGACACTTAAGGAGAGATGTGGAATAATTATTTACATGTGTGAGTCTGGAGTCCAGGAGGAGAGGTCAGATCCAGAGATGATGCATTGGGAACTCTCAGAGTGTAGATGGAGTTTGGGCAGTGGATGAGGTAGTGTAGGGCAAGTGTGTAGACCGGGTCCTCATCTGGCAGCTTGCAACCTGAAGTAGACATGCTTTGTGTAGCTGGCATAGTGTTTTCAAATCATGTGAATACTTTTAGGCAGTGTGTCCACTCTGGCTTGCCACTCCCCGCCACTTCTTGTTGTCTTAACATCTGGCCCAATTAACATATTTGTAGTACCTTCTGGGCTCCAGTAGGCATTTGAACTTACAATTTTTGGAGGAAGAAGAAGAAAACAGAAGGATACAACTCTGAGGAATACTAACTGATAAGGGCTGAATAGGAGGAAGAAATAATGAAGGAGAATGGGGAAGAATTGCCAGAGAGACTAGAGGAAGTCATGAAATCAATATTTTGTTCACTTGAAAATTATGGGAAGCAAAGTGTCATAAAGTATAAAATGCGGATTTCATTTGATCCAGCAATTCCACTTCTCAGTATTTAACATAAGGAAACAATCACATCTGTGCACACAAGTTTGGGTAATATGATGCTTGTTGCAGCACATTTATATTAGCAGAAAATTGGAAAGAACATACACGTCTCTTAGTTGAGAATGATTAAGTAAATATAGGAAGTCCATGTGAAGAAATATATGTAGTCATAAAAAATGATGCCAGACTTATTTCCTGACGTGACCCCACAGTTTATTTTTTCAGTTTTTCGAAAGCTAGTTATGGAACAGTACATATCAGATCATTCCGTTTATGTTAAATGTCTTGTTATAGAAGGAAATGTCTGGAAGCCTTCATACACAAATTACAAGAAGTTCCCAAAAGCTAAATCTAGTAGACCTTTCTTTGGCTTCTGTGTCTCCGACCTTTCTGTGGTTTTTGACATTGTTAACCTTTCTTGGCTTCTGCTCCTTGTCGTCATTCCCTGACCTTTGTCCCAGAGGCTGGTGATCAGGACTGAAAAGTGGCACTCAATCCTGGGAGAACCCTTCGAAACTGGTAGCTTGCTTATATACGAGACACACCCAAAGCAGGGCACTTACTGAGCAATTCTATGGAAAGGAGCAGTTAGGGACAGTATTTCCCTGGTCCTTAGTCCCTCCAAGTCTACATAACTTTCTGGAATACAGCCCTTCCCAGGGTCTCTGGGTACAAGTTTCCTCTCCTCACCCACATCCCCCGCCCTCTAGCAGAATTGCCTGGCTATCCCCTTTCTCCCACGCCTTCTGTTCAATCAAGGGGTTATTTTTAACAGCGTTGTGTATACCCTGCTTAAATCCTGGCAAAACACCAGAGCTTTGGAATAGACACCAAGATGGAAATATTCTCCCACAGCCTCCCCCCTTTCTAAAATTTTTCCTTTTAAAGAGAGAAAACTAGTCTTCTAAATTGTAGACAGCCCTACTAAGAAAGTCCCTGGACACTAGCACTGAGTGACTAAACTCGCAGCCTTGGCCACAGAGGTTGGACTGGAGACGGGACCTGCTGCCACTTTGGGCCCAACTTCAGCCCAGGGGAGCCCAGGAGGAGATGGTTCCTGCCACTTCCCTGGGCTTGGTGGGCCTAGAACCCCTTGTCTCAGAATGGTGGAGATTACCTAGTCCACTCCCTATTCCCAATAGCCAGAGGCTCTGAACTTCCAGAAGCAGCCTGTCCCCTTGAGGATACTCAGTAACTGGTAAGTTTTAACTGGGAAAAGCCAATATCTGCCTGTCTGTAACTTCCACCTGTGGCCCTGCCTCCACCTGCCAGAGCCACACACAACAAGTCTAACCCCTCCTCTCTCTCCGATGCTCAGAGATTTGAGGCTGGCAATCAGGTGCCCTCAAGTCCTCTCTAGCCAGACATCTCTGCCCTCATGAGGTCTTGTAAGGCCCCTGCCTGTCATGGCGGTTCTCTTCTCTGGGCCGGTTCCCTTTAGGAGGTGCCCAGAGTAGAGTTTATGCTTGCCCAGAGGTGGCCTGCCCGGCAGAAAGGATGCATCTCCCCATTTCCACAGCTCCTCATAGTGGCCGACACCCAGAGACACTACTTTAGTGGTCATGGCACCTTGACCATAAGCCTCTTCTTGACGTGCTGCTGCCAAGTCCCCACCCCCTTTCTACTCAGCATGCGTGATGGAATGTATGGGCCCAAACCAGGCCTGGCCATTGTAGCTGCCTATCTGGAGCGTTTTCAGTCCTCCATGGACCTCCAACATGAGCTGTTTCTTTCCTTTCTATTTGTCTTTCATAGATTTGATGACCAGCCATTCTATCCTTGTCCAAACAGTAGACATAAAAACAGTGACCAAGTTTGGGATTAACAGATACACTCCACTATATATAAAATGAACAACAAGGACGTACTGTACAGCACAGGGAACTATATTCAGTTTCTTGTAATAAGCTATAACGGAAAAAAATCTGAAAGAAAAAATGTATGTATGTGTATGTATAGCTGAATCTCTTTGCTGTGCACCTGAAACTAACATTGTAAATCAACGGCACTTCAATAAAAAATAAAATTAAAAAAACAAAAACAAACAAACAAACAAACAAAAACAGTGACCAAGGTAAGCCTAGAGCAGAATCTGCCACTGACCTGGTAGGTGTGAGCAGAACTAGTCACCAGCTACCAAGCTCTCAAACCACCTTGCCATCTCACCCACGTTGCTATCTATCCCTCATCCCTTGGAGAATCTACCTGAAAGGGCATTTGCCACTTGCTCTTCCAGGACCTTGTCACAGGCGAACTTGTGTCTGAGAGCTCCATGCACAGGACTCCTCCTTTAAGACTGCAGACTCCTAGAAGGAGCACCGACTTGGAAATCAGGAACCTCAGCTTTCAGACCTGGCTCGGCACCTTCTCACTTTGAACAAATCACTTAGAAAGTCTTTGAACCTCCATTTAGTCATCTGTAAATTAGGGGAAACGTAGTCCCTGCTTACTTCAAATGGCTTTTGTGAAGCTAAAAGGATTATGGTATAATGAGAAACAGTAGGTAAGAGTAAGATGATGATAAACACTTACTGAAAACCCACCAGTGTGTAAGCACCATGAGTGACACAAACAGGAGTCACAGAAGCCCTGCTGAATTTTGATCCAGCAGGAGGTTTGGGTTTGCCACAGCCCATCGCGACCCCAGGCCATGCCCTGAGCAAGGGAGCTAGAACCCGGGGGCAGGAGAAGTCAGGACTTAGGGACCCGAGACCGGGCAGGGTAGGAGCTGCCCAGGAGGGTCTGAAATCAAGCTGAGAACAGCCTGCCTTCACTAGCTGGGTCCAGTGTCAGGACACGTATTGAGAAGCGGCTTGAAACCTGTGGAGGCAAGTGAGGAATAGGAGCTTAGAGGTTGGAACTAGAGATGAAGTCCTTGGCGAGAGCCGTGTCTCCCGAGTGGTCGGAGTGGAAGCAGCTGACATCAAGCTGCATCACAAGACAAGGGTCTGTGGTCACCGCACGGGGACTGTTCCTGGAGAGCGTGCCTGTGAAGGGAGAAGGACGGTGGGCTTGAGGCTGGGGCCGGTGCAGCCATGAGGGTGAAGTGGGTGTGCGGACCACCAACAGGAGGGACCCTGGACACCGAGGGGAAAGGTGGAAATGAGGGTGGGATAAATGATACGACAAGGTCCCCGAGGTCAGTGAGGAGAGGGAGTGGCCTTTGCTCTAAGAGGGAGACTTCATTCCACAGGACGGCAGAGTGGTGGAAACACACGTGGGCTTGCACATGCAGCATAAGGGTGAAGGAAGTCCCTTCTGGTGGCTTTTGTCTTCTCTGGGAAGCAGAGATGGGACCAGGTGCTGACCACGAAGGGCAGGTGTCAGGAGAGAAGGCTGAGAAGAGTGGAGAGCATCTGTGAGGCCCCGTGGAGTCCTCAACGGGAGCGGCTGCTTACTAGGGCAGCCCCGGGCTGGCGGCAGCGAAGCAGGCCAGGTGGGAGGCCAGGACTCGGAGCAGCGCCAGCTTATGTGCTTGGGTGCATTTCCTACGACAGGCTTAGCCATCCAAGCATGGGGGCGAGGGTTCTAGAAGAAGTAATGCCAGACAGAAATCTTGGCCTAGGTTGATTGTGTTTCTGTGGGGACTCGTCTGTGGGAAACAGCCCCTGTTCCTAAAGTGCGGAGAAAGGTGCCAGGAGTTGGTGTCGGGACAGGACTCAGGCTGCTCCAGAAGGGAGCAGCATGGCCAGAACAGACTGTGCCAGGTGAGTGGCTGGCCAGGGACAGTCCCTGCACGTGGAGACAGCAGTGGTCTCTGGTGGACTGAGCGCCCTAGCCTTCCTGGGATGCAGTGGCCTGGCAGGTGGTACACTGAGCGTGGAGGGCCCAGGAGAGCCACGGTGGGGATTCTGGAGAAGGAGGCGACAAAGACAGCCAGGCTGTGCTGCTGTATGGATCCATGAGGCCAAGACGTGAGCCCACAGGGGAGGGCCGTCCGGGCTGTGTCTGGGGTGTGAGGGAGAGGCTGGGGTATGAGGCACAACAGCCCCTGGGCCCTTGATCCAAGGGCGTGGTCTGAGGACAGGACTTGGGAACGTCTCACTCAGTCACTCTGCAGGCTTTAGCTTCCTGGGTTAAATAGAGGTGGTTCACGTCTAACCAAAGAAACCAACGTCTGGGAGCAGGGCCGAGCCTGGCCCGGGCTGAGGGAGTTCTTGGGGGCTGCTGCCGGCTGCTGGTAGGGCAGTTACTGCCATCAGCCCTGCCTCTGACCTGGCACTCCCTGTGGGGAGGGAGGGCACGGCTGAGACCAAAACTGGGAGGGAATGGGGCGAAGGAAACCGACAGTTGTTGAGCAACGTGGTGTGCAGGAACTTTGCATGCCCCGTGTCATTCCATCGTCACAATAGTCTGTGAGGTGGAGTGGTATTGGCCCCGTTTTACATTCATTTCATTCAGCAAGTATTCATTGAGTGCCTGCCAAGTGTCGGGAGCTTCTCTAGGTGCTGGAGGTACAGCAGTGAGCAGAAGAGAACATCCCCGCCTTTGCAGCACTCATGTTCTGATGCGGAGCGGGCCAAAAAACCGCTGATACATAAACAAAATGTATATAGTATGTTAGATAGCAGAGATGCTAGAGAAAAATACAGCAGGAATGGGGAACCAAAAGTCAGGGAGGGGTTGCCGTGTTAGACGGGGTGACTGGGAAAGGTGACATTTCAGTAAAAACCTGAAAGAAGTTAGGGAGGGGCCGTGCCGATCATCTGGGGGAATAGCCTTCCAGGCAGGGGAAACAGTGCAAAAGTGCTGAGGTGGATGGGATCCAAAAACAGGAAAGAGGCCTGTGTTGCTGGAGGGGGAAATAAGAGACGAAGTCAGAGCATTAAGAGAAGTCGACAGCATGGGGAGGGGACATTGTGGGTCATCCTAAGCATGGGGGATTCTGAGCAGAGGAGTAACTTTGGTTTTAAAGGATCCCTCTGGCTGCCTGGATAAGAAGAGACCGTTGTGAGGCAGGGAGTCCAATTAGGAGGCTGCCGTAATAACCTACAAGAGAGACAATGGTGACTCGGACCACGGTGGGAGCAGCGGCGGTGGTAAGAAATTGTTGCGTTCAGGATATATTCTCAAGGGAGAGCTGACGGGTTTGCTGACAGCTCGGACGCGGGGACGAGAGAAAGAGGGTGACTGACATCAGGTCTTTAGCCTAAGCAGCTGGAAGAATGAAGGTGCCGTTTATCCAGATGGAGAAATGCTTGCAAGAAAAGCAGGTTTTAGGGGGAGTGGGAGGAACTCAAGCTTAAATATGCAAAGTTTGAGATGCTGCTTAGATAGTGGAGATACCGAGATGGCAGGGGAATATCCAAGCCTGGCATTCAAGGGAGTGGTCCAGGCTCTGAAAGCAGCAGAGATTGTCATATAAGTGAATGTATATGGAGAGAGGAGGCCAGGGCTGAGCCCTCCGGCATAGAACATTTAGTGGTGCCGAGAATGAGGAGGAACGCCCAGTGTGATGGCAGGAAAACCTGAAAATTGTGGTATTCTGGAAGCCAAATTAAGCAAGTATACCAAGGGGAGTAATTAACTATGTAACATGTTACTGGTAGGTAGGGTGATTGTATAAGTTACTGTCCAAACTAGGACACTGTTGAGAGTGAAAGTGGATGTTTTTAATAGTTACTCCAGGGTAAAGACACATAAACCAAGATCATCCCACGGAAATCAGAATGTTGTCTGATAGGTCAATAAGAACTGACCATTATATTTAGCAACATGAAGGTAACTGGTGACCTTAAAGGACCAGTTTAGGAGTCACTAGAATGGATTCAAGAGAGGCGAGAGATCAGGAATGGCGAGTGTAATAGCTCTTTCAGGGTGTGTTTCAGTAAAGAGAAAAAAAGAAATGCATGGTAACTGAATCTAGGTGGTCTTACTATTCTTTCAACTTTTCTGTATGTTTGATTTTTTTTGATAATACAGAGTTGGAAAAGTGAAAGTGTTAAAGCGTTTAAAAATATTTTTATAATATGGGAAAAATAACATATTTGGATGCTAATGGGAAGGGATAGGGTCTAGGGAACAGAAATTGGCCGTAGTCGCGAGTGTACACGCTCCAAACAGAAAAGAAAGTAGAGAAGGGAGGCAAAGGGTGGTGCAGAGCCTGTGGGAGTTCTGCTTGTTTCAGATATTTCAGTGCAGTGGTGAGCAAAGTCATCTGCTGAGAATAAGAATGAGGGAGGAGGTGTTGGAAATGCGAAGTCAGAATAAGAAGCGTGAATAGTTATTTAGGGAAATGAGAGAGTAACAGGACTAGTAGCATGTAGTATGTTTGCCAGGCAGTTTAAGGGCCTTACTCACTTGAATTTTTTTTCAAGAATTTTTTCCCCATCTTTATTGAGACTTTTTTTTAAATCGAGGTGTAATTGACATACAAGATTATATTAGTTTCAGGTTATAACATAATGATTCCATATTTGTATATACTGCAAACTGATGACCACAATAAGTCCAGTTAACATCCATCACCACACAATTACAGAATTTTTTTCTTGTAGTGAGAACTTTTAAGATTTACTGTCTAGCAACTTTCAAATATGCAATACAGTTTTATTAACTGTAGTCACCATGGTATACATTACATTTTATAATTGAAATTTTGTAACTTTTGACCTCCTTCATCCATTTTGCCTGCCCCACAACCCCACCCCCCACCTTTGGTAACCATCAGTCTGTTCTCTGTGTCTATGAACTTGGGTTTTTTTGTTTGTTTGTTTTAGATTCTACATAAAAGTGAGATCACATGGTTTTTGCATTTTCTTTGTCTTGACTTATTTCACTTAGCATAATGCCTTAAAGATCTATGTTGTCAAAAATGGCAAGATTTAATTCTTTTTTATGACTAAATAATATTCCATTGTGTGTGTGTGTGTCTGTGTGTAGATCACATTTTCTTTATCCATTTATCCATCGATGGACACTTAGGTTGTTTCCATATCTTTATCTCACTTGAATTTAAGGCAAGACAAACCATTAGCCTGTGAGGCTCAGAAAATAATGTTTCCTGTAGCTTCTGTAACAAATTATTCTCTCATAGCCCTGGAAGCCAGAAGTCTGAAATCAGCATCCCTGGGCTGAAATCAAGGCACCAGCAGGGCAGCATTCCCTTTAGATCCTCTGGGAGATTGTCAGTTCCTTGCCTCTTCCAGCTCCTGGTGGCTGCTGGCATTCCTTGGCTTGTGGCCACATCACTTCAGTCTCTGTCCCTGTGGTCACATTGCCTTTTCTTCTTACATACAGAAGCCTTCCACTGCCTCTGTCTCCTAAAGACATTCGTGAATGCATGATCCAGGATAATCTCATCTCAATATTCCACCTTTATGTGGTACAGCCACTGTGGAGAACAGTATGGAGGTTCCCTAAAAAACTAAAAATAGAGTTACCATATGATCCAGCAATCCTACTCCTGGACATATATCTGGAAAAGATAAAAACTCTTAATTCGCACCCCAGTGTTCATAGCAGCACTATTTACAATAGCCAAAACTTGGAAGCAACCTAAATGCCCTTCGACAGATAAATGGATAAAGAAGTTGTGGTGTATATATATAATGGAATATTACTCAGCCATAAAAAGGAATGAAATAATGCCATTTGCAGCAACATGGATAGACCTAGAGATGATCATACTAAGTGAAGTAAGTCAGACAAAGACAAATCTCATATGATATCACTTATATGTAGAATCTAAAAAAATGCACATGAACTTATTTATAAAACAGAAACAGACTTATAGACATAGAAAACAAACTTATATGGGGAAGGATAATTTAGGAGTTTGGAATTAAAAGATACACACTACTATATATAAAATAGATGAACAACAGAGACCTACTATATAGCACTATGTTTGACACCTTGTAATAACCTATAAAAATAATCCAAAAAAGTATATCTGAATCACTTTGCTGTAAACCTGAAACTAGCACAACATTGTAAAGCAACTATAGTTCAATTAAAAAAAGATCCTACCTTTATGAAGTTTATAGTATAACAGAGAAACACCGACAATAAACAACTTATAAGTAAATTATTTAGTAAATTAGAACAAGCTAAATACTGTGGGGATGGGGGAGTAAGAGTATGGCAAAGTGACAGGTTGAGTGCTAAACAGAGCAGTCAGGATTCACCTCAGGGGAAAGGTGGAACTTGAATAAAGACTGGAAGGATATGTGGGAGCGAGCCAGACACATATCTGGAGGAGAATGTTCTGGACAAAGGATACAGCTCAAGACAAGGCCCCAAGGCAGCAGGGAGTATGGCTGTGGCGGAGGGAGCAGAGGGTGGGCAGTAGGACATGGAGATAGAGAGGAAATGGAGGAGGGGGGTGTCAGGGATCACGGTGGCCTTGGCCACTGTACAGCCTTCACCCTTTCCTCTGACTGAGACAGGAAGACATTGCACATCAGGAGAGACTGATCTTCAATAGATAAATGGACACTTCCTCACTTTTATCAAGAGGGAAGGAGAAGAAAGTGGGGCAGATACAAGTGGTTTTGTAGATTTAGTGAGAGACAGATCTGTGACTTCACTTCACAAATATCTATTCAGCACCTACTATGCTAGACATAGTTCTAGGTGCTGGGGGATATGACTGAACAAGAGAGGCAGACCCCTCATCACAGAGCTTGCTTTCTCCAATTATAATAAACCAGTACACATGAGAGAGAGTCAGCAATTGGGCAAGACAATTTTAAATGGTGCTAAGTGTTTATGAAGAAAATAAAATAAACATAAGTGATAGAGACAGAAGGAAACCCACCTTCAACAGAGGAATCAGGGAAGACTTCTTGGAGGAGGTGACATTTGAACAGAGATTTGAATGAACATGAAAACCCAGGCTTGGGAAGGTCCAGAGGGGTTCTAGAAAGATCTAGGGGCAGAAAAATGTAGTGTTGAAGGACTGACCAGAAGGAGGAGGGGAGTCGGGGGGAGGACCTGAAGTGAGGCACGAGGCAGGTGGGGTTTAGTCATTGTGACCACAGTGTGGTGTTGCCCAGAGGGCAGTGGGGAGGTTTGGGGCAGAGGAATGGCACCACGTGGTTGTTGACTGAGAACCCTTCCTGGCTTATCTAGGGAATAGAATGAGGTGCAAGAGTGGAAGCTGTTCACTGACCATTGCAGCATTGGAAAGGTGATGGCTTGGACTTGGGTGGAGACAGCGATAAGTGGATGGATTTACAATATGTTTAGGGAGTAACAGGATTTGCTGATGACCCGGGTGAGAGGCAGCCGAGAAAGAGAAATGAGTCAAGAATGACTCAGAGGGATACTGCCCAATCGGCAAGAGAGAGGATTATTTGTAAAAAAAAAAGGGGGGGGGTTCTGTTTGTAGATTGTGACAATCCCAGGCAAATGGGACTAAAAAAGAAAAGAATGATCCTAGGTTTTGCTTGATTGACTATGGGAGCCTGGCCTTGCCGTCCTCAACCATCACAGCCAGAACCAGCACCTCTCCACGATGGTCCTAGGCACCGTTTGTATTCCCACAATTTCTTTGAGTTCTATCACACTCCTGCAATTTCAACTCACCCTCGAACATCAGTGCCCAAACTTGGTGAAATCTCTCCAGCCACCTTTTCTGCTTCCTCTTCTGCTTCTGCTTCTGGGCTGCTGAACTGTTAACAGAGACACGCAGACACACGTATTGGCCCCGCCGTGGTGTCGTGGGCTACAGCCTCTGCCAGTGCTCAGCAATCCTGGCCCTGGTTGGCTTACCACAGTGACTGTTCCAAACCTCTACCATTCATTGGTTACTGCAGCCTACACCTTCCCACCCACAATCCCTAACCCCAGAGATACCCCCAGAGAAATGGGACTATCTGGTGAGCATTCTCAGGTTCCCCCACCTCTCAGTGCACCTACCAAAGTAGCCACCCACACATCCTCCCCCGTTCCCCAGGAAGAAGGCATCCTGCCTTCTTGTGTTCCCCGCCTCGTATTCTGCATCCCATCCCCTTCTGGTCCTCAGGACCTCACTCTGCTGTCGCCCCTGTGTCCTGCACCCCACCTCTTCTCTGCCATCTCCTTCCCACAATACAAACATGCTCAATTCTTCCCTCTCCCACTATGCTCGCCAGCTACTGTTCCATTTCTGTCCTCTCCTCCACGACCACGTTTCTGGAGACATTGCCCCTTGTCTCTTGAACACTTTCTCACGTCTCTCCCTGCTCATCCCCCTGCAGTCCGGTTCTGCCCTCTCTCTCTCCCTGATAGTGCACTTCCGTGTATCCATGGCAATGAGATAAATAAAAATAAGGATGTAAATTGTGCCGATCCCTGAGGCCCTTGTGGGGATGAAGTAAGATGATGTGCATGAGCACTTAGAACAGTGTGTAGGACATTGAAATTGAAAGAGCTCGGTAGCTGTCACTTGTTGCTGTTACCGTTGCTACTGTAGCGGTATGTTTCACATTTGCCTCTGTGTGTATCATATGTTTCACCATGGCTGCCTCACTCATTATCTGCGAAGCAGGGACTCTGAGCTGTTTGTTGTCATGTTCCCAATGACTAGCGCAATGCCCAGGATGAGCTAAGTTCAGCACATATTGGAGAGACGGAGCGGGGCACTGGGGGTGGGATTGTGTCCTTGGGCTCTGGGTTTTGTGGCCTCCGAAGACAGTCTGACCATCGTCCGGGCTCTCGCTGGGGGAGGCACACTTGCCCCCCATAGCAGCTTCTCAGCTCATAGTCCTGTCCTCACCTCCCATGCTGCCCTCCCCTAACCAGGAAGTCCAGGCCCCTGTCCTTCCTCCCTTGTCCTCACTGGGTACTGGCTGTCAGCAGAGCCAGCGGGAGCCCTGTCAGCAGGAGCCCAGGCACTGCCCCCTCGAGGGCCTCGGGCTCCGCCTCCCCTCCCCTCCTTCAGCACAGGCCTCCCTGCCTGTCATATGTGTCACGCATGTGGCTCCAGCCTGTCTGGACAAGATGCAGCCAGGGTCCCTAAGCAGGCGGAGGGGCAACAGCGGGCAGGATTTCAGATGAAGAGGGGCCGGCTAGGAAACAGTAGAGACATGAGAAAGCCCAGCCCTCAGAGCAGGGAGATGAGAGTATCCACGAGGGGCCACGCAAAAGCTGCCCTCAGATCTACACAGGCGAGCAGCACCTCGGCCAGGACTGGCCCGGGAAGAGCCACACCGTGGAGCCTGTCACCCCGAGCCCTCCCCCCTCTTCCACCAGCGGTCATTTACTGAGCACCTGCTGCGCAGCTGTGTGCTGGGGTGGGAACGGCCGGGAGTGTGCAGTCAGTGCCACGAGCAGGGCACGGAAACAGCAGGGACCTGGAGGCTCGTCAGCCCCACGTGGCTCAGGGAAGGCCCTACCTGTGGGGAGACAGGGCAGAAATTCAGCCTGTGAGTGAGAAGGGGAAGAGAACTCCAGGCCAAGGAAACAGCAAGTGGAAAGGCATGGAGGTGTTAAAGAGCCGGGCAGGTTCTAGAGTCTGTAAGTAGCTGGATCTGGTGAGAGCTTCGGGAAGGGGCGGAGAAGAGGAGGTATCTGAGGCAGGGAGGTAGACACAGGACAGTCAGATCACAGGCTTTGTAAACCACACAAAAGAGCTTACACTGTATCCTCTAGTAGCTGTTGTAGTTGGTAGAAACCCATGTCAAACTAATTTAAGCAAAAAGGAAATGTATGGATTTACGTAACTGTTAAGATCAGGGCTGAACTATCTCCAGGCCCCCCCGAAACTAGGACTCAGGCAGTGCCTTTCCCCCCCCTTCTTGGCGCTGTCTTCCTCTAGGCTTGACTGTGTGTAGACAGTTCCCCTGTGGAGTCACAGAAGGTGGTTCTGGCGGTTCTAGGCCCAGGCTCCGCAGATTTTTTTTCTCAAGGGTCCAGATGGTAAATTTTTCAGCTTTGCAGGCCAAATATTCTCTGTCACAACTACTCAAGTCTGCTATTACAGCATGAAAGCAACCATAGACACTAGGTAAATGAATGAGTGTATCTGTGTTTTAATAAAACTTTATTGAAACAGGCAGCTGGCCCTGGGCCAAAGTTTGCGCAAGCCCTGTTCTAGGCTTACGTGGTCTTTATAGCTCACTATCTTGGAAGAGAAGAGAGACTCCTACATCCCCCAGTGTCCACGCGTTAAATCCCAGAGAAGATTTTGATTCATCCCACTTGGGCAGGTGCCGGTCATTGAGCCAACGCCTGTGGTTCTGATGGTGAAATATCTTGATTGGCCAGCCTGAGCCTTGTGCCCATCCCAGTAGCAGTGGTGGGGTCAGCTCAACTAGGACCGTATGGAATGAAAAGTAGGATGCTTTACAGAAGTGGGGAGGAGTGCAGATTTCCCCTGCAAGGTGCCAACAAGAAAGAGCATGAACTGAGTGCCCCAAATTACCAGTGATGATCCAGCTTGAAATTGGTCCTGACACAGCCTCAGGGCAGCAGGCCAACCCTGGCAGTGCTGATGCATGCCCTGCCCTGGCCTTTTCCCTCTGTGCAGAGTTTGCACCTCAGCTGCCTTATTTACACTCAGTCAGAATTTCCTTGCCCACTCATTCCTCCTCACACATTGCTGCGCCTGCCTGAGTGGGACTAGGGGGCAGGTCCCTGGGAGTGGGTGTGGGTGGGGGGCTGAAGCTCCTCTGCCCTTGGCAGGCGCTGCTTCCTTCTGGCAACCTTGGCACTCTCTCTCCCCATCTTGAGGGGAAGGTTACTTCTGGTTCTCTTCCCTCCTGTGCCTTTGTCTGCACTCCCCTTCTCTTCGAATACCCTTCCCAAAATGTTCCACGAAGCTCACACTTACTTATCTTTCAAGGCTCAGCTTGGTTTTGTCAACATCTCCTTCAGGATTTTCTGACACACTATCAGAGTAGCTAAAGTAAAAAATAGAGACAACCCCCAATGCTGGCAAGGATGTGAAGGAACCGGATCACTCATGCATGGTTGATGGGATGTGCAATGGCCCAGTCATTTGGAAACAGTGGAAGCTTCTTCAAAAAGTATACTTGTAGAACCATATGACCCCGCAACTGCACCCTTGATATTTATTTCAAAAAGTGAAAACAGATGTTTACAGAGAAACTTGTGCACGAACGTTCATAGTAACTTATGTACAACAGCCCAAAGTGGGGCAATCCGCAAGTCATCCAGTGGGTGACTGGGTCACAGACGGTGTACCTGAATATCAGAATACTACTCAGCCCCGAAAAGGAAGGAGTACTTAATGTACACAACAGTTTTGATGAATCTACAGGGGATTATGCAGAGTGAAAAAGGCCAATTCCCAAAACCTACATATTCTAGGGCTCTATTTCATATTTCTATATAGCACTTCTGAACAAAATTAAAAATTAAAAACCAATTAGTGGTTGCAGGAGTTAGGGGCAGGGAGAGAACACGGGAGAAAGGAGGTGGATGTTGTTATAAAGGTGAAACGTGAAGGATCATTGAGGTGATGGAAGTGATTTATATCCGGACCTCTGTGGTGGATACGAACCTACACATGTGATAATATCACATAGAATTAAACATACACACATAGACACAAATGAACACAAGTAACCCTGGGGAAATCTGAATTTGAAAACGGGGCAATGATTGGATCAGACACTTCACCAAACAAGATACACAGATGACAGATAGCCCTCGGAAGATATTCAGTATCATTAGTCACTAAAGAAATGAAAATTAAAACCATGAGAAGCCACTTCGGGCTGACTGGAATGGCTTTGATGAAAACCTGACATCTCCAGAGCTGATGGGGATGGGCAGCAAGTGGAATTCTCATAAATGGCTGAGGACAATAAAAGGCAGAATCCAGCTTCCACACTCAAAAATAGTTTGCCGGTTTCTTAGACAAGTAAACATATACCTACCCTGAGTTATCAATTCAATTTCCAGGTATTGACCAGGTGAAATAAAGACTTATGTCCACAAAGTACCTGTAACAAGTGTTATAAAGGCTTTATGTGACAAAGAGTGGACACTGGATCCAACTCAAATGAAGGATAAACAAACTGGGCTCATCCGTGCATTGGAATCTGCTCAACAATGGACGTGGAGTGAACTATTAATGCCTACAACAATGTAGACAGATCTCAAGTGCATTATGCCAAGTGAAAGAAGCCAGAATCAAAGGGCTACTGTGTATGATTCCATTTCTGTGGCATTCTGACAAAGACTCAACTGTAGGGACAGACAGCAGATCAATAGTTGGCAGAGGTAGGGGTGGAGAAGGGTCTGACTACAACAGGACCTGGGGAAATCCACTGTTATATATTGTGGTTGTGTGGTGTTTACACCTCTGTATGCATTTATCAATACTCATAAAAATATTTCTTCAAAAAAAAAAAGATTTCCCTACACCCCGAAGTTGGTCCGAGACCTTTGTACCCACGCTGGTTCCAAAACACAGGATGTGCAGACTTATTTTCTTATGATTATTTGTTTACCTATGTCTACCATTAGCTCCTGTAGGGAAGGACCAAAGCTAGTTTACCTTTAGGTCCCCAGCCAGCACTCCGAGCTGGACCAGGCACTGAGTAGGCAAGTAGTCACTGGATGAAGCTGCGTTCTCCAGCTCCATCTAATCCCGCATAGGACTGGGGACAGGAGCTTCGTGCTCATGCTCGGAGCAGTACTGGTTGGTTGTTACCTGCTGTTTGTCTTCTCTGCCTCTTCTCGCAGGACATACCTGTCCTACAGATTTACCACCCTTCCTCCTCAGGCTCCTGCTTGCCATAGGATCCATTCAGGTGGGTCAGCGAGAGAAGTGACAGCAGGATGTAAGCTTGACAAGGCATCAACCAAGTGCTCATCTTGTTTGCTTGGCCATATCCCAAGGTCTCACTGTGCAGGGCCATTTATGTGGGGCTGCCGCAGCGAGATCCCAAACAAGACCAGGTAGATTCTAGAGAACCCGTGTCCCTCCGCTTTGTCTACCTGCCCCTTCCCAGATCAGGTTCTAGGAAGGAGGATCTGTGTGGTTTGGCTTTCACCCATTAGACGACAGTCTCACACTTCTGGGACCAAGGGCTGTGGCTGAATCTAGCAGACTGATGCGCTGTGGCCCCTGGTCTCAGCACCCACCATTGGGCTCTGCCTTCTCTTTGTCTCCTGGGCTGCTTGCGCTTTTCACACGTATTGGGAATAGCGGCTAGAAGGCTGGGTGCCCGACCAAACAGGCACAGATGGAGAGGTGAAGCTGGGTGTTGTCCTAATCCAGCAAACCCACATCTGGAGGCGTCTTTCTCAGCGGGTTGGTGGGAACGACGACGAGACCCCACTGTGGGTCTGCTGGTGCCCACACACAACTACTCCCCTCCCAGGAAATAAAACCCAGTTAGCTGTCCTGCCGGTCTCTGGGCACAGTTTGTTCTGGGCTTCAGGAAATGGTTTAGGAAGATGCACCAGAATTGGAGATATTCACCTTCTACACTGCACCTCAGCCACACTGCTGGGTGTTAAATGAGCTGGAAGATCCCTTTGGGGGGTCCTGGTTTGCCCATCCTGGCTGGCAGACTGGCCATCATAAGAGTCATCATCCTCTCTCAGTCTGTCATCAGGGCAGCCTTGGGGACCTGCGGTCCCAGCCTTGCTGTGAAAGGCACAGGAGTCAGACTCCCTTAGCATGTGCCCTCCTAGAGCCCCAAGTCTCCACCGCGCTACACACTAGGATCCAAGAAGACAAGACGCACAGGTCCCCGTGCAGCTTCCGCCTCCTTCTTCCCCTGTTTCTTCTCACGCACTCACACACACCCTCCTGAAACCTGATCTTAAGGCCCCTTTGCGTGCTGGGGCTCTCAGCAGAGGCAGTGAGCTGGCGGGCTGGGGCCTGTCTACTGTAGCCTGCCACTGCCCCACCCTGCCCTGCCCCCCCAGGGCCAGGGCAAGCAGGTCAGGCATCCCACACCTCCACCAGTCTGGCCAGTTATTCTGCACCTTGAGGGCCACCTCCGCCCTGGCCAGGCCCCCAGACTGGCACTCTGGTCTCTGGGCAGAAGCCCCTGAATTCTCTTCCAGGTGTAGCATGGAGCTCTGCCCAGACCACCTGCACAATTAACACAAACACACACACACACATACAGCACCTCTGTGTGTCACCCCAACCCACTTCCTGTTGTTTATGGCCCCCCGGCTCAGCTTCCAAGGCCTCTGCAGGCACTGAGCCACCTCATGGGGGCTGAACAAAGTGCAGTGGAAATACTAAGAGAAGAATGCAAGTCTACCTGGGGGTGTCAGGAAGGCTGTCCAGAGGAAGTAGCATTTGCACTTAAAGAATGAGAAGGGATTTTCCAGGCAAATGTAGAAGGAAGAGGGCTGGTTGGGGGTGGGTACATTTCAGGCAGAGGGACTGCGTGTGTAAATGCACCAAGAGTGGCATATTTGGGAGCTATAGAGTGCATGGTTGGTGGAACACAACTGGTCTCAGGAGAATGAAATCCAGGTTACATTAGATGGAGGAGTGGATAGGGGATGAGGAAGTTGAGACAATATCCACTGCTCTTTCTCGAAGTTTTGCCACGAAAGGATAGAGAGAGATGGGTAACTTTGGTACATGGTCAGGAAAGTGCTGAGTTTGTTTGTTTGTTTTCACACAGGAGAGACCTCAGCTTGATTGTATACTTAGGCCAAACAGGGATGGGATCCATTCACAGCATGACGGAGGATTAAGCTTTGGTGGGCGAAGGGCTGGGGTTAGGGAGCAAGAGGCTGAAGGAGTTCCTGTCTCGTTGGCTTGGTTTTGTGTGTGAAGTGAGAGAAGAGAAGAGATTCCTGCTTAGATAATGTTGGAAGAGGATAGAGAGTTTATGGAGAGTAGAGAAGGTTTGGAATAGCTACTGAGCAAAGGAAAGGGTCCAACTAAGGCTCAAGTCCATCAGTTTGTAGTGGTACCTAGCAGTCCATGCGTGTGTGTATGTGTGTGTGTGTTTGTGTGTGTGTGTGTGTGTGTTCCCACAGCACTTTGAGTATATAAAATATGAGTGTAGGATCAGATTAATCTCTGATTGGGTTTTGCCTAATGGATGAGACAAAAAGACAATGGAGCAAGAGGACACAGGGTCCTGGCAAGAGAGAAATTGAAGAAATGAATGAGATTCTAGCCAGGAAAGAGATATAACCTGGGAATGAAGAAACTTTTTCAACTAAAACTCAAAACCCAGAAGCAATAAGGGAAAAGATTGATAAATTTGACCACATTAAAAAAATATTGCCCAAAAAAGGGAGGAAAAGAAAGCAAGAAAAGAAAACACCACAAGCCAAGTGAATAAATAAATAAACTCAGAGAGATACTTATAATTGTATCTCAGAGAGTTCATATATTTAATAGATAAAGAGTTTCAAAACAAGAGAAAAGATGGTTAGCTAATGCTGTGGTGGTAATCATATTGCAGTATATGTGTATAAAATCACATGTTGTACACCTTAAACTTACACAATGTTACACATCAGTTATAGTCAGTTATATCTTAATAAAGCTAGGGGGGAAAAAGAAGAAAAAGACCAATAACCCTTTAGAAAAATGGGCAAGAGACATGAACCAAGCTCACGGAAAAAGAACTACAAACGGTTCTTCCATTAATGAGACAAGTGTTCAACCCATTCATAATAAAAAATGCAAATTAAACCCACACTGAGATACTGTTTCTTCCTATCAGACTGGCAAAATTGAAATGTTCAACAGTACATTCTGTTGGTGAGGCTGAGGGTGGAAAGGGCACTTGCATGTGTTGCTGGTGGGTGTTGTGAAACGGTGTGATCTTGGTGGAAAGGAATTTGGCAATATGGAGCAAAATTATATACATGCGCATTTCCCTTTGATCCAGCAAACCCACTTCCAGGAATCTATTCTAAAGATACGTTGGCAAATGGAAAAGATGTATGCATGATGTTATCCCTTGTAATCACTGTGGTGGGACCTACTTTACAAAAGACTAGAAACAACTCAGGGGATGGATTGAATAATGTATGTACATACCATAATGGGGTGTTATCAAGTCTATTACTATCCTACCAGGATCTATTGTAAAGTGGGGAAAAAAATAAAAAAGTGAAACAGGGTATATGTTCCCTTTCTAGTGAATATAGAAGGGAATAGAAGTTCACACAGACATGTTATGTATTTGCTTATATCAAAAAAAGAAACAGCAAAGGAGGCTAAAATAAAAACTAATAAAAATGAACATTATATGGGAATAGAAATAACAGGAGTTGGACACAAATGAAAGTGTGACTTCTCTGAGTATATCTTGTTTATGGATTTAATTTTGGAATTCTAAAAAGGTTCCTATCATCATAAAACAAAATTAAATTAAAATGAGGGATCAGAGAACTCTCAGAAGCAAAACCAAAATGAAACAAATGAACCTAACTATGTATTGTTGATGAAGTAAACTTAGCAGGTTTCTTTCAAAATAATTTTGCAAAAGCAAAGTAATTTGTCTGTACCTCTTGTGGGGTATACCCTAAGGCAAAAAGAACTGCAAAGGAACTTTAAATAATTTTTAGTAGTGATAATGCTAGTAATAATACTGGTGGTGTTATTCTGAAACTATTCTACGTATTTTCTATATGTATCTACATGTATGGATATATTAGGATAAAGCAAATAAATAAAATGTTATTGTCACTATAAACAATGATGTCAGCTTAAGAGAAAAGAGCTATAAATATAAAATCAAATGTTCTCAACGCATTTCTTCATTTGCGTATCTTTGTACATTTGATTTTGGGGGGTCAATTTTTGTCAGGTTACCAGCAGCTTATGGTTTTTGTTCTGTCTATTTGCATAGCAATGTTTGCATACTATTATAAAGTGAAAAAAGTAGTCTATAGAGCAATCTGAAAAACAATATGGGAAAAGGAAGATCAGTATGGATGCATACCAAAAGGTTAATTGTCTGTGTTGTGGGATTCTGGCTGTTCTCTACATATGTGTGTGTGTGTGTGTGTGTGTGTGTGTGTGTGTGTGTGTGTGTGTGTGTGTGTGTGCACGCACATACCTATCTGTATTTTTTTCCAAAACTAACACATATTACAAACGACACCAAAAATAAGGTGTTTCTTTAAGTAAAAATTAACATAATGAGCTTTCTAATCAGCTGGAAAGAAGTGAGGAAGGAGGAGGACAAGGAAAAAAATATGTTGAGACCATTTGGCTAGATCTTAGGCGATTTCACTAGCATATAACATACAGTACATGCTGGGAAGCAGATAAAATCCTGTCCAAGCCTGACTGAGCAACTGCGTAGCTTTTATAAGCATGGTCCTGACACAGGAGAGGTTCTTGCCCCAGGTTTATCCACGGGGACCTCTGGTAAAACATCAAATATATTAATTCACTTAGATTGTGTGTACCAGGCATGAGAAACATGCATGACCCTTGTACACAGAAGGGACGTGTGCTCACTCAGAAGCCCAGAGGAAAGCCACTGTGCAGGAATGGCCTTCCCGTGGTGTCACATGCTGACAGCTTCTTCCCAGCAGCAAGTGATGGGGAGGGAGCAGCACTGAAAGTTTTCGGCCTATTTCAAGTTCACTTCACAATCTCTAATAATGTTAGACCTCCGGGTGATTACTGATGTTGTTCCCCGGGGTCCAGTGACTGATGGGGTTGGTGATGATGGGAGTGAGACGTGGACACTGAGGTTAGAGTATGTGGGAGGGGCCGGATGAGGTCTAGCTTCTGGGCTGGGGGTGCCTCTCCTCCAGTCTTCAGTTTTTCAGTGGGCTGATTCAGGCTGAGTGAGAAACAGAGACCATCCCCAAGGCCTGGGCCTCCACACTTCCATTCTTGGCCAGGAAGACCCCAAGCAGACCCTGAAGCAAGGTCAACACACAGACAGTGACCAGGTGCTGGCCATCTCCTGGGCTGCCCTGAAAAAGGTCTCAAAACCAGGTTGCTAGGTTCCGTGTGAAGTCGTGTTGTCCAAGCACCTCTGACAAGCTTGATGCCTCCTGTCCCTCCGCTGCCCTCACTTCCTTCTGCCTCCCCCTGATGCCACGCCCACCCCCTGAGTCCCCCCTGCCCTGTCCTGCCCACTCTTCTGCCTCCGGAGGAAAGTGAGACTTGCCTTTTCTGTTTTCTCTTCGCAGCTCAACATCATCACCTCATGCTTTCTTTGCCCCCCTTTTCCCTCCTATCTTTCCCCCAGGCCAGCACTCCCCCTCCCCTTAAGCTCCGAGTCCCTCCCCGACCTCCTGAGGAGCTCAGCTCTCCCCGTCCTCCTCTGCCAGCCACAGTGTTCAGGCTCCTGCGTGTCTGAAGCCTCCCCTCAGCCCTGCCTGCTGGCCACAGGAGACTGCGATTTTTCTCTTTGTCAGACGGCCAGCTCCTATGGCTGTTCACCTGCTCTGCCCTCTCGTCTGAATTCTTCCTCCTCGCCCTGGGTGGTCCACCTCCCAGAATTCTCTCCCAAGTTCTGCCTCTCTGCCTTGGCTGTATTTGGGGGTATTTTTCTGCTCAGCTGGTTAGTGTCTCATCTCCGCGTTCCCAGATCTCAGGAACAGCGTGGGCAGTAGTGACTATTTGATGGATGTATGCATGGATAACCTGCCAGAGGGCTTCCTGCTCTGAGATACTGGTCCCTGCTGAGGGCATCTTGTCTCTCACTCCTACAGCTGGCCACATAAGGACTGGCCAGGCCCATTCCTCCAAACTCAGTCTCCACTAAACAAGATCTGTCAGACCCCACCCAGCAGCTACCCAATGAACAGGCTGGGGCAGGGAGGGTGTACTGGATCATGGAGGGTGGCTTCCAGCAGACCCACAGCCAAGACAGATGTACAGAAGAGCCAGCCAGTACTTCAGACTAGTACTGGAGCATTTTGGGATCCTGAATAGCCCTGTTGTATTCCAGGTTCTCCAAGCCAGCACCCATGTTTCTGGATGACTCCTTCCGCAAGTGGGCTAGGATCCGGGAGTTTGTGCCGCCTTTTGGGATCAAAGGTCAAGGTATGTTGTGAACCCTGTCCCCATTCTCCATTAACATCTCATCCCCTAGACTATCTCCCTACACTCCAGGACAAGACTTTACCCTCAGAAGTCTCCCTTCCTGGGAGCATCCCCCTCAACAGTGCCCTCCCTTCTCTCCCTCTTTCCTGTCCTTCCTTTTTTCTTACTTCTTTAGTGGAACATTTTCTCAGAGCCCACCACTCTGCCAGGGGCTGGGTGTATAACAGTGGAGTGGACAGGTGTGGTCCCTCTCCTCAAAAAGCTCCAGTCTACTGCAGACACAGATCCTTAGAGCGCAGGACAGTAAGGACTCTGATGAGGGAAGATCACAGTGCTGAGATCACAGAAAATGGGTGTCTGAGACATCAGTGCCCTCTCACACCTAGACCTTCAAGGACAAATCTAGTAGGTTGGGTTGAACCATATGAAGAGCTCCTTTTTCCTGGGTGCAGGGGGCCAAGCAGCCTAACTTTTCTCCTAAATCCTCACTTGAGATTCTGATCCTACTAAGCCTTGAAGGACAGGAAAGGCCAATTCAGAGCCCATAGGCCAGCAGGCAAAAGCACCCAATAGTTGATGGCCCTTCTGCTAAGGTTCCCCTCCTAGAAAAAAAAATTCATATACTTGACCTTGGCCAATTGGTAGCAATATGCTTTCTCCTCAGAGGTGAAACTGGAGGTGGGAGAAGGAGGGGATCTGTGGCCTTCCCTGAAGCCCACCGTAAAGTGGATCTGTAGGCACTCAGTATAGAATATTCCTTACAGGTTTGTTTCCTTACCCTTTCTCATTCAACTTCTGGACAAAATTGTCCATGCCTACTGTCTCCTCTTTCTCACCACTTACTCCTGAAGAACCTCTTCTCCCGCCAATTCAGTGAAACTGCTCAGTGCCCCCATGAGATCCAAAGGGTATATTTCAAGTTCTTAATTTGATCTCTTAGCTGCATCTGACAATCTGTTAAAAAATATGTGGTTGTTATGTTTAATTTTGGAAGCATCCTTACTTTATCTGAAATATTTCAGGCATATAAAAAAAGCATAAAGACTAGTATAATGAGTACCCACGTACTCCCTACCCAGTCTCAGAAATAAAACTTGAGATAGAATTAAAGCTCTGTGTAGCCCTTCCCTTCCTTCCCCAGGAGACCATCATCCTGGTTTGGGCATAATCATTCCATGCCTGCTTATATATTTCTACAGCATTTATATACCCATCAAAAATATGGCATGATTTTTGCACTTTTTGAACTTTACAAAGGTATTGTATATGTGTGTGTATAATTCTCAGATTGATTTTTTTGCTTATGCTTTATCTGTGTTGATACGTGTATCTGTGTTGGTATGTGTAACTCTAGGTCATTGACTTTGTAACTGCTATGTTGTATTCCATATATCGCATTTTATCCATTTTCCTTTGGTGGACATTCAGGTTGCCTCCAACATTTTGCTATTACAAACAGTTCTGCAGTGAACATTCTTGTACAAGTCACCTTAAACAAACGTGTGAGTTTGTTGATGCTATCCACCTAGGAGCAGAGTTGCAAGATTCTAGTCTATGCACATCTCTAGCTTTACTTAATAGTAAGATGCCTTCCACTGTGGTTTTACCAACTTACTTACCTTGTCTTTAGGTCTTTATGTACATTATCTTTTCATCTTCCTAACAACTCTGCACAGTAGAAATTACCATCTTCATTTGAAAGATGAGGAAACCAAAGCTCAAAGAAGTTAAGTGATTTATCTGAGGTCACAGAGCTCATAAGCAGCATAGCCAGGATTTGAGTCCAAAGCTGATATCATGATCTGTTATCTTATAATGCCCTCATTAAACCAGAGTCTGAAAGGAGAGCCACCCTCATTGCCAAAGCCAGAGAGAGGCCAAGAAGAATGAGGTCTGAATATGGTCACAGGATCTGAGAGCACAGAGGTCACAGGGCCCTTGCTGAGGGCAGCCTGAGCAGAGTGCAGGTGGGCAGATGCCAGGCTGCAGGGCTTGGAGAGGGAAGGCGGTAGAGACAGCTGGCAAGAACAGGATTAGAGATCGACAGTGTTAGAGGGAGAAGGTGAGGGGAAGATGGTACTGGAAAATGCGGCAGAGTGGCCTGACCTGGGGAGCTGGCTGGGACCACTCTATACCATTGGTTGTCCCCTCACTTGCTTCCTGGTATCTGCTCGGTGGGGGCACAGAGGTGAGCACGTGGTCTCTGCCTCTGATAAGCACTCTCATTCCAGGAAAGGCTGACAGGCAAGGGCATGCCTGGCGATGTAAGTCCAGAGAGCCTGACTGCAGAGCTTCCAAAAGCCAGCTGACACCCCCCAGGAAGGGCCAGGGAAGCCCTGAGTAAGGAACTGCAGGCCGGTGCTGGGGTCTGGCTCCAGGCAGAGCTGTGGGTGCCCGCCTCTTCTGCTTCCATCTCCTTTCTCAGGGAGGAAGTTGGGCCAGTGGCCCAGCCTTGTGTCCAGAGCTCGCTCCTCCACCTCCACCTCCAACTTCGCTCCAGAACCAGGTGCCTTTAAATCGGCCAACATTTCAAGGAAACTTAAGTGACCCTCTAACAGCTACCTCCGTTCTCTGTCCACAGACAATCTGATCAAAGCCATCTTGTCTGTCACCAAAGAGTACCGCCTGACCCCTGCCTTGGACAGGTGAGCCACTTGCTGCCCAGCCTCCTGTCCCTCGCTGCTTGGCACGTGAAGAGGTGCTGAGGCCCAGCTGGCCTTCCTTGGACACGGGCAGGTCCTCCAGCGTAGCCACACATGCACACACAGCACACACACTGGGATGGGTGAGCAGATACGCGGGGCCACCTCTCAGCCCTCAGACAGCAGGATCTGAGGGTGAGAACTGAGCTTACTGGGCTGGAATCATTGGGCTTGAGAAGCTGGGTGGTGGGGCAGCTGAAGGGGCTTATATCCAGGAGGTACTGACAGCTCTGAAGCCAACAGACCCTGAATGGGGGAAGCCCCAGGGTCAGAGGTGGGAGAAGCAAACTGAGTAGGGTCCCAGGTGGCTGCTGAGTGCATGGGGGCTTCTTAGTTAAAAATCAGTGCAGCCTTGAGTCCTGGAGCCTCCGGTCCCATTCCTCTGTTCTGGCTTTTCTGGAGTAGCCCTCAGGCTCTGCCTCCTTCTCCTCTTCCTCTGAAAGCCTAAACCCCACTAACCCTTGAGGAGTCTTTAACCCAGAATATCGTCTCTCCAGAGCCCCTTTCCTCCCACCCCAGAGCTAGTGCCCAAGCCCCGCCCTCACGTTTCCCTGGAGAAGCGTCAGGACAGGAGTGTCTGCGAGCCCGAGTGGCTCAGCTCTCCTCTCTGCAGTGTGGTTCTGACCTCCTCCCAGAAATGCTGCCGAAAGCCCACTGGTCTTCCTCCTCTGTCCCAGCCTGTGCTTGGCCGAGGGCATGGGATCAGGGTCAAAGGAGCTGGGGGGAGGAGGCCTGGTGGACAGCCCTCCAGAGGCCTCTACCTGTCCCCTCAGCCTCAGCTGCCGCCGCTGCATCATCGTGGGCAACGGAGGTGTCCTTGCCAACAAGTCTCTGGGGTCACGAATTGATGACTATGACATTGTGGTCAGGTGAGCTCCCCAAAGCAGTGCCTCAGGCACCTCCAAGTCCTGGCCCAAACCCTGGCCCCTGAACCCTTTAAGGACTGTCTGTCCTTCTGGCCCATTGGGCTGGAGATCTGCCGAAGCCTCGAGAAGAACCCTGGGTCGGAGGGATTCCAGACAGGAAGCTAAGCAGCATCGGGCGGCCTGGGCTTGTCATTCTGAGCACCTGGGGTATCCTGGGGTCATGGTGCCTCCCCAGACACAGGCCTGCAGACCATGCAGTGAATGCAGGGCAGGCTCTGACTGGGCCTGCTCTCTGCAGACTGAACTCAGCACCCGTGAAAGGCTTTGAGAAGGACGTGGGCAGCAAAACTACACTGCGCATCACCTACCCGGAGGGCGCCATGCAGCGGCCTGAGCAGTACGAACGCGATTCTCTCTTTGTCCTCGCTGGCTTCAAGTGGCAGGACTTCAAGTGGTTGAAGTACATCGTCTACAAGGAGAGAGTGGTGAGCTCCCTGTGTGCCGGCTCATGCCCCTCTCGCCCCGGCCTTGCCTAGCTTCCAAGTCAGCCCCTTCCCCTGAACCAGGCAGAGGGTAAAGAACAAGTAGAAACCTTCCAAAGGAGGCGTTTGGGACCCAGAAGTGAAAGGGGCAGAGAGGCCAGGGGATGCCAGGGTCACTGGCCCAGACTTCTGGAGCCGATATGTCTGCTCTCTGCTACCTGCCTCCAGCTCCCTGGGCTGCAGGTCCTGCCTCGGCCTTCTCTAGCCAGGCCCCTAGTGCCTCCACAGCAGCCCTCTGGGCCCTTCCCTGGCCCTTGCCTCCCGCTAAGGAAAGCTCTCACTTGGCTTGCCTAGCATACTGCTGATCTTCATAATCCCCTGCCCTCACTTTGTCCCTGTCCCCCAAGTCCCTCTTGCCATCGGTGAGGTCTCTCTGACCCCAGTCTTGTGGGTCTCCCCTCCTTCCCAGCCAGGGGAAGAAGGCCTTATTTGGACCCTGGGACCATTCTGCAGGGACAGCAGACCCCTCAGTTGAGGGTGCCAGTTCCCCAACTCGTAAGTCCTGGCCTCTCTCCACTTTGTGCTTTTACCAGTGACCTGTGGTTGGGTCCCCAACCTGCCATTGAGTCTGGTTCCACTCTGAGGATGGACAGATTCTGTACTCATTGTTCTCGACAGACAGGGGTCAGGGCCCGTTTCTTTAGAGAGTAGGGTCAGACTGCTCCTTAGTGGACCACCCACTGAGCCGCCTCCTGAGTCCTCTGTCTCTCAGCTCTGGCCTATGGGGCTCTCTGCCAACTTGTCCAGGCCCGTTCCCCCTCTCCCCTCAACCAGCTGTCACCAGCCACCATGAGGGAGGGGCACTGCAGAGTTCAGGCCATTCATCTTCCAGTACCCCAGCCTCTTACCAGGGGAGAATGATGACAGACAGCCCTCCGCCTAAAGTAAGAAGCTAGCTGTTCTTTCTGGAGGCTTAGAGGAGAGCTGGGGGTTGGGACAGCTTCTCCTGCCTGTGGAGGTCTCAGCGCAATCTGGTTTAACTCCACAGCCTTTTCCCAAGCAAGGCCAAGTGCAGGCAGTGCCAAGTAGGTAGCAAGCAAGAGAGAAGACAGAAGTCAGGTCCAGAAATTCAGGTAGGTGGGACAGGGGAAAGGGGAGCCCACTCAGAGCCAGGCTGAAGGTGGCAGCCTGGCTCCCCAAAGGGGAGGAAAGGGTTTGGCTTCAGCCAGTCCCAGCTGCAAGCAGACCCACTGCCCACACAAATCAGGCAGAGTATGGGGGCTGAGGGAGCGCCCCTCTGTCCTCACAACCCCATGGCCTGAGACACTAGTGTCCTCAGAGCCCTTCTCTTTGCCTTGAAGAAATAGAATTGGCATCACAGGTAGGCACTTTTCAGGGAGAAATGGGAGGAAACTGGGTCTGCCTTGGTGAACCCCAGAGAGCCTGGGGGCTGCTTTCTCACCCTGCCTTCTGCCCATCTGCCCACCCGCTCCTGGCGGATCTGCTCCTCTGCTCGTGGATGCCTGTCAGAGGAGCTCCTGGAGGGCAGGGCCCTGATCCCGTTTGCTTTTCTTCCCCGTCAGTGCCCAGTCACCACAGGTAATCTGGAATTGGCTCAAACACCAGACCCTGCTTCCTGCTGGGCAGACTGGGATAGGACAGGCTAGGCCACAGGGTGGGTCAGGGCCAGCCAGGTGGGTCTTATCACATGTTCCTTCCAAGGACACCCAGATCAGTTAATTCAAGGCTCTTACAATTAGTCCAAGGGAGTAAGGAAAGAAAGAAGAAAAGGAAGGAAGCCAACTAGAGGCGGAAGACTCAGTGTACACAGGCCCCTCGGGGAGCAGACAGCAGGGCCTCATTTTTCCCAGGAAGACTCAGGAGCTCACGGCTGGCCTGGCCTTGGCAACAGGCCTATCCAAGGGACTAATTAGAGCAGTTGGGATGAGGAGGTGTGGGCTGTGCTCAGTCACACCCTCACTGTGCCGATGTCTGTGGCCTGTCTTGGCCAGGTCCAGGCACATGACCAGTCCTGTGGGCCTTGGTGAGTACTCCTTCCCAGGGTTGGGGCATGTGAGTGGAAAGGGGACAGAGGAGATCGGACAGAGTCCTCTGAAGTTCCATGAGCCTTCCCTGGCTCCAAAGGCAAAAATAACTTGGGCCTTTAGAGTGAGCTTCTGGAGGAAAGCAAGTGACGCCCATGGCCTCACCTCTCCCAGCACCCGAAGTGGGCCTGCCCGGGGCCCTGGAAGTTACCCTGGAAGTCTCTCCTTTAGTGCCCTCCTCTATCCCAAGCCTAGGGCTGATGCCTTCACAGGACCTCTCCCACGCTCTCCTTCACTTCTCTGCATCTGAGACCGAGGTAAATGTGGGAGAGGCTGCTTCCCCAGACCCCCATCTGTCTGGTGCCCAGCCACAGACTTGCCCTGCTCCCGAGTGATGTTTCTAACCATGCATCCTCTGGGCTACTGGAGAGCTCACTGCACCTGTGTGAAGCCTCACCTGCAGAATTCTGGCAGAAGGCAGCTCTGTATTCAGGCGCCACGGCCTGGCTGGGCAGGCCGGAGCAGGTATTAGGCCTCAGTCATGGCTGCTGCCTGCCACTTGCTATGCGAGCAGTCGCTCACTGTGTGTGTAACTTCCTGGTACCCAGGAGTCCTGATGGGGCACGGGAAGGGGAAAGATGTAGGGAAGGAAGAGGCAGCAACCCCAAAACTGCATGTGCTGGGGCCTTCCATGCTTTCTTCATCCATATAGGAGCTGTCCTCGTCACCTTTTGTGGCTGTTTGGTTTTCTGATTCACTGGGCAGTAGCACAGATAACTCCAAACAAGTTACCTTTGAAGGGGCCCTTTATCCCCCAGATCCCAGGAGACCAAGCAGGTGGTGGAGTTCCCAGCAGGCCTTGTGTGCTGGATAGGTCTGAGGGGCGCCAGTGGACTATGAGTGGGGAAGCTGAGGTTGGGAGGGAGGGAAGAACTGGGGACATGAATGTAGGTCCATGGAGGGAGGGGCAGCCTCCAGCTTTGTGAAATTCTTCTCAGAGGCATATCTAGTTCCATCCCTCCACGCACGCACTCATTTGCCAGGCATCGCTGGGTGTTCTCTGCTGGCACTGTGCTGTTCCCTGGGAATACAGAGATGAGTTAAATACTGTTTCTGACCCAAAGTCACTCAGTCTGGTGGGAGAGACAGTGCCCAGCTGGAGTTATAATGCAGTGTGATAGGTGCTCTGACCCGAGCATCCTCTTCCTGCTGTTTGATGAAGGCTGGATACGCCCTGTCCATTGTCCTGAGGAAGGAGCCCTGGGACCTGGAGAGGAGGGGACATGTGACAGGCAGAGCTTCCTGTGCTGTGTCCCCTGCCTCCAGCAGCCTCCCAACCATGTCCCAGAATGCTGGTAGCCCAGGGCTTCAGAGACCCCAGGGAGCTGCCTTCCTAGTCCTCTAGGCTGCCTCCTCGGCTCTTTGTAATCCTCTTTCTCATCCTCACTTGTGAAGCTGGAATGCTGGCCTCACTGCTGAGCGGCCTCTGACTGGTGGGCAATTCAGCGAGGCCCCAAGGCCTGGGCTGGGTTGGCATGGTTCTAGGCCAGGAGAGGGTTGGGAAGAGGACACAGGAGAGGTGTGCCCCTGGACAGCCTTGACACAAGCCTGACCTTCCAGCTATAGCTCAGTCTTTGGGGAAGGAGGGAAGGACCCACATTCATGCATAGGAAACCGGGCCCCAGATTTGAGAGGCAACAAGGCTGAAGAGAGAAAAGCAGCTTCGGCCTTGGTGTCAGATAGACTTGGGTTTACATTTAGACTCTGTCACTCTTAGCTGGGTTGCCTTGGGCACATCACCTTGGCCCCTTAGGCTTAATCTCATCTATAAAACTGATCTTTCAGAGTTGTTTTAAAAATTAAACAGGATGAAATATAGAAGCACCTGGCACAGTGCTTGACAATAATTTCTGTCTATGGCAAGTATTAATACTATATATTATTTTAATATTATTTTCTGGTGGTAGTGCTGTTAGAAGAGGCCAGTTACACTAGGGAGTGAAGCACTTGTCTGTCTAGACTGTAGGGCCTGACCTAGGAGGTGACCTAAAAACAGGGGTCAGAGGCCGGGCCTAGAGAAGGGAGAGATGTGGGCTAGCATCCTGGAATCCACAGGGTGGGTGGCCACCAGGTCCCTGCGTGCGAGGCTTTATGGGACCAGGGCTGAGATGGAAATTGAGTGTCCATGTGCACCTAAACCTATGCTCTGCTCCAGGCCTGAGAGGGAGGCAGAGCCTTAGGATGGGCTCTTCCCAGGAGGAGCCCAGCGTGGACACGAGCTTGCCTCTGGGGAGACTCAGTGCAGGGCATCCAAAAAGCATGGTGATGGGGGGAGGGCATAGCTCAAGTGGCATCCCCAGTACCTGCTCTAAAAATAAACAAACCTAGTTGCCTCCTCTGCAACCAAAAACAAAAGGCGTGGTCAGGCTGGCCAGCACCATGGCCTCCTATTGCTCAACGAGGCCTCTGCTGAGCCAGCTCCATGGTCCTCACCCCACAACCTCCTTTCCGAGCCTTGGAGACGAGCTCTCCCGGATACCATGTCCTCTTCAGCCATTTCCAGTGGACACAGCCCTTTCTCCCTTATCCCTATCCCCTGTGAGAGCCAGCGAGGCCCCCTGCTTATTCCCCATCCCCTATCCCAACCATTGCTCCTCCCCCTACAGACATGCCGAGGGATAGGAGCTCAGGTCACCACATCCTGCTCCTCATTGTCACCATCATTCATGACCTCTTGGTGACTTGCCTCATAATCACTGTCATTGCCACCATCATTGTCTCTCCTCTTCCCCCTCCTCCTCTTCTTCCTCCTCCTCCTTTTCTTCCTCTTCCTCCTTCCATCATCCTCATCATAGCCCTCTTTTATTAAGTTTTTCAGTTCACCAGCTTTTTCTGAGTTCCTTCCTTCAGTTCTCATAATGACCCGATTTGATAGGTACTGTTACTATCCCCGTCGTGGGGTTTAGGAAGCTGAGGCACAAAGAAGATGTATTATTTGTTTAAGATCACAGAAGTAGGTAAAGGGTAGAGGTGAACTCTGACCCAGCTCTGACTGCCCCAGGGATCTTCCTAAGAAATAAATCTGACCACATCACCCTCCTGCTTAGAATTCTCCATCAGTCAGCTCCTACCTGCCGTGGCCCACGGGAGTGATAAGAGCTACCTTTTACTGAGCTCTTCCACATGCCAGGCCCCGGGCTGCGTGATCTATGAGGCTGTGTCAGCCAGCCATCTCAACCCTGTGAGGCCGATACAAATAAGAAGTAAGTGGTAGAGTGGCGTTTTGGACCAAAGGTGTCTCACTTTAACCGTCACACTCTAACACCTCTCATTTACTCCATGATTCATTTATTCAGCAAATCCAAATCAGTCACCAAAATCGCACAGAGCCCCGGGTTTCAAGTACTGTCTCTCTCGCTTAACAACTCCCTCTGCCCTTGACTTTCTCCGTTTCCAGCCAGTCTAGCACCAGAGAGTCACACGAGGAGAGAACTCCAGCTGAGATGGTAACACTTGGTGGTGTTAACTTACTAGTATCTTGACACTGCTTGCCACTCTCATGTCCTATCATTGTTCTCAGAACCTACTCTCACCATCACCTTCAGTTCAGCTCTATCTCCATCCCTACTCTAACCAGAAGTCTCATGTCCAGCTCTGCAGGGAAGATAAAGGTCATCACTAGCTGAGAACTCTCAATGTCCCCTGCCTCTGACCTATAAACTTACCTGCACCCCATCCATCCCTACACCCATCCTCCATCCTTTCTGTGCCTCTTGTGTTCAAGTTCACTTTTCTCTTCTGCTGTAGGTGCTGTCTCCTCCCACCTTCTCAGGAACTGTCTTCTTTTATTTATCTCTTTTGTTACCTCTTTACTGGTGCCCCCTCTTACATCTACACATTTGTTCAGGTCTCTCTCACCTCAAAAATAAAAGCTTCCTCTTCAGCTGGTGTTCACTCTCTCCCCTTCCTTTCTTTTTCAGGTTCCTGGAAAGAGTCATCACCTGTCCATCTCCATGTTTTTCCTCTTCTGATTCTCAACCCTCTCCAGTCTGTTTTCCAAACCTATCCCTCTATGGCAGTGGCCTTCTGATTCTAAATCCAGTGTACTCAGCCTGCCTCCCTTTAAAGGAACAGCTCGTCAGTAAATATTCAGCGAGCATTTACTATGGCCTGGGCACAGAGCTGAGCTCTCGGGATATACCTTGATTCTTACAGACTCGTGGCCAAAATCCTGGGAAGCATGCTTGATTCCTCCATCTCCTTTGCCTTCTGTATTCAATCATTCAGTCTCCAAATCTATGGTTCTCCCTTTTAAAAATGTCTTCCTTGGATTATTTCTGCAGCTTCCTATCTCCCTGCCTCCAGTGGGGTCTGCCACCAACCCATTCCCCACATCTGTATCCAAAAGATTCATCCTCAAGTGTCCATCTGGTTGGTTCATTCTTCCACTTAATGGGTCCCTCCCCATCGCCCACATGCAACAGTTCTTGAAGTGCCTTCTCGAACAGTAGCATCAGTATCACCTGGAAACTTGTCAGAAATGCATTTGGGGGCCCCACCTTAGATCCTCTGAATGAGCACCTCTGGGGGTGAGCTCAGCAGTCTGGTCTAACGAGCCCGCCGGGTGATCTGGATGCAGGCTCAGGTGAGAGAGCCACTGGCCTGCAGGAAAAAATCCCAAGTTCACAGGGCCTTCCCGCCCCTTCCTTGTCCTTCCCACTCTGTCTTGCACCCAACATCGCTCTCCACGCTGGCCATATCAAAGTATATATATCCCGTTTCACACCTCCACGTTTTGCCTGCTTCCCTTCCCGAGGCTGGATTAGACGCTCCTCCTCTGAGTCCCCATCATAATGCTCATCACTCTGTTGTACTTAAGGATTTACTTATCTGGCAACTCTTACAAGCCTCTGGAGGGCAGGAACTGCCCTGTTTATCTCTGTAAGCCCATCGCCTCCAGCAGCATTGGAGACAGAATTAGCATATGTAAATGAATAAATAAATGTGGAAACTGAGGCCCAGAGGAAGGCAGGGACTTGTGGCAGAGTCAGGATTGCAACCTTGATCTTCTGACCCTCCATCAGGGCTCTTTCCTCACAAGTAGGCCGCCTCCTCTCCTGTTGCCTCGTGAGATCATTCTTTTCTATTCGGACCCTTCTGTCCATTTGCTCTCCTCTCACCTCTCCTGGGCAACTCTTTCCTCTTAGCCATGTTTGATCTTCTTCTGTGGTTCCCAGATCATTCTTGATAAAGAAATGAAAACTAAACAGTCCCTGGCGCTCTGCCTCTTTTAGAGGCACCGCACAGCCGGCCCCAAGCCGACTCCTCTCTTTGTTCATTGCTTTTTCCAAATATAGCTTTCAGAAAGGTTTATGACCCTCTCTTCATGGCATACATCAAAATAAATTCCAAATGGACTAAAAAGTAAAATATGAAAAAACAACCAAAGGAAATTTTGAAGGAAGTAGAATAGAAATCAAATCCCTGGAGGGGAAAGAACTTTCAAGGGACAGAAGTGCTAGGAGGAATCAGGTTTGATAATATATGAAAATTTATATTAAGTTTGCAACAACAGAGGGAAGAGTATAGCTCAAGTGGTAGAATGCATGCTCAGCACCCAAAAGGTCAGGGGTTCAAACCCCAGTACCTCCTGCAAGTGGAAATCACTGAAGAAACCTAATTACCTCCCCCTCATAAATTCACAACAACAAAAAAGACTGGCTACCACCAAACTTTGAAAATATATTAAGGAAATATGACAAACGGTTATCATCAACAGAGTTAACAAGAAGACCATTCGGACCCCAGCAGATAACGGGCAGGAGACTGAACAGATCACACAGAAGGAAATATAACTAGAAAGCAATAGAAATATGTTTGACCTTTCTGGCAGGCAGAAGATTCATGTGAAGGCACCAGGAGGCCATTTATCACCTATCACATCTTTGGAGGATGTGTTTAACTATAACGCGTGATTCTGGCAAGAGTGCAGTGACAGGTGCTCTCAAAGGCTGCTAGTCAGGGTGTAAATGGGGACCAACTTTTTGGAAAGGAAATGACACTTGGCACCAGGAGGCATCACCCAAAGGAGGAAAAATCTGCCTACAAAGATTTGTATTATAGTGTTATTTATAATGGCCAAACCCAAATATAACCTGAGGGGTTTATTATGGAAAGCATGGTTCAACTACTGGACAGAGTATAAAGGAGCAGACCGGCGACCCTGCAGAGGCTGCAGGTGCCCGGACCAGCCAGCGCAGCTGCTGTCGCTGTTTCTCCTTTGGTGCGGGTGAGGTCGGTGAAACAGCACTGGAGTCAGTATTAGGAACAGAAACCAGTCCCTTGCTCTGCCTCAGCCCACATCTTTGAGTTTCATTTTCCCCTTCTGTACAATTGGCATAGTAAAAGCTTCCCTGTGTGGCTCCCTCTTAATGCTGCTATAGGAGCGGGTGAGATGGTGCCCTGACAGCCCCTGACACACTGTGCTCGCTGCAAAGGTCAGTGCTTGCCTTGCTGGATCTCTTTTCAGGGTCCAGAGGGAAATGCCCGCCCCAGGCCCATCCTCCCCTGCTAGACCATCACCAGGTACCGGAGACCTCAGAATTTCTTGCCCTAGCAGTGCCAAGCTCACTTCTGTCCTCCTGATGGTGGAACTCACCTCCCTGCACATATCCCTAAGCCCAAGGAGGGATGCTTGCAGAGGCTTTGAGCAGAACTTGGATGTACAAGCTGGGCAATGCCCATGCCTGCACACAGGGATGGGACCAGGGTGAAGGGGAGGGGAAGATAGACTGGAGCTAGCTTTCCCTACTCCACTGTGGTCCAGAATTGTTTTTTGGTTTGTTTTTTTTTTTTTTTTTGGTGGAAGTGGGGGTAATTAGATTGATTGATTTATTTTTGAAGTGACGGTACTAGGGATTGAACCCAGGACCTCATACATGCTAAGTACACACCCTCCCCCTAGAGCTCCAGGAATCCAAATTCTCAATTCAGACCTGCCCTTCCAGGTTGTTTTTCAAGAGAGGATAGAATAAGGGATAAGTGGGGAGCTCAAGATTTCCAGATACTACTATATATAAAATATGATAAATAAGTTTCTTCTGTTATAGTACAGGAACTATATTCAATATCTTGTAGTAACCTATAATGAAAAAGAACATGAAAAGGAATATATGTATGTATGCGTATGACTGAAACATTATGCTGTACACCAGAAATTGACATAACACTGTAAACTGACTACTTCAATTAAAAAATTTTTTAAAAGAAAATAAATAAAAGCAAGCAGAGGTCTTTAAACAGAGAGAGAGAGAGGATAGAATATATTTTATTTAATAGCTTGATACCTTGATACCTTGATTAGAATCTAAAATTTAAACGTGTGGTATGTGGACATCCACTTATAATTTTGTCCCTGGCCCCACAAATCTTAGGGATGAGCCTGCCCATGCATGTAGTACCAATGGTTGGAAGTGAAGCTGGGTAGACAGGGGACAGACGGTGAAGGGTCTTGTAAGCCAGAGTCACATCAAGGTGCTTGGACTTCGTCCTGCACGCTAATAGTAGAAGACAACGAGCTGACTTTCTACCAAACATATCATGTGCGTGACTTTTAATTGTCATAGCATAGAAACGCTGTGAAGAAGGGACTAGTCTTCTTTCTCATATTTTATAGATGATAACGTGACTGTGAAGGACAAAGAACTCTCTTACGGATACAGAGTTAGTTGTTAGGGTTCAAAAACAGAATCACGGAATTTGAGGGCAGCCCAATCCACAGGCAAGGGTGGGAAGGGTGCAGTTGTGGCTGGATCTGCACAGAAGCCACAGATTGGTGTTGCTTGGTTCCTAGGAATGACTGAGGATTGAAGACCGAGTTGTTGGGGAGGGATGGTGGCAGCTGGATCCCTCAGAAGAAATGGATTGGATAAGAAAACAAACCTCGCAGGTCCTTGGGTTTCTTTAGGAGGGGACTGGACCGGATGTTCATAAAGGTCTCTTGTATGAATGCAATCAGTATTTTGAGGGTTATTCGTTGCCTGAAATATTATAGAATACGTTTGTACAAAAAGTACATGGTTTACATGTAACAGATACTTGTGTATTTGTTGTTTCATTGATCTGGGTTAATTAATTCTGAAATATTTACATCTGTAAATAGCCCTCTTTTCAAGCTCTTCTTCGTTTTACTTCGAGTTTTCTTAGTATGACACCTTGCTCATTCTCCTGTTTTAAGTACTATGCATGTGAACATTTTGAGGGTAGGTCTTCCATGTATATGTTTTAAATAAGTATAGCAGATGTTTTAAACCTCTTTTTGGCTTTCTCACATCATAATAATTATACTAAATATTGAGATATTTGTACACAGCCCTGTCTTCCCCACTAGCTCATGAACTCCTTTTGAATAAGGAAGAGAAACAAAACCAGACCTACGGTCTTGACTATCCTGACCAGCTGTCTCAGTGGTCAGTGGAAAGCCTCTGAGATTTTGGCCCTGAGAGTATCGAGATCAGATTTGCGCAGAATTGAGGGAAGGCAAGATGGAGGCAGGGAGGGCTGGTGACTCCTGGAGTGACTGCAGTGAGAGCTGATGACCTGTCCTCGGGCAGGAGCAGCAGTGGGGACAGGAGCAAACACACCTGCCCTACTCCTAGCTGCAGGAGTCCAGCCCCGGGTCAGTGTCTCCATTCCCAGACCTCTCATCTCAGCATGCAGACTGCATCTTTCCTAACAGAGAGGGGCGAAGAGGCTGCGGGAGAAGCAGCCTGCGAGGGCTCAGGACAGCACTGCGGGAACCCGACTGGGAAGGTGCTTCCTTCCCAGAAGATTTTACCCTTTGCTCCTGGCTGTTCTAACAAGAGCAGAACAAGTTGCATCAGCAGGAGACTGGCGGCTCCACACAGATGAGCTGGGTCCAGACTTGACTGAGGCAGGGACATTCCTGGAGGAGGGATTCAAACAAGAATGCAGCCCGCAGGTGGCCTGGAGGAGAGGTTCAACTGTTCCGGGGCTGGATTTATAGACCTCTGTGTTGTGTCCTGTGGGGCAGGGGAATGAGACATGAGAGGCCTCAGGCCATGTTTGGATTGGCCTTCTGGAGCAGGGCTGTGTTCTGGTGGCAGGCTTGGCAGTGTCACCCAGCAGCAGAAAGGCCTTCAGCACCCACTGCCCTTCTGCAGGAACCAGAGGGGAAGGCTGGCTCCCTCATTTGAATTATGTATGTCTATGGCCTCTCTATGGCCTCTGACATTGCTGGCCACACCCTCTGCTTCACTCTCTTGGCTTCTGTGACACTCACTCATAACCGTAATAGGTAAGACTTAATGAGCTCTTGCCATGTGCCAAACATGGTTCCAGATGATGTAAAACACACAGCACCTCACTTAGTCATCACAACTCTCTGGAAAGGAGGTCCTGACATCCCCGATATGCACGAGGAACTTGAAGCTTAAAGAGATTATATGACTTGCCCCGGGTCACACGGACATGGACTCTGGATGTGGACGTGCGTCTTCCCACAACCGTCCACTGCCTCACACTCCCCTGGACCTTCTTGCTGCTCTTACTGTTGCTCCTCAGTCTCTCCCGCAGGCTCCTCTGCTCCCACTTGCCCCTTCGGTGTTGGTGCTTACCGGATTCCGTTCAGGGTTCCCTTCCCTTCTCAGTCTGCACAGAGATTCTCAGTCTGAAGTCACCAAACCCCTGCGCCTTCAGGGACCCTGCATCCTTCTGCCGTGGGGTGCTACGTGTTATGTGTGCGTGCCTGTGTATGTTTTTCTGAGAAGAGCCGTAGCTTTTACCTTAGGAGACAGGCTGCAGTTGCGTTGGTACTTGATATTCGTATGCCTGGGGGAGCGCGGCCATGCCCCAGCCAGATCTTGGTCTGACTGTTCCTCCTTTCCCTGGAATTCCTGAGGAGGCTCTGCACCAGGACAGCGACAGATGGGAAAAATAAAATCACAGCGCCGAATTGTTAGTTGTGCTGGTTCCCAGCGCCCTAATGCAGGCTCTCCGGGACTGGAGATCTAAGCACAGGACTTGTTTCCCCCGGGGTCCCCATCTTACCCTGCCCGAAGGTGGTAGGAGGTTCAGCGCTCCCAGCACAGGTGAGCGGAGCAGGGAGGCCAGGAGGAGCTGCGTGTGTGCCTTTTCATCTCCTGCCAGTGAACGTAACACATGTATCCTCAGGTCCGAGCAGTCGCATCCATCGTTTCCCCTCCCGGGAAAGAGTAGCTTCCCCTTCCACCCTGGGGCTCCTGTCAGATTCTCAAAGAGGGCTTGGGATCATACTGCTAGTTTCCTCCCGTTTCGCATGGTGGTTACACCTGGACCCGTAAGTACATGGGAAAAGCAGAGAGAAGTTCAGAGAGGGAATCTCATGTCACAGAGACCCAGGCTCTGAAGCTGAATCCAGCTCAGATTCTCCCCAGCTGCGTATGCATCTGGGCAGGTCCCCTCACCTCTCTGAGCCTCAGTGCCCTCTATGAACTGGGATGCGAGGCACCAACCAGAGCGACCCCTAACTCACCTCAGAGCTCCTGGCAGGTAGACCGGGGTCCCAGTCATCCTTGACCCCAGGCCCCCAGACCTCCTGAGGTGAGAATGGCAGTGATGATAAATGATCTGGCAGAAAGAACACAAATCTTGGAGTCACGACACCCTGGTTTACATCTCGGCACGGCCGCTTACGTGACCTTGAGCATGTGGCTTCATCTTGGGTTGTGTACCTGGGATGTGGGTGAAAGTTGAAGAGACATAATGAATGTCTGTGGAAACCAGCCTGGAGCCTCCCCCTCCCCCTATCTCTGCCTCTCCCTCTCCTTCCCCTCCCCAGAAGCCTTGCACATCCTCCATTTCGGGTGTGTGTGGGCAGGCGTGGGCAGGAACCCTGGTGGGCATGGGGGCTGCTGGGGCCTGCTGGGCTCTGGAGGAGGGACAGAGGCTGTGCACCTGCCATCCCTCCCAGCACACATCTGGCCCTCCCAGGAGGGGCTTCTCCCCAGCTCTGCAGAAGATCTTGGCCATTTCTCTTACTCTTCCCTTTCCTACTGGGTCCTGCTGCCCTGACCTATATCCTGTTACACACACACACTTCTCCTGGACACAGAGGGAGACAGAGGAGGAAGCTGGCCGGAGGTCTGCTCTCTTGTCTCACTGGGGCTGAGACCCAGAGAAGTTTGCTCCAAGAGCTGATCCTTTGAGCTCTGACCATTGGAGGACAGGTAGAATTTGCCCAAGAAAGAGGTATTGCCAGAGAGGTGGGGAAACACGAGGCAGGGGTAGCTGGAGGAGCAGACAGTGAGTGCATTGAAGGCCACGGAAGATGACCCTGGAGAGGGGCTGAGGGCAGCGGAGGAGCCTGGGTTGGACTTCGTGTCCCTTCTACCCTGGTGGGCGGTGTTGCGCTGGGCCACAGAAGTGAATCCGACAGCCCCTGCCCTGGGGCTAATGCTGGTGATAATAACAGCTGGCCAGTGACTGTGAGCTGGGCACTCAGCCTGAATTATCTCACTGAATCCTCACAGCACAAGATAAATCTGCTAGTATCCCTGGTTTATCCATAAGGAGATGGTATGTTTCTTGCCCAAGGTCCCCACACAGTTGAGTGACCAGAGCTGAGTTTGGATCCAGGGCCAGGGCTCTCCTGTCTTAGTCAGCTTATGCTGAGTGCAGACTGGGTGGCTTATGAACAACAGACATTTGTTTCTCACAGTTCTGGACGCTGGGGAGTCCAAGACCATGGGGCTGACAGATCTGGTATTTGATGAGGGCTTCTTGCTTCATAGATGGTTCTCAGTTCATAGATCATTATGTCCTCACTTGGAAGAGGCGAGGGAGCTCTCTTGGGCCTCTTTTATAAGGGCATGAATCCCATTCTTGAGGTCCCTGCCCTTAGGACCTAACGCTTCTCAAAGGCCCCACCTCCTAACATCATCACCTTGGGCATTAGGCGTTCAACATAAATGAGTGGGGGTGGGGGGAACAAACATTCAAACCATTGCAGATCTTAACCATATTTTATTGCCTCCCAAAGACTAGAGGTCATTTCTACCTTGGGATGAAGGAATTCAGGAAAGACATGAGGAAGGAGGAGATGCTGAGTCTTAACAAATGAGGAGGGTGGATCAGGTGGATAGAGGTGGGCAGGCCATTAGAGACAGAGGAGCAGCATGAGCTAAAGCGTGGAAGCGTGAGTTAGCAGGTAGGGACTTCAGATGGGCCGAAATGGGAACTGGAACAACAGGCAGCATTACTGGCTGAAAAGCTGAGATCTCTTGTGGACAGTGGTGATGTGATCTGGTTTGTATATAGATCATTCTGGCAGAGAGCAGAAAGTGGTTTGGGATGGGCAGAGGGGGCCCATCCTTGGGCACTCATTACATGTTTGTTGAGTAAACGAATGGAATTCAACAATAATTGTGTACCATTTATGCTCCAGTCATTCTACTGGGCTCTGGGGGCGGGGGTTAGTGGTCAACAAGACAGACACTGGACATGGCCAGTCATTATGATGATCCTTTTGAAAGATGGTGAGACCTGGACTTTGAGTGGCAGCAGTGGCTTTGGGAGGAAAGGATGGATTTGTGGGAGTCTACAGAAAACAGAATCAAAAGAACTAGATAACCGGTAGGACAGAATGGACGGGAGAGATGAGGAATGTCGATTCCCAGGCTTCTGGTTTGGAAGCCCATGTGGACAACAGAGGTTAGGGAACACAGGAGGAGGAGCAGACCTGGGGAAGCCAGAAGTGACTGAGCTGTCTAACAGCAGAGGATGGGTTACACAGGTTATGGTACACCCTCGTGACAAACTTCTTAGAGAACGTCATTTTGACGTCTATCGCATTCAGTTATGTAGATGTGTCATTTAACCAAACCTCTATTGTACACTTTCAGATTTTTTTCTGGTTTTCCACTTTTATAAATAACACTGTAATCTTGACAAAAGTCTTCACCATTCTGATTACTCTTTTAGAAGAGAAATGTAGTCATCAGGTGTAAACAACTTGAGGCTTTTGTTACATGTTGTCAGATTGCTTTCTAGAGAGGCTGTACCGAAAGTTACTCCTATAGTGGTGTAGCAGAATTCGGTCACAGCACACCACCACAAGCACTGAGATGTGTACACAGGTACACATGCATACTTCAGAGGATAAAAAAACAGTATCCTATTATCTGCATTTCTTTTTCACTATTGAGTTTTTTCATGCTTTTTAACCTTATTTTTCATTTTTTCCCATTTTTATGGGGCTTATTGATTTTTCATGAATTTTTAAAATATTATGTATTATTATTTGTGTGATAAAATTTTCCCCACTTTTTTGTTTCCCTATTAATTTTGCTTATTATATTTTTGATGCACCAAAGCACTTTAAAGTATTTACAAAGTCAAAATCTGTTTAGCTTTTTCTTTATTTCTAACATTGCATTAAGGAAGTTTAGTGATAAAATATACATCTAAATTTTCTTTTATTTATTAATTTTTTTTTTAGCAATTAGATATTTTGTGTGTGGCGTGAGGAAGTAAATTGATCTTTTTCCTAAGTAGCGAATTTTCAAGTATCACTTGCTGAGAAAATCGTCTTGTTCCCACTGATGGTGAAACTTCCTTTATCATAACCTAAGATCTGCTTCTGGACCATCTTGTTTCATTGATCTTTGTGTTGAGTCTTATACATCACTGTTTGAATCACTGAAAATTCATAATATACTCTAATATCTAATTTTTAAATGGGGAGATGTTTTTACCTGTTAAATCTTTGGAGTGGGTTTTTTAAATTTTTATTTTATTATTTTATTGTATTTTTTGGAGTGGGTTTTTAGAGTCCTTTTGATACATTTCAAAAAACAAAATCCTACTAGGATTCTCCTTAGAATTATGTTACAGTGTTACGCCTACACTGATCTAAATGGAATTGGCATTGTGTTAATATTCAGCCTTCCCATTGAAGAACATGGTTTGCCTCTCCCATTTTTTTAAGTTATCTTTTTATATCTTTCAATGAAGGATTATAGTTTGTTTTTTTTAGCCATAGGTCCCACATAATTAACTTTATTGCTCAGCATTTGATGTTTTTGTTAGGACTGCAAACACATCTAGTTTTTATTATATCTGGTGACTTTCCTACTGGAGTACAGATCCCATTGCTAAATTATTTGATCCATTCTGAGTTTAGTTGATTCTTTTGTTTTTTTTTTCAGGCAAATAACACACTCCCTGGAAATAATCAGCTGGAGTGCATGGTTTGGTTACATCTCCAGTTTGCAGGGTTGGTTTGTGACTCTGTCCAGCGGTACTCAGGAGCCCAAGTGTAACGGGTGGGAAAGGTGGATGAATGGGTTGATCGCAAGTTCATGGTTTCCCTGGACTAGGACAAGAAGATGGCAAGGGGCACTCACAAGGAGAGTGACTAAGGTGACATACTTGAGGGACTAGACCAGGAAGGGCTCGTGTACCATGCAGAAAAACAGGGCTGGGAACTAGAGGAAGGGAGATGGGTAGACGGAGAGGAATTGGTGGCCCTGGAGTGACTGCTGGGGTGTCAGGTTTCAGAGCTGATGCCTTTCCAGTCCAGTACTGAGATCTCTGCAGGAAGAATGACCTCATTTGCAGGCAAAGAAACTGAGGCTCAGGGAGCCTGTCCCTTGCCCAAAGTTCCCCAACACCATCGGTGGCAGAACTGGGACTTGGGTGTCATTCTGCTTTGCGGTACTAGCTCATGTTCTGTCTTTATTTTTCAGGTTCACTTTAGAACAGTTGACTGAGAGAGCGAGGAAATTCAGCAGAAGGGAAAGGAGGCGAGCCCAGCAGAGCAGATAGGAGAGGACAGGCTCCTTCTGGGCCCCTCAGTAGCGGTGAAGGGGAAGGGTACAGCTGGGCCGCTGGGTCTCCCTATTGGCCCAGGAACCCCTCAGGCCAGAGCAGCACACCCCGTGCCCGGCCCTGCAGCTCACTTTGTATCCTCTATCCACACTGTGGCCCCACCATGTGCTTTCTGTTCTCCACCACACACCTTGTCTGTCACACATCCGTGTCCCCACCACACACCAGGTCCTCCTTCCTCCAGCTGTGTCTACTCCCCATGACCCCGGTTCCCCATACACCCCATGGTCCCCACCTCGTTTCTCATTTGCCTGTACACACTTCGGGTCCCTACTACTCACCTGGTCCCATCATAAACTGTGTGCCCACTCACGCCCACTTGTGCTATGTCTACAGAGTGCATCGGATGGCTTCTGGAAGTCTGTGGCCACCCGAGTGCCCAAGGAACCCCCCGAGATTCGCATCCTGAACCCATACTTCATCCAGGAAGCTGCCTTCACCCTCATCGGACTGCCTTTCAACAATGGCCTCATGGGCCGTGGGGTGAGATGTCTGGGCACTGGGAGAGGGAGGAGGGGACCTGGGCCAGAGGTGCCTTGGGAAGGAGGGATGGGGAGGCAGGGTGGGGACAGAGAACTCAGTTCTCAGAAGTGGAGCTCAGCTCAGGAGAGCTTAGCTGAGGGTCTTAGCCTCACTCTGCACCCCCTCCACCTCCCTCCAGAACATCCCGACCCTCGGCAGTGTGGCAGTGACCATGGCACTACACGGCTGTGATGAGGTGGCAGTTGCAGGCTTTGGCTACGACATGAGCACACCCAACGCGCCCCTGCACTACTATGAGACCGTGCGCATGGCAGCCATCAAAGAGGTGCAGGGCTGGGGGGGGCGGTCCCTGGGCAGGGAGGGGGAGGGGGCAGTGCCAGCAGGAAGGACAGACTCTGATGGTGTGTGCACAAGTGAACAGTAAAGGGACAAGCCAGAGGCATGTCTGGCTGCCCAAAGCTCCTTGGAAGGCCCTGCCCTACCCTCAGTTAAATTGGGTCACCCGGCATCCATCCCTGTCTTGCAGGCCTCTGACCTGCACCACACATCCTCTGTGCCCCTCTCCTCAGCCTCCCTCTGAACCCTGCACCCCCTTCCCCAGCCTTCTCCCCACACTTTCCCTCCCTGGCTCTCTCCTTGTCCTGGTCCTGCCTCCTCTTTGCTCTTCCCCAGCCACCATATGCTCATCCTGGCTCAAGGTCGGAGCCATCCTGTCTACCCCAGTTCTCCCCTTCTCCTCAAGGACTTCCTTGTCCCCTCAAACAGCCCACAGACATTATCTTTCAGTCCCAGGATGCCCCCCTACCTCCTCCAATGCTGCCCCCTGGCCAAGCACTGAAGCTCCTCATCCCCCAGAATTGCTTTCTAGGTGATCCACACATATCTTACAGTTCCAGAAGCATTACAGTTCTCCCAGTCAGTCAGCCTCTCCTGGCCTCCCTCCCTTCACAGCAAGAGCCCATGTGGAAAATCTGAACGCCTCTTACAACACCCCTTGCCTCGCCTTCCGCTGCTCCCATCCTGGACCCTGGGCATCATGGGCTTGTGCTTTGAGCATTTCGTCTACTCCTGCATCTGGGTGGTGAGGGTGGTTAGACGAAATCTCCCATCTGTGCAGATTCACAGTTGAACAAGCCCTCATTCCTCCTCGCCAGTCTCTACATGCCCGTCTCCAGCCCCACTGCTCTGTTCAGAGCCTTATGCTCCCCAAAGCTCTCACCCGCCTCACCTCCTCCACAGCGAGAAACTGAGGCCGTAGTGGGGACTCTGTCCCCTTGGCACTCCTCACTCCCACTTGGCCCTTGCCTGTCGCAGCCTGGCTTCCCCCTTCACCTAGCATGACTCCCACCAAGGTCACCAGTGACTCAAGGCTGCCAAATCCAAAGGACACTTGGGAGTCTCGTCCTTCCTGACCTCTCAGAATCTAAGCTCTCCTGCTCAGCCTTCTGAGTCAGTCATTTCTAGTGCACCCCCATTCCACTTGCCAGTCTCTCATCCTCTTTTTCAGTGTCTTTGATTTCAACCCACCCCTTAAGCATCAGCATTAGCTAGGGCTCCAATCCTAGACAATCTTCTCCCCACTCTACGCATTCTCCAGGAGATTTACATCCCCATCCGTGGCTTCAGTTCCCATCGCTGTTGTTTTAGGAGTGTTTGGTTCCTTCAGGCCGCCTCAAGTAATTGGGAGTCATTTCAAAGATATAAGAGAGACTTGGGAATCTCATGGGAAACCAGGAGCAGCCTTACAAATGAGCCCCCTGTTGCCTGGAATGGGGTTCAGGAGTTGGAAGCTCATCCTGGGTCCAGGAGAGAGAGCCCAGAACTGTCTGACCCCCCTAGCCCTGCCTCATTTTCGCCATGACCCTGTTGGTCCTTCCATCTCTGCCCCTCTTCATGTACCTCCTAGCTGCTCGGTCCTCTGCCAGCACCCAGTCCACATTGCTCTTACAGCCCTCACCTGCCCCCCAGCTTCTGTGTACTACTATATTTGGTCTCTTACAGATTCCTTTTCTGTAAACTCTTTGTAAACGTTTTCAGCAGAAGGTGAGAGGCCATAGACCTAGGCAGGAGCCGGATCGTGAAGGGCTTTCTCTGCCCTGGTGAGGAGAAAGGAGTCTAGACTTTGCTCTGAAGGCAGGAGGGAGCCATGGACTAGTTTCAGGCTGTAGATTAGCAGGCAGGAGGGTCCCTGTGGCTGCAGCAAGAAATAGAGGGGTACAGGCAGGAACAGAAACTAGCCAGAACGCTGTCATCACAGTCTTGACAAGAGATGCAGGCTCCTGCGTGGGAACTGTTCAGTGATGATAACACAGAGTAAGAAAATTAGGACTTTAAATCAGCGAGGCCTGGAGACTGCCTCAATGCACGAACGAGGCAGAAGGACGCCACCTTCCCCGAAGCCCTTCGGTGGAGGCCGTTCCTTTCTTCCACCTGCCACGTCTCAGTTTTCAGGCCATTGCCCCCGACCTCCTTCCTCATCCTGTATAACCATCTGGCTCTGAGGCTCATGGCATCTGCTGCACCTCCATGCAGAATGCTGAAGAGTGCTGGCTCTGAAATCAAGTGGCCTGGGCTGAGCCTGGCTCAGTACCTTCCTTTCTCTGTCATTAAAAGGGTAATAATAATAGCACCTACCTCCTAGGTTTGGGAAAGATTCCCTGTGATAATGTATTAAAAAAAAAAACAAACCTGGCCACAGTAAGTGCCCATACATGTTAGCCATTGTTAATGTTCATGTTTTTACCCCTACTTATTACTGTTACCTCTCAGCATCCTAGAGGATTCCCTGAAATGCTGGCTCCCGGGTGTAAGATCCCAGCTGTCACCTGGGGGTGTCTTCAGCAGTCACTGAACCGTTCAGCACCTCAGCCTCACCATGGCTTCACCTCCACTTGACTGGCCAGCCCATTCTTTGGGCCCAGTGGGAGTGTGTGGGATGTGAAGACAATGGAGCAAGGATCGAACCCTGGGGGATATGTGAGGGATGTCAAAGGAATTCATAAAGGAGGAGCAAGCAGAGAAGTTAGGAGATGCAGGGTCATGGAGACCAAAAGAGGGAGTTGTTCACGATGTCCAGCCCCACAGGGAAGTGCATCGAGATGCGTGCTGAGACACGGCCATCAGCCATACCAGTTAGGGGGTGCCCGATGGCCGTACCAGTTAGGGGGTGCCCACAGACTGTGGGAAGCGTAGTTTCAAAGCAGATGGGGCATTGGAGCCAGGTTGCAGTAGCTGAACACTGAGTGAGGGCGGTGCAGGGAGCGCCGGTGCAGCGCACGGTGAGTGCTCCCTGGGGAAGCTTGGAGGACGGGCTGAACTGAGCAGTAGCTAGAGGCTGCAGTGGGTTTGCATGGGAGTCTGCCACGGCAGGGACATCTGGGCTGGAAATTTCCATTTGTGAGTTGCAAGCACAGCTGCCTGTTCAGATGAGATTTCCTGGGAGATGACAGAGGAGGGAGTGTGATGGTCGGGGCAGGACCCTGGGAGCACCGATATTTAAAGACTGGCTGAGGGAAGAGGAGCCGGAGATAAAAGATGGAAAAAGCAGTGAGAAAGAAGGCACCTCTGCAAGTGTGGACTGTGAATGGGATGGACCTCTGCGTCCAGAGTCGGGGGTCCTGGGGAGGACCCCAGAATCCTGCCCCGGGCCCGGCCCGCAGACAGTGTGGACAGCGCGGGCTGGAGAGCACTGTGAGCTCCAGTGCTGTCTGCGGAGGAGGAATAGGGGAAAGAGAGCACAGGGAGGAGGCGAGGCCTGTCCCAGAGATCCGCCTGGGGCAGGCTTTTTGTCAACTCTTAAATTATGAACTTCGTCAAACACATTCAAAGTACAGAGAATAAAATAGTGAACTCCCATGTACTTTCACCTCCCTGCTCCAGTTAACATGGAGGCCAGTATTGTTGGTTCTCCCCCACCCTTCACTGCTTATTTAGAAACAAGCCTCAGACATCATTTCTTCCAGCCATAAACATTTCAGTAAGTTTCTCTAAAAGATCGGGATGATTTTTTCATCATTACACCATTATCACATCTGAAAATTTAACAATAATTCCTTAATATCATCAGATATCCAGTCCTCTGCTGACTTTTCACCCTCAGTGACTCTCATTGGGTGATCTGGAAACTGACCCGTCAGTTACGTCTTCCTGGGAAGCGATGAAGGCATGGGAAGAGTAAAGAGCCGTATGAGTTTCTACACTTGCCTGGATCCTGGCCCTGCCACTCCTCCATGCCTCCATTTTCTTCCCTGTAAAGCCTCATTTCATTCAACACATATCTACTGAGCATCTACTCCGTGCCAAACAGTCCCTGCCTTCAAAGAGAGTCAGGGAGCCAGATGTTTAAATCTTCAAGGAATGAGGGGAATCACCCAGGGTCTGCAATATGGAGGAGTAGTTTGCAGACTGCTGAGGGTAACAGCAGGGGCCAAAGGAGCCAGAGGTTTGAGGGAGCACCGAGGTACAGTTGTGTAGATGCAGCAACAAAGAGTGAAGGAGACCCTGCCCAGCTCCAGGCACCCTGGAACGTGGATGTGAGGGAAGAAAGAGCGTATCTTGGGGATGCTGTCCTGAGGGGCAGCCAGGCTTGTGAGCACAGGACGTTGAAGGGAGAGTTCAGAGAAGAGGGTAATAGAGAATTTTGCCCAAGTTTCAGACTGAAAATATTTGGAAGGTTGGAGAAGGAGGACTGGATCAACAAGGACCAGACCAGAGCTGTAAGTTCTTCATGTTGGTAAATAGTGGCCGTGAACATGGCCAGGGCAAGCCTCAGTGCTGACCGATGCAACAGAGCGGTCAGCTGTGTCCGGACTGTGTCAAGGCTATTGGTTTCAGCATTCTTTTATTCATTCAGTCCTTTTTCATTCTTTGAGAGACTTAGCCATCACAGCTTCCTAGTGAGAGTACTGGGGATAGGAGAGAAAGTGAGCCTGGGAGCTGTCTTCCCCAGAAAAGCCCTGGCTGGCAGCGTCTTCCCTGCAATGTCCACATTACTAGTAAGATGAGCTTGTTTTCCAACCCCCTGGCTCCTCTGATCTGAGGTAGGATTTCATCAGCTGCCCCCAGGCCTGGAGAGTAGATTGCATCAGGCCGAGAATGACTAAGCCACCCACGTGGTTCACTTTCCAGCAGGGCCCACCCCCAGGCCTGGGCCGGACTGAAGTGACTCACGTTGCCTGACCTCTGGGTGCCTAGGACCTAGGCCCCAGACGAGCTGCCGGGGAAGGAGGGGCTGAAGTCTGTGGGAACAAGGTTGGAAAGCCTACTCTCCTAAGACTTGGAAGAAGTTAAAAGGCACGGTTTTCCTGGGCTGGGGGAGGGGGTTAGAAGGTCATTTTCTCCAAGCCTCTGGAAGGGAGGAGGGTGAGCTGTGGCACTTCTAGAGCAGACCTCCTGCAGGCATAGGGGGTCGGGAGTGCTGGTCAGAAGAGGGCATTGAGTCCTGGGAAGGTGCACTTTAGCAGGGCCACGTCTCGGTAGCCACCTGGGCTGCCCCCTGATCTCTGCTCCATCTTTTCTTCCAGTCCTGGACGCACAATATTCAGCGAGAGAAAGAGTTTCTGCGGAAGCTGGTGAAAGCGCATGTCATCACTGACCTAACCAGTGGCATCTGAGGTGGACCCAGCACATAGCCGCAAAGGTCCAGCCACCGCCACCCGCCCACTTCATTGGCCTGGGTCTGGCTCTGCCTGAGAGGCACGGGGTTCCTCAAACCCAGAGAAGGACAGTGCCAAGTGGCCCCAGGGGTGACGAAGCCTTGGCGGGGCAGCCAGAGCTGTGTCTGCTCGGAGGCCAGCCTCAGAGACCAGCACTCGGCCTCACTCTCAGCCTGGGTCCTTGCAGCCAAAGGGCCAGGAGGCCACTGGCCGTGCCCAGCAGGCCCAGCATGCAGGAGGTAGACATTAGGCAGCAAGGCTGCTGCCGGAATCATTTCTCCAATCAGTGTTCAGTGTATTATCATTTTGTGAATTTGGGGTGGGGGGAGGGGAGGGATAATTTATTTTTAAATATGGTTGGAGATGTCAAGTTTGGTCCATTTGCCGTGCAGAAAGAGACCCAGTAAAGGGCCCCTCAGGCAGTGGTATCAGTGGGCTCCCTGTCTCAGGGGAGTGCCATGACAGGCCCTGCTCCGGGGCTGCAGGGACATGGGCAGGATCTCAGGCCAGTCCTCGTCAGCTCATTACACTGTTTGGCCTTTCCTGGGGAGAAGGTGGGGTACTCCCACTCAGCAGCCCCTAGCTGTCCCACAGGGAACCCTGGAGCCATCCTTTAAGCCAACAAGATGCCCCTGGGCCTGAGTGGACAGAACTTCAGAGCTCAGGAGGTGAGGCCTGGCACAGTCTGATGGGAATGGCCCCCTCCCCTACTGCAACTGACCCCTTGGACAGTGCCCCAGGCCTGGACTGACCGACCTGGCAGCTGTTCTGGATTTCAGCAATGAGACTGCCAGGTTCCTGGGTTCTACCTTGAGCCTGGACCAGGGGGAAGTGAGGCTCAAGGACCTCGCCCAGGCTGTGGCAGCCATGCTGGGCAGCCATCATGGAAGCAATAAAGCTCTTCCCTGAACCTGGCCTCCTCTCACTTCCTCTGACTTTCCTGGGAGAAACAGGAACCTGGGGCCTCAGCAACAGTGCTAAACACAAGGGCCATCTCTCCAGCCCTCCCTCGTCCCTTTCACTTCTTGCGTCAGCTGCAGGACCTAGGTAGCCACCTACGGGCCTCTTGGAGCCTCTCTTGTCCCATATAGTCTTGTACCCTCTTTGCCTTAAGAGAGGCAGACCAGGGGTATCAGGGCATACCCCAGAATCTGCCCTGGTGCCTCCTAAAAGAGCCAGAAGGCAGGGGGTTGGAGCCCACAAGCCCTAGGGACAGAGATTCCGGCAAGCCCAGAAAGATGCACTGCAGAGCAGCCCATGGACTGAACCCACTCCTGGCAGCCCCAGCTGAGCCCTGGAAAGACACAACCCCCACTTAGCACACTGGCAAACAGTCTCCCCTGAGCACCCCTCTTCCTGCACAGAACAGGAAGGCACAGCCCAGCTCTAGGCTCCCTCTGGCAAACATTAGAAAGGACATCCCCCTACCTCCAACCCTACACCCCTAGAGTCCTGGAATCTGCTCTCTCCCTTTCCCAGCACCCCTAGGCAGGCCTGAGAATGAGGCCAACACATGCCCGTACCTGAGGCCACAAGCCTTGGAGTGAGCGTCCTGCCAGAGCTGCCACAGTGCAGCAGGTGGGGCTGGCTGGCCTCTCACCTCTCACCTGCCATCCCAATACCAGTGCCATCCCTCCCAATTGCCCACATGCCCCTTTACTGCTGTGCTTTGTCCTCAGAAGAAGCCTCCTCAGCTGAGGGGAAAGCAAGGCCCTGACTGAGGGACAGGCAGGCCCAGAAACCCCCTTTGATTCTGCTGGAAACAAGGCCAATGTGATGCAAACTCCAGTGCACACTGTGTGCTACATGAATGATGCCCGTAGAGCTGTACAGGGCATAGGCTGCATGCCTGCAAGTGAAGGCCTGGCTGATAAAGCCCCGGGGAAGAACCCTCCCCCTCAACTGGGCAGCTGGCGGTGGGGAGGCAGCAGAGAGCACAGCTGCTTGCTCACTGCCTGGCCTCTTGTCCCAAGGGGTCCTGCCAAGCCTGGGGACAGCCTCCAGCCCCACCAGTCAGTCCCCACTGCTGCATGGAAACTGCTCTCCCAAAAGCTGTGGTTCTCAGGCTGGCCATACCCCAGAATCACCTGTGCAGATATGGAAAATGCACATGCTCACCCCAGTTCTGATTCAGGTTTGGGGTGGGGCCTGGATGCACACAGTTTTAAAAGGTCCACAGGTAGTTCTGATGCACTGCCAGGGTTCCGCCCATCCACACACGTTCCTTGAGCACCTTCACCCCTACCCACCGCTTCCAATTGTCGGTTGATCAACAATTCCCAAATCCATCTCCAGCCCAGTTCTCTTCACTTCGTGCCAGGTGACAAATTCAGCCACTTCCTGAACATTTCCACTAGGATAATACACGGGTCCCTCCAACCTGACATGTCAGACTCTGAACTCATGTGCTCCTGCCCCCAACCTGTCCCTCCTCCAGGAGCCCCAGCTGCAAGGATACATCCCCTCCCTCTGGTGACCCAGGTCAAAAGTATGCAGTTGTCTGTCCTGCTTCCTAACCCCATCCAATCAGGTACCAACAGAGTTTGCAAAAAGGGGTGGTCCTACAAGAGCCCACAAAGCCCCATGCTCTACCTACAGCTCAGCTCGCCTCCTCTCTCCCCCAGCAGCCTCCCAACATACCTCCAAACCATCCTCCCAGCTGCAGCCATAGCCAGTCACTGAAACGTACGTCTGATCACACCATTCTCCTGCCTGAACTCTTTCAGTAGTCCCCAGTGTCAACGAGATAAAGTCCAGACTCCCCAGTATGACACCCAGGATCTGGCCTTTCCTTACCTCTACCCATGTTGCTCGCCCAGCCTCCATCCCACCTGCCAAATTGCCATGCGGCATCTGAAATACTACCCTCCAGCACCTACCTCAAGCCTCAGTGCAAATGTTCCTCCTCCAGGACCCTCCCCTTCTTCAGCTGTTCCGGCCAAGCAGCGGTGCTTGCAGGTGTGTCTGGACTCCAAGCCCCAGGCAGCGCGGGAAGGGAGTGGTGGGGAGACCAGAGCAGGATCAGACCTTGAAAACTCCAGTGCAGTGCCTCACCGACCCAAGGATTCCAGTGGGTCTGTTGAGAGAAGAAACTAGGAGTGGATCAGAGAGAGCAGCTAGTGTGGAGGGTGGAGATCGTGAGAACCCAAAGGCCGGTGGCCCAAGGCAGGGACTGGCCTGTCCCCTCCCTCTCCCACCCTCAGCCCGGCCTCCCAACTCCCTACTTCAAATGTCTACAAACTGTGGCCGCCCAGTTCCGCGCTTCTGCGCCGCCTGGGTTCTCCCCTCTGTCCTGGGGGCCCTTGCCAGTGTCTCCTCCCTTCCACCTCTGGGGACGCAGAGGAGCCAGGGGGACCGGATTCTGGAGGGTGGAGCAGCCAGGTGAGCCCTGAAAGGTGGGGCTGAGCGGGGGTGCTTGGGCCCCACCCCAGGATCCGGTGACGCCGGGGCTGGAATTTGACACCGGACGGCTGCGGGCGTGAGGCTCCTGAGGGATGGAGTTGGGCCCGGCCCCTAGACACGGCCCACGGGCTCTACCAGCAGCAGGTCCCTCGGGTCCAAGCCCTCTCTGTGTCTCGGACCCAGAGCCCTGTACCCGCGGTAAGCCGTCCTGTTTGCCCACCCCCCATCCCAGCCCTGGGGCTAGGGGAAGTGGGCAGGGTCGTCCCCCTCCACTCCTTTCTCACATCCTCCCTCTCCTGGGCCCGCTGCGCAGCTCTCCGCCCCTCCCAGCCCCCTCAGTCCCTCTTGTCTCTTGTCGGACTGCGCTAGCCTGGCCGGCCCGCTGTAACGTGAGGCTCCCGCTGCTGCTCCAGGGCTCAGACTGGTTGCCAAGTCCACGCTTTGGGCTAAAAGAGGCACTGCCAGGTGCATAGCCCTGGGCATGAGCCTTTTGAGCTGCGGGGGAAAGCCCAGCACTGGTCCCAGGAAAGGTGCCTAGAAGAATACAACACAGAGCCACCGTGGTGAGTATCGGACTGGTGGATGGGGAGGCAAGGCAAGGGCTGCAGGACAAGTGGCCCCAGACCGTTGGAAGGCAGACATAAGGCATGAGCTGCCCGCAAGAGACCTGCTCCTGGGCTCCCCCTAGTGCAGGGGGTCCTTAAGCCTTTTTTGCCCTGCTTTCCCTCTATCCATGAAAACAGTCACTAGGCTGGCTCCTCAGGCCTTTATTCCATTAGCTGAGCACACCTGGCCCTGAAGAACCACACCAGGGAGGTCTAGGGAGGAGGTCTGGTCCACATGTATGCAGACATTCTGTGTGCTAGGGGATGGGGGTGGAGCTGACCACTAGGACCCAGGAGCAGGCCCGCTAGTGAAGGCTCATGAGGGCTCCAGGGCCGCAGAGGGGTGTTTGGGAGTGCCAAGCAGTGTGTCCTCACAAAAGCTGGTGGGACTCTGAAAGGCTGATTGGGCTCAGGAAGGATGGTTCATGGCGGAAACTTCTAGGAGCAGGGCCGGGATGCCAGATCCAGAAGAAGCTGGAAGGGGAATAGGCCAGGACCAGCTCTCAGGGCGGCTCAGCTCTCAGAGACCAACCAGGATGGTGTAGAAGCCTGGCTCACCCTTGTGGGAGTTGCTCAGGCCTGAACCTGGCTGAAGGTAGCAGAAAAGCCCACCCCGCTTTGAGTCCACAGGCTTGGCAGATGCTGCCCCCTGGTGGCCATAGGGAGCCATGGCCCAGGCCCCTTGTCCTAGAGGGCTCATCGCCTCCCACCATCTGCCGGCTCTTGAGGGTACATCTGTGGTCAGAAGAGAGGACTTCTGTGGTCAGTCGGCTCTGAGTCCAGATAGAGGTCATAGAGGAGCAAGGTGCAGTGGTGCTGGGCGGGCAGCACAGGCTGAAGCCTGGGCCTCACTGTCATCAGCTATCTCGGGTCAACCAGCAAGCATCCTAATTCTCTCCCGGCCACAACTTCCTCTTCTTCCACAAGGAGAGAAAGTTCTCTGTGAGATCGAGGGTGTCCAACTCCTCCCTTCTCCAGCCAGTTCTGGCCGCTCTAGCCCTGCAGCACAGAGTAGGAAGGTTCCGTCCTTCCCCGCACAGCTGTATGGGACCTTAGATAATCGCTGAGCTTCTCTGAGCCTTGTTTGTCTTGTTTGTTTGGAAAATGAGGATTATACCATCTACCCCATGGAGTCGTGAGATCAGGAAGAGGAAACAGGTGCAAAGCACCAACACATAGGCTCTTGATGCAGCCACTTCTCTTGGGCTGAGTCCAGCTGCCCAAGCCCCTGTCCCTCACCTCGAGAAGCTGAAGTGGAAGGATAACCTGCACAAAGGAGAACTCGACTCTTAATGTTCCGAGCTGGCTCTAAATGAGGGTGGGGGACCAGGTCCACTACAGCTGATGGGAGCTCCTGGTGTTGACAGAGATGGAGCCCGGACGTGGAGGCCTGTCAGTGCTGCCCCTCTGGCCCCGGACTAGGCGGCAGGTGAGTGGTTCTCCAAGTGACTCCCACTTGGTATTGAGGAAAGGTGGCTGGACCAGGAAGGGAAGGCAGGGCTCCCTGAACAGGCATCAAAAGTGGGAGGGGAAATGGTCAGGGAGGGACCAGGAGGAAGGTCAGTGCCCTCGAGTGATTCCTTCCCCGGGCTCCCTGGGGCAGCTGACCCACCATCCTCCAACCTAAGCCATTCCTTCCGGCTCCAGCCCCTCCCTGAGCTCCACCCTAAGCCTACCCGGGTGTCCTCTTCCCCGCTGAGGCTGCGCGTGGTCTCTCTGGACAGCCTGCCCTGTGGCCCACCCTGGCCGCTCTGGCCCTGCTGAGCAGCGTCGCGGAGGGCGAAGCCTCCCTGGGCCCCGCGCCCCGCAGCCCGGCCCCCCGCGAAGGCCCCGCGCCGGCTCCGGCGCCCCCCGCGGGCCACCTGCCGGGTAGGTGACAGGGCGAGGGCGCGGGACGGGGGGCTGGCCGGGGACCCGCGCGTGACTGCGTCTCGTTCCAGGGGGCCGCGGGGCCCGTCCCTGCGGCGGAAGAGCCCGGCGGCCGTCGCCCCCGCCGCCCGCTCCCGCGCCTTCGCCCGCGTCCCCACGCGGGGCCCGCGCAGCGCGGGCCGGGGGCCGGGACCGCCGCGGGGGCCCAGGGAGCCGCACGCGGTCCGCGGGGGCGCGGGGCTGCCGCCTGCGCTCGCAGCTGGTGCCGGTGCGCGCCCTCGGCCTGGGCCACCGCTCCGACGAGCTGGTGCGTTTCCGCTTCTGCAGCGGCTCCTGCCGCCGCGCGCGCTCCCCGCACGACCTCAGCCTGGCCAGCCTGCTGGGCGCCGGGGCTCTGCGGCCGCCCCCTGGCTCGCGGCCCGTTAGCCAGCCCTGCTGCCGCCCCACGCGCTACGAGGCCGTCTCCTTCATGGACGTTAACAGCACCTGGAGGACCGTGGACCGCCTCTCGGCCACTGCCTGCGGCTGTCTGGGCTGAAGGCTCCCTTCGGGGATTTGCAGACCGTACCCCTGCCAATGGATCTTCCTGCTTGGGGCGGCCAGGGCCTCAGCTGGAGATCGAGGCCTTGGCTGGGTGAGTGATGGACATCCGCCCTGCAGAGAGGGAGGCCCGACTGACCAGAGGCCCCAGGGCTCTCACCCTGCCAGTCTCAGACCCAAAGACCCGTGGAGACCCGAGGACCCACTTCTCACAGACTGGCACTGACCAGGCCATGGACCCAGGACTCCTCTGGAGAATCAGCAGTGTCAGGTCTCAGCCACAGCCCAGGCCTGCGGGGACAGATTTGGAGGAGACACGTTGGAATTGCATTGCTGGAATGCCTGTGCTGGACTGGGCCTTTACTCACTTGTGGGAGCTGGAGCCCTATTTATTATTTCTAAGTTATTTATTTACTTCTGTGGTTTGTCAGATCCTTTACTGAGCTGTGGCAGCTGCATGGGGGATAGGTAGAAGCAGCTGGATGGAGATCACGCCCTGAGCATCCCACTCACAACTTCAGGCTCACTCAGCAGTCATAGGCCTAGCCTGGGACTGCCTGCCCCCAGCCAGCAGCTCTGGGACATAAAAGGAATGAAATCCAGACAGAGTGGGTGGCAAAGTTCCAACAGTCCACTCACAAACCCCTGTACAGTCCCCAGCAGTTGGATCCTGGGGTTGCAGATGGAGAAAGCCCTACCCTTGAGACCTCGGGCATCTTGGGAGCATTGTTTAATGGTAAAGATGCAGAGAATGACACGTTGCCCCACCCCGCTGTCATTGTCCTGTAATGTCATTGTCCTAGTAGGACATCAGTGTCCTACTCTCCAGGGCACCCTGACAGGTGTGGATACTGCCTGTGCTTCCAGATGGCCCACCTTGGGGAGCTCATTGCCCACACTCTGAAGCACCCCAGATCAAGAGAGATCTGAAAAGGCCAAGGGTGGGGAAGAGATGCAGTGGTGGAAGGCTGGTTTAGGGGGATGAGGCCCAGAACATCATGGGAATAAGAAAGCATGAAAAGACTGAGTATGCCTCGAGGGACCTGCATCTTGGGTAATGAACAAGGGTATTTATTTATTCATTCAACAGATATTTATTAAGTACCTATTTTATGTCAGATGCTGGGTAGACCCCAGGAATACAGAAGTGAAAAGGACACAGTCTCTGCCTTTAAGCTTAAATAAGCAGAGACAGACAATAAGTAAATAATTACATAAATAATTATTTAAATTCAGTTTGGCAAATAGTATGAAAAAGGACAAAACGCTAAGAGGTACATACCGTCATCTGGAAGGAAGAGGCTAAAGCTGGCCCTGGCCCTCCACACTGTCCCCAGGTCATCTCTAAAAAGTCAGTGCAGTCCCTCTGAGCTTCTATGTATGTCCCTTGAAACCTTGTTTCCTGGGTCCTATGAATTTGTCCTACACGATTTTTTTCTTTAAAAATAAGATCAGGATGTGTTTGGAAAGCATGCTGGGTCTAGGGAACTGTGGGACATCTGGAGGGGTGGTCAGGAGGCAGTGGGATATGCCGGTCTGGGGCTGAAGAGGGAGGTCTGGGCTGGAGGTTGATTTGGCAGCTGTGAGCACAGAGGCGTTAGCTGCAGCCAGGGGTGCCGGAGACACCAGGAGAGTGAGGCAGGCTGAAGCTGGGATCCCACAGGCATTTGACACAATTAACCAATATTCCTTCCAAACTGCCTAAGTGCCTGCCGGCTTTGGCACAGCTGCCCCCTTCGCCCAGGCTGGAATGGGGAGCTGGCAGGAGCTCTCAGGGCTGTGTGCATTCAGGGTCAGGGAGGAGAAATAAGTCTGTGCTTCCACCCTTCTGTGTTCACTGCCCCATTTTCTAGATGTCCTCAAAACTTTGGTGCTCTCATGCTGCCCTCAAACACCCCCTTGATCTCTCTCTCTGCCTCCAAACTGATTGAGGGTCTTCAGTCACCAACCCCCACCTCCCACCAAAGAAAATGGCAGCAGTGCCATCCAGTTTGGAGGCACCTCATGAAGGCTGGGCCCTGGCCCTGGTTGGGAGTGAAGGCGGGCAGCCTGTCAATTCCAGGGTCACTGGGGCCAGGGAGCCCCTGCTGGAAAGACTTGAAAGCCTTAAGAGGAGGGTATAGCTCAGTGGTAGGGTGCATGCTTAGCATGCACAGGATCCTGGGTTCAATCCCTGGTACCTCCATTAAAATAAATAAATAAAACCTAACTATCCCCTTTAAAAAATTTAAAAATAAAAATGCTCTCTCTAGATTTATAAAAAGCCTGGCCTCATCCCCAAACCCTCTAGGACCTGCCCCTCAGTGGACATCTCTGCTCTCAGAGACACTTACAGGAGCTGAGATGAAGCCATCTCTGACACTGCTTGGAGAGAGAGCCAGGTGAGAACCTCAGACTAAGGTACTGGCTCTCAGCTCTCCCCAGACTGTCAGTCCTGGAGGGAATAGGGTCCCCCCCAACTCAAGGCTGCATTCTGGGCCCCAAAGAGATTGTGCCCAACATCTTACAAAGTCACGGATGAGATACAACCTCTCCAAAAGAAACATTCCCACAGAACTAGTCTCATTTTGCAGCTCACAACAAACCAAATCCCTCTTTAAAAAAAGTAATAAATAAAGCTATTTTCCAAAAGGAAACAAGTTGCCAGGCTGCACTTCTCTGCGTACAACTTAGCAGAAGTCACCTGGCACATGACCTCACCTGGAGAGCACTTGTGCTCCTGGGGGCCACAGGTGACCCTAATATCTCCGCTTTTGACTATAATCTGTTTCATATTTGCAAAACAACACTGCCCATTTGAACGATCTTCCCGGAACTAAGGTGTGGTCTCCTCCAAAGGGGCATTAAGTCTTGCAAGACAAAACTGCAGTCGGCTTTGAAATGGCAGCTTTTTCACCTTCAGGGGCACCCAAACGTCCCTCTAGATTAGTTTCATCCAGGAGTCAAAGTTTGGGGATCCACGTGCTTCCCCTGCCCTGGCCAATGGTGTTCCTCCTCTTTGGGTCAGGGACTGCCATACTTCCCCCAGCTAGAGTTCCCTGAGACTGAGTGCATGTGGACTGGCTGCCTAACTGAGGTCTTATAAAGGAGAGGTAGGGTAGAAAGCAGAGATCGAAGATCTGGGAGAATTTGTGCCATGTGAGTTCACTTTTCTTGTTCACATCGGTGGCTGTTAAGCTGTTTTGGAACTCTAGAATCCTTAGAGAAACTGATGAATACCAAGGATCCAACCCCCCAGCCCCCACCTCAGTGCTGAAAAAGTCACTGATGTGTATATCTGGTGGCCAATTTTAGGGAGCCCTCAGACTTTCTGAAGCTCATTGAACGAGTATGGCCAATTTTAGGGAGCCCTCAGACTTTCTGAAGCTCATTGAACGAGTATGTAGGAGTCCGTGGCCCTCGAGGTATCATGCCCTGCTCCAGGTGATTCTGTCATCACTGTCCTCCTGGAGCTGGACTGTTTCTTCCTTCTGTGCTCAGGCTCCCATATCAGGGCTCTCTGTCTCCATTATTTACAAGCCTCCCCGTTCTTCAACCTTTTTCTATTGAATAACCCCTTTCCCTCTGCATTTAAACTTGCTTGAATATATCACAGCATAAAAAAAGACATTGTGATCACAAATATATAAATATATGATCTGCTTCCACCTCACTTCCTTCATTAAAAGAGCTCTTGCTGTGGTCCCCAGGGGCCTCATCATCACTAAACCCAAAGACTGGTTCTCAGCCTTTAGTCCTTTGAACTCTTGGAAGCACTCAACTTTGTCATCCCTCTAGGAACACCTGTCTTCTCTGGACTCTCTCCATCCCATGCTTGCTTGGATTTTCTCCCAACCCTTGCTGCTTATTCTCAGACTCTTTTTGGGTTCCTTTTCCTCTTTCTCTGCCTCTTGCAGTGTTCCTTAGGGCTCCGATATAGGCCTTCTCTCCCCATTCTATGCTCCCTGAGCAGTAGTTTCAACTCCCACGGTTTCAGTTACCACCTCCAGGCTGACGATGCTCACACTGTATCTCCAGCCTAACTTTTCTTCTAAGCTCCAAGCCTGTACGTCTATCTGTGTATCCTCAGACGCCTCAAACTTAATATATCTGTCCTGCATATGTTCTGTTTGTTCCTTTAGAGCCTCTCTCCATCCCTCCCTACCCTTCTCTGAGCCTCACATCAATGAGCATCCCTGCTCTCCAGCCTCCAAGCCCCTTCCAATGTCTCCTCCTGAGGGAACAGCACCAACTTCCATCCAGTGACACTTGGGCAACATCCTAGACTCCTTGAGCTTTGTCACTTCTTTTCCATTGGTCCTCAGATCCTTAGATCTTGCAAGTCCACCCGCTTCTTTCTATTTCCAATGCTATAGAAGTCTTTATAATTTGTAGAGTGGTTTATTGCTCATCCTCCTAATTGGTCTCTGTCTCCAGTCTCAATTCCCTCCAGTCACTCTCAATCCTGTGACCTTTTAACATTAATTGAGCACTAACAGTTATGCCTTGGGCAAATTATGGGGATTCTGAGGTCAGCTAGAAACATGTTCCGCCATCAAAGAGACCATAGATGGAGATGGAGGTGGGGAAGGGCTGCCAAGTTTAGCAAATAAAAATACAGGCCGTCCAGTTAAACTTGAATCTCAGATGGGCAATAAATACTTTTCTTAGTAAATACATCTCATGCAATAATTGAGACACACAAAAAAATTGTTGTTGTTTACCCATTATTCAAATTTAACTGGGTGTACTGTATTTTTTCTGGCAACCCTAGGTGGGGGTAAAGAAGTAAATAAAAAATTCAGTCAACCGTTGTAAGTCCTCCAGTAGAAGTATGAACTGAGGCACAGTTACATACGTCAGGGTGAGGGAGAATTCTGCACTCACAAAGGGAGAAGGATCAATTCTACCTGGTTGGAAGGTAAGACAAGGCAGGAAAGTCTTCGTGAAGGAGGTGACACTTGAGCCTTGAAAAATGAAATATTTGCAGGAGGTGGACAAGGGGCATCGGGCCTGTGCTGGTTATCCTTTATTGCCTTCATTGCCTCTCAGCTCTAGATTCCCCCTTTTCACCAGCCATGCCCTGTCCCACAAGGTCTGGATCTCAGGCTTGGGCAGGAGTCGGGGGTGAGGGCCTCTTCCTTGGGCTCTCTAGCTCAGCCCTAGGACTCTGCTATTCCCATCTTCTTTAGAGTTCTCTTCGCTTCTCACTTGCCAACCCCTCATTATTTCAATCCCTTACTGCAATTTAAAATTTTTATATTAAATTGTCGCTGTGTGCTTACTGCATGGTTTCTCCTGATTGGCTCCAGCCTGATGCAGAGCCTTCTCAGCAGAGGCAGTAGCATTTGAACCAAGGCAGGGAAATGTGGAACAGCCCGGGTAGCTAGCGATTTTGTGTAGAATGGGGGAGGGCTCTCATCAGGACAGAAGTCTAGAGAGATCATAAAGGTCTTTGAATGCTACACCAGGGAACTTGGACTTGGTCCTGAGGGAGCCATTGAAGGGTTTTAAGGGGGATTGTCTAGAGATGCGCTTCAGGAGGGTGGCAATCCAGGATAGCTTAGAGCCCACTGGGGGATGAGTCTTTGAGAGCTAGTCACAGATGGGTTATTTTCTCATCTGAGGGACAAGAGTGGGACATAGAGGGGCCAAAACCTGTGACAACCCTGGGAGAGTTCCAAAATTCAGGAGAGAGCATTCCAAAGCCCAGGAGAAGAGGAAAAGGAACTTCTTTTGTCTGCCTGGACCTACTAGCGATCTCCTTTGATCTGGCACCCAGAAATGCTCCCAACCTGCCTGGGGCTCACCTACTTCAATCCATCTGTCCTACGTGGTGTTTATGAAGCATGTTCAGGAGCCATTGTTGGTGAGACTTGGCTTCTTTCTCTGTCATGGGAAGCCCCAGACCCCAGGAAGTAGCCCTGGATTGGAAGCAGGAAGAAAACTCACATTGACCAAGTTGTGGCCTCTGGGTTGAACCCTAAGTCATATACTATTTCAGTGTGTCCATCACTGGAGGGCTTACTGTTCTCATTTTTTTTTTTAAGTGACATTCAGAAGAAATCAAGTTCTTATGGTTAGAAAGAGGTAGGACAGGTTTTGAACACGGTCTTAACCTTCCCTTCCCCCCAATACCTTCCAAGATGAAATCTCAGGGCCAAGGCATTTCACACAGCTATGCACAGACCTGGAATCAATTACTTGATTTTGGCTTCCTGTTTCACTCTTCCAAATTTTCCTTGCCTCTACTCTTTCTTCCTTCAATTTATCCTATATACTACAGATAGATTTTTCTAAAATGCAAATCCAATCATCACTGTCCACTTTGAAACCCCATCATGGTTTCATATTTCTTGGAGGATAAAGTCCAAACTCCTTCAAGAGTCTACTGTTCCCAACTTGTCTTTCCAACCTCACCTCTGTTACTCATCCCCTCCCCCTTCCTCACCCACTGACAATTGCTTCAAGTGAGGACAAATTATTAGCTGAACTTCAAACACTTCCTTGATAAAGATTGGTAGAATGACTAGATTCCCACTGGACTCCACTTACCAGCTAATCAAGCCCCCCCCCCCCCACCCCGTCTCTCCTTGTTCCTCCAGCTCAGGTCAAGTTTCTCCTCAGGGAAGCCTTCATCCACATTCGCAGGCCTCAGTCGCCTATTGCCAACGCCAGTTTCCTCCACTCTACACAAGTACAGAGGTCTTTTCCCTTTTGATTATATTTTTTCCCCTGCTGGGATGGCTGGCAAGAGATAATAAAAGGCCAGGTGGAGGGGTAAGTGGTAGGGACTGCTGGGGTCTGCGGCCAACCAGACTTGTGGCTGGTCTCTGCTACCCTCGCTGTGGGTCCAGGGACAAGATAAGCTCAACTTTCCTCAACTTCGGTTTCCTCATCTGAAAATGGTGAATGAGAATACCCACCACAGGGTTGTTGAGAGAATTGGACCTAAGGTATGCAAGTACAGTTCCTAGCACTTAAATGTGAGCTATTCTCATTTTAATTACTCATAAAGAGAAGTTGCTTCCAAGAACCTGATGAAATTCTCCGAGCACTGTCCATGGTATGTGGTTTCCCGGTTGCTCACTGGGTGTCCCCGAGAGCCGTCCTTTTTATTCCTGAGGCGCGCCTTTCTTCTCAGGGTGGTGAGGACGCCTTCCTCCCAGACGGCCCCTATCCTGGGCCCCAGGTCGTGCATAAGCGTGACCTGTGTCCCCCCGACCCCGCTCCCCAACACACACTTAATCCTCCAGCCCAGGTTTCCAACCCCATCCACCGGCCCCCCGAGTCATGCCCTCCTAAGGAACTGCCCCGCAGCGCCTCCCGCCGGTGTGACCCGAAGGGCCTGTGGGCCGCGGTCGACCTGGGGCTGGCGGGGCTTGGCTGGTCCCCAACCCATGTGCTCCCGGCCTCCGCCGCGAGGCGCCGCCCTCCCGCCGGGCGCAATACGGACCACATGCCCCAGGATGCACAGCGGCCGGGCCTTGGCTCGGCGGGGGCCTCGAGCGGAGCGTCGCTCTGTGCCTGCTCGGGGGCGCGCGGGCTCGCGCGAGGACAGGAGCGGGGACCCGGAATGAGTTTCTGCGCAGTTCCGCTGAGCCGTGCCGGTCTGTGCCGGGCCGGGTCGGGCCAGGGCAGGCGCGGGAGGTGGGGGACGGCGCCTGAGTCGGCGGTGCCGGGGACAGGCGCTCGGGGCAGCCAGTCCCTATCTGAGGTCCCCGCCCCGTCCCGGCCGAGCCGGCTCGCCTGTCAGTCACTGGGGCGGAGGCAGGCGGCGGTAGCGGGGCCGGAGCCGGGCGGTGAGGAGAGCGCGGGCCAGGCCGAGCGGAGGGGACCTGCTACAGCCCCCCAACTCTACGGACTCTTCGCCCCAGACTCGCGGAGCTGCACCCCTGCGCTTCGTTGGACGCCGCCGTAACCTGCGAAGGGCTCTCTCTCTCCCCCGCGACCCCCCACCACCGTGACCTCCTCCTAGGACCCGAGAGCTCACTCAGACGAGGGTGTTGTGGGTACAGGCCGTCGACCCTGTGACCCCTCACAGGCCAGGGCCTCGGTTTCCCCCAGGCCTCCCTGCCCTATGACTTCCTCCTCATAGATTCTGGGGACAGAGCCGTGACCTACCACCGGGACCCTCATCTGCCAACTCCTCACTGACGGCTTCCTCCTCGGAATTTCCCTCAGTGGGTCTCCTCCTCAGAGCACCCTTTTGCCCTCTGGCAAGCCCCCCACCCCCAACGGAGGTGGGGAGGCCTCGGCAGCCATGCTCACCCTGGGCCCCCTGTCACTCCACCAGTCCCTGGACACCCAAGCCGGAATCTAGCAGGGAGCCAGCAGCCAAGAGGCTGGGGCAGGAGACAGGTCACGGTCCACCTCCCTGCTGGGGAGGGAGCAAAGATGGAGCGGCGGGAGGAGCAGCCCGGGGCTGCAGGGGCTGGAGCAGCACCAGCCTTGGACTTCACTGTGGAGAACGTGGAGAAGGTATGAGGGCCCTGGGGTGGGCACTCCAGTGACAGAGCAGAAGTTCTGGGGACTGACACTAATGCCAGAGCCCAGGCCTGGGCTGGGTGCCCGCTGGGATGGTGCCTCCAGAGCACCTGGCATTTGCTGTCTCTGGGCAGGCAGGACAGCAGTGTAATGGTGTCTTAATAGGCTATTTTTGGCCTTCCTTTAGACATGGGTCCTCTGTGGATACTCTAGGGTCTTGGGATGGTCCTTTCAGGGTGCTGATGGTTTAGACCTCCAGCCAGATTGGCTGTTCTCCAGCTCCAGGGGAACTGCATGAGCAGTGCAGTAAGAAACCAGGAACCCAGGAGACCTGCAGCTCAGTCCCCAGAAACCACAGTGATGCTGAACCATCCTGGACCTGTTTTGTTGAGCCAGGAACTCAGAAAATAACCTGGAACTAAAGCAATCTGGGTTATGTTTCCCTCCTTCTTAGAGAGGGTCCCTCCTTTGTTGGATGGAGGCCAAACTACTCCTGGGCAGGCAGGAGTAGGGCTGGCCCCCTTTGTTTTGTGCTAGGTCCAAGAGGCCTGGTCCTGCTGGCAGCTTCAGGGTCCTTAGCTACTCACCTGCCCATATGGCTTCCTGCCATGGCACTCCTAGGCTTCCACACTGCCCAGTCCATCTTTTTGAACTGTTTCTCTGTTTCTTTTCTGAGTTCTGCCCCCAGAGGCCTGGAATGCAGAAATGCATCCCCCCCTGGGATGAATGGGAAGATGGGCCTACCTTGCTGGAAAGCAGGGAATGGAGATATTCATTTGTTATTCTTGAGCCCTGTTTACCATTCCAAATGGTGAGGCTGCATCTCTCAGCTTCTGTTCTCTGGCTGCCTCAGCATCCCTGAGGGGGCCAAACAAGTAACAGTGGCATAACTGGCTGTCAGGGGTACAGATAGGGCTAAGCCTACTTAAATGGAGCCTGGTTAGGGGGTGAGAGTCCTGGCCTTGCTCTTCTACCCTGGGGCTGGGCAGTGTTGGCATGGTGGTGCACTGTTCCATGTGCTACCAGGGAGATAAACTACTGTTTTCTTACTGTGTGAAGTCCCAGTGGAGTTGGGACCCTAGGGTTTTGGTTAGTTGAGAGCTCCAGGGTAGGCATTTGCCAGGGCTACAGGCCAAGACTTCTCTGGACCAGCTTTTTGGACCCTCTCATATGCTCTCTGAGGATTGTTCTCACCCTTCTCTCCAGTGTGTCTCTGCCCTAGGGCTGCATGGCCAGGTCTTAGTCCTGCTCAGATTTCACAGTGGCTTTGGTGCCAGCATCAGGAGTGACCTAGGGATGATCCTGGGGGAGCTAAATGGAGCTATTGGAGGAGATGGGAACAGCTGTGCCTGGGAGGGTTAGGGCCCCTCAGGCCGTTCCACTCTCTTCTCAGGTTTAGCTTCTTCCCTGTGGAGCCATTCCTTCCACCTGAGCCTTGCACCCTCAGGTGCTTCCCCTTTGGGGAACTCGGCCTCTTTTTCTGCTTTCTTTTGGAGGTTCACTCTCTGAACCCATAATGTTTTGCTATAAGGAGAAAAGGATATGGTAGAACATGGGCAAAGTTCAGGCTCTCAAGATACTGGCAGGACCCCAGGCCCGGGAAACACTGCAGAGCCCTGAGGTCTCCCTTCCTGCTCAGCCCCCCAGTCAGAAAGAGAGCGCAGTCTTGCAGGACCAAGTCACGCCCTCTATTCTGGGCTCTGGCAGGATCCAGAGTGGCCGGCACCTGCTCAGTCCTGTGCTGTCCTGCAGGCTCTGCACCAGCTCTACTACGACCCGAACATTGAGAACAAGAACCTGGCTCAGAAGTGGCTGATGCAGGCCCAGGTCTCCCCACAGGCCTGGCACTTCAGCTGGCAGCTACTGCAGCCCGACAAGGTGCCTGAGATCCAGTACTTTGGGGCCAGTGCCCTGCACATCAAGATCTCGCGCTACTGGAGTGACATCCCTACTGACCAGTATGAGAGTCTAAAGGCACAGCTCTTCACCCAGATCACCCGCTTTGCCAGTGGCTCCAAGATTGTGCTGACTCGGCTATGTGTGGCGCTGGCCTCACTGGCTCTCAGCATGATGCCTGACGCTTGGCCGTGTGCTGTGGCAGATATGGTACGGCTCTTCCAGGCTGAAGACTCACCCGTGGATGGCCAGGGCCGCTGCCTGGCCCTGCTGGAGCTACTGACAGTGCTGCCCGAGGAGTTCCAGACCAGCCGCCTGCCCCAGTATCGCAAAAGCCTGGTGCGGACCAGCCTGGCAGTGGAGTGTGGGGCTGTCTTCCCGCTGCTGGAGCAGCTGCTGCAGCAGCCCAGCTCACCCAGCTGTGTGCGTCAGAAGGTGCTCAAGTGCTTTTCCAGCTGGGTGCAGCTGGAGGTGCCGCTGCAGGACTGCGAGGCGCTCATTCAGGCTGCCTTCGCTGCTCTGCAGGACTCAGAGCTCTTCGACAGCAGTGTGGAGGCCATTGTCAATGCCATCTCACAGCCTGATGCCCAGAGGTGAGCTGGTCCCCGCTGTCCTGGAGATGGACAGCTTGCTTGGCCAGCCACACACACATCTATCCATCCACCCATTCAGTAAACACTAATTGAGTGCCTATTGCATGCTTGAAAATATAGCAAGGAACCAAATGAGACATTTCCCCTGTCCCTATGGTTCAGAGAGGGAGACAGACATTAAACAACTAACCATCCAACAAATTATTCAATGAAAATATTTCACCCTCTCCTCTCTTTCTCTCAATCAATCAGTCACCAGGTCCTGGCTGTCCTATTCCTGATCACATTGCATATCTATTTTTTCCATTTCCGCTGCCACCACCTCAGTCAAGGCTGTCCTTGTCTCTCTCCCCAGATAACTGAGGAGCTTCCTCACCAGTCCCTGGTTTTTACTCTTAGACCCTTCATTGTCTACCTAGCAGCCAGAATGATCTTTTAAAAATGAGGATCTAGTCTTTCCTTTCTGCTCAGAACCCTCCACTGGCTCTTCACTGCTCTTAGGGTAAGGTTCAAATCCTTAACGTGATTCACAAGGGTGCTGCACATTATGGCACCTCCAGCCTTATCTCATGCTGTGCTCCTTGCTGTCTTCACTGTCATATGGTCTTTTTAACTCCGTGAGTGGCCCAGGCTCCTTCCAGCCTCTGAATGGTCACATGTACCTGACATGTCACCTTTGCTGCAGCTGGAACTTCACTTTCTTAGGGAAGTCCTCATGATTTCTAAGACTCAGTTTAGTCTTCTCTTTTATTTTATCTCAGAGCTCCCAGTGTTTTTCCTTCTTAGCCCATGACATGGTTTCATTATAAATTAATGTACATCTCCCCCTTAGTTTCTCAGCAATGTGAGGACAGGCACTCTGTCATTTTATTTTGTCACATTGTGCCTGGCAGCACTTGGTATCATTCATTATTTTTCAAACAGATGAAAAGTAGGAGTTGCCTGAGTGGTGAGGGGTGGGGAAGGGGGATGTTGGAAGAGGAGTGAGTGTTCCAGGCTTTGGGAACCACAGCAGGTGCAAAGTCCTGCAGTGGACAGCACCACTATACATTCAAGGACCCCGAAGAAGGTGAGTGTAGTCAGGTGCTTGTTCAGCAAATGTTTCTTGAGCTCCTGTTTATGTTTGGGGCCCTGGGCTGAGCACAGGGAGCATAAAGACAAATGGGTTATCTTCTGCAAGTCAGGAGCTAACAATCTAATAGACACTTGAATGGACAAGTACAGTCAACGTGATGAGGAAAGCAGGGGGCTGTCAGAACCCTGAGGAGGCATTTAACCCAGTCTGAGGATTATGAGGGGCTTCCCAGAGGAGGTGACAACTGAGCTGGGCTTTGAAGACTGTGTAAGAAGTAGCCAGATGGAGGTCGATGGATATGGGAGGACATTGCAACAAGATGGAAGAGCCCAAGCAAGGGAAGGGTGTGAGGGATCCTGGTAAGTGAGTGTGATTAGGCAGCAGGGTGTAAGGCCAGTGGTGGGAGAGCCAGGCCCAGAACATGCAAGACCTTGTCAGCCAGGCTTAAGATTTTGGTCTTTATCCTAATGTAAAGATATCAAAGGATTTTAAGCAGTGAAAATAGCATCATGAGATTTTTAGTGTAAATTGGATTGGCCAGGGCAAGACTGGAGGCCTTACACCTAACATTTCAGAGAAAAGGCTTTGGGAATGCTTGGCAGAATGAGAGGGAAAATGCCACTGAATGAGACGGCACGGGGAAGTGGTTAATGGCTCTAGCCTTGGCATTAGTCACATTTGAGTCTGAATCCCAGATGGTCCACTTACTAGATCTGAGACCTTGGGTAGGCCACTTTTAAGCCTCAGTTTTTATCATCAGTGAAATAGGTTGATCATATTACCTCACAGAGTTTAAATAGGATCATGTGCCCAGGGCCTGCCCCTCATATGCTGTGGAGAATATTTTGGTATGAGGATTAAATAAGAGGATATTTGTGAAAGGTTTAGCATGGTTCCTGGACAATCCATAAATGGCAATTGCTTGCATTTGGTATCGTTATCGCATTGGCAGTTAGTATGAGCCCTTTCCCATGATTTCCCAGGTTTACCAACTTAAGGTGAGTACCAAGTCCCAGGTCAAGTCCTTTCTTGGCAGTGTGAATCTCCGGTGCAGGCTGGGCTTGGACAGTTGGTGGCTAAGGGGAATTGGCAGGGCCAGTGCATGGGTGATGTAGAGTGTCCTTGGATACACTCAGATTTACCTGCCTAGCCAGTCTTGAGGGCTCTGGCAGGTAATTGATGCCTCTTCTCTGAACGAATGAGCGAGCAAGGAGCCAGTGAGGGAACCTATAGCCTCCTGAGCGCCCATTGGCTGCAGCCCCCTTGGTTGCTTAGCAACTCTCCCCATTTTCTCAGCTCTGCTCCCAGAGCTCTAATTGCAGGTCTAGGCTGAGCTCAGTGTGAGTGGCAGCCAAGGAGTCCTAGCAGCCCTGCCCCAGCAGCTCGAGCTGACCAACAGGAGCCAGGCCTCTTGAACCAAGTCTCAGCCATGGTACTTAAAGACATCCTTTCTATCTCCCTCCCCCAAACCTAGATGCCTCTGGGGGTTCTCAGGCCTGTTCTCCTGTCTGCTCACATGTCTCAGGCACAGGTGCCCAGGTGGTAGGAAATCTACGCAGGAGTTTCCCCCGTGGGTGGGCTGCACCCAGCCCGAGTCAGCGAGTCAGCATTTGGGCCTTGCTCTGTCTTGTCTGTTTCCTGGCTTTGGCTTGGAAAAGTTACCTTCAGTGGCTCTGACTCCTGGGTCATCCAGCCACTACCTCCCCAGGTGTACTAGACATTGGCCCTCTCCTTGGCTGAACTTACACTCAAGTCACCCTTCTCCCACCCCTCCACAGCAGCTTCTGCTTGCCTGGCTCTCTCTCCTTTGAAATTTTTTTTCCTGAGATTTATTTTTAATCCTGGAAAAGCTTTTCACTGGGGGCCATGGAAGGAAAAAAGGTGAGTTATACAGGCTCTTGGGGGGCTCCCCTCAATTAGAACTTTAGATATGGGCTAAGAGCTGCGTAGATCCTTTGAGGTAGTTCAAGTTGGGTCCTGAAACAGAAGCAGACCTATAGCTGTATAAGGAGGTGTCTCAGCTTGGGATCTGTGTCTAACTTGCACTATGACCTTGAGTAATACTGGGAGCTCTACTGGCTACATTGTTCTTCGTGTATCCTATTATGAGCCTCAGTTGAGACAAATTAAGAACTTTCCTTGAGTACCTAATGTGTGCATGAATTTTGAAGGCATGAGGGAGCTTTGGAATACAGTGGGGATGCTGTGGGGGTAAGGACACTACTTCCTGCCCCTATCTCAGCTGTTGGGGAGTTCTCAGGCCATGGCCTTGGCCCTGCCCCTACTCTTTGTGCCAGAGTCTGGCCTGAAGGTGCCCATTGTCTTGTGGTGCAGCCCGTGTCAGGGTCATGAGACTGAAGCTATCCCAGCTGTCTCCAGGCAGCACCCTCTGGAGCTGTCTCTGGACTGCGGGTATCCTGCTATCTTGTTCCTCAAGAACGGGGATGTGGAGAAGGCCAGCATCCTGGGCTGGTTGCCTCTTGTCCTTTTTGTTTTTCTTTCTTTCTTTCTTCCTTCCTTCCTTCCCTTCTTTCTTCCTTTCATTTTTTGAAGGCGGGAGGTAATTAGGTTTATCTATTTAATGGAGGTACTGGGAATTGAACCCAGGACTTTGTGCGTACTAAGTATGTGCTGTACCACTGAGCTGTATCCCTCCTGCCTCTTGTCCTTTTCATCCTCCCACTAAGGTTATGAGGGAGGTTACCTGCCTAGCAACCTGCTTAGGGCAAGTCCAGATAGAAGTCCTTCTGGACTCTTAGTCTGCACCCCCTGCCCCTCCATAGATTGCTGTGGTGACATTGTGATTGACAGCAGAGGGGTCCCAAGCATCTGATCCCCCTTGAGAGCATCACTTACTCTACTTAGTCTCATCTCCACAGAGCAGGCTTCTGGGAAGGGGTCCAGTGGGATGGGGCTAGCCTTCTCTGTCTCCTTTGTATACTCTGCTTCCTCCGCTCCTTCTTTAGGGATCATTGTGCTTCAGGGCTCTGACCTGGACCCTCTTCTTTTCTCTCATTCAACACTTTCTTCCTGGGCATTTCTCATTTACTCCCATAGCTGTTTGTGGATGACTCCTGCATCTGTGTCTCTTGCTCTAAGGGTTTTATATCCAACTCTCTGGACACTTCTACCTGCATATCTCACCAGGTACCTCTGATTCAACATGCCTAGCACTGAACCACCTTCTAGCCACTCACTGAATTTGTTACTGTCTCCCTCTACCCATCCCTCTAAGTCTCAGAAAATACCTCCACCATATACTTAGTTGTTTAGCTGGTAACCTGAGAGCTGTCCTTGACTCTTCCCCATCCTCGTATCCAGTCCTTCATCAAGTCCTGTCTGTTTTGCCTCTAAGCTCCCTCTGAGTTCATCATCTTCTCTCCCCTCCTACTGCCACCAGCGTCCTTAGGAGTTAGGATTCGGTGGTAGAGGGTGGAGTGGCAGGTGGGGACTGGTGCTCTTGGGAGCTGTTGCTGCCTTCTAAAGTCTTTAAGAGGACTCCTCAGCCTGGGTTACCTCTTCTGTCATCCATCCTGGTTCAGCCTCCACTGACACTGATGTATTCAATTCCTAGAGCTGCCATAATAAAGTGCCACACATGGGCACACAAAACGGAAATTTATTATCTCACAGTTGTGGAGGCTAGAGGTCTGAAACTAAGGTGTCAGCATCCTTTGAAACCTGTAGGGGATCCTTCCTTGCCACCTCCTAGCTTCTGGTGGTTTGCTGGCAACCTTTGGTGTTCGCCTGGCTTGCAGCTGCATAATTCCAGCCTCTGCCTTTATCATCACAGGTCATTCTCCCTGCAGGTCTCTGTCTTCATCTGAATGTCTCCTTTTAAGGACACTTGTCATATTGTATTAGGGATACCCCTTACTCTATGACCTCATCTGCAATGACCCTATTTCCAAATAAAGTCACATTCTGTGATACTGGAGGTCAGGACTTAAGCTTATCTTTTTGCAGGGAACAGAGCTCAATTCATAACAGTCTGCTCTCTGGCCCTCCAAAATTTATGAGCTTCTCGCATGCAAAATAGATCCACTCATCCCAACCTCCCCAAAAGTCTTAACTCATTTCAGCATCAACTCTAAGTTCAATTGAAGGACATAAGTCAACCCATAATACTGACCTTCTCCTGGAGGTCTCTAACCTAAAATTTTCCCCAAATTGGACAGCATCACACCTGCCATGTAGGCCCTCACCTCTTTTTTTGCTTTGGATTTGATGTGGGAAGCAGGGCTTTGATGGAAGACAGGGAGCTTGTGCCTTTCTCTCAAAACTGGTGGGGGATGAGCAGACAGTTCTGATGAGTCTCCTCACCTCATGCCTCCAGGTACGTGAACACACTCCTGAAACTCATCCCACTGGTGCTGGGACTGCAGGATCAACTGCGACAGGCAGTGCAGAATGGGGATATGGAGACTTCCCATGGCATCTGTCGCATTGCTGTGGCCCTGGGCGAGAACCATTCCCGGTGAGGAGAGGGGCAGTTGTGGTTGGAACAGCAGGGCCCTCTAAGAGGTGGGGCAGGCAGAATGACCTCACTATGTCTTCTCCCTTCCAGGGCCTTGCTGGACCAGGTGGAGCACTGGCAGAGCTTCCTGGCCCTTGTCAACATGATCATGTTCTGCACGGGCATCCCTGGCCACTTTCCTGTCAATGAGACTACCAGCTCCCTGACTCTCACCTTCTGGTACACACTGCAGGTGTGTCTATGTGACCTTCAGTAGAACTGGGTCATGGTGGATGAAGGTGGATCATGGGCTTCTGTGGCTAACTCCCTTCCCTGGCTCTCTCAGGATGACATTCTGTCCTTCGAGGCAGAGAAGCAGGCTGTGTACCAGCAGGTGTACCGGCCGGTCTACTTCCAGCTGGTGGATGTGCTTCTGCACAAGGCCCAATTCCCTTCTGATGAAGAATATGGATTCTGGTCCTCAGATGAGAAGGAGCAGTTCCGAATTTACAGGTGACGGTAGCAGGCCAATCCTGGCTCTAAAGGGAGTCCTGAAATAATGAAGGCAAAGAGGGGAGGGGCCCAAGGCCAGGCTTCCTGAATCCTGGGCCTCCTCTGTCTATTCTCTATGTACTTTCACATGAGGGTACTGGGTGGACTCCTGGGCTTGGGGGAAGCATCCAGGCCGTGTATAAGGCCTTCATCTGCTTCTCAGGGTGGACATCTCAGACACGCTCATGTATGTCTATGAGATGCTGGGGGCCGAGCTGCTCAGCAACCTCTATGACAAGCTGGGCCGTTTGCTCACCAGCTCAGAGGAGCCCTACTCCTGGCAGGTACCTCCCAAGCCTGAATCCCTCAGCCCTCCCAGACCTGTCACACCCTCCTCCTCAGCCAAGCCAGTAGCATCCTCTTTCCCCAGCACACAGAGGCCCTGCTCTATGGCTTCCAATCCATCGCAGAGACCATCGATGTCAACTATTCTGACGTGGTGCCCGGGCTCATTGGCCTCATCCCACGGATCAGCATCAGCAACGTGCAGCTGGCGGACACTGTCATGTTCACCATTGGTGAGACCTGGCACACACCCAGGAGCACATTCCCAGAGCCAAGGCACCCATCCCCAGGCACAGCCAGCCTGCTGGGTCCGATCCAAAATGGGAGGTATACAGGCCCACGCACACAATCAGCCTTGCAGACAACTGACTATCCTGGCACATCTAAGGGTCCTTGCTACAGTGTACTGAGCTGCATTTCAGTGAGGCTAGTTCACTGTCGATGCAACAGCAGCGCTGAGCCTCTCCTGAGTAACTCCTTCCTGCTTCTCAGCTGTAAGGCTCATGTTTGAGCATGCGAGTGTTTGTTTGCCCATTCCATCCTCTGAATGAGCAGTGCTCTGTACTGGGGCTGCAACTCAACCCTGCCAGGAGCTCTGCCTGCCTCACCAGGATGTGGTACAAAGCCAGCCTGGCCTGCCTCTGAAGTCCTCCCTTCTCCCTTCTTTCCCCAGGAGCCCTGTCTGAATGGCTGGCCGACCACCCCGTCATGATCAACAGCGTTCTGCCCCTTGTACTGCATGCCCTAGGCAATCCCGAGCTCTCCATCTCTTCCGTGTCCACCCTCAAGAAGATCTGCCGAGAATGCAAGTATGACCTGCCGCCCTATGCTGCCAACATTGTGGCTGTCTCCCAGGTATGTGGGGCCCTGGTGCAGCTGGACCTCAGGGCACACTCTGTACTGCACTGATACCATATTCCTTTTCTTTATCTCCAGGATGTCCTGATGAAACAGATCCATAAGGTGAGCTAAGAATTTTCTAGGGGGCTTCTTGGGGTATTGTGGGGGTCTATAGAAATCCCATCTTCTGCCGTTCCCCCACCTCTTGTCCCTTATTCTCTGTTCTTAGAACCTTCCCCAAGAGGTTCATTCTTCCCACCCACAACCAGATATGTCCAGGACTGACCCTCCATGTTCTGCCCCACAGACGAGCCAGTGCATGTGGCTGATGCAGGCACTGGGCTTCCTGCTGTCAGCCCTGCAAGTGGAGGAGATTCTTAAAAACCTGCACTCACTCATCTCACCATATATCCAACAGCTGGAGAAGCTGGCAGAGGAGATAGTGAGTGAGCTGGTGTGCGTGTGCGTGTGTGTGTGGCTGGGGAAAGCAGTGGGACTCTAGGGCTTCTCTGTGTGGGCTGTGGCTGCTGAGGGGTGGGGTTGGAGCTGGCAGTCAGGGCTGGGGCCAGGGGGTCCAGCTGGGGGTGGGAGATTCAGAGCTTGGTTCACTTCTCCCCATAGCCTAATCCCTCCAACAAGCTGGCCATTGTCCACATCTTGGGGCTTCTCTCCAACCTCTTCACCACACTGGACGTCAGTCATCATGAGGATGATCACGAAGGCCCTGAGCTCCGGAAGCTGCCAGTGCCGCAGGGACCCAACCCTGTGGGTGATGTTGTCATTGCCATTGCCCCCCCCAGCCCTGTGAGAATGTCATTGTCACCCCCCAACTCTACGAGTAATAATTGTCATTGTTTCCCTAGCCCCATGGAGCGTGATGCATTTGGTCCTCTGACCCCATAAATGACAGTATCATTGCTCCCCACTCTGTAGAGAGTGATGTCATTGTCTCAATCAGCCCTGTGGGTGATGTTGTCATTGTCCCCAGCCCAACTAGGGTGATGTTATTATCCTGTTTTCCTCCACTCCATGGGGGACTCTGACATTATCCTTCGACCCCTAAGTGATGTAATGTGGGCCACTTTTTAACCCCCAACTCTGTGGGGCCTTCTACTTCAGCATTCACTGTCCCCTGTGGGCACTGAGGATGCTTACATGCTCCACATGTAATAGTTCTTGTCTTGAGGTTGTTCCCAGTCTAGAGAAAAGACACATAAGCAGATTGTGACAGAGCAGTGTGATAAGTGCTGTGGTAAGCTCCGGCACGGGGGGCTGCAGTGACCACTTACAAGCTGTTTGATCTGGGGCAAGCCTCAGCCTCCCATTCAGAACTATGAACATCAGGATATCTGACACTCATCTCATAGAACTGTGCTGGATAGCAGGTGTGGTCTTGATTGAAAGTACTCTGCCTACTGTAAAGCTCTGTACAGATGTGAGAGACTGCTTTGGTCATTGTTCCAAGTACGCCCTGGAGAAAAGGAAGCCACAATACCCTGGCCCCTCTACTCAACTCCTGACCCCAGTTTCAGTTACCCTTTCGGCTCCAGACCAAAGCGAAGCCACTGTCCTCCCAAGGAGCCCTTCTCCTTCGGAGGTAGTCATCATCCTGCCCACCCTCACCTCCCAGCACCTCAGGCTGCTCTCTGCTCCCCTATAAGCTGCCTGTATCTGTGCATCCCTTGGGGCTCTCTACCCTAAGATTATCTGGGTGAGACAGCATCTCTCCTTCTTCAGGAGTTAGCCCGTAGGCCTTTTGCTGAGCAGAAGTGGATAGGGAGTGAGTCTTTTAAAAGGTTACAAAATTTTAATAATCTTCTGAAGTACTCATAATGTCTCTACTTTGCAGTTTGAGGCTTTCTCTGAAATGATTACTAGAATTCTGTATATCTTCTTGCATTCATGGGGGTTCAGCAAAGCACTCCTTCCCCCAGGGTCCCGTGCACTGAGTCTTCAACCTGCAGTCTGGGGGAATGGGTTTGAACTCCTGGCCTACTTTCAGCAGCCAAGTAGTGCTCCTCAGGTGGGTGAAAGTGGAGGTGGGGGCACCTCATTTCTTCCTGTGTCTTCAGGTGGTCGTGGTACTGCAGCAGGTCTTCCAGCTTATCCAGAAGGTGCTGAGCAAATGGCTGAATGATGCCCAGGTTGTGGAGGTAAGCCTCGATCCTTGCCCTCTGCCCCATGGTGACTGTGCTCAGAAGTGGAGCAGAAGGAAAGTGTTGCTGCCCCATCTCAGCTTGTGATGATCTGAGGGAAATAAAGGAGATGAATCCTGCCCAATGGACACAAACAAACCTTTGGGGAAGACATTCAGAACTTCCTGGTACCCAAGGACAGTGATGTTGGGGCCGAGTGACAGTCAGGGATTGATTTTAGCATCACAGACCTGCCTCGGTTCTTTTCAATTCAAGAGTTTCTTGCTGTTGTTGCTCCCTGTGAGGAAGTGGTGGAGATGTAAGCAGCAAGAGCTAAGTTACAAAGTTCTATCCTCTGTCCCTCTGGGAAGTGCCTCTCAGCCTCCTCCTGTCCAGGGTGCGGGTCAGATGTGCTTCCCTTCCCTGGTTTGCAGAGCCAGGCGAGGCCTGTGGTAAGGCCCCTTAGGCCTCTGCAGTGTGGGGCCTTGGTTCCGTTCCAGCCAGTGGTGACCCGCTGACCCTCTAGAGCCCCTTTGCTTTCCTCCCAGGCGGTGTGCGCTATCTTCGAGAAGTCCGTTAAGACGCTGCTGGACGACTTTGCCCCCATGGTGCCACAGCTGTGTGAGATGCTGGGTCGGATGTACAGCACCATCCCTCAGGCCTCTGCTCTTGACCTCACTCGACAGGTGAGCCTTATGATTGGGGCAGAAGTGTTTGGGATGTGATCCTAGTCAGAGATCGGGCCAGGGATTGGGTAGGTGGGTGGAGTCAGGTGGATGGCTGCTCTGGCAGGGGTCCTCACCTGCATTCCAGGGATGCTGACCTGTCCTAATGGGCCAGGGCCTCAGCTGACCAGTATTCCCTGCTTTGTTGTAGCTGGTCCACATCTTTGCTCATGAGCCTGCCCACTTTCCCCCAATTGAGGCCCTCTTCCTGCTCGTCACCTCCGTCACACTCACTCTCTTCCAGCAAGGTAGGTCCTGACCAGGGTCTCTGCTGCTGCCGCCACTGCCACTGCCTCTGCTTCCCCAACTGGGGAGCCAAAGCCGCCCACTCTGTTCTCCTCTCTCCCCCAAGTTGCACCTGGGACTTGATGGGAAACTAACGGGATCAAGCACAGCACAGTTGTCACCTTACAAATAGTTGACACCTTAGGTTGAAGTGGACAAGAGAGTGAATGCTGTCTTCTACTGGCCTGCTGGGGTCAGGGCCAGTTTGGATGTGGGGGAAGGTGGGGATGGAAGCTCTGAGGGACTTGGGGCACCAAGGTGGCTCCATTTCCTTTGGGATATAATGAAAAGTGGGAAGAGCATGGGCTTTGAAGTCAGGTAGACCTAGATTCTAAGCTCATCACCACCAACTAGTTGTGTGACCTTGGGCAAGTCACTTACTTTTTCAGAGCCTTTGTTTCCATATCTGTGAAATAGAGATTTCCTATACTTGATGGGATTGTGATAGATACTAAAGTAACGTCTTTTAGGCCCCTGGCTTGGGGTTATTTCACACAATGTACTCAGAAGTGCTGGTTCCTTTCCCTGCATTGAGACTTACTCCTTTTAAGGCCAAAAGCCTTTGGCTGTGGTCCCAGCCCCCGTTCACTGTGGCCTCTGTCTGAGAGAGGTTGGGTGGAGGGGGCTCCAGGCTTCCCCTGCTGCCTCACCCAGGCTTCTCACTTGGAAGAGAAACTACATTGCTCTGTCAGCCTCATGAATCTTGCCTAGATTTGTGGTCACAGGTTTGAGGCTCACCAGGGGTCACAGCTGGAGCTAGAGTGCTCTCTGCTTAAGTCCTCAGTGTCTCGTCCCATGATGCTGGCCTCTGATCCAGTGGGCCATGGGGTAGGTTCAGCGTGGTGGGGAAACCTGAGCCAGAAATGCAGGTGTGGTCATCTCAGCTCCACCTCTCCTTGTCCTGGTATCTGGGTGGGGTCAAGTTCTGATGGTCCCTCAGTCTGCCCACTTCTCCCTACCTTCCACGGCCACTGCTCCAGTGTAAGGTGTCAGCTGGATCGCCTCAGCAGTCTTCTAACTGGTTTCCCTGACATCTGCTCTTCTCCTTTTCTGCACCCTGAGGCTGTACTGTTTTTTGTAAGACACATATCTGAGCATTTTCCCTCCCTGGCTTAAGGCCCTTGCGTTGTTCCCCATCGCCCTCGGGTTATCATCCCGCTCCCACCCACACGATGGGGCTCTGGCACGCCTCTCAGCCTCCATCCCTGGCAGCATCCCCACAGCTCCAACAGTTCAGCCACACCAACTTTCCCCTCTCCGTGTCCCATTTGATCCCTGTGCTGTGCTTCTCTGCCTGGATTACTCTGTGCCCTTTACTGGGTGAACTTTTACTTCTCCACACCTTTCCCATGCATCAGTCCTCAGAAGCTTCTGTGAGTCAGAACTGGGTGCTTCTGACCCCGTGCTGAAACTGCATCGTACATGCACTGCTGATACAGCACCAGTCACACTCAGTAAGCCGCGTCCATGTCTGTCTCTCTCCCTAGACTAAGCCCCTCAAGGGCAGGCTTGGGTCTCTTCCCTCTGCGTCCCTCAGAACAAGACCAGCATAGAATAGGTATCAGATGCCTTTGAAGAAGGGAGAGTGAGGGCTCCTTGCCCTCAGAGCCTTTCTTCCTCGCTAGCAGGGTGGCTGCTGAACTTCCGACCTGCTGTCTGCAGTGGGGCCCAGGCATAGGACACATTGGGCCTCACTTTCCAGGACTTGACTAACTTGGGGCACAGATGTGAAAGGAATGGGCTTTATCAATGGCTCCTCACCGCCGGGGGAAGGAAGCAGGGGAGAGATTATTATCTGCTTGACAGTCGGGAAAACTGAGCGTTTGTGGCTTGCGCAAGATCACACAGCTCCTTAGTGGTGTCTCAGGCACAGGTTCCTGCAGCACCTCCTCCTGAGAGTGGAGCAGCCAGGCAGGAGCTCCAGGCACACACCTTGCCACAGGACTCCTCAGAACTGGAGGCAGAATAGTGCCCAACATCCTGTTTGTTGGGCTTGTTGGTTGTCTTGCAGGACATATGGCCCCCTTATCTGTTATGCTGTCCCAGTCTTGCTGTCCCTTCCTCGGGATTTGCCTTCCCACCACACCATGGGGTGACACGCTGACTGGTTTCCTTCTTTCTTCGTGCATCCAGATGGTGGAAGCTGGTCGTCAGCCCTGAGCCTGGCTCTCTGCTGAGTCTGTGTCCATGTGGAGGGGTTTTGCTGGGTGGGGCTCTCATTTTTGGCCTCATGATGCAATTCCCTCCCCTAGGCCTTGCCAGTGGCTTGCCTGGCCATCCCCATAGCATACTGGGCACTGCCCTACCCAAGAAGATTTAAGAGAACACAAGAGATTCCTTTCCTTGGCTAGACCAAGGGCCCTAAGGCCATGGAAGTGAGGGGACACCTGCGCAGACACTGATACCCTGGCCTTTCCAGGGCCTTCAGCCAGGCCTCCAAAGGAGGTACCAAGGATCGCCTCCCACCAGCCCTGCCCCCCTCTTTGATGGCTAGTGATGGGGCAGTATGTGCTAGGAAGCAGTGTAGGGCCACCCCAGCGTGCCAGAGGCCATAGCAAGAGTGTGGGGGCTGTTTCTGCAGCCACATGGGAGCCACATTGCTCGGGCACCGCAGGATCACTTGGGGACTGACCTGAGGAGTGGGGAGTAGGCGGAAGGCCGGTTGGGAGGGAGCTGGGGCAGGCCCGTCCTTCACTTTGCCGTCTCTTTCTGTTGGGCTTCTCCCAGTTCATGGTTTTTGTATGTTTTGTTTCTTTATCTTGCTTCCTGCTGCTCATGTGCCCCCACGCTGTCTCCCTGCAGGCTCTCAGTCCCACATAACTATATGAGGTTGAGTTGCTGTTTGTATAATTTTTTCTTAAGTTCCATCTTTATTATATTTTAGGGCCCAGGGATCATCCTGATATTGTTGATTCATTTATGCAACTCCTGGCACAGGTGTGTTTTAGTTTTATTCATTCACGTTCTGTTCTCTCTCTTTCTCTTTCTCTTATGTTGAAATTCAATTTAAGCCTATTTTTAGCTTTCTGTTGACAAATTTTTTTTTCTGTTCAGTTGAATAGAGTTTCTTCATCTGTTTCCGTGGAAGTTGACAACCCAACATCCTCCTTTAGTGCCCCTTTGCCTCAAGTAGCTCAGTCTTCTGCAGAGACCAGGGAGAGGCTTATCCCAAGGGGAGGGAGCTGGGCTGGCCTGGGGGGTCACCAAGGGAGGGAGTGGCAACTGTGCCCAGCAGCTCCTGTGCAGCTGGGGTGCCTGAGAAGTTCAAGGGCTGGAGCGGAATTGAAGGGCCTGGGGTTTATTGTCCCCGTGCTCCTGCCGGGAACTGCCTGCCTCAGTGTCCCCTGCCTGCTCCCCGAGGTAGGCTGGGAGGAGCTCCGAGGGAGGGGCTGAGCTGAATGTGCTGTGATGGAGCCAAGAGCTGGGCTGTTGGACAGGTTGTGCTGCTGCTGGGAGGTGGGGTGCTAGCTCCATTGTGAGACAGTGTTAGGTTGTGTTTATGTTTGGTGTGTGTGTTAAAGTGTGCTAGACTTTAGTTGTATGTTTTGAGTTCAGTTTGGGAAGGGAGTGGATATCACATAGCTGCTCTAAGTAGCATGTGTATCGTGGTGGGTGTTGGGATAAATGTGTAGTTGGAGTGTGGCCCCGTGCATTGATGCATGTTGTACGTTGATGTGCGTTAGGCTTTGATGGATTTTGAATGTTGATATGTATTGGAGGCATGTCTGTAGTGGGCTGTGGGAGTGTGTGTTATGAAGATCGTATATATTGCAGCAGTATGTCTGCATTATGGGTTATATGTTTTGGAAGATACATGTGTTGGGCTGTGGGAATGTGGGGTTAGTGTGATGAGGGTCCTGTGTGTTTGTGAGTTCCTATGACTTGGAGAGTCCTGTGGGTTGGGCAGAGGATGTATTTCTGTGCTTAATCATTCAAAAACAAAAATACTTTTTGACTGTGTAATACGTGGTTGGTAGTCTGCTGGGCGCTGAGAATATAATGCTGAGCAAAAACAGGCACAGCTCTTACTCTCTTGGAACTTATGGTCCAGTGGCGGGTGGGGCGCAGGAGGACAGGGGAATGGGGAGTGTGTTCTGGGTCTGGATAGACGTCAATGTGGGTATCTGTGAGGGTGTATCTTTGGGGTGAGGGCGTTTGAGTGTGTATCTGTGAATGTGTGCGTTGGGAGAGTATGTATGCTGGAGAACTGGGTAGCTTGAGGGTGTGGGTGTGTGGACATGCCTGGGGATGTGGGGGAATTGGGATGTGAACATGAAGCGAAGGTGTGTTGCAAATGTAGGAGAGTGGTGTGTATAAGGGATGTGGTAGAGGTATGTTTGAGGGTAAGTAGGACATTTCAAATGAGGGTGCACGTGGGGCTGTTTGCACATGAATGAACTTGGGGGAGTGGAAGGTATGTGAGGGGCTGGCCGGTTAGGGGTTGATGTGGTATGTGTTGGGGGGCTGCTGGGGAACAGCAGTGCTTGATGACTGCGGGGGCTGCGCAGAGCATCTCCTGTGACCTGACGATGTGCCAGTCATGTCCTGGTACCACTTGGGGTGGGCTCTCTGCCCTTGTACTCCCTCCGACATGGCAGCCCTGCCTCCTGGGCTGGGTATGGATGAGAGGGGCCTGGACATAGGGGATCCTGAGAGGTGGAGCCATGGCTCCCAGGCTCCTGCCCTCCTTTTCCTCTTTCTAAGCTGGAGAGTGCCTGAGGAGTGTGGGTGGGACATGGGAGGGGGGCTGTTCGACCCGGCTCCACATCCAGCTGCCATCTTTTCTTCCTGCTGCCCTGTTAACTGATCCAGGGGCCTCAAAGGCCTTTGTGAATCAAAGTGAAATCACTGCTGGCAACCTGGAGCCTGCAGGAGATCTAGCCCTGATGGAGGGTTGGGGAGAAGGTGTTTTCTCTGGGTTACTTGGGACCCAAGCTTTCTGCATTATGACCCCCAGTCTCTCCCATGTATACCTGTGCCATGGTCATGTACACGTACATGTATGTAGCATCCCTTGGCTGCTCCCCTCCTGATCTACTGAACTCTGGAGTGGTCTGGGTCCCCCAGAGATGGCTGGGTGGCTGATTTTGGCAGCCTCTACTTGTGGTATGTGAAGTTGGGGCCTGGGTGGCAGGTGAGTGGGGGGATGGTTGTTGGAGTTGGCTGGGGCTGGGCTTACCAGCTCCACCTCCTGCAGGCTCTGAAGCGGAAGCCAGATTTGTTCCTGTGTGAACGATTGGATGTCAAAGCTGTGTTCCAGTGTGGTAAGTGGGGCCAGGTGGGCAGGTGGGCCTGGGGCCCCCTCGAGAGGATCCTTGGGCCCCATCTGATCTGCTTCTGCCTTTCCCACAGCTGTGCTGGCCCTCAAGTTCCCCGAAGCACCTACTGTCAAGGCCTCCTGTGGCTTCTTTGTGAGTTCCATGCTGACCCCTGACTCCCCACCACCCTTGTACCCGGCCCACACTGGCCAGGATTCTAGAGGGTAGAGGTGTGGTGTGCAGGGTCTTGTCTCCAGGGAGACGGGGGAAAGAGCTGGGGCTGACGAGCCTCTCCGTCCTCTGTAGACAGAGCTGCTGCCTCGGTGTGGGGAAGTAGAACCTGTGGGAAAGGTGGTACAGGAGGATGGCCGTATGCTGCTCATAGCAGTGCTGGAGGTGAGATGGAGCAAGTGGGGCTTGACGTGGGGGGGAGGCCCTCACTGCTGAGGCAGCTGCCCTCCTGGGAAGCTTGAGCTTTTGGTTCCCTAAGCTCTCTGATTCTGTTGTTAAGTTGCTTTGAGGATCAGCTGGCTCTCAAAAAGCAGCACTCATCTGTCGTGCGCACTTTGACTGAGGAAATGTCCAAGGGTGGGTGGGCGTGGCTAGGCACCCTTGCTGCAGAAGGGGTGAGGCCCTAGTGTGCTGAGAACCCATCTCCCTCAGGCCATTGGGGGCCAGGCCTCCCGCAGCCTCATGGACTGCTTTGCCGACATCCTGTTTGCTCTGAACAAACACTGCTTCAGCCTCCTGAGTGTGTGGATCAAGGAGGCACTGCAGTCACCTGGTTTTCCCTCTGCCCGCCTCAGCCCCGAGCAGAAGGACACCTTTAGCCAACAGATCCTTCGGTAAGCAGAGCTGGCGAGGCCTGGGCTCAGGTCTGGGGGAGAGGAGGAGGCAGGGGTGGCTGGTGCTAACTTGCTCTCCCTTCTCTCCTTCAGGGAGCGAGTAAACAAGAGGCGGGTGAAGGAGATGGTGAAAGAGTTCACACTGCTGTGCCGGGGGCTACATGGCACAGATTACACAGCTGACTACTGAGGGGCACCCTTGTCCCACCCACACCTCCTCCTCATCCCTCCCCATTCCCAAAGAGTAAACCTGAATCCTCACTGCACTGTTGTCAATGCTTCCTTTCCACTGCCACTGCCTCCTAACTGGGTGACCTCAGAAGACCTAGGGGAAGGATGGGAGAATGCTTGGACCCAGGGCTTGGTAGGGAGTGGTGGGGCCAACCTCTAGCTCCTAGGTGGAAGGGGCAGTGCTGTATCCAAGCCATCTAGGTTTGAGCCATTCAGAATACTGCCATTGCCCTTGGGGTTGGTAGGGACTGCGGTAGTGTCAGCAGTTCCACCCCTCCCATTAAACTAGTCCTAATGTTCATGCACGCTTACATTTATTTAATCAACAATGGTGAGTACTAGGCCCCTAATTCTGCCTTGTCTTGTTCTGTCTGAACAAAGGCTGATCTAGTCCATAAGCTGGGAGAATGGGACCAGTGAGGAAAGGCTATATGGAGGAGTTTCATTTCTGAAAGGAATAGGAGGTTTCCTAGATAGAGGACTTAGGGCCTTGGGCTGGAAGTGAGGTGGGGCTAGGTCCAGTTGTGGGGGAAGAAATGGAGAGTGGTTTTGAGTTCTAGGATGGGTTTCTTGTATGGAATTATAAAGGCACCCAAATTGCACTTGGTTGAGGAGAGGTATAAAAAGGTGGGCTTAGCATGTGGAGGGGAGGAGGCATTTGGCCCCCAGAGGAAGAGGAAGACAGACCCTAGTGTTGTCTGCAAACCCATAGCTCCCCACCTCTATGGTATCTGACCAGCACAAGATGGTCAGGCCTTGGTCAGGACCAAGGACAGCTCCTGGCCAGCTGCTGCTGTCCTCTAGGAGGGTTCCCTCTTTCTGTCTCAATCAGAGTTCCACCCTGACTGCCTCTCAGGCACCCCAGTCTTATCCTCAGTTAAGATCTCAAGAGCAAGACAGCGCTCATTCTCATCCCTGAGCCTTGAGTCTCCTTGGAGGTGACAGGAGAAGTTTATTCCCATGTTTGTCTCACTCTTTTTCCTGTTCTTTTCTCAGCCTCTGCACAAATTCTGTGCCCTCCATTCTTTATCCTCATTCAGTCTCTTCTTACACCAGCCAGCATCAGTCCCCCTTTCATGTTATCCCCTGAGGTCACTGTCCCCTTTCCCCTACCCTTCCTCAGTCCCATTCTCACCTTACTCTTGATTTGTCACTTCTCTTAGGGTGTATGGAGATGTTTCACGTACTTTTTGTCCTCTTCTCCTACGACATGGCACCCAGGTGTCTTTCTCCTCCCTGCCATGACCAAATGTAGCACACATAACCTGGGAGAATGAGGGGTCTAAATAACAGCTTCTGAACTCAGACCTGGATTTGATACTGATGATGCCAGTGACTTGCTGTGTCTTATTCGGCATTTAGCCTCTGAACCTCAGTTTCCTCATCTGTAAAATGGGACGATTCTTACTCCAAAGACTAAACTCTCAGAATGTAGTACCTGGTAAACAGTAAGTGCTCAGTGTTTGCCTGATTGACATAGACTGCTGTGAGGATAACAGCGAATTCTTTCTGTACATGTGCTACGCAGAAGACTACTTTATAAAGTTTTATATCTAAATTAATTTGACCCAGCAATCCTATTAAGAGTACTGTTGTTACAACCCCCGTTCTGCAGATGGGGAAACAGCCTTAAAGACATTAACTTTCTTAAGAGTCTCAGTAAATGGCAGAGCCCAATATTCGAACGAAGGCAGTTTGGCACCTGAATTAAAAATTATGCAACGCCATCTCCCAGATGTTAGAGTGCACAGGAAGTGATTAACAGTGTAGGTGAATAGGAACTGCTCAAACTGGTAGTTATTTTCAGGGAGTCGGTGTTTCTGAGGGCCCGGAGAGCTGAATCGGAAGACCAGAATCTGGAAAGGCTAGCCAGGAGAACTACAACACCCATGAGGCTCCGCGCCTTCCTCTGAGGCACTTCCGGCTGGCTTGGGGCTCTGAGGCAGGCCATTGGTTCTCTGTGGGCGGCTTGGCGAGGATTGGAGGGCGGGAGCCCTGCCGTTTAAGATTGGTAAAATTGCCATCCGCCCCGCCTCAAACGCCCGGAAGTAATCTCCCTTGAGACCCCTGCCCGTAGCTGAGAAACGGGAATTTGAAAGGGTTGGGGGCTGGCCCAAGGGCTGCGGAGTGAATGACCCCCCAGCCCCCTGCCCCTACCAAGCGACTCTGACTCCTTGAGGACTGCGTTTGAGGACGCGGGGCCTGAAGCTGACCGAGGGAGATCCCCGCTGCTTCCCGCCACAGAAGCTGGGCCTCATGGAATCTACGTTCAGTAGCCCCGCCGAGGCGGCGCTGCAGCGAGAGGCGGGCGCAGCTGGGCTGCTCACTCCTCTCGATGACCTGGACCGAGTGTACGAGCTGGAGCGAGTCGTTGGATTTGTCCGCAACCTGGGGTGTCAAAGGGTGAGGGCAGGTTCCAGAGGGAATGGTTGCCCAGAGGATTGGGATCTTGGGGTATTTTTGTGAGGATGGGGTCTGGGGGAGGTGTTCCTCTGGAAGGCGCTTTGAGGGTTAGGTAGGGAGTCCCGGCAGGTTTTCCTTGAAGAGGCCCTCGGTGCAGGAGAGGCCGTATCTGACTCCATGCTTTATGCTTAAAGGTGGCCTTGCAGTTCCCTGACCAGCTGTTGGGAGATGCTGGGGCCGTGGCTGCACGACTGGAGAGGGCTACGGGGTCGAAGATGTTCATTCTGGGGGACACGGCTTATGGCAGGTGTGAACTTGAGTTTAAGGATTGGGGGTGGGGTAGGTTTAGTGATCTGGGGCTCATGGTGTTTCCCCTCTATGACAGCGTCTGCCCCAATGGCTGTATTTCTCCATTATGATGACTCCTCTCCTGCTACTAGCTTTTCTCAGTGACAGCGTTTTCTTTTCATAATGTCATTTTCTTCATTGACCACGTGTCCCATTGATGACAGCAACTCTTTTCCTGATGAGAACCCCTCTCACTAATGGTATCTCCTTTGCAGCTGCTGTGTGGATGTACTGGGTGCTGAGCAAGCTGGAGCTCAGGCCCTTGTACATTTTGGCCCTGCCTGCTTAAGCCCTCCTGCCCGCCCTCTGCCTGTGGCCTTCGTCCTTGGTCAACGTTCTGTGGCCTTGGAACTCTGTGCTAAGGCCTTTGAAGCCCAGAACCCAGACCCTACAGTTCCTGTGGTGCTGCTGAGTGAGCCGGCCTGCGCCCATGCCCTGGGTGAGGGGTTTTGCCTGTGCATGCCACTCTGTGCCTTCATTTCCCCATTTCAGTACAGTCCCATGGAGCTCTCAATATGGGCTTGACCCCACTCTTTGCTTTTGGGTCACATTCAGTCTCCTGGGGATGAGGGGGATCCTGCTTTACCAGGCCCCAACCCTGACACCACTTCCTTCTTCCAGAGGCCTTGGCCACTCTTCTGCGCCCACGGTACTCAGATCTGGTTGTCTCCAGCCCGGCTTTTCCCCTGCCAGTGGATTCCCTCAATCCAGATCCTGAACTCCTGGAGCGTTTTGGGCGCCAATTCCCCCTGGCTCCAGGGAGGTGTCTGGAAGAGTATGGTGCCTTCTATGTTGGGGGCTCTGAGTCCATTTCAGACCCTGACCATGACCCAGACCTGAGCCGGCTGCTCTTGGGCTGGGCACCAGGGCAGTCTTTCTTCTCCTGCTGCCCAGAAACAGGGCAGACTCGGGATGAAGGTGCTCGGGCTGGGCGGCTCAGAGCACGTAGACACTATCTGGTAGAGAGGGCTAGAGATGCCCGTGTGGTGGGGCTGCTGGCGGGCACACTGGGTGTGGCCCAACACCGTGAGGCACTGGCACACTTGCGGAACCTGACGCAGGCTGCTGGCAAGCGTAGCTATGTTTTGGCCCTGGGACGACCCACGCCTGCCAAGCTTGCCAACTTCCCTGAGGTGGATGTCTTTGTGCTGTTGGCCTGTCCTCTGGGTGCCCTAGCCCCCCAGCCTTCTGGCAGCTTCTTCCGGCCTGTATTGACACCGTGTGAGCTGGAGGCTGCCTGCAACCCTGCCTGGCCACCTCCAGGCCTGGCTCCCCACCTCACACATTATGCAGACTTATTGCCTGGTGAGTGGTGGGGGCACTGCTTAAGCTAAAAACACTTGGGGCATGGAGTCAGGGGGCCAGTATGGATCCTCTTCCACCTTCCCTTCCAGGCTCTCCCTTCCATGTGCCCCTCCCTCCACCTGACTCAGAGCTGTGGGACACCCCAGATGTGTCACTCATTACTGGGGACCTACGACCCCCACCTGCCTGGAAGCCATCGAGTGATCCTGGATGCTCAGCCCTAACGCCGCGGCCCCAACTGGAGCTGGCTGAGAGCAGCCCTGCAGGTGAGTGTGGCAAATCCCCACTCCCCTCTGAACTCTTCCCCCAGATTCAGCGCACTCAGCCTTAGCCCCCTACCTCTGCAGCCTCGTTTCTTAGTTCTCGGAGCTGGCAGGGACTACAGCCCCGCTTGGGTCAGACGCCAGTGACAGGAGCTGTGAGTGGAAGACGAGGAATTGCCATCGCCTACGAGGATGAGGGAAGCAGCTGATACCATGTGGGACCAGAGTCACAGGTGGACTTAAGAATCACTGCTAAAACCTTTAGTGCTCCCTGCATCAACCTCACCCCTCTGCCAGGATCCTTGAAGGAGACTCTCACTGAGGCAGCCCCTCACTTAGGATAGGATCCAACTCTATCCTGTCCTTTCGTGGCACTGGCACAGGTACACAGCTTGGCAGATATTGGCTTACTAAATGCCTGTTGTTTGACTGATGGGGGGAAGTGGCTTTGGGTCCTCCCTGAAGCCTTCTGGGCCAACTATCCTCCTGGGAGCAGTCCAGGACCTCTGGCCAGTCCCAGTTCCTGCTGTGCAGTCAAAGGCAGGTGCTAGATGGTCTAGACCAGGGCTCTTAACCTTGGCACTATTGACACTTTGGGCCAGATAATTGTTTGCTGTGAGGGGCTATCCTGTGCATTGTAGGATGTTTAGCATCGTCTCTGGTTTCTGCCCACTGGATGCCAGTAGCATACTCCTCCCCAGTTATGATAACCAAAAGTGTCTCTAGACATTGACAAATGTCCCCTGTGGGTGCAAAATTGAGAACCACTAGTCTATACCTATGCTGTTCAATACAGTAGCCACATGTGGCTGTTCAAATATAAATTTGAATTAACTAAGATTAAAAACTCAGTTTCTCAGTTATACTAGTCAAATTTCAGTGCTCAGAAAGCCACATGAGAGGACAGCACAGATATAGGCCATTTCCTGACATTTCTGTCAGGCTATACTGGTCTACCCTGACTCCAGTTTGTTTCTCAGGGAACAGAAACTTGAATAAACTAGGTAATTTTTCTTCTTGTTTCTTCTTATTTGTCAAATGCTGCAGGTCTTACACAGGTCGTGTGGGTCCAGATCTGAATTGTATTTGACTGGATTCCTGTCCTCACAGTGTAGTTAGAAGAAAGGCAGTTAAACAGGCAATTACCACACAGTGAAGCAGTATTTGTGAGGAGGGAAGTCCCCAAGGGTAGCTGAAGCCCAGAAGAGACTTACCAGAGGGAGTGTTACCCAAGCTGGATCTCTTTGAGAAAAAAAATAATTATCGGAAGAAATAGAGTGAAAAGGACATTTGGGCAAAGGATACACCATGCTTAAACACACAGGCATGAACTAGCATGGTGGGTGCTTCAAGCAAAATGGAGTTGCTGGACCCTAAAGGTTCAGAGGGATGAAGAAAACTACTCACGTCATTCCCTGCATTTGCTGAGAATTTTGGCCTATTGGCATTATCCGGGGTGTTGAAGAAGCCAGTGAACAGGGAGATGTGATTGCTGCACCCAAGGATTGCCCAGTCTGCTGGTGGAGGCAATTTATAAACTCAACCGTGATAACTGGGACAAGGGTACCAATCATGTATTCTACAAATATGTATTGGGCACCCACTGTGTGCCAAGCACTGGAAATCCAGCGGTGAGCTCAGGGATCCTGTAACAGTGCTTACATTCTCTTGGTGGGACAAGCTAGACAATCATAACACTTAGTATGCTGAATGGTGATGAGTGCCATGGAGAAATATAAAGCTATGAAGGAGTGTAAGAGAGAGGGGGTTGCAATATTAAACAGGATGGTCAGAGAGGCCCCCCCCCATGTTTTATGTTTATCAGTAGTTCATTGCTTTTTATTGCTGAACATTCACCCGTAGTATAAATATGTCACAATTAGACTATGCATGTTGACAGAAGGGAAGGCCTTTTGAAGACAAGCAAAGACTGAGAGAAGTTACAGGTGAGCCACATGAATAATAGGGAAAGCAGTAGGAACAAGTGCACGTGCAATGCGGTGGGATAATGACTGGTAGGTACAAGGAATAGCAGGGAGGCCAGAACAGCCAGAGGAGGGAGTTAGTGGGGAAGTATTAGGGGGTGAGGTCAGGTAAGAGGCATGGGGAGCAGCATCAGTAGAGGCCTAGAAGGCCATTATAAGGACTATATGGCTTTTATTCCGTGGGAAATGGGAGCCACTGAGGCATTTTAAAGAGAGTAACACCATCTTGCTGAAGTTTCATAAAGATCTCCAGGGAGGCTGGGGAGCCCAGAGCAGGTGCCCTGCCTCTGGTTGCGGAAGGAAGGCTTCCTGGAAGAATGGTATCTGAGGACCAGCAGATGTTGGCCAGGCCCTGTAGTGAGCACAAAGAAGCGTGCTTCAGGCAGAGGAAACAGCAGAGCTCAGTGAGGGAGGGAGGGAGCAGACACTCTCACGGAGCTGGGCGGGCCGGCCAGGGACGAGGCCCGCGGGATCAGCACTGGCTTGGAGGCTAAGCTCGGGTGGAAAGCAGAGCTGGTGGGCCGGGGCAGAGAGGAGAAGGAGCGGGAGTGGAGGGATGCGAGCCGGGCTACCAGGGAGAGGGCGAGGTACTCCGTAAGGAGGGTACCCGAGCCCCTAGGGGCGCGAGACTACAACCACCGCAATCCTCAGCGCCAGCAGTTCCGGCGTCGCCAAGTACCAGACCTGCGGCGACCCGGCGTGGGGTCACGTGGCTCTGGTACGTCACGTGGGCGAGTCAGGTGACGCTGCGGGGCGGTCCAACAGGCTGCGGGGTTGACGGTGGACGCAGGGACGCGGTTCAGTTCCGGACCCCCCAACCGAGCCCCGCTCTCTTTGCCGCCATGACGGGGCTAGTGCTGCTCTACTCTGGGGTCTTCGTGGCCTTCTGGGCCTGCATGGTCGTCGTGGGTGAGGCCGGGCCCTGGCGGGCGGGGCCGGCGCCGGGCCGAGCTGGAGCCCAGCGGGGAAGTGGGGTCTTGGGAGTACTGCTACCCCGGGCCCTGCCGCGCGCCTGTCCCGGGCTCTAGCCCCGACAGAAGAGACCTGGATCTCCAGCTGCTTGAGGCGGGGCGCCGGCGGGGGCCGATGGGGACCGCGAGCGCAGCTCTAGTGTTTCTGCCGCCTCTTTCCCCGGCACACTGCTGTGGTCCGTCTCTTGCTCCTGATCGGCCTGCCTGGGTCACGAGCCGGCTGCTCCAGTTCCTCTTTTCCCGATCGTTTTGCCTTCCCCCACCCACAGTTTGTTGGGTAAACAGCGGTTCAGACTGGGCTGGCTGGATCTGGTGAGGCCTTCCCAGACCTCTTTGTCCCTCCTCTCCTCCAGGGTATTTTGGTCTGCGGGTAGCTAGCTGCCCTTGGGAGGTCTCGATCTGGGAGGTGCAGTCACAGAGGGAGATACGTTACTGAGGGGGTGGCAGAAAATGGAGGCCTGAGCTGAGGGATGTGTATAGACAACTGTGCTTTCACGTGGGGCCCGCCTGCGGACTCTCCTTGACTTAGGTTCAGGCAGCTCTTCGGGAAGGTGGTGCATCAGCTGGTCAGCAACTTCTTGTCTAAGTTAGGGAGCTTCTCTTCAGGGAGGAGCCCCTAACCCCATTTTTCTTACTGCTTCAGGAATCTGCTACACCATTTTTGACTTGGGTTTCCGCTTTGATGTGGCATGGTAAGGGAGAGGATTTCCCTAGGAGAGTCTTTGCAACCTGCCTTCTCTGATCTGAACCCCCGACCCCACCCCACCCCACCCCACCCCTCAGCTGGCTGGGAAATAGGAAATGTTATGTCTCAGCATGCAGAACTGGTGGGATTGGAGGGGACACGGGGGTGGATTTTGTGCTCACTTCTCTACCAGAGCTGAATGCCTTCCTTTCTATCCGCACACCAGGTTCCTGACGGAGACTTCTCCCTTCATGTGGTCAAACCTGGGCATTGGCCTCGCTATCTCCTTGTCTGTGGTTGGGGCAGCATGGTGAGTTTTGGAGCCATGGGACCGAGTGAGGGACTGAATCATAGCAGGTGGTGTCATTGGGTTCTTAGTCACCTTGGGAGCAATGACAAATATGCGCTCTGCTCATTGGTTTCTTATCCATTTTCTAGGGGCATCTATATTACTGGCTCTTCCATCATTGGGGGAGGGGTGAAGGCCCCCAGGATCAAGACCAAGAACCTAGTCAGGTAAGTGTAAGACCCTTGGACTGTTGTCAGAACCAGTTGCATTTGGAGCTGCCTGTGTATATGACCTGACATGGTGCTCCTGACCAGCCTCCTGATGGGATGGGGTGTCAGTGAGGGAGAGGTGGCTGAAGAATCTGGAGAGAAAGGTTGGTTTCTTATCTCTTTCTTCCTCTCCTCCCCTACCTCCAATCCCCCACTGCCACTACCAGCATCATCTTCTGTGAGGCTGTGGCCATCTATGGCATCATCATGGCAATTGTCATTAGCAACATGGCTGAGGTATGGAGGACCAGGGTGGGGTGGGCATCCATTTCAGTATATTGCTTAGTGATGGTGGGGAGGGGGATGGAGTATGGGGTGGTATCTGATTACTTCTCTGCCTCCCTCAGCCTTTCAGTGCTACTGACCCCAAGGCCATTGGCCATCGAAACTACCATGCAGGTAGGTGGGTGTGTGGAGGCAAAAGGCTGGGGCTTCACAGCTTCTTCCCCATCCCATGCACCCTCCAGCTCAGACTCCTCATTTTGATAGTCCCCCACCTACTTTGGCCTGCTCTGCAGAGTTGGGGTGGTGGCTGGCCCCATTAGTTTGTGCTGGATTCTTGCCCTCATCTCTCCTTGTTTCTGGCTTGACCTCAGTGCTCCCTTTCCATCCCCGCAGGCTACTCCATGTTTGGGGCTGGCCTCACAGTGGGCCTGTCTAACCTCTTCTGCGGAGTCTGTGTGGGCATCGTGGGCAGTGGAGCCGCCCTGGCTGACGCGCAGAACCCCAGTCTCTTTGTAAAGATTCTCATCGTGGAGATCTTTGGCAGTGCCATCGGCCTCTTTGGGGTCATCGTTGCAATCCTTCAGGTGCTGAATCCCCCTGGGGAGCCTCTGCCCTTGTCCCCAACCCAGCCTCACCCTTCTGGAGGAGCCGCAGTGTACCCTTTTCAACCTGTAACCGTAGAACCCCTGAACAGCTTCCACACTGCATTCCCATCTTCTGGTTTTCCCCTTTTGAAGCCTTCCATTTATTTGTTTCCAGCTTGGTATCTGACAACTGTCTTTTTTTGTCTATTGTATTGTGTCTATATATGTTTCACTTAGCCTCTCTTTTCCTGTTCTGTTATTGTATCTGTCTCTCTGTTTCTTTGTAGTGTAGACCAGGTTGGGATCTTGTCTGTGTCTGTCTTGGTGTGAGTGACTTTCTCATGGCCTGTGGGTATCTATGCTGTCAGCAGGACAGCACATCTGAGGTGTGTGTATCTTGTTTGTTTGGAAATGTGTGAGTGTGGCTTAGGAGCAGCCTGAAGGTCTGAGTGTGACTGGGGGAGCCTGACTGGGGGAGCCTGACTGGGTTGACGTTCGGTGACTCTCACTGTCGGTATGCAGCTTCGGTCTGTCTGTCACGCAGTCCAGCTCTGTAGTTGTCTGTCTCTGTTCATCTGTGTTTGTCACAGCATGTCCATCCTGGTCCAGTTATCCGTGTTTTGTGGCCCCTCCATCCTGCCATGGGTTTGCTAGGTCTCATCTGTCATTTGTCACTGTCTAATTTATTTCTCTGTCCCTGCCTGATTTTTCCTGTTCTTTTTTTTTTTTGCAGACTTCCCGAGTGAAGATGGGTGACTAGATGATGTGTGTGGGTGGGGCCGTGCCCCACTCTTATTTATTTGTGGTTTTCCCGGGACAGCTGGAGTTGTGCCCCTTAGGCTTTCAGGGGGCTTAGTGTTCAGGGCTCTCCCCACACTCACTCCTCGCTGCGTCAACTTGGAGGCACTGCCTGGCTGGATCCTCAGTGTGGGAGTGGGCCGCTGATGACTATGTGCAGCTTTGCACCTGTGTCCCACCACCCCTGTAAACCATCTTCCCAGTGTTTGTGAAATAAAAGTGGTATTTGTCTGGGTCAGTGCCGCTTCTGATGCCTTCCTTCACCACCTCCTTTCACAGAGGGAGGGTAAACAGGTCTGTAAGCCTCAACCTCATGCCAGCCTCTTGCCAGCTTTCTGACTCATACACACTGTCTCTGCTCTGGACAGAGCTGGCTCTTGGGTGGGGAGGGAAGAATGCTGGGCTGAGGACTCTATAGCCCTGAACATCTTCATTGAAGGGAAGGAGGGATTCGGGATATGGACCCAGGTGTTTGTGTGGGAGGGAGGTGTCCTTCTAGTCCCATGCCCTCAGGGCTCTTGTCAGATCAGCCGCAAGTACTCACCCTACTCTACCCTCAGGTATCCATCACCTCTATGCCGTGGGGCTTGGAACGCATTCATTTACCTCCATGCATCTCAGCACCATCCCCCGTCAGTAACTAATTTGATCCCTTGTTTCCAGGGCCCTGTCCGGCTCCTCCCACTCCTGTCCAACCTCTTACCCAAGATCCTGTTACCCTAGAAGCCCCTGTCACACACTTCAGTCCACGCATTTGAGGGTCCTGTCCAACTAGCAGCCCCCTTTAATCATGTTCCCATGGATGAGTGGATAAATCCCTGACGCCCCTGCACGAGTCCACCTAACTTCCAAGTGCCCCTTTTTGGCTGAGTTCGCGCCCCAACCCAGACCAGACTCCACTCCTCCATAATGGGTTTGACCCATCCACACTCTGTCCGGTCCGGACTTCGAATCCAATCCCTTGGATGAGTCTGATCAATTTCTCCCGCCCCTCGCTCCGAGGCGCCTGGACGCTGGCAGGGCCTGGCGTCGGAGGCGCGCTGCGGGTGCAGGCGCGCTAGAGGCGGGGGCCGCGGGGGCGCGCGCGCGGGCGCGCCGGCCGGGCCTGCCCCTCCGAGGAGCCGTAGCGCGGGAGGGAGGCGGCAGCGCTGTGGTCCATCGGTCCGCGGGTCCGTGGGTCTGCCCGGCCGCCCGGCCCCGCCCTGCCCCCCGGGGCGGCTCGGCTCCATGGCCCGCGGCGGCGGCAGGCGGCGGCCCGGGGGCCGCGGGGGCCGCTGACCGGGCGGCGGGAGGCGGCGGGGCCGGGCCATGGGGGACGGAGCCGTCCGCAGCCGCCGGAGCCCGGAACGGAGCCCGGAACGGAGCCCGGAACCCAGCCCGAGCCGGAGCGGCACTCCCTGCTGAGCCCCGAGCGCCCGGTGAGAGCGGGGCGCGCGCGGCCCCCAGCCCGGGGCCCGGAGATTCCAGACCCGGCCCCGCGAGGGGCGCCTGAAGCGCGGCCCAGAGATCCCAGCCCAGGACCCGGTGAGAAGCGCTGGCGGCCAGACCCCGGCCTGGCGTCACCCCACCCTACCCCCAGCCCTTGGCTCCCCCCACCTGGGCTCCTCTGCCCGCCCCCAGCCAGCCTCCCTCATTGTCCGCGCTCACCCCGGCCTCGTGGCGTGGGGAGGCGCTCCACTCACGTTACCCTTTGCCTGGGCCCCCGCCCCACATCGTCTCCCCCAATCCACGCCCCCCCTACCCCAGGCTCCACACCCACCCGGTCTTTGCTGCCTCCTAGTCCTGGGGTGCCACGTGCTCAGGCCACTCAGCCTTCCAGCCCCGCCCAAACGCACCTTGCAGCCTGGCCGGCAGCCTGACCCAGAACCCCTGCCCCGGAGGGAGGGGGTGGGAGTGTTTGCACGTGGGTCCGGGTGTTGTGAGCTGCCCAGGGGCCTGTATGTATGGCTGAGTTAAGTCCAGGAGCAGTGGCTTTGTTTATGCGTGCGTGACTCTGTGCATTTCTGTTACTGTCACCCGGGCATGTCTGTGACTGTATGTAGTTCTCTGTGTGCAGGCAACTGTAGCTGGGACCGAGGGTGCCTGTGCAGTTGTGTGATATTATGTTTCTGTGAGTGAGACTCACCCTGCCCCCTGAAGCAAGCCAGAAACCCTCCTAGGAGCGTTACTGCTGTGTTGGACCCACAGCTAGAGCCAGGGCCCAGTCAAGACTCTCTTCTAACATGCTGTCTCCAGGGCCCAAGCGTTCCCCTTTCTGGGAATTAGAACCAGAGGTGCTGGGCAGGCCCCGGGGAGTTCATCCCAATCCTTGAGGTCTTAGGGAAGGGGTGTCCCATGCCCCCCCCCCTGTATTTTGACCTCTTGCTCCAGAGGGAAGGGATCCCATAAACATCTTGTTCAAATTTGGGCCGCCTGGATGCTGAGGGCCACTTCCTAGCCTGGTCCCAGATGGCCTGACCTGCTTGCCACTGGGAGCTGTCCAACCAAACCACTGTCCACCATGTTCTCAGGAGGACTAAATGAAGCCGTGAGTACAAAGCACTCTTGCATGGTAGGTACTCGGTAAATGGTCTCCCTTCCCCAGGTCTTGAGTCCTGGGTTGAGGATGCTGGCCTATGGGATGTTTGTTCTCTGGGGCACAGAGAACACTTGTGGGTCTGTAGGTAAATGTGTTTCCGTGTTCATGTATGAACCAGTGTGATCAGAGGTCACATGTCCATGTTCCTGGGCATCCACGGGGGCATGTGTGAAGTTGTGCTGTGAGGACATATACCTGAGTGTGAGGGTGCACGAGGCTGTACTTGTGTGTGTGTGTCAGTGAGGACAAGGAAGGTAGGCATGTGTGGGTTAGTGCTCAGGTGTATACAGGTGATTGAGTAGTGAGTTGCCAGGGAGTGTGTCATGTGTCTGTTTGCTGTAAGTCTATGAGTGTCAAAGCATGAGGATGTGGGTCTGAGAGTATGAACAGTGGGCAAGAGGTGGTGGGTGGCCTTGCCTCCTCCAGTCCTGACCTGCTGGGTCTGTTTCTCTCCTACCCCTGCCCAGGCCGGCGGCCGGATGCCCGGGCCCATCGGGCAGGCCGGTGGCCGCCTGCGGGATGAGCAGACTGCTGGGGGGGACGCTGGAGCGCGTCTGCAAGGCCGTGCTCCTTCTCTGCCTGCTGCACTTCCTTGTGGCCGTCATCCTCTACTTTGACGTCTACGCTCAGCACTTGGCCTTCTTCAGCCGCTTCAGTGTGCGCGGCCCCACCCGTGCCCTCCACCCAGTTGCCAGCAGCAGCACCAACTGCTCTCGGCCTAACACCACTGTCCCCAGCTCCGGGCTTCCTGAGGCTCCCAGCGCCCGGCCAGGCCCCACGGCTCCTGTCCTGCCACCCTGTCCTGACTCACCACCTGGTCTTGGTGAGCCTGCAGGGTGGGGCTCACCTCCAGGGTTGGGCAGAGGATGGGGGACTGGAGTCTTGCTCAGGGTGGGGGAGTGCCAAGGGTCCAGGTGTGTTGGAAGAGGGCTATTTCAGGGGCTCACTTGCCCACCCCAGGCAGAGGGAGAGGGCTTGGCGTCCCTGGGTTCTGATGAAGTCCTAATCCCTGCCTGTAGTGGGCCGACTGCTGATTGAGTTCACCTCACCCATGCCACTGGAGCGGGTGCAGAGGGAGAACCCTGGCGTGCTCCTGGGCGGCCGCTACACACCGCCCGACTGCACACCTGCCCAGACCGTGGCGGTCATCATCCCCTTTCGACACCGGGAGCACCACCTACGCTACTGGCTCCACTACCTGCACCCCATCCTCAGGCGACAGCGGCTGCGCTATGGCATCTACGTCATCAACCAGGTGTGCTGCCTGTGGCCCCCAGGCCGGCCCCTAGCCACCAGGGAACCTGTGCGCCCCTGTGGGTGCAGGGCCCACATGCCTGTTGGTGCATCCATGGGGTCAGGGGCATTTGTGGGCGCTTGTCTGCCTGTGTTCATGTGGACATGTGAATGTAATTGTGGGGGTACGTGTTGGTCAGGGCGTGTGGAGGCAGGTTTGCTTGTGCATTCAGGGAAGTACATCTGTGTGAATGTTGGTGTGCACACTGCCAGATGTGTGTGTAGCCTCAGTGGAGATGGGAGCCATTGTCCACCCTTGGTAAGCCCCACCCCATGGTGGTGGCGGCTTTGGGTGTGCTGGCTATGGGATGTTGAGGGCCTGAGTAGAGGGAGAGTTAGACCCTGAAAGAGGGATTGAGTCTGCCTTAGGGCCAAGTGCAGAGCACAGCTGAGGTCCAGGAGTTCAGCTTGGCCTCTGAGCCCTGCCACGGGCCTGGCTGGGGCTGGCTGCCGGGGCCTGGAAAGGATCTAAGACAGGCCCTCCTCCCCACAGAGAATTCCCAGACTTGAACTTGGATCCCTTGAGACTCCAGAATGATAATGTGTGACTGGCGTTGGAGCAGGGGGCTGTGGGGCCACCAAGGGGCCTGGGCCAGCCCTGGGGTGAGGAAGTATTGATTGAGAAGGGTCTTGAGGGTTGAACAGGCATCAGCCGGTGGAGTGACTTGGGGAGGCGAGCGTTACCAGCAGAGGGGCCTGGAGACCCCAAGCCCAACAAGAGAGCTGTGCTTATGTGTTGGGGAACTGTTGGCTGAGGGATGGGGTCCAATATGTAAGGTGGGTAGCAGAGGTGAGGTTGGAGTCGCTGGTGGAGGCAAAATCCAGAAAGGTCTTAGGAGGCATCTTAAACAGCTGAATTCTAGCCTGAAAGTGGTGTTTCCAGCCTAAAAGTGATGGGGCACCATTGTAAGGTTTTAAGGAGAAAATGATGTGTACGTTTACTTACTAGACAGATTGCATGTGGGGAATGGGATGGAAGGGGAGCCTCAAGGAACGGGGTCCAGTTGGGAAGAGGCTGCGATCGATGTTCAGGAAAGAAATGGTGAACACGAGCTGGGCAGTAGTCGTGTGGGTAAGGGGAGCGATTTATGCAAATAGTGGAGAGTAAGGGAAAGAGACGTGGGACACCTCGCGGGGTTCCATCCTGACTGTTCTGTGTGTGGATGGCTGTGCCTGTGAGTGGGATGGGAACACAGGATCAGGCTGGGTCTGGGGGAGAGTGAGACTGAATTTTTTTTCCCGTGTGATGAATTTAAGTGCCCATGGGAAGTATCACAGGAAGGCTTAGCAGGCAGTCGGACAAGTGAGTCAACCTCAGAGTGAGGTCTAAGGTGGAGAGAAGGATCTGGGAGCCACGAGTATGTAGATGGTCCCCAAACCAGCAATGTCCGACCTGCCCTGGGGGCCTGGGAGCTGAGAGGAGAAAGCCAGCACAAGGGACCGGGGTGGGGATGGGCGGTGCAGGGAGAGACTGCCGTAGAGTCTGCGAAGGTTGGCCAGAAAGGTTCGAGGAGACCTGAGGGAGCATGGTGTCCCAGAAGCCCAGGAATAAGTGTTGAGAAGGAAGCGTAGCAGCTGCGTGAGCGCTGCCGGGGGAGGAAGGAAGGATGTGGACCCAGAAGCGTCCAGTGGATTTAGCAACAAGGTGGGCCCAGCAAGAGCCATTTCAGGGGCATGGTGGGGGCGGGAGCAGATTGCAGTGGGTTGCAGAAGGAATCAGATTTGACAAAATGGAAGTAGCCAATTGGAGACAACTCTATTAAAAAAAAAAAAAACCCTCTGCGGAGAAGGGAAGGCAAAAGGTAGGGCCATGGCTAGAGGGAGAGTTTTCTTGGGATGGAAGAGACTTGAGCATGTTTATGGGCCCTGTGGGAGGGTTCCTGGGTGGTGAGGGAGGTTAAGGAATGCTGATGAGCTGGGGAGAATGGACAGTTATTCCAAGGGCTGGTGAAAGAGAAGGTTCAAGGGAAGGAGGAGAGAGAGAAGGTGAAGCTGAGCCCTTCAGGGTCCAGGGTAGCAGCACCCCCTCGCGCCCAGGCTGGCTGGTGGAGAACAGGAGCTACCATTCCTCCTCTCCTTCCAGTAGGTCCCACTTGAAGACCCCCCCTCACCAGGAGCCTCTCTGGTTCCAGCCTGGAGATCATGGGTTGGGGCTGGGGGCTCAGGGGCCAGCTCCTTCCATGGAAAACTCCTTGCTCTGGAGGCCAGCCTCAAGGAGACCTGGCCCCGCAGCCCCATTTCCAGGGGACTCCAAAATCACCATTTCTTGTCATCTTTTGGGGGAGACGAATGAAGCCCGGTCCTGTCCTGGTCTCAGAGGCTGCCCAGGGGATTGGATGTGGATCCACGTGAGCTGGAGTGACAGGTGGCCAGGGTTTAGTGGCTCAGTCCCCATGGTCTCTGGATTTTAGACGCTGGTCACTTGGGGGCATGCTTTTTTCATCTCACTTAGGGATGGTGCTCAGGGCCGCTCACCTCTAGGATCCTCACTGGCATGAAGAAGAAGCCTGGCACCAAGGACAGGGCCTCAGGGCATGTTTGAATGAATGAATGAAACAGGAGTTCTAAGTTACAAGAGTCTGAATGGACCCTGGTATAAGTGAAGCCTATGGGAGAGAATGAGTAATTATACTGGGGTAGGGAGGTATGGTCAGGGAGGCCTTTCCAGACATGAGTTGGACAAGCAGAGAAAGAGCATTCCAGGTGGAGGGAACTGCTGACACCAAGGCCTGGAGGCAAGAAAGAGTCTGGTGTGCCCTGGGGTTGCAGAGGAATGTAGTATAGCAGGGCCTTGGGGTCTGAGGGCAGTGGCCAGAGAGGAGACAGGAGCCAAATCATGAAAAGCTGGGGAAGGCCAGGTCCAGGATGAGGAGCTGGACTTGATCCCAAGAGTGTGGAGGAGCGATGATGGGGTGGATGGGATAGTGCTAGGCCCCGGGGACCGCTCTAGACAGTGGAAAAGTGGCAGGTGCCTGCCAGTCTCAGGCTCAGAGCTGACCTGTCCCCTCCACCAACCCCAGCACGGTGAGGACACCTTCAACCGGGCCAAGCTGCTCAATGTGGGTTTCCTAGAGGCACTGAAGGAGGACGCCACCTACGACTGCTTCATCTTCAGTGACGTGGACCTGGTCCCCATGGATGACCGCAACCTGTACCGCTGTGGTGATCAGCCCCGCCACTTCGCCATTGCCATGGACAAGTTCGGCTTCCGGTGAGGGCTCCCTTCTTGGCTAGACTCAGGCCTCCCCGCCTCACCGTCCCGACTGCCTCCACCCCACCTGGCTGGGAGCCAGGGCCTCCCTTGCTGCAGGACCCCCTGTCTCTGGACCTCCATCCCTCCTGGATTCACCTCAGGCCCCTCACTGACGCCTGACTTCTGTGCCCCAGGCTGCCCTACGCTGGCTACTTTGGAGGTGTGTCAGGCCTGAGTAAAGCCCAGTTCCTGAGAATCAACGGCTTCCCCAACGAGTACTGGGGCTGGGGTGGTGAGGATGACGACATCTTCAACCGGTGAGCAGGGACGGGCTGGGGCCTAGACTGGGTGTGCGAGAGTGGGTGGCATAGACTGGGTGGGGCCCTTTGCCCTTCCTGGTACCTGCTCCAGCCCATCTGTCCCCGTCCCCAGGATCTCCCTGACTGGGATGAAGATCTCGCGCCCAGACATCCGCATAGGCCGCTACCGCATGATCAAGCACGACCGGGACAAGCATAACGAGCCCAACCCTCAGAGGTGACCCCCAGCGCCCCTGACCCCAACCCACCCTTACTGCATAGAGGTGATGCCCTAGTGCCACTGAGCCCCCGAGGTGATCCCAAGGCCCCTGACCCTTGACTCCTAGAGATGACTCCCAGCGCCCTGATCCCTGTTCCCCAGTCCCCAGCTCAGCCTCACCCCAGAAGACTCTCTCCTCTGGCCTGACTCCTAAAAAGAACTAAAATTTAAGGGCAGGGCTTAAATCATCATTGAGTAGATTGCATTCCTCTCGGTGCCCCCACAGACCTCACTTGTGCCAGAGCAGATAGGATGAGAGACTGTGGGCACTGGGCACAATTCCTGGGCCTCGGGACCCAACAAAGGTGGCTTGGGCAGTATGGGGCAGGAATGGAAAGACATTGCTGAGCCGTCTGAGATTGGAGTAGGCGGTTCCTTTCTGAGGAGGAAGCAACACTGGGTGTCTGGTGCCGGCTGGGAGAATGCCTGGGAGGGCACGTGACATTAGATGGGGTGAGGGGGCCCAGAGCAGTCATACCCAATCTCTGTTGGATAGCCCACGTGAAGTTCATTCTAAGAGGAAGACAGGCTGCTACAGCACAAGGTGATCAGGGCAAGGTGCTGTCCTGACAAAAGGGAGTGATGGAGGAGGTGATGGTCAATAGGGGTTTGAAAAGAGTTATTTATTCTGCAGATATTTGTCATACACCTACCTTGGGCACAGTGCTATATTCACCAGGCTGATGGGGGAGGCCAGTTTGGATAAAAGGAATAGTGTGTGTGGGAGTCTGGAATGTAAACGTCCATTGTATGTGCTGAGAGTCTGAAACTCTTTGGTATTACAGTCTGAAAGCTGGGAGGGATGGGAGAGGGGTCCATACTGATCCCAGACTGGGAGTTTCACTTTTGTCCAGGGGTGCTGAGGAGTCATGGAAGGGCTTTCAGTGGGGAAGGGGCATGATCATGAGATTTACATTAAGAAGGATCACTCTTTGAGTTTGAAGAAGGTGAAGGGCTGGCAGGGCTGCTGGGTGGACCAGGAGGAAGCAGATTGAGCCCGAAGGAATCGATGGAGCCCAGGGGGTATGCTGGCTATGAGGCTGCCGTGCCTCCACTGGAACAGGAGGAATGTTCTGCTCTGGAGCCAGGGCGTAAGAGTGCGGAGGGAGGCAGTAGCACTATGGGAGGTTGATATTTGGCAGAAGCAGGAAGCACCTGGTGTCCAGGGAGTTGATGAAAAAGCAGTTCAGATGAAAACCGTGGTGAGCAAGGCAGGGTCGACAGGCTGGGAAAAGAGGGGCTTGAGGGCATCTGACGGGGAGAGCTCAGTGTTGGTCTGGCTCTGGAGAGGGATCTGAACTCAGCTCAGGACTGGGAGGATCAAAACAGTTGGGATGAGGGTGGGAGAGGAGCTCTGGAAGCACAAGCCGGGAGCCATGCTCCCGTTTCAGGAATAGGGCGTCTAGGTGCCATCCTCAGTGATGTCTGCCTTTGCCTGGGGAAGTGGCAAGCTAGCAAGATGTCTCTGGCTTAAGGAACTCTGTGGATGCTGGTTTCATCTACCTAGTTGCTTTTGCCTCAAATCTAGGAGTTCTCCTGGGTTCTTCTTTCCCTCACTGTATATGTCCATACCATCAGCAGGTCAATCAGTGCCACTCCCCAAACATATATGAGCTCGTCCGCGTGTCCCTTTTCCTCTGCCCTAGTGCAGCCTCTGTCATCTTGCCCGGCTGGTTTCCCATCTTCCCTCTTCAGTAGTTCATGTTCTCTGTCCCTCCCTTCTCCCAAACTGGGCTAAAAATCCTTCAGTGTCTTCTCACTCACAGAATAAAAAACTGCGTCCTCTAATTTACAGAGGCCTGTCCATATACGCTCTAACCACCAAGCTAATCTTAATCTGTTTTTCTCCTTGGCCCATTAAGCTCTGGCCACTCAGCTGTGCAAATTCTCATTTCCAGTTTAGGGTCAGCATGTACTGTTACCTCTGCCTGGAATGCTCTTCCCCTGCTGTCAGCTTGATTGTCCCATACTTACCCCTTCCATGGCAATCACTTCTCCTGTCTTCTTTAGCACTCCGATGTGTTCCTTGTGTGTTACCTGTCCATTACCACTGTTTCTTAGTGGAACAGTCTTGCTGTGAGAGGAAAGACTTTGCTGCCCTGTTCATGGCTGTGTCCCTGGTGCTTAGAGTAGGCTGACACATAAATAGATGGTGACGGGGTGACTGAAGGATGAGGAACAGAGAAGGTGGCACAGAGAGTAAAGATAATGCATCTGATAAAGACATGTTGCATTTGAGGTGGTGGTAGAGTGCCCCATGTCTGGATCTGAGATGAGAGAAAGATTGGTGAGGGTGTCATGATTCTGGACTCAAGGGGGTGAGCTCTTTGTTGTGAGGGTAGATACAAGACCCAAAGGGCTCCAGGCAGGTGGAGGGTGGAAAGGGTGGCAAGGAGAACCAAGTCACCCCTGGAAGAAGCCAGGATGGCATGAGCCTTGGCCGCAGTGATCTCTATTGGGTTTGATGGTGAGCCCTGATCTGGATCCACTTCCATCCTATCTAGGTTTACCAAGATTCAAAACACGAAGCTGACCATGAAGCGGGACGGCATTGGGTCAGTGCGGTACCAGGTTTTGGAGGTGTCTCGGCAACCGCTCTTCACCAATATCACAGTGGACATTGGGCGGCCACCATCATGGCCCCCTCGGGGCTGACGCTAATGGACAAAGGCTTCCAGTGCCAAGGATTGCCTGCCAGAGGACTGACCTACAGCCTGGCTGGCGGCTGCCCTGTGGGGGATCCCGCAGGACTGAGACTGTGGGCTCTGTTTTCTGAGGGTCTTCAGGAGGCCCCCAGCTGCACCTGGAAGTTTCAGAACCTACTTTGGGGGGCTTCCATCCTGGGCAGGCCCCTCAAGTGTGGCCCTCTATGGGGTCAACCCTTCTTCCTGCTCCTCCCTCCCTAGTCCAGCCCCACCTCACTGTCAGGGTTGGGCCAGCCCCTGCACTGCCTCACCGAGTGGCCTGGGCCAGGTCACTCCACCTCTCTGTGCCTCAGTTTCCCCCCCCTTGAGTCCCCTAGGGCCTGGAAGAGTGGGAGGTATGACTAGGGGCAATGTTGCTTCCAGGGGGAATTCTCAGACCTGGGGATCCCCCACGCTCCCAGGGGAGGGGAAACCTTTTTCATTCAACATTGTAGGGGGCAAACTCCAGTGCGCCCCCTGCTGAGGAGCAGCCCCAGGAGGGGACCAGAGGGGGTGCTGTGTCGCTGTCTGGGATCTTGGGGTTGGGCTTTGCATGGGGGGCGAGTGGGGCTTGGATCAGTCAATCTGGTTCCCGCCTCCCCCTCTCAGAGAGAAGGCAGTAGCCCCAGGGCCGGCTCGTGTTTGTACATTGCACAGAAACTTGTGTGGGTGCTTTAGTAAAAAACGTGAATGGAGCAGCCCCTTTGTCTGTTGTTGATGGGATCTGGATCCCTAAACCCAGGCTCAGAGTGTGTTGTGGGAGAGCGCCTGGCCCTACCTATGGGTCTGCCCCGGGCTGTTCTAGTTCCCCAGGCCTCTTCAAGCGCAGCCTTTCGCTAGACTTCCGCGGGCTGGACCGCGGAAAAGTTTACCCTGCCGCTGCCTCCAGGCCAGAAGAGGCTGGGAAGTAATAAACCTAGTGGACTCAGATTTCATGGTTCTTTCACCTGCCCTAAAGCCGAAAGGTGCTTGGGGTCAGGGCGGTGGGGATGGTTGGGACTCCAAAACCACCTAGCACGGCTGTGAGGGTCGACTCCGCGAGCGCGCGCCGCTCTCCAGACTCGGAGTGGGCGGGGGTGGGGCCCTCTGGGGGCGGGGCCTGGGTAGCGGCCCTGTTTCCCGGGTGATGGCTGCGCGGAAGCGGCGGGGTTAGGGGTTAGGAACCAGGCCTCCGCCGCCTGGTTCCTGGGGCCGCGACCAGGAACCTCAGCCTGCGGGAGTCAGCCAGGAGCGAGGTAGGAAAGACAGCCCCGAGAGACCGGCGGCTCTGGACCAGGCAACTCCAGCCGTGGGGACTGGCGGCAGAACGGGGATGGGGCTTGGGAGAGGCCGGCCCGCGCGACAGCCTGCGGGCGTGGCCTGTGAGGCCAGGAAGGGGCGGGGAGTGAGCGGGCGTGCCGGTCCTGGGCAATGCGCGGTCTCCCAGTAACCCGGCCCTCCGACCTGATGTCTCTCAGGTCCAAGCCTGGGGCCGCGCATCGGACGGCGGCGGCCCGGCAGGCCATGTCTGAGGACTCCCCGTCGCTGTGGGAGCTGGTGGAGGAGCACGTTCCGCTCCCAGAGCAGCCCGAAGTAAAGAGAATTCTAGGGGAGACGGCAGTGGACCTGAGCCTGGAGCTGCGGGCAGAGGTGGGGCGTGGGAAGGTGGGCTCCACCTTGGCCTGTCCTACGACTCGGCTAATTTCCCCACCCCCTCCGGGTCCCTGACCCTGCCCGGTAACTCTCGAGGTCTGGTCTGATCTCACTGTCCGACCAACCTTCTCCAGTTTAACTCTGCCCTGCCCCTCACTCCCCAGGTCCCCTCAATCCCCTCACTTCCCTCCGCAGTCGCAAGGTGTCCCAGCTCTCTTTGCAGGTGGTGATGCTACGATCACTGCTCCGAGAGGCTCGATCCTCCCAAGCCCCTGGCTCCCGCCCCACCTTTCACCCTTCCTCCCTTCTGGCACCGCCGCCCCTTCTAAGAGATCTCGTGCGCCGGGAACTGCGGCAGCTGCTCCAAGGTCTCCGCCAGAAGGCCATCTGTGAGGGCAGGTGGGCGCCTCAGACCAGAACTCAAGTGGGCTAGCCCTGCATCTGACAGGGAGCCGGAGTCGCCTTTCCTTTGGTTCCCGGGAAGGAGCCCCTGAGTTTCCTTTGTACGCTCCTTCCGCAGGGACCAGACCCAGGCTTGGGCCCAGTATAGCCCCAGGATCCTGCGCTTTGCCTTGGAAGAGCCCAGGTGTGATTTGCCAGAACAGGAAATATTCCAGATGAGGGCTGGTGAATCCAGGTAAAGTGGTAGGAAAGGAGAGATCTGTCCCTGCTTGGCAGAGGGCCCCAGCAAACTGGCGGGTCCTGCCTGGCTGCATGGAGGAGCTCCTGGTCTGGGGCTGGACATTTCCACAGCCACTTGTGGTAGGAATTAGCCCATGAGGGCTGCAGAAGCCCAAGAGACACGTGTGAAGCCTGGGAGCTTGGTTTGAGCTGAGTCTTAGAGTCTGAGGAACAGACTTCCAGACAGATACAGCAAGAAGAGCTTTTCAGGAAGAGGAAACACCATATACAGACATGGGTGGAAGATTTCACCCAGTGGTCAGTTGTTCCTCAGGCTTTGAGAACAGGATTAAGGGCTGGACTGGAAAGGGCTAGGGGCTGAATGAGATAAATGAGCAGGAACACATTCTTAAGTGAACGGCAGCAACTTATTTCTAATTCTTACACATCCTTATGAAATGGGGGATGTCCCCATTTTGCAAATGAGGAAACTGAAACTCAGAAAGGATAACCGATTTGCCACACACACAGGGAAGCCACACACAGTGAAGGGTGGCAAAGCCCATTTACAAACCCAGGCTCCAGAACTCCTCTTTATATGGTATTATGTTGCCTTTGTGAGTAAAGACACAAAATTCTCTAGGAGAAATGGCTTTTGTGTACTGAAGGCCTGGAGTGAAACAACATGGGAAAGTAATGTTGACTTCATCTGCCAGCAGCTGTCCCAGAGACCTCAGCATCATCAAGGACCAACTGAATGTGTACAACATTGACCAGGTGGCCAGACACCTGCGGTGAGGCCCCTGAGTGTGTGCACTGGGGATGGAGAGCGGGAGGATGGGATGGGGGATGGACCGTAATACTCTGGGAGTATGGGAGAAAGGAGGCAGCACACCTGGCGGGGAGACCGGGAGAATAGGGCTGAGAAGTGGAAGGGGCAGGCTTTGCAGGGCTGGTGAGGTTGCTGCCAGGAAGTAGCCAAGAGCAGATGCCAGCAGGGGCTGTGTTCTGGGGACTTTTATCTTGAGAGGATGATGGAGAGGTAGACCACAGAAGAGTTTTTAAGCAGGGGAAGGGCTATGCTGTGGGGAAGAATGAAGGCAGGAGGACTTGCTGGCCCAGGGCACTTATGCAGAAGAGAGAATTGTGCCCGCTGGGGTGGGTGCTGGGAGGAAGGCAAGGAGAGGACACTTCTCGCCCCGGAAGAGGCTGGCAGGGGCTGCAAGGCTGTGCTGGGGTAGCGGAGGGAAAGGTGGGCTGAGAAAGGAGGGGCCTGGGAGGGCTCCTGGTAAGGCTGGAAGTTGGCATGTGTGGAGGGCGCAGCTGAGACCTGGGCCAGCGACGCTGCTGCTGGTGCCATGCTCCCCATGTCCCAGGGCCCTGCTGGAGGAGGAGTGTCGTATGTTGGAGAGGGAGATTCCCATCCTGCAGGTAAGCTGCAGCCCTGGGCCTCCTCGCCCCCAGAGCCTTTCTGCCATCTCTCACCTGGTGTGTGATACCCACATGCGTGTGTGTGTGTGTGTGTGTGTACGTGTACGTGCATGCAAAGGTTGTGTGAGTCCTGTGGCCGTTTCATCATGTATGCACACTTCCTAAGAGTGTGAATCCAGAAGCCCAAGGTTCTCATTGAGCCCCTAAATCCAAGGCCAGCACTTTTAGATTAGCCTGCTGGATTTGCCCTGGGTCTTTTGCAGCCTTCTCTGGGTCCAGGCCTGCCACCTACTGGCCAAACCTGGCTTCTCAGGGAGGCTGGCGTTACTCTGGGGGCGCCCTCAGGTGGTTGGGATGAGGAGCCCGCATGGGCTGGTTTCTGGGCTCTGCCCCAGGGATCTTGGCCTCTGCATCCTGCCCTGCCTTCCCCCCGCCCCCCCCCCCCGCCATCAGTTCGGGGCACTGAGCTGGCTTTTCCTGCAGCGCTGCCTGGAAGGGGAGTACACAGGGGCACCCCAGCCCTCCGAGGCAACCCTAGAGCCCACCCTGGCAGGTGAGGACCCTGAGCAGGCCCCTGTCCTTGCCCCACTCCTGTACACATCCCAGAAGAGCTGTGTCTCAGACAGACCTCTCCTCCAGAGCTAAAGGAACAGAAGGCAGCCATGCAACGGGCGCTGCAGTCACCTCCGAGGCCCTCCCCGGTCTCCCCCAGCCACAGGTAAACCAGAGCAGATGAACTGCTGGACGGGGTGGGCTAAGGGTCAGGCCATGGCCCCCTCACAGCTACTCCCTCCTGTCCAGGCAGTGGCCCTTGGGGTCCTCCAGCCAGGGTCTCAGACCCTTGCCTTGCCTCCGTGGGGCTGCTGGAGTTTGGACCAGGCCTCTCCAGTGCTGCCTGCCTGTTCCTCCTCCGGAGTGCTGCCCCAAGCCCCGAGGCCCGGCTGCCACCTGCCGCTGGGGGCGGAAGCTTCAGTGCAGCCCCAGGAAAAGGCCAATGTCCACTCCAATGTCTAGCTCAACACCCCAGACCCCAACCTGAAGGGTCAGTCAGGAAAGAGGCTTCAGCTTCTGCTGGCATTCGCCCCATCTGCTGCTGCCACCTCTCAGCTGCGGTGAGCCAGCCCACTTCAGATCTGGTCTTGGATCAGCCCTCAGCAGGATCCCGAGGCTGTCTGTCACCCCGCCCCCTCACCAGGTCTGACCATCATAGCCTTTGGCCTTTCTCCTCCCAGGCATCCCTCAAAGGCCTGGTGGGAAGAGGTCTCATCTCAGCCCTGACTCTTGTTCCCCTGGGGGAACCCAGATAAAGCACAGCAGCTGCTCAGAGACAGGAATAGAAATTTCATTAAAATCTATGGACTTTAAAATCCTAGTGGTGCACGGATGGGCAAGGTGGGCGGCGCACCGTTATTGCTACAGAGGATTAGAGGTGGCTCTTCTGGGGCTGTCACAGCACAGAGGGGCACAGAGGACAGACAAACGGACACTGCAGGGCTTGGGGGAAGGAGCTCTGGCTCCAGAGAGGAGGTGGGGCACATGGGCTGGGGCCATTTGGCACATTAACAAGGGCAGCCCAGTTTGGAAAGACTGGGCCTTTAGCCTGGTGGAGGAAGGGCAAGGGGGTGTCAGGTAGGGTCCCCTTCCCCAGGGCTCCGGGCTCCAACCTCCTGCTGAGCATCACCCACCCCTACCCGCCAGGAATGAGTGCTTTGGGCAGGCTGTGGGGTCATGGGCCTCTGCTGGCTGGCAGGAGATGCAGAAAGCCCAGAGCAGCCGAGTGAGGTGCAGGCAGGCCCGGAAGACGGATGGGGCCTGAGGCCAGGGGCAAGGGGTGGCAACCACAGATAAGACAGTTTTTACAAAAATAATTACACAGACAAATGGCTGGGCAGCACAGACTGACACGTAACACTGCACAGCCCCCTGGCCCCTTACCCTGTCCCCAGGAAGGAAGATCCAAATTGGCCTGGGTAGAGGCGGGGGTCTGCTCTGAGGGCAGGAACACTGGTCAGGAGGCTGAAGGCTCAAGGAAAGGGACAGGTAGGGGGCCCACCCAGAACCTCAGCTCAGGGCAAAATGTGAGGGCATCGGAGGCCACGTAAAGCCCCACAGGTCTCTGGGGACCTGGCCTGAGATTTCCCCCCCCTTCAAAGTGCTTTGGGCTCCCCCCAGCAACCCTCCCATTGCCCACACCCCCCAGCTGCCATCTTGGCATCCAAGGACCTGTAAACACTAGGGACACGAGCACGAATGACCGCGCTAGCAGTGGTGGCCAAGGTGACAGGAGCCACCCTGGCCAGGGCATTGTGGGGGCAGGCAGTGATACTTGTCCACTGCCTCCCCAGTCTCTGTGGTGGGAGCACAGGGCAGGGGTAGGGCACTCCCCCGGCAGCTGTGCTCATATCCGGGAGTCCTGCAGGCGGCTGGAGCCATTACTGCCCACCATGGGGATCTGGGCCTTGTCCGGGTGCAGCGGCTGGACCTCAAGCCCGTCTTCAGGAGATGGCGGAATGGTGGGGGCGTAGCGCCCAGTTCGGTTCTCCAGGAGGGCAGGGCCCCAGTCTCTGCTTGGCTTTGTGGCATTTTTCAAACGCTGCAGGAGAGGCAGAGGTGCGGGATACGGTCAGGCAGGGCTCATCAGAAGGGAACCCTTAAGCCCCATCCTTCCACCCACTCCTTTCACTTGGCTGCCCCCTGCTCTGACCCCTCACCTGGAGGAGTGTATCCCCTTCTGTGCGGCAGAGCTGGAACAAGGCGTAGAGTGGAATGCAAATGACAGAGGACAGAGCCATGAGGAAGCCGATGGCCACAGCCCAGCCTGGATACTGGTAGTGGTTGTAGGTGATTGGCTGGTACTGGATCACCGTGAAGATGAGAATGAACTGCAAAGAGGAAGGGATGGGAGCAGGGCATGAGTCCTGCCCAGCCCCACGCAGGTCTAGGGCCTCCTATCAGCACCCCTCCCCTTCCTCTCCCAAACCAGAAAGAGGCATTTGGGGGAGGGTAGGGGGGTGATGTCAACGTTTGGAAAGTGGAAGAAGTTGATGAAACCAGGGTAAGATTCCTGAACCAGCCAGGAAACCATGCAGCTGCTGTGGCCTCAGGAAGGCAGTCAGTTCTGCTCAAAGACTCGCAATGCCGCCCCACTGCCTACTGAAGTAAGGCCAAACCCTTGGCTTTTAGGGCTTTCTCCACCTCACATCAAGACCTCAGCTTATCTTTCTGGTCCCATTACCCTGTCTCAATGTCTGAGCTATACCCGGCATTTTCCACCCTCTTCATTTACTATGGAGAGTCCGCTGCATCACCCTCTGCCAAACCTTAGGCAAATGCCACCTCCTTCAAGAAGCCTCTACTGATTTCCCATCTCCTCCTCCTGAAAGGGCTTCAATGGCATTTTCTGTCTACCAAGCATTCTTAAAATGTTTCCTACAGTCCTGGGAGTTCTCAGGGTTGCATCAGTTCTGGGTCTCCAGTGTCCAGCACAGTGCCTGGCATAAGTTCATTTGCTGATCTGAACTGACTTATGCAGAGAGGTGGGAGTGATGGGGTAGAAGGAAGGGCAAAGTCCTGCCTGTCTCCAGCTGTGAAGACAGTGACAGACAGCTTCGGGAGGCTCCAAAGGCTAGAAATAGTGTGTGTCAGGCTGGGGATGCTCTTGGAAAGCGATGAAGGAGGTGGGAAATAAAGCCTGGCATTGTAGCAACAAAATACTAAAGGAAGCAGAAAGATGGGCAGGGGGATCATGGGCCATCCAGAGGGCCCAGGGAGTGGATGCTGCCTGCCAGGAGGGCCCAGCATCCACCCCCCCAAGCCTTCAGCTACATCCCGGAGCTCAGGCTCCTCCAGCCTTCCTCATGACCAAATTTGGGAGGACAAGACCCATATCCTGGAACACTGCACAGAGAGGTGCTTAGAACAAGTTCCCTGAATGCAACTAGATCCTGATCTAAGGTGTGGACAAATTCCTTATTTGAGCTCATAGAAGGATGGAGTCTGTTGAAAAAAAAAAAAAAAGCTTTTCAGAAATATAAAGAAGTAAAGCCCCCAAAGAAAACACAACATCCCAGAAACACGTGTCCACAGAGCCTGGAGTCCTCACCTTAGGGTGACTCCAGCCTGGCTTTCTGGGCACAGAGAGGGCCCTGCACACTGCCTCAGTCTCGTGGAGACACTGGACCCAGGCCCCTTCCTGCCTCCCGCCCTGCCTTGGCGGTGCCTCGGGGTCTCCCCGCAGGGCCGCAGCCTCCTGGGAGCGATGGAGGATGAGCTCCCCAGGGCAGGGCGTGGAGGGCACGGAGCTTGGCGGTGATGCGTGTCCTCCCCCGCCTCCCACCCTTCACAGGAGACTTCCGCTCCTCCTGTTTCAAAGCTGGGCCAGTGGCCAGAGCTGGTGCCTGTGCCAGGCTCGGGGAGATCCCACACCCCATGTGACGGAGGTCTTAGCCCTCAGGGGCCTCCTTTTCAGAAACAGGAGCCAAAGTGGAAATCTGCTGCTGAGCTCCCTGTGGCACAGAGGTGCGGGCGTGAGGGGGACATGACTCCAGACACTGCCCTGGCCACTGGGCTGACCCCTCTGTCACTCAGAGGTGGCCCTGCCCCTTCTCTGTGGCAGGACCGTTACACTATCAAACATTACCCTTTTGCCCCCCTCTTCTCACCCTGGGTGTAAAGGAGCAAAATTGGAGGGTTTTTAGTCCATGGACCAGCCCTCCTTCCTGCTTCTTTGTTCCTAGTGTAGCACTGGCCCAGCATGTGGGCTCCACTACCTGCTTCAGATGGTGGCTCTGCCTGTTATCAGCTGTGTAACTTTGGGTCAACTACTTAACATCTCTGTGCCTCAGTTTCCTCATCTGGAAAGTTGGGATAATGATACCTTGGAGAGCTGTATCGCATAAGTTAATGTACGGTTCCTGGCCATGGTGGGAATTCCCACCACCAATTTAGCTCCCTGATGGGAGTTTCCCAGGTGTTGAATATTGGTAGAAAGCCAGAATTCACCCTCCCAAGCCAGCCCATCCACTGCCTGGAAGGCTTATGAGGGTGCCCCGGATTCTGAGCAGACATCTGACTCGTACAACCTGCTTCTGGAACACTCACGCGTTCACACCACGTACCTTGAGCACTCCAAGCACCTCGGTTGTGAGGAATTGGAGACAGGAGCTCAGCAAAAGCTGACAGAGGCTGACACCAATATCAATTATGGTCCCTGAGGCTCCTCTGGGGACGCCAGGCAGGAATACCAGGGAGGGAGGGCTGGCTCTCAGCTGCTGCCAGCCTGCTTTCCCCTTCTGAGGCTGGGTACCTTATTCAGTCAAATACAGCGCCCTATGCTCCCTTTCTAACCCAAAGCCAGGGCCTGGGTGGTTCTGAGTCTCCAGACACCTGTCTGATTCTATGCAACCTTGCTTGGCCTCCTAATGGCCAGAGTTGTGGGTGCAGAGCCCCCATGGGGAGCTCTGGTCAGATGGATGGGCTCCTGCTCTCCCTTCGTTGGCCCCCAGGAGAAGGACACTGGCTGAGGGGCTGCAGGAGAAGGAAGGGACCAGCCAAGGAACTTACAAAGATGATAGCTGGGGAGACAAAGCGCCAGCAGATCTGGAAGAAGAGGGGTGGTGGGAATCCCAGCATCATTTGGATGTCCTGGAAGTAGTTCCGGTGCCCTGGAGAGAGGGAGGTCAGTGGCCCGGCAGGATGGTGTGGGCAGGCCCCAGGGCTGGGACATGGGAGGCCATGGACGCCTGGGTACTTACCGTAGATGTACATGATGGACACACACATGATGCAGGAAATGACGACCAAGGAGAAGCTGGCCGCATAGTTGTCCATCAGCAGCAGCCAGTAGATGCCTGCCTACGGGACAGTGGGCAGCTGAGTCGGGGGTGCCCAGAGCTAGGCAATCCCACCTATTATTCCCCGCCCCCACCCCCGGCAACTCCAGCCTAGCCTTTCCCTCGGTTCTTACCTGGCTGGTGAGGGGGATGCCCAGCAGGAAGCCAGCCACAGCCACGCCCAAGGTCACATAAGTTTTTTTCTGCAGGATCCACTCATTCCCTACCTCATCCACAATGGCCGTGACTAGCGTCTCTAGGAGGCAGAACTGCAGGATGAGGCCGTCAGAGCAGGGGCCTAAACTCAGCCCTGCCTCCTCCCTCCCCAAGCCACGGGCCCATGTCCCGCACCTCGTACCTGAGTGCCCAGCCCCAGCAAGATGAGCATGAAGAAGAACAGCAAGGACCAGAGTGGGGAGATGGGCAGCAGTGTGAGGGCCTCGGGGTATGCCACGAAGGCCAGGCCTGGGCCGTGGTCTGCCACACGGGACACGTCCACACCCAGGTGATTGGCCATGAAGCCCAAGATGGAGAAGATGACAAAGCCGGCATAGACGCTGGTGGCACAGTTAGTGATGCTGATGATGACGCTGTCCCTGATGGGGAGGAAAGCAGGTAGAGGGTTCAGGACACGCAGCTTACTTGCCTCTGCCTGATTAGGGCCAAGACACCTGGGAAAGTTCTAGGAACAAAGGTGCCTCCAATCTCCGTTCTGGTCTGCTCTGGGCCTCTTTAAGTGGGCCTGCAGTCTTGATTCCTCACAGACCCCTGTTACATTGCCGTCTCCACCCTCTCTCTCTCCATTCTCCAGTGACTGGGTCCAGACCCAGCGTTGCCAGGATCTCAAAGCTGTGAGTGGAAGGGAGGGCCCTGGTGGGCGGGGAGGCTGCACTGGATCTGGTGGGTCTGGGGAGCCAGGTCAGGCCGTAGGGCAGGGAACTGGAGCAGCCCCAGGGCTGGCAGGGAGAGTCTCACCGGTAGCAGTTGTTATGGAACTTGTTGTAGGAAGCCATGGTGATGAGGCCACCCCATGCACAGCCCAGCGAGTAGAAGATCTGGGAGGCGGCATCCCCCCACACCTGCGGGGAGGGATGGGCCGGCAAGGAACTTTGGTCAGAGACGGGCACCTCTCTGTCCCTCCCCGTCCCTTTGGGGTCACCCTCCATCCTCATCCCACCTTGGCCTCCAGGATCTTGTCCCACTGTGGGGTCACATAGTACATGATGCCGGTGAAGGCTCCTTCCAAGGTCACACCGCGGACAAACAGGATGGTCAGCACCACGTAGGGAAATGTGGCCGTAAAGTACACCACCTGGGTGTGAGAGGGGCTCCGCTAGACTCCTCTGGGCTCTTCCTGCCTCCCGACCTGATCTCCAATCACCACTGTCCCTCTGGTCCCTCTTCCTCTCCCCTATCCGTTCATCACCACCCCACCCCCTGCAACATAAAACCCACGGAGGAGGGGAGGCAGGATCTTTCAAGATGGGCACAGACCCTGCTGGGGGAGGGGTACTTACTTTCCCTGAAGACTTGACCCCTCGGATGAGGCAGAGGAAGACGACCACCCAGGAGACACCGAGGCAACCAAGGAGGGGCAGTCGCACCTCCCCGAAGTTTCCGATGTCATCTGACAGCTTTAGCACATAGAGCCTGGGGAAGGGGATAGCCTGTCACTGAAGGTCAGCACCACTGCCACCAGCAACAACTTCCCAAGGGCCAAGGCCCAGCCCAGCAGCTCCCACTTGCCTCATGAAGTCCCAGCAGGCGGCTCACGTAAGATAGGAGCCACTGTGAGGCTCCAGCCAGGCTGGCCCAGCCCCTTCTGCCTGCTGTCCCCTGGGGAGTCCATGGCTTGCAGCCTCTCCCAGGACCCTCAAGGGTGCCTGGAGGTCACACCCTGGGCCCGGGCCAGCCTCCTCAGCCCCTGGGATGTAGAAGTCTCCCGGTCCCTGCTCAGACCCGTCACAGGCTCTTGCTTCTGTTTTTCTCCCTTCAGGGATGCCCTCTCCTCCAGACTAGACACACCCTATCTGGTGTCACCTCCTCCAGGAAGTCTCCTGTGAGCTTTTCACTCACACTGGTTCTCCAACTCTGATGCACAGAGGGAGGCAGCGGAATGCTGAGTAAAGACTGGAAGCTCTAGAGGCCTAGACTTGAACCCAAATTCCTCCCCTACATATGCATGGCTCTATCTGGCCGATGCCAGGCCAGCTGTGCTCTTTCAATCAACTGGACATTTATGTGCCAGGCCCTTGCTAGACACTGGACATATAGACCTGGATCAGGCATTGTGGGCACTGCCAGGAGTGTTTCAATCCCAGGGAGGAGCACACTGGAAGCTTTCCTGGAAGAGGTGAGGCCAAGCCACAGTTTGAGGAATAGGGAGGAGATGGGTGAAGAGGAGTGGAAGCCCACACCAGGTAGAGGAACAGCAAGGCCTGGGTATGTCGGTAGCTCAGGAAGGCTGGAGGAGAAGGGGAAGGGGATGGAGAAGGATGAGGCTAGGAAGGGACCAGATCAAAAGAAGCTGCGGAACCGAGGCTGAGAAGTTTGGGTTTTATCCTGAGGGCAATGAAAAGCTTCTGAAGGGTTTTTATAAAAACATCCTCAGGGGCTCTCCTTGGCTCCAAACCTTGCAGCGGCTCCCATCTCCAACCATGGAAAAATCAAAGTCCTTACAGTGGCTCCAAGGCCCTGTGTGATCCATTACCCCCTACCTGTCATCTCTCTGATCTCCTCTCCTCCTACTCTCCCCCTTGCCCACTGCTCCAGCTGCACTGGGCTCCTTGTGGTTCCTTAATGTGCCAGGAATGCTCCCATCTCAGGGCCTATGCACATGCCATTCCCTGTCTGGAGTGCTTTTTCCCCAAATATCCATATGTCCACATGGGTGAGACCTGTGCAGTCACACAGGGCTCCATGCTTGAAGGGCCTTGTGTTTGGTTTAATGCCCTGCCATCACCATCTTGAAATTCTTAATACATTTAAACAAGGGGCCCCATATTTTCATTTTGCGCTGAGCCCCAGAAATGATGCTCTGGGCTTGTCAACGTGGCTTCCTTCCTCTCACTTCTTTCACGTCTTTACTCAGGTGTCCTCTCAGCAAAGGGGCCTTCTCTGGCTACTCTGATTAAAACTGCAGCCTTGGCCCCAGCACGCCTTTCCCCCTTCTTAGCTGTATTTTCCTCCACAGCATGTCTCCTTCCTTCATACTGTGCACTTTACTATTTCGTTTGTCATCTGTCTTCTATAAAGGCACGGGGTTTTATCTGTATCCCCCAGTGCCTAGCACAGTGCCTGACACACAGCAGTGTTCAGTAAATATTTGTTGAAGGAATGAAGGGATGAATGAACATCATGGAAAATGCATTGGGAAGTATAAAGAAGACACCCAGGAGGGGGACCAGTTTGGCTGTTGGAGTTATCCAGGTTAGAAGAGATGAGCAAGAGACAAGCTCTTGAGCCTCAGTTTCCTTATCTATAAAATGGGCATCATAACACTGATATAGGATAATCTGTAGATAGATTTAGGTAAATACAAGCTCTCTTCTTTCCCCTCTTTTAGCTCGGACCTCTCAGCATAGCTCATAGGCTGTCCTCTATCATTCTTAGCTATTTTTACATTGTTTTTTCCAAATCGGTTTTCAAACCTCATGATAATATGTTTAATATCTGGTGATGGGTTGCACTCTGGCCCCTCATGGGACAATGTTGCCAGGCCTGGGATTTGGTTTTTGGGTAGCCTGCTTGACTGTTAAACTGCAAGTGACTTTCCAGCCTCCTCTGCTTCCAATCTTCCTTGGGCCACCCTTCACATTGTGGCCTGCAGAGGGCGCTGTCCAACACATCCCTCTCCTGCACAACCTCGCCAGGTTCCTCCAACAGGCAACAGGGCCAGGCCCTGGGCTAGAACTTTCCAGGCTCTTAGTCCATGGGGCAACCAAAGGTAAAGGGAAGGAGACGTTCAGGAGCTGTGGAATCCGCAAGGAGAGACTCCTGGGACCCTGCATCAGGGCTTTCCTATCTTTTCCCCTTCATGGCATCCAGAAAAAATATTTTTAGCCCATAGGGGCAAATAGACAAGGTCACTCAAGCTGAAGACAGCTGGCCTGGGGATTCTGGGTGGCCCAGGCCTCACCTAACTGGCACACTTTTCGGGGCACATCAGGTTGGGAGGCTCTGCCTTCCAGAATAGCCACAGGGTCTTATTGCTACAGCTGAGAGGCACTTTACTTCAAGCACCAGCATTCAAAGTAAAGAAACCATTTCTAGCTCAAAAGACTTTTTTAAAACATTGTCTAATTATATATGTTCAACTGGTAGTATTTTTTATTATTTTTTATTGCAAGAGTCCAGCATTACAATATGAAAGTTTAAAGAGTTTAGAAGGCTAGCCTGGGAACTAAATAATTAACTCCACCTTTCTTTCTATGGCACCATAGTTAGTGTTTTGTTTTGGTTTTGGACCATGTGCTTTTGAGATCAAACAACTAACCGAAGAACTTTTGGAATTCCACATATTTACAAATTGCCCCTCCATGCATAACATCTCTGGAACTATCCTGCGTTATTTTTAAAATTTCCCTACCAGATAATAAATACCTTGAGAATGGGACACCCGGATGTATTTCATTGCATCTCCAGAAGTAATGATCCCTCTGCTTACTGAACACCTGTCACTGTTCTTAGTGCTTTATGCTGCATCATTTCATTTTTATCTTTACAAAAACAAGAATGGTGGTGACCACCACCATTGAATAGATGAATAGCTGAGACTTAGAGAGGTTTGGTAACCTCCCAAGGCCACACAGCTGGTAAGGGGCTGAACCGGGATTTGAGTGAGGGCTGTGGCTCCGGAGCTGCCCTGAGGACACCGGGAGAGGGGTGCTGGGATCCGAGCCCGCTGTGTCAGGTGTTCTGCTGTGGAGGTGAGAGGGCATGGTCTCACCAGCTTCGGACCTACTTGCAGGAATCAGACCAGCATGCTGAGGGCTGTAAAACTAGATTATGACAGGGTGGTGAGGGAGGGGAAGGCTGTGGGCCAGAAAGGTGAGCAGGAGGCACACGTGGGCTCAGAAATCCATCCTGAGAGTTTGCTCACTTTAAAGGAGTCACTTCATCTTTCTTTTGATTTGCTTTCCTCACTGGTAAAATGGGAATATTTTATAAAACCTGCAACGCTACCTAACAGGGTTGCTGTGGGTCTCAAATGAGATCTTGCAGCTGGAGAGCGTGGACCAAAAACACCTGCAGAGTATCATCGGCCTAATTCACACCAGGTACCAGGCACCAGGGGACATATATATCCCGACTCAGAATTCTGCCTAGATCCTTAGCCCCTGAGCATCAGTCTCTGAATCTGAAGAGGAGGGAGAAGATCACATAAGATAATACGCCTGGCATTAGTCGGGGGTGCTCGCCTCACATCCTTACCGAAGCTAGCCTTGGCAGCCTTCTCAAGGGTCACTTCCCCAGGCTCTCCAGAAGGGGGCAGCAGGGAGCCATCCTGCAAGGAAGGAGTCCTGCCTGGGACAGCGGCTAGTTTAGGGAGGCCTGGCACTAGCCCCAGCTGAGGAGTAGAGTTCAACTGGTCTCCGGATCCATGGCCAGTTTTCTTTGAGGGCGATTCCCCTCTGATTGCACTGGATAAAGTCTCCTGAGCTTTGTCCTGCGGTGGCCCCACCCTGGCAGATAGCCCCTGGGGTGAGAACTTCAGGAGCATCTCCAGGGTATGGGTGGGGCTTTGTGCTTCTGGGAGCTTCCAGAAGGTTCACCCCCTACTCTAGATCAAGTTGCCCAGTCCACATCATGCCTCAAATGCAGCAGAATACCTAACTGGGGAGTTACTTGCTTAATTCTCCCATTAGATGTACGCTCCATGAAGGTGGAGTCTGTGTGTCTTACTCTCTGCTCTGTGCCCCGCTGAGTGCAGTGCCTGGTACCTACTAGGTGCTCAGGACATGATCTGTCTAATGACTGAGTGACCGTGTCTGCCCAGAAGTAATTTTGTTCACCTCTTACTGGGAGGCAACAGCTCTGTTGTCTCCACCACAAGCCCTGAGGGTGGTGAACACATCTCAACCATCTCTGAATGCCTATAGCCCAGCTCAGAGGCTTGCACAGGGACGCTGGGCCCCTCAGGGTCTGAGGACTGGGCCTGGGCTTCTAGGACACTGACCTGCTAGGACTTCAGGTATCACTGGGGCCTTGGCCACTCACCTATGGCTCCCCATCAGATAGTGGGAACAGCTGGGCATGGGAAGCCCTACACCTTATGATGCTCTGGCCTCTTCTGTCCCCATACTCAGTGTCCCACCTGCCCCTGACTCCAGCTCCACTTTGCCACCTCTTGGCCTCAGCTCACCTGCTCACATCTTTCCTGATCTCCCCCTCTCCCTCCTCATCTCCCTCTCTCCCTCCTCTGGGAAGCCTTCTTGATCATCTGCTCTTGCCCCCATCCCCTCAGAACGACCACCACCCACTCTGTGCCCCCATCGCACACCTGCATACACCTGCATTGAGGCACCTGCCCCTCAGAGAGTTAGCTACTGATCTCGCCACTGGACTGTGAACTCCTGAGGGCAGGGGCTCTGGGCCACTCACACCCCATGGGCACACAGGGCCGGCAGTGTGGACGCCATAAATGTTGGTGGAGTGAATGAACGAGGCTGACTTCCGAGCCCACAAAGCCCTCTTCCCCTGAGTTCCCCAACAGGACATGGGGAATTTCCTCCAGGATGTCCTGCTGTGCCCTCACACCCACCCAGTTGGGACAAGATGTTCCAAACACCTCCAGTGGCGGCTTCAGCCAGCCCCAAGCCTCCACTTTCTGCCACTGCAGAGCATGGTGGTGCCAGGCTGTCTTTCCTAAGCACAGCTTGATGATGACAGCCCTGGGCCCAGGAAACTTCCATGGCTTCTTTTGTTCTGCAGCATTAAGTCTAAGCTTCATTCTTGTACGCCCTCCAAGAAGGCCAGTGCTCCCTCCCAGGCTACCTCCCGGCCCGTGAGTTCCCCACACACCTGTTACTCTCCTGTTACTTCCCTCGGGCTCGGAACCAGCCCCCGTTCATCTGGGAGCCCGAGCTTCTGCTCGTGCTGTTCTTCTCTCCAGGAAGCCATCCCCCTGCTCCCTGCCTGGCCTCTGCAGACCCCTGGACCCCTGCCTCCCTCACTGCTGCTCTGTAAGGACTCCCCAGCTCAATACCCCACCTCCCATCACTCTCTGATGCATCCACCTCCTTTCCTGAACTAGGCCACGAACTCCCAAAACCACTTCACGCACCTCTACCCTGCGCTGTTCCTGGCACCCTCCCTAGTCCGCAGACAGTTGCTGGATGGTGACAGAGAGGGCGAGGGGTTGGCACCAGGTGGCCCTCAGAAACACAGGTCCGATGGAGGCCTCACCTCCAGTACTCCTCGCTGGGGCTGGTCCGCTGGAGGCTGTGGTTGAGCACGTGGGAGAGGTTGCCAGGCAGGGCGGGATTCCGGGAGCCATTGGTGATGTTGGAGGCATCCAGGACGCCGGCGCAGTCGAGTGTGTTCCAGGGGTTATTGCAGTAGGTCCAGGGCAGCACGGGCGTCATGGACGAGAAGAAGTAGTAGAAGGCAATGCAGATGACTACGTTGTAATAGATGCCAATGTATGTAGACACCACCATCATGCCGTAGCCCACACCTGGGGGAGGAGAGGGGTGGGAGCAACCTCACATATCCAGCAGAAGAAGGTCAGGTTAATTCTGAAGGGCCTAAGGGATGGGCTTTCACAAAGGGACAGGTCAAGGCCATGGCAGGGGCAAGTTCAGGGTGGGGCGAAGGGATTTTGTGTATGGACGGATATGGTAGGAGGGGAGGGTGGAGGCCAAGTAAACATAGATCCCAGCATGTGTCCATGGCCTTGGCCATTGATGTGGGGCTTGGGGTCAGCACCAGGGTTCCGTAGGGGTTGGCAGTGTTTATACAGATGGGTGAGTCAGCATGGCCTGTGTGTGTGCATGGGCGTGTGTGTGTGCACGAGCACCCCACCCAGGCCTCACCTTTGAACATGGGGCTGATCCTCCAGACCCCAAGGCAGCCCTGACTTGCAAACTGGCCAAAGGACAGCTCCATGAAGAAGAGTGGGATCCCGCAGAAGATCAGCATGATGAAGTAGGGGAACATGAAGGCGCCTGGCGGGCAGGGAGAGGGCTGGCTCAGGCGCGGCTTTGGGGGATTCCGCCCTCTTCCTGCTCCGAACCCAACAGCAAAACGTGTGGGACTGGCCGGGCCCCCCCAGTGGGGTCCTATGCATCGAGTCAGAGCGTGGTCTGAGGCACACTGCTCGAGGTCTGTCTTTGAATTTGACAGAGGCTCCCAGGAAGTCTATTCTGAGCTGAACCCAGACCCTAGAGCCGCCATGTTTGGGTGGGATGTGATGGCTTAACCAAGCAATTCCACACGCGCTTGTCACTGGAAGCCTCAAATAGCCCTGAATCGTTTGTAGGGGGTAGAAGACAGGGAGCTTTGGGAGGATGGGGTGCTTTTCTCCACCTCTCCTCACCTCAGTGAGCAGGTGGCCAGGGTCAGGGGGTGGTCTGTGCCTTAGGTAAAGGGTCCCTAAGCCAGGGATGGGGGCAAAGGAGATCAGGGCCAGAGAGGCCAGCCTATCAGGAGTGAGGTCTGTGCCAGGGAGGGGGCACTGGGCCCTGGTGGGTGGGCTCTGTCCATGCGGGTGGCCCCGGCCCTGTGCCCCCTGGGTACCTCCCCCGTTGCGATAGCAGAGGTATGGGAAGCGCCAGACATTGCCCAGGCCCACGGCATAGCCCACGCTCGTCAGCACAAACTCGATCTGGTTGCCCCAGTTGCCCCGTTTGAGGTTCTGGTCCCTCTTGGTGGCCTCGCTGGGCACAGCACCATTCTGTTGGGACAGGAGAGAAGCTACCATCAGCAAGGCATTTGCGCTCAGTGCCTGACCCTTTGGGCCTCCCCCAGCGGGGACACCAAGGACCCTCCAAGCCCCCATCACCACCCTGGGCCTCCCCTCTGCTGGCAGGAGCTACAGGCAGGCCTGGCAGAGGAAGGGAGAGGGGAGGAACAGCTCGGCTGCCAGAGGGCACAAATGGGGCCTCCCTCCCCAGCCCCTCAGCACCCCGTGTCAGGGGTGCCAGCCCACCTGAGGAGCTGTTGCCAACATCTGAGAGGTGGGACACTGAGAGGGAGCTGGAGTTGACAACCCCCAGCCCCAGCCCCTCCAAAGCCTCCCTTCTGCCCTCTGGGTGAGGATCTGGGAGCAGCTGAGCCTCATACCAAGCAGCCAAGTCGGGCTGGGCACAAAGGGGCCTGTGTCCAGACAGCTCCCCCTCACCCGCCACCACCACATCACCAGGCTGAGCACGCTGCCCACAGCAGGCGGCTGCGGGGGAGGGGAGGCTGGACCCCTCCCCCAACTGAAGGCTTTTTCCTGGGGGCACAGGGTGGGCTGAGCTGTGGGGTGGGGGAAGGGAGGAGCAACTGAACTGGGCCAGACCTGGGGATGGCATTCTGGGACTCAGGATGAGAGGGGCCAAGGGAGCCATCTATACTGCCCACGACTGGGGAGGGGGCCCTGGGGAAGCTGACCTGGGCTGGGGGGTGCTGGCCAGGAGTTGGGGGAGGAGACCGGAGTTGGAGGCACCACGCCAGACTTGGAGGACAGACTCTGCTAGGGGAAACAGAGGGAGTGACTCCGGAAAAGGGTCTCTAAGCTGAGAGGCGGTGGGCTGCTAAGGGGGGGAGCTGGTCAGGAGGGGCTGATGAGGGGGTCTGCCTGGAGGGAAGGATGCCCGACTGGCCCTGGGGAGCTGGGGGCTGGGCTGAGTGGCCGGAGGCCCCACTGAGGACCCTAACTCCAAGGTTGGAACTAATCCAGTAAGTCTCTGTAAGTGTGAGCACCCCCTCCCCCATATCATGTCCCTCCACCCCCTCCCAGGTGAGTGGGAAATCAAACCAGGGACCAGGAGTCACCAATAGAGAACCACAGGGGGTCCTTGAGTGGCACAGACAGCCTCCCAGACATGGGCTGTTCTCCCTGGAGGACACCCAGCATCAGAGACCCAGCAGCATGGCCTCTGGGGGATGGCACGGTGGTGATGCTGACCCTCAGCTGGAAAGAGACATATTCAAGGACAACAGGCACGCTGGCCGATAAACAGAGGGGCCTGGTGCTTTGACATGCTGTCGGACCCTGACACTGACTGACAAAAAAGAGGGGAGGAATGGCTTCATGGGGCCCTCGGCCTTCCGGAAAGGCCCACTGGGGAAGGCAGACACAGGAGACCCCAACATACACCACTTGCTCCCACAGTGGGCATATATGGGGGACCCCTCTGGGCTTGCACACCACATGGGTGCTGCAGCACAGACACCCTTGTCCTGCACACCCCATCCAGGATGGACCCTGGAGACACTGAGCCTCACACCCTCCTGGGAGGTTTGGGGGCACAGGAGCAGGAACTGTGGCATTTTCGTTCTCTTCAAGGAGCACCCAGAGCCAGCTGGCAGAGGCTGCACATGCACTTGTGCGGCCACAGGGGTTTACTAGCACCTACTGTGTACCGGGCCCTGTCCCCAGCTCCGAGAATTCAGCAGGGAACAAAACACTCCCCTGCCCACTCAGAGCTAGTGGGGAAGTAAGCCATCAATGAGATAAGCAAATACATAATTTTTATGTGCAACTTCAACGTGACCACAAAGGGGAATTTCTCAAGTCACAAGAGCATGGAAGGATGACAAGGGGTAGGGGTGGGGGTGGGGGCAGGGTGAGGTCACAGAAGGTCTCCCTGATGAAGGTACTTGAAGGCCACCTTGGCTCTGGGAGAGGGTGGCTCATGGTCTGAGTGTGACAGGTCCCTACAGAATCCTGCCTAAGCCTGTCACCACCTCCCAGGGCATTTTTTCAGAGGGTGTGAGGCTTGCCTAGGGTAGTTTATCCATTCCCAAACAAATCCCAGCCAAATAGGGCTCCTATATGTTGATCCTACAATAACAGTTTTATTCTGTCCAAGGCTTGTTTACTTAGGGGCACAATGGGGGATTGTGGCGGCTGCAGAGTACGTGGGTGGGGTCACGAAGCAGCGGTCACAGCTGTAAAGAGACAACTGAGGGTCCAGGATGGCCTCATGGGCAGGGCAAGGGCAAGGCCTCTTACAGAAATCGAGGTCCCCAAAGCTTGAAGTTCAAGGACTCTTTCCTGGCCCTAGACCTGCAACCAAGTGCAGCGGCACCAGAGCTGAACCTCTGAGTCCAGCTCCTTCCCTGGCATGGAGGGGACAGGAAGGGTGGTGATGCCCCCAGCCACGGCCACAGGTGGCCACCTGACTGTGCCCTCCAGAGCCAGTGGCCGCTTCATAAACAAGCAGCACACCAGTTTGAACTTGCTGGCTGTGACCCAGGAGGAACTGGGAGTTGGGGGTTGGGCTGAGGCAGGAAATTACCAACAACACTAGGGGTCTGCAGCACAGAAGGAGTTGAAATGATGCCCTGCAAGTGGTGTGAGGAGCTCCCAGCAGAAGCAGCACCATCTGCCGCTCCCCGGCCCCGCCATACGTTGTGCAGGAGCTGCAGATAGGATGCTGCCGTGGAAGCCTGGTCCACAGGTCTCTGACTTCAGTTTCAGTGCCATCTATGTTCAGACAGCCTGGCTGGTGACAGAAGAAGCCCACCTTCCTGCAAGTACACTGGAAAGAAGGGTCCCTCCGGGGGTCCTGAGGGCTCTAGTGCCCTTGCTCCTCCAGCCCCACCTTGGGGGACCTCCTTCCACTTCCTTCCTGGGCAGCGATGCCCATATCTGGCGAGTTGGGCAATGCTGTACCACTGTCTTTCCTCCTTGCATAATCTTCCCTATTCTAAGCCTCCTATTTTCTTGATCCACTGGGTGGATGGTATGTCACTGATATTAACTGTCCCTGCAGAGGTTGTCAGGTCTGAGGTGTCCACTAAAGAATCTCTTTGTGCTCATGGTTTGACCCAGACTGGTGGCCTGTCTGCCTAACCCAGCTCAGCCCTGCCGACTGGCCAGGCTCCAGGCTTCTCCTGCCCATCACCCATCTCCCACTGTCCGCTCCTTGCCACTCTCCCAACCGCCCTCCCTCGCTCACACCTGGCAGGAGTGAATTAAATCCTAGTGGCCTGATATCCCTCTAGGTTGTCCTTCCTCTTCAGGTCCCTGGGTAGCGCCCACCCTCACCTCTGACTCGCCCACCATGGGCCTGGTGGATGGTCTCCAGGATGCGGACTGCCCTGTGCCCCAGCTTCTTCCCCAGGCTGGGCAGAATGCAGGCTATGAGATATTCCTTCCGTAGCTGAGGGGGTGGGCTAGCTGATCATCCTCCATGTAGCCCACCATGCACAGACATACACACAGAAGACCCTCAAGGCCCCTGCCCTTAGAAGCGGTCCTGCAGGTAGCAGTGTCTAACCCTGCACAAGGATGTCACAACCTGTCTTGGGTTCACAACCTCTCACCCCCATCCTTACCTCGAGGGGTGAGCCACACTGAGCAGTCACTTACATAAGTCCTTTATATATTCGCTGCTCTGAGGGAGCTCCTGGAATTAAGCCTGTTCAGCTCTGATGGCAGAATCCAGATGTCCCCCTGCACCTTGGGCTTGACCCTGCGCTGGGGGTTAGAACCCTAGCCTTCCAGAACCTCCTCTCCCAGTGCCCTGGGCAAGTCACTTCCACTCTTGGCGTTCAGCGTCCTTACCTATAAAATCAGGGGCTAGACCAGACAACCTCAATAGATCGCTTACTATTCTGTAGCTCCTCGTGGCCTGGAATTTGCTATTTCGGACTCTCCCCTGTATTTTCCATTAGTTCTCACTAGTTTTCTAAACAACTTTGAAAAAAAAAAGATGTTATTGCTTTCTTTCTGATTATAAAAGCATTATAAGCTTATCATTAAAAAAAATTGGAACTACAGCTAAGTGTAAAGAGGAAACAATGCTGTCGAGCCTGCTCCCAGAGGCCACGGGCACCAACACCACCACGGGGCCGCCCCTCCTTTTTGGGCCCAGACTCAGAGACAGCCCAGGTTTCTACCCTGGGTGATGCCTGTGCTCCAGCTCCCGGCTCCCGCCCTGCCAGAGCAGTGTCCATTGGATATTTCTGTGAAGTGTGAGCTCCCTCCTCTGCTCTCGGCAGACACTCAGGACTCCTGGAGTTGCGCTGGTTGGGCGGGCCCCGCTGGGACTCAGCAGGCTTCTTGTCCAGGACTCTGCAGCCCCAGGGTTTGCTCAAGGGATGAAGTCCCATCCAAGACAAACTTTGCGGAGGAGAACAGGCAAGACCCTACATCCCAGACTGACCTTGAGCCAAATTCAGATCACTGGCAACTTTCTCTGAGCCCCAGTGGGGAATTCAGGCAGAATAGCTATGACAGTAAATTGTGGCTGCTGCCTCAGGAGACCCCGTGACCTCCTCACACCCCTCGGTTCCTGTTTCCCCAACTTCTCTCCCCTTAGTGCAGTCAGTCCCAGGGGGCACCTGCCCTGCAATGACAGAGCCTCCCATCTTTCAACTGGCCTCGTTTATCCAGACATGGGAAAGAGCCAAGGGCTGGGGCTGGAGGAGCAGGAGCATGGGAAAGTCTATCCCAGGCCCGGGCAGTCTGCAGGGGCTATTAGTACCTGTTGCCTCAAGAAAAGCCTCAGAGCACCTGTCAGGAGGAGGTGAGAGAGGCAAGGACATCCCCTGTGCTGTTTCGTCCCAGAGCCCTGATTGGCAGAGAGTGACCCGCCAGTACTGTGGGCAGCAGACAGAAGATGCACCCCAGGGATGCCAGGCTCCACTCCAGGCCCTGGGAGCAGTGATGGGGCCATTGGGTGGGCTCTGGTCTTTGCCCTGGAGAAGCCCAGCAGCCCTGCCCTACACTGTGGCAGCCTTGAGCAGTCTCTGCCCCAGTCGGCTGGCAGCTGGTTGGCACTCTGGGAAGTAACTTTGGTTTCTGACCCCGGCAGTCCTGAGGGTGGAGGACAGCCCTGCATAATGCTTCTCCCAAACCCAACTCACATCTCCCTGGAGGACATTCCTTCTCTTCCCTCCTGAAGGTCAAGTCAGGATGCCCTACAGGGAAGGAAGGTGGCTTTTCCAGTCCCCTCACCCTTGCTGCCATCTGTCCCACTGTGCCTGACATCCCTGCCCATCCCTGGCTTCCAGGGATGAGAGCACACCACTGCCCACCTAACCTGGGCCCTTGCCCTGGATACTGGTGAATGTTCCGTGGGGTCTCTCTCCTCCCAGCCAAACTCTTGCCACATCCCCTTCCCCCACCCTCACTACCAAGTCCATGTACCAAGTCCCCCTGCCCCCTCACCCACTCTCCCCATAGGAGTAACTGCCGTGGTACAGACAATGGGGCTGTATTGATTAGTACAATTCCTGGGCACCTCCGGCTCGTCTCCCCGGGAGCTAGGACAATGCAGCTTTGATACACAGAGCAGATTCTCAGCAGGTCCTTGGGCTGGGGGAACCCTCACACCCCCATTCTCCTCCCCCGTGCCCCCACCACACAGCTAACTCTTCCTGCTCCTTTGCACAGTTGCAACTTTCTGGGTCACTTTGGCTGGTGTCTGTCTCGCTGGCTGGCTGTGCCTGCCCCTCCCTGGCACAGACCACTCAGCCCCTCTCCCCACCCCCAGCCCAGCCTCCCAGCCTGCCTGGCACCAGGGAGAGGGGCTCGACCTTCTGGAAGGTGACTGACCTGTTCTGGGGAGGAGGGGGCCACAGGTCCCTGAGCCGCGGCCATCCCAGGGTGAGCGCTTGGAGCGGAGCGTGTGTGCGTGTCTCCTCCGCTCATTCACACCTCTGCCAGCTCCAGGCGACACTGACGCATCCCCTGCCTCTTCCACTGCCGGCTGGGCAGCATCAATTACTTTCACCTCATCTCCTCCCGAAGCTCTGCCTCCCCCCTCCTCTGGCCCTCCCCCTCCGGCCAGTCCCCCTGCAGCCCAGCGCGGGTGCTCCACGGCTAGAGCGAGGCGTGGGGTTTGTTGTGTTTCTCCCTTGTTCCCAGCAAGTTATTGGAACAAAAAACACACACACACACTCGCAACCACAGGGTGAGGCAGAGCGGGTACAGCAGAGAGAGAGAGAGGGCGGCTCACTCCCAACCTAGAACAGGGTCTGGGGCCCAGATGCTTCTGAGCACACAGGCCTGGCACTTGGTGGGCTCCTGGTAGGGTGACTGGGTGCCACTTGGGACTCGAGATAGTGGAGGGGCAGGAAGAAGGGGGGCGCAGCCCACAGGGCACTACCAGAGAATCTCAGACTTCCTAGAGTGCTGCAGACTGGGGGATAAGGGGCCCTGGAGTAATCCCCTGGGAGCTAGGGACCCCCAACCAGCCAAGATGATGGAGCGTCCCCATTGGAGAATGTGACTGACCGTGCAAAAATACTCTGACCCCCATGAACTGCACTGTCACCTGTCTGAAGAAAGATGGCCTTAGCCAAGAGCTACCACAGAGTCCAAAGTGGAGCTGCAGAAGACAGACCCTTGGGGATATGTATTGTGATGCTCAGAACCTGAGGTGTTCACTCTAGGAGTGTGTGCTGAATGGGTACAGGCTAGCACATGACTGGGGTGGGACATCACTCAGACCCACCCAGTCCCTCTTCTCTGAGGCCACACTCACTGGTCAGTCTCCAGCTGATGCCCAGGAAGGTGGGCATGAATATTCTGGTCCAGGAAAGGCACAACTGATAAGTTGGAAACTGGTAAGTTGGCCAAGGGGCTGGTACGTGGTAGGATCTCAGTAAACACCTGTCAGATGGAAGGACATACGAATTCTGCTGTAAAAGAGCTTTCCATGAGTTTGGTAAGTGTGGTGACCCCAATGGGAACATGGCAAGGTGACTTTAAATGGAAAAAAAAGGGCAAAGGCCTTAGAGTCAGACAGGCCAAGGGTCAAACCCCAGCTCCTGCCTAAGGAGATCAATCGATCTATTGCTCTATCTATCTATCTATCTATCTATCTATCTATCTATCTATCTATCTCCTTAGGCAAGTCATTTAACTTGTCTGGTCTTAGTTTCTTCATCTCTAAAATGGGGATAGTATCCACTCATCATCAAAGCTAGTGAGCATTATAATAATAGTATTAGATAATACATATTAAGTGCTTACTATGAGCCAGATGCCGTCCTAAACACTTTTTATATGCAGTAACTCATTGAATTTTCCCAATAGCTCCTTGAGGTAGATGTGTTATTAAGCCCATCTAGGGGGAGAAGAGGGGGGCTGACTTTGGCTCAAGTAAGTCTCCTCAGAATGGCCTCAGACCCCAGTGACTGAGCTGCTCCCTGGCCAGCCTCATGCAGCCGGGTACCCAGACACGCTCTGCTGACTTCTTGCGAGCCCAGACTGAGGGCCAAGGCCCTGGCTAGGCCACTGGCTCCAGGAAGGCCCAGTCACCCATGATGCCCAAATGCTCACTTCCACCCAGGGTGGGCTCTGGGCTTGGCTGCCCTGGCCTGGGCTGGGTGCCCAGAACAGGCAGCCCTGGCTGGACAGCTTTCTCTGGCTCTGGCCACGGGGACAGGAGGCGGCAGCAGCCCAGCTGGGTCCTGGCCGTAATGAGGCCTCATTAGTGGGATCCAGCTGCTCCAGCCCCACTCAGGGAGGCCGACTCCCCCCAACCCCGCTTCTGACTTTTCTTAATAAGAGTGGGCATCCTTCCAGAGGGCTAAGGAGTCTAGGGGCTTTGTTGTGCCCTGTGACTCTGAGGGAAAGTCTTGCTGAGCCAGGGCTGAGAAGTGCTTGGGGTGGCAGGGCTGCAGGGAAGCCGTGTGAAGGGAGGTGAGGGCACAGGGCTGAGTAGATGGGCTCCAGGAAGCCTGGGGATGGGAGGGAGACCAAGGGAAATGGAGGGCAGGTCCTGGGTCCAGAGAGGAAGCCTGAGGAAGGTTAGGCCTTTTCCTCTGAATCTAGAAAGTGTCCATTTCATTGGGAGGTGGGGGTTGCACATCTAGGATCACCTAGGATCATCTAGTTGATTATCTAAGTCACTGCTCAGGGTGTCCCGGCTAAGAGAGCTCCTCCTCTGTGCCAGTCCCTGAGCTAGGAGAAGACCCACTGTCAAACCCATGCTAGGAAAGCACCCACTGTGTGTCAGCCCCATGCCAGTGAGCCCCTGTGGTGTGCTAGGTCCTGCACTAGACCAGTGCCCCATGCATGCCGAATTCTGTGCCAGGCGAGGACCCATTATATGCCTAACCCTGAGCAGAGTGAGCACCTACTGTGCGCCTGGTACTCCACTAAGGGAGTGCCCAGTGTGTGCCATGTCTATACTAGCTGAGCACTTATCACATGCTGGGACTCATGCTAGGTGAGTGCCTAGTGACAGACAGACCCTCTACCAAGGGAGGGCCCAGCGTGTGCCAAGCCCTGTGCTCGGTGAGCTCCCAATATGTGTCAAGCCTGTACCAGTTGGGCACTTCCCACATGCCAGGACTTGGGCTGAATGAGTACGCACTGTGCACCAAGTCCTATGATGGACACTGCAAACAAGAAGTATCCAAACCTTCTCATCAGAGCATAACAGAACAGGTCAGGGTGGGGCAGCCCCAGGTGGTCTGAGGTGCTTGCAAAGCCTTCCAGGAAGAGGCACCCAGGGCCCTAGTGACTCTGCTCTTATTCAACACGAGGCTTCCCTGAGGTAGAAGCAACTGGTGCCCTCAAAGATATGAGGACAGGCCAGTGAGGCTCACCAAGGCCTTTCTGCCCAAGAGGCTGTACGAGGGAGGAGTGGGCACAGGGGAGGGGACTGAGTCAGCCAACTTGTGGACTTGGTGTGAGGCCATGGAGTTCAAACTGACCCAGTGGGGCTCTCCTATCCTGGGATCTTCTCCTCCAGCTCCCTGTCCTCTGAGCCCTAAGCAGCCCAGACCCACATGTGTACAGAGTCACTAGGTCTCCATGAAAGAACCACTCCCACCTCCCACCCCCTGGTGCCCCCAAGCATCCCAGCTGCTCCCAGGCTTGGAGGCACCCTGGCCAGCTGGGTTCTTGCACAGCCCTGTCCTAGGAGCTGCTGAGGCGTGAGGGAGGCAGCTGAGCTGGCCTGGCAGAGACCATCTGGGCTGGGAGTGGGGAGAGGGACACGTGCAGCAGGCATGTGGGCCTGGGCACGTGCTGGGAAGTGGTTTGCCCTCCACAGGGCACTGGCCGCATGAAGAGCCCAGCGGAAGCTCCAAGGATGACATAGGGCGTCTGTGGACACTGAAGAGACCCATGTCTCACACCCCAAACCTGGGGCAAAGGGGGATGGACGTGAGGACCCAATGGCAGGGGCCACCTGCCCACTCCCAGCATACCAGGGCACAAATGGAAATAGAATCCTTAGACCTGGGATAGTCCAAGTGCCACTGGCTTACATGCATGGCCCTCAGCACCCTCTATCCTGCCCCAACATGGCATTCAGAGAAGAAGCATCCTTAGTCATTTGCCCTTAGGGGACCACAGGCACCTAACAAAGTCCGGATTCAGCTGCCTAGGTTAACTAGGGGAGTTGGCCCTCCTCAGAAGCTGTATCCTAGAGACAAACACTGAATGGAGGCAGCTTTGGTTCCAAACTGAAGCCCAAGAATAGCGTAGCCCAAGGTCATCAGCAGAGCTGAGAAAAAGGCAGGAATAGAATCTCGAGCAACCACTGGGGGTGCCCAGGGGACATGCTACGAGCCTCAGTCACAGCAGTGGCGGGCAGAAGTCAAAGAGCAGAGGGCATGGAGGAAACCAAGACCCAGCTATCTTTAGGCACATCCTGGTGCTGGGAACGGGCGTCCCAAGCCAGCATTCCCTTCCACAAAGCGACTGGCCTGCTGGCTGGCTGAACCCAGGGTCTAGGAAGCTCAGCTCCAGCAGGGATTCTGGGACATTGTGATTCATGCTCCCTAAACTGCCCACGTGGTTCCCCCATCTCTCCTGCCTGCAGGCTCCAGTCCTTTCAGGGTCACTCCAGAGAAAATAGAGCAGCCAGCGAGTACTCAGAGGGTTTCTTAAGTTTCCTGGGACTCCTAATCTCTATGGAGGGAGGGGCAGGGCTACACCCCGCTTCCTGCGACAGACCCAAGGCAATTCTGTCCCTTCCAGGAAGGGCGAGGCCATTTCTGATTCTCACGACATCCACTGCTAGCAAATACTCAGGTCATGAGACCTCCATCTCTGCCCACATCTGAGAACCCAGAGTTCAGGTTGGCTCAGGAATACTTTGAGAAGCTTAGTTCATCCAGACTTGTTCCAATCAGAAGGGGGCCAGCCCAGAGCAGGCCCAAGGGGCCGGATGCTGGAAGTTCAGAACAGGGTTAAGACAGAGGGTCCTCAGCCTGGAGCAGAACTGTCCATCTCCCTCCCACAGACCATTCTCTTTGGACCAAATACTTTGAGTCCCAGCAATCTTTAGTGAGAGACAGGGCTTGTTTGGGGAGGGCTCAGCAGAGACCCTGAGCCAGTCAATCTTTCACTGAATGAGAGCAACAGGAGGGACTGATGTGGGGAAGGGAGGAGCCAAGGGAGGGGCCATGCTCAGTCACTGGCTCCCTCCCCTGACAGCTGCCCAGTCTCGCTGGCTCCCAAAGCAAGATCCCAAGAGAAGAACTACAACCACTGCCCTTGGGGTAATAATCTGGCATCTCTGTCCTGGTTCCTGCTTCCAGTGCCAGCCTGCTCCGTCCATCAGTGAGCCGCCCTCCCTCACTTAGCGGGCCCTGCTCTTGCCTGCTGCCTCTCAGAGAGACTCTGGGGCAAGGGAGGATTGTGGCTTGGGGAAGGGAGCGAGAGAAGTTTCCCGAGATCAGGACAGGATTCAAGATGAAATGCTCTGTGCTACTTCTCAGAGTGGAAGTAGAGAAAAACCGGACATGGTCTGAGAACCTGTTGATGAGCACATACTGAATGCTCCCCGTGGCAGGCAGAGCACAAGGTGGGAGTGGGGGTGGAGGTGCCGGGGTGTCCACCAGGGGACAACCCCAGGTGTCCTGCTGTCCTTCCAGCAGGACAAACTGCAGCCTTCTCTCCAGGGTCTCTTGTGGTGAGGATGGGGAGTGTATCTCCTGCCTCCTGGCAGCCTTTTGGGCTCTGTGGAAGAATCTGCCCTGCTATGGGCTCAGAGCTGGGTGAGGGACTGCCCACCTGAGCCTGGGACAGCCCTAGCCCTCAGGAGCCCAGGCAGTGCCAGACTCGAGGCCCCATGGAGACTCCTAGGCTGTCCTGTCACAGTAAGCAGCTGACAGCAGGCCCCAGAGGGGATGGTGCTCAGGACCCCTCACCCTCCACTGTCCTTTTCCCTGTACTCACCAGCATCCCTTTGGCACCTTTTCCTACCATGGCGGCGGTGGGCTGGGGGCTCTGGGGTCCCAGACCACACTCACAGGCTCAGCTTCTAGCACCTTTCAGAGCTCGGGCCTCAAGAACTGTGGAGAGAGTAGAGTGAGGTGAGGACCTGTCCCAGGAAGGCCAGGACGTGTGGCCCTGAGGGCTCTCCAGAACAGACAGTACAGGGCCCGGATCACCAGCTGGCAGGCCCTCTTTCCCTCCTGCCCTGGCCCCCCTCCACCAGGCTATTTCCCATCTTGCTCCTTTCTGGATGACCCTCCATCCAGCCCCCACCTCACTCTTCTTCCAACCTTTCCCCTGGATCCCTTGGTCTCCAGGCTTCCTGTCCCAATGGGCAAAGGTCTATTTTTGACTCTCCAGATGCCCAATTCTATAAAAGATAAAAAATGAACACAGAACTGGGACAGGGTCCAATTCCTTCATCGTCTCTATGAATGGCTTCAACCTTTCCCCTGAGAGGGAGTCAGCTTGGATCAGCACAACCTCCTCAGCCTCACCCTAGCCGGGCAGCCAGGATGCTCCTTCCCTATCCTGCTGCCACGCAGCTCGGGCTCCAGGGCAGCTGGGTTTGTTGTTATATCACTAACTTGGACCAGAAGCTCTGGGCACACCAAACACAGCGTGTGTGGGCATGTCTCCCCATCCCTGCTTGGGCTGGCCCCTGCCTAGCACCTTCGCTCCTATTCGCCAGGTGAAATTCTACAAATCCTTTAGGACCCTGCTTAAGTATCACTTCTCCTCTGTAGCTTTTCCTGACACTCCCCTGATCTCAGCCCAGAATGAACAAATTTCTTCCTCCTTTCTGTGTTGTGCAGACTTCTACCAGTGTCCCTATCAACTCATATTAGACATATTTGCTTATAAGTCTGTCAACCACAGGTTGGCCAATCCTGAAGGGCTGGATGTGTTTCATTTACTCCTCTGTGCCCAGCACCTAGGGCAGCACTCATCTTGCAGGAAATGTTGGTGGAACTGAGTTGAAGGGAAATAAACCAGTTAGGAGGAAACCTTGAAATGAGGGTCTGAGTCAGCTGGAGATCTTGTAGGAAGCCTCTGTGAGGCAATATGGGGCTGGGGACAGATGGGAGGCTTGGCCATGTGGCATGCAGCTGTATGCAGGTTTAATGCCAGCCACAGATGGAAGAGGGGGGAATTTTTGACAGGTCACAGGAGAGGAAACAACCTTGGGGGAGCCTCAAAGAATTCCTCCCCCGGAGGAAAACACGGGGTCAGATGGACAAGGACATTCAACTTCCACAGAGCCTGGTCCCAGGAAGGATCCAGCTCTGCCTCTGGGATCTTCTCTGGGTCCTCCCAGGGAGCAGACTCTACCCCCAAGGCTGTTTGGTGCCACTCTGCCCAACTTGCGTCCACCTCAAGGGCCATGTCTCACTCACAGGCCCAGGAAGTCATCGGAAGGCTAGAAAAGAGGAAGAAGCTGTTCTTTGCCTATACCAACCAGCCCTGGGCCACCTGAGGCTTCTGCCCTGGCCATCAGTGTTCTGTACAACCTTCTCCTCAGGGCAGGGCCAAGTGGGGACGTGACTTGTGGCCATTTCCCTTTGGTTAGTCACCCAGGCTGGCCTTCCTGCCTCTCAGTGTGGTGTCCCTAAAAAGGTCCCTGCTCATGGCTTTGGTCTTCTAGAGGCAGCCAGGATAAGAGGGGTTGCGCTCCCCTAGAAGATCATACCCTCGTCCACCTCACTCACAGCACCCCTCCCTCTGAGCTGTAAACTGTAGATCTGAAGTTCTCAAAGCTCTCTCTCTTCGGCCAACAAGTAATCACGACAATGATGACAGTAATGACAGCAGATGGCATTATTAAGAGTCACCTCATGGGTTGTGAATATGCCCTCTGGTCAGGTGAGTAAACAGGATATTCTGTCTTGGAACTTAGGGTACAGGGTGCTATCCCTGAGCACTGCAAATACAGTCCTTGTGGACAGATCAGTGGAAAAAAGACGGCTTTATGACTTCCAAGACAGCAAGTTGGTTGTAAAGCACCTGCTCTTTCTCCTGCCTCTGTCATTTCTGTTAAATGGCCCCATCCATCCATTCAAAAAGTACCACCTGTTCACCAGGCCCTCTCCTAGGGGTTGGGCATCCACATTTCTCAGGCACCAGACCTGCCCCTAACCTAGAATGGGCCACCATTGACCAGCAGTGGGTCAGAGTCAGTTTAGCATGTGATAAAGAGTTTGGGCTCTGGACCTGGCTCTGCCACTCACTAGGTATGTGAATTCAAGCAATTTACTTAACCTCTCCGAGTCTCAGTTTTCTCAGTCTGGAAGGTGGGTCTAATCCTACTTCCTTTGTATGTTCTGCTGAAGTTGGAAGTTTCTGCTTCATTTTTGACTCCACTACATGTCCTCCACTTTTTCCTTCCCTCCAATCCATTAATCTTCCCCCAACCCCTAAAGCCCCAGTTCTCTCCAGGAGTTCTCCACAGCCAACAGGATATGGCCTAAATTGTTCAGCAGGCATTTGGGGGTGGCCACAATTCAATTCATCTATACCCCAAATATTTATTTTAGGCTTGCTCTGGGTCAGACCTGTGCTGGGCATCAAAAATGCCTCAGTCTCTGCCCTGCTGCAGCTTACAGGCTGGGGGAACAAATGAAACTGGTGACTCAAATGTGTATCAGTAAAGCCTTCGATAAAGGGTGTGAAAGTGAAAGAGTCTTTTTACACCAAGGGAACTCGGCCTTGTCTAAGAGTTACCGAGTACTTTCCTGAGGAAGTGATGTTTAAGAGTCAGAGGGAGTTAATTAGGCAATAGTGAGGAAGAGAAGAGGAAGAGAGATTCAAACAAATGAAATAATATGTGGAAAGACCATTGGGCTGGGGCTCACGTAGCCAGGGAGAAAGCAGCCAAAGATGAAGGTGGACAGATAAGCAGCGTCAGGGTCTTCAGGGCCTCAGTTTTGGTTTTTATCCTGAGGGCAATGGCAGCTACTGAAGTCTTTAAAGCAGAGTTGTAGTTGTGAGGAGGAGTAGTTGATGGAGCGTGCACTTTGAAAACATCACCCTAGATTAGTGCGGAGAAAGGACTGGAGGGAGCTGGTGGTGGAAGAGAGGATATCAGTTAGGAATAGGCCAGGCCAGAGATGAGGGGACTTGGATCAGGAAGGTGGTGATGGGGTGGACAGAGATGCACAAATTTGAAAAAAATATAGAAAGCAACTTTGGCAGGACTTGGTGATGAATTGGACTTGGGGGCTGAGGGGTAAGGCGGGGTCTCTGGTTTCTGGAGGTGTAATAGGAAGAAGCCAGTGCCAATGTGAGACAGGAATGCTGGAGAGGCTGCAAGTTTGGAATGGGGAGAAGATCAGCTGGACTGAGTGAGCTGCGTTTGAGTTGTCTGTGAGCCACCGAAGGGCGATGCTAAGGGGGTAGTCTTAGGACCCTGGCTTACCTTTACAGTCTCATTGCTCAGTCTTGCCTCTCCTCCAAACAGGACTGTCAGGTCAATCAATTTTAAGAGTCAAGTCCTGGAGTCCTCACTAGGTAGATATAGACCTCACAGTTTCCAGGAAAGATAGTGGAGGAAGCATAATCTCCATTCGCTGTGATGGAGAGTATGGATAGGCTGTAGGAGTAGGGGAGGGACCTCAGTTCTGCCTAGATCCAAGGTCGGCTACCTATGGCCACTTGTGGCCACCTGTGGGCCACCTATCCAGCCTTCCCGGAGGGTTCTTGCTTCATGCCTGCCCTCTTTTTTTGAGCACCCTTGTCCCCATTTCCGTTTGTATATACCCTACCCATCTTCAAAACTTGTCCCAATGCTATTCTCGTCCGGAAGCCTTCTTTTCTCCTCCCAGTTGCAGTCAATCTTTCCACGGTACACACAAAGCACGCTGTGTACATCTGATTAACATGCTCCTCACACACAGCCGTTGCGGCATGGTTATTTGTGTCCAAATCTGCTTTCCCCACCAGCTGGAGAGATCATCTAGGGCAGAGGTGTGATTCTTCTCTGTGCCCGAAGCTGGGCACTGAGAGGGTACCGCCGCAGTCGCAGTGTAGGCCGAGGAAGGGAGCGTTTTTTCTGCGGTCTTTGGAAACACTTAGGCGTGCTCAGTGCTACCCATTAGTCCCTTCCTGTAACTAGTCCCAATCTTCTGATGCTCCCTCACTTTTGAGGGTCTTTAATCTCTTAGGTCCTTGCCTACTTCTCCACTCCTCACCCTCTCTAGCCTTTATCTCCTAGCGGTCGCAGCATCAGGCTTTCAGCAAAGAAACAGAACCTGGCTGTGTACAAGAGCTGTCAGACAGTCAGGGACGCGGCTCCTTTAAGAGTGACCCGCGAAGGGCGTGGCCTGCCGAGAGCAGGCCCGAAAGGGGGCGCGGCTCCTTTAAGAAGCAGCCGGCAAGCTGAGAGGAGGCCCCAAAACGGCAGGAAGAGGCGAGGTCGCTTTCGGAGCTGCTGCACCGCCTGGAGCGCCCCGATTCCTCGAAGCGGGGCGCGTCCACCTTAATCCGAGTGCGAGGCGTTGGGGGCAGGCGTTACATCAGCCGCCACGTGTGGGCCTCTGAGCTGGTGAGGGGGCGGCGGCCCCGCCCCCGGTCCCTGCGGTGGAAAAGTACCGGGGCGCCCAGGTCCCCGCCCCCTTGCCCCTCCCCCGGGCCGGCTCCGGCCCCTCCCGGCCCTCCGGGAAAGCCCCCCTCCCTCCCTGCCCGGGCCCCGCCGCTTTCTCCCGCCCGGCAGTGGCTGCGGGGTGCGGGGCGCCGGCTAGGGGTGGGCGCCCCGGGCTGCTAGGCCCCTGCCCTCACCTGCGGCCGCCCGGGCTCGCCCTACGTGCACCCGGAATGAAGGCTGGGGTGGGGAGGACGCAGATTCTTTCCGGGGTAGCAGCCCCCAAAGAACACCACGGGCATAGCCCCTTCCCAAAGCCGTGGCCGGGAGCCGCGGATAAAGACACCCCGAGGGCGCCGAGACTCCCTGTCGCGGCTTCCCGGGACCTGCAGGCGCGCGGGAACCCGCACCCGGCCGGCGAGTGGGCGGGCAGATAGGGAAGCCGGCCGGCTGGAGGGACCAGATAGGCAGCCAGGCCGGCCGGCAGGGCGAGGAGATGGAAAGCCGGAGCTCGCATGCCGGGCACAGACCGGGCCCGCTGGTTCTCGTCGCCCGCAGGCCCCCGGCGCGCAGACCCACTGGCGCCTCAGACAGACGCTTTGGTTCCGGCACTGCCGGCACATCCTTGCGCCCGTCGCCCGGGACCGAACCGGCGTCGGCACGCAGCTCCCCCTCCTCCGGAGCGCCCCCTCGCCCAGCGCCACCGTTCTTGCCCGCTTCAGCTCCTCGGTGACACTGGTGACACCCAGACGCGCGCACCTACCCCGACCTTTCCGGCGAGACAGACATCCCCATGCGTGCACCCACACTCTTACCCACAGATGCCCGCATGCATGCGCGATCTCTCTCTCTCTCTCTCACACACACACACACACACACACACAAACACACAGCCCCGCGGAGCCATCAAACACCTAGACCGACGGCAGGACTGACTGAGGCGCAGCCGCAGCCGCAGCGCCCCCTTCCCCCAGCCCCTTACCATGCTGCAGCCCCCGGCCCGGGCTTGCTGGGTCCGCACCGCGGTGCACCCAGGTGGTTTTCTTAAAGGGAAAGTTGCATCAGCCTCCTGAGGCTCAGTGCTGCCGTGAGTCCGCCCGCCCCGCCGCGCCGCCGCTCGCCGCTCCTCCAGAGCTAGTTGTGTTTTGGTTTCGGGGAGGCGGGGGCCAAGAGTTTGGTGAAAGTTTGGAGAGTGAAGAAGGCTTGGGAGACCTAGCCAAGTCCCTCCCCTCTCTGAACAGCTCCCCTGGCCGCCCTGCCTCCCCCCCATCTCATCCCCACCCTGGCCGACTTCTTAGGCTCCTCCTCCCAGGGAATAAAATTACAAGTCGCTCCAGCTTTTAGATGATTGATCCTCACGAACCCCTGGGAGTGGGCTCTGTAAAGGAGCCCCCTTCTCCGTCCCTGCCTCGCTGCCCTCCAGCTGGGGCCCTTGGAGGAAGCAGATGTCGTCCCCTTCGGGCTAGGCTGGAATGAAGCTAGAAGGCCTTGGGCACTCGGGGTGCTGGGGCTTGAGTTAGCCTGCCAGGCCCCCGGCTTTCTGCGCCTGCGTTCCCCCTAGAGAGAAGTCAGAGCAAATTCCATTCCCTTTGGAGCAGTGGGCACAGCTGGGTAAGGCCTGGGTCCTACTCCTTGGAACTGGAGGGCTGGGGGTCCTTTCTCCACGGACCCTCCTTTGACCACTGATTTGGTCAGCCCTACTCTGGCAGTTGTATTACAGGGGCTACAGACACCCACCTGGGTCCCCTCTTCCCTCCCTGGGGAGACAGACCTGGGTTCCTACTCCAGCTGGAGACTTTGCCAAAGGGAGCTTTGCTGAGCCTCAGTTTCCTGTCCTGCAAAATATACAAAACACATTGTTCCAGGCTGCCTCTGGGCAGCAAGGCTTGGCAATTGGTGGAAAGGGGCTCCCACACTTGCTTACCTTGAGCACTACCAGCTGTAAGGAGAATGACCAGTTAGTACTGACTGTCAAGGGACTGTTGTTGCCCCCAGCATCTGCTCAGGAAGGGGATCAGCACAGAGAGGTAGTCTCTCCTCTGCACCCTGAGTCTCTTCCTCACAATTGTCTGGCCAAGAAACCAGTTTTATTTGTTCCCTGAGGATAGTCAGCCTCTAAGAGGCAGATTCACACATGCAAACACACACAGGATCAATTGATGAGTGAGATTCCACTTTATTAATTTACAATCAGAGGCACTGAGCAAGATAACAGGTATCAGGCACAGATACTTGCAGCAAGGAACGCTCAGGCCACACATAGTTCACTCCACCAGCCTTCCTGAGGGCGCTAGGGACTCAGAACTGACAACCTATTCACATTAGAGACTTGATCAAATCTAGGAAGATCTGGAGATGTTAATCTCATCTTTCACTTTAACTTTGTCCCCAAACCTAGCAGGTATAGCATGTTTGGGATTTATATCCTCCTGTGAACGGATTGCAGATGTCTTGTGTGTGCTCGCATGCCTCTACCTGAGCAGTCTGTTGTGCCTGTGCCCACCCTGCTCCTGTGGATTTCTATAGGTGGGTCTGTGTTTGTGGAAGAGTGTGTGCACTGCAGCAGCTCTGTGTAGAGGTGTGTGTGTGCCCAACTCCAGGGACTGGGTACATCTGGTCAAAACCCCACCCTCACGCCTTGCCTCTCCTGCTAGGGCATGAATTCTGTTTGTGATGGCTCCCTCCCTCCTTCCCCCTGGGGCTTGTCTAAAAGGGCCACCACACAGGGAAGGCAGGATGGAGGCTGCTGGACAATCCCCCAGGTAGTGGAGTGGGGACAAGGAAGAGTGTGAAAGCGTGGGACAGTGGCCTCCTTTCCCCTTGAAGAGTAGACTGGGGGTAGGGGTGCCTGAAAAGAGGGCACTGAGTGTCAGTGTTGCTTCTGAGACTGTCATGGCCGAGGAAAGTGAGGCTTCCCGCCTCACCCTAAGGACTCCATATGAAGGGAGATGGGCTCAAATGCTCAGAGCCAGACCCCCAGGAGCCTCTCAGGACCTGTGGCTGGGGGTGGGGTTAGAAGAAGAGTGGGGTGCTCAGGGTTCAGCCCTCTGAGCCTCTATTAGGAAGAAAGAGTGTCTGGGATTAATCTGGGGCCAGGGCCAGCCTAGTACTTTAGCCCATGGGGTAGCGGGAAAAAGATTTTCCCCAGAGTATTGGGGAAAGTTGATTTTACTAGACAGATGACACAACACAAAGAATATTTGCATATAGATGTTTGTATTTTGTCTTCTGTGATCTAGAAAGGGCTTCAGGCAGCCACACAGTGAGTTGAGTCCTGAGGAGAAGTTTATGAGAAAGATTCTGTTTTTTTGAAAAGCCGTCTCCACAAGACAGGGACTAAAGCAGCTGTTTTTTTCCAACCCAACCGAGGCCCCAAGGGAGGCAGGTTTGGGCCTAGCCCAGGTCAGAGCTGGGATGGCCTTCATCCCAGGCTGTGAGTTCCTGGCCCTGGGCAGATGGCCCACGGGGTGGGAAGGGGATGGCCAGCCTGGGTCGCTGTGGGGAGAGTGGAGGGGTCAGGCCAGAGGACGGACAGGAGGGCTGTTGGGGTCAGACATCATACTGGCGAGCTTCTTCCTGGGGCAGGGCAGCAGAGGACGGGCAGCAGCCGGGCCCCACCCACTGCGGGCTAGGGCGTGTCTCAGGAGCCTCCAGCTGCTATTTCCTGGGAGGGCAGGCCCCTGGCGTCAGATCCCCCAGTGCTGGCTGGTTTCACTTGTCATCATCAGCCTGCAGGAACCAGGCCTCTGTTGGGACCCAGGGAGTGTGCTTAGGTGTATGTCTGGTGGGAACAGTGATAAGGACAGATGTGGGCCACTTCTGGAAGACACTGTAGGAGCCGGCAGCCCTGGGCACCTGGTGGGGAGGGGTGCTGAGGGGCACTTCTGGGAAGTTGGGGGAGGGTGGCAGCCTGGCCTGGGGCCCCAGCCTCAGGAGCTGCAGAAGCCCACCTAAGCTCTTCTCTCAGATTCTTCCTCCCTTGACCTTGGAGCTTAGTGGTCAGTGCCCGGCACCTTCCTTGCCCTGTCCCAATGCAAAAGAGCCGGTTAGGTTGGTTCCAGATCTGAACTGTCTCTGGGGCTCCATGTGCCCTTCAGGCCATCCTGTTGTGCTTTCTCTGACCCTGGTCCATGGGGGCAGCATGAGCCAATTATGGGAATCAGAGCAGGGTTCAAGGCCGGGCCTCAGCAGCTGCAGGTAAAATTAGACATAGGGATTGGAAATACTGACTTTGGCCCTGTCTGGGGTATAGCTCTGATGTCCAGAACTTTCCATGTCAAGATTCCTAAATAGCTTAGAGCTCCCAAAGTCCAGAATTTCCAATGCCAAGGGTGCCAGAGCTCCCAACATTGCAGAGAACCCAAACCCGAGTTTCCAGCACCCGGAGCACCCAGTGCCCAGCACCCAGGGGGCCTAATTCCCAGGGTGCCTAACATCTAGACCACCTTATGTTCCTAACATCCAACTCTCGGTGCATCAACATCCCAGTTCACTGGAGAGGAATCTGGAGGGGAGGAGTGGTGGTAGCCCTCATGACCCAGATCCCTTCAGTGACTGGCATCTTCTGGAGAGTGGCCATCGCAGAAGCTGGGGCCGGGGGTGGTTCTGGAAACAACAGTGATGCTTCCTGGATGCTCCTATTCTGTGGAGAGATCAAATCTGGTAGCTTTTCTTCCAGTCCTACCTCACCCTGGTCACATGAACTGTGTAAATGAATGTCCACTTGCTCAGCCTATATGAGCGGACATCTACTCTGTGCTGGGAACCGTGCTGATTTCTAGGAACTTGGCCCTGAGAGAAAAGGAGTTCCTACTCTCCTATGTGGGGCATGTGACTGTGTGCCTGTGTCATGTGCCAGTGAGGGGCACATGACCCACTGAGGTCTGTGGCCCATGTGTGGCTGAGGGCTTGGCCATAAGAATGAATGGCTGCCAGCGTGTGACAGGGATGATGGGAGGCCATGAGCACAAACTGTCAGCAAGTTGGCATGTCTGACTGTCAGAGCCAGTCTGGCTGAGTCCGTACATCTGGCCATCCTTAGAATCCCTCCCTGCCTCACTGCCTTCCTAAGGGATGAGTTGTAAGGCTCCTCTTCCCAGCAACAGACCTCCCCGTGGGGAGCAGGGGCTGGCCCAGATCTAGAGGCTGACATCCAGAGCCGCCGTGTGGAGGGACTGGAGATTCCTCCCACTGCCCCTACTCCTGCTGAACCCAGAGCCTCTTTGGATTGGGAGGAGTGGCTAAAAGTGGAGCAGCCAACACCAAAAATAGCCATCCACCCTGACACCACCCCTCTGCCCAGTCCAGCCCAAGCCTGCTTGCTGACCTGAAGCCTGGGTAAGGCTGCTGTCAGACTCCACTTCCCCAGCTCCCATCTGAGTAATCCCTTCAGCCTTGAGAGAGGGCGAAGCCATGGTGTGACTGCACATGATGACATCATAGGGAGCTATGTCATCATAGGCCGTGACACCAGGGACTCCGCACATGGGTGATACATGGCCGCCTGAGTGGGTGGGGCTCCATCTGCTGGCAGCACCGCACAACTCCCAGTTGCTGAGGATGGTGAGGCTGGATAAGGCTGTGCCCCTGGGGCCCTGCCTTATCAATCTCCCCCACTTGCCTGATGAGCTTCTTAAGGTGGGCTAGCTCAGGGAGCAGGCAGGGAGCAGGCTGGAAGAGCAGAAGGGTCATCTGGGGCTGGCTGAGCTCCAGGGCAGACAGCCGGGGTCTGGAGAGTCCTGGCAGAGCCCCGGGAAGGGGCGGGAGGGGCCACTCGGAAAGGAACGTGGATTCTGAATTCAGGCCGCCTGCATTCTTATCCCGTTTTCCACCTAATAGCCAGGTAAACTGGAACCCAGCTTCCTCAATATTCCTCCAGAGGAAGATGATTAGTAGTGACTATCACACACTTATTTTTGTGAGGAAGAAATATGTGTGAAGTAGGCATAGAAGAGGGCCTGGTATAGCGTCAGTACTCGCCCTCCTCCCTGGGTGAGATCAGGAGGTACCCCTTACCCAGCAGCACACCCTGGTGGCCTGGGCCTTGCTGGGTTTTTCCAGAGTCTGCACAGCCCCATGTACATCCCTACACCTTCCCAGCCTGCACTTGCCCCCAGACTCCCCAGGACTCCTGGACTTTCTGGCAGGGTTCTTCCAGCACCCCCCACTGACATCTTAGAGCCCTGGTGCCCTCTGCTGACACAAGCCATACATGGCAGTTACAGCCCTATCCCAGGGCACATCTAGCCAGACAAGGAGCTGTCACTTGTCTGGTTATTTTATGTCTCCCTCACATCCTCTTTACAAGATAGGAATTATCTCCGCCTTGGAGAAATAAAGCCCAGGCAGGTTTAATAACTGGCCCTAGGTTACAGAACTAGTAAGTGGTAGAACCTGAACTTGAACCCAGGTTGGCCCGTCTTCAAAACCTACACTCTCACCTTGTAAACAATATGCACACTGTCACAGGGTGACCCTGTAGATGTTTTGTGTGCCACACTGATCATTGGAGTGCCACTCTAACTGGGTGTGTGCTCATTGAAATTCTTCAGCTGTGAATATAAAATAGTGTGAATTGGATTTGAGCACAATAAGACTGGGTGTTTAGTGGAACTTTTTGTGTGGCGTTGGTGTAGCCATAAGATTGTATTGTGTGAATGTAACCATGGTTCAGCTGGTTATTTTTGCTGTGTGACATTAGCCATAGCAAAGTCCAGCTCTGTGTATGTGGTGTGTGTGTGTGTGACTCTGTTGTAGAGGGATGTGTGGCTAGCTAGAGAGATTGTGTGGGGGAAGGTGGCCGAGGGCCCTGAGTTCCCAGCACCACTTGCCTTTGCGGTCCCAGGACTGTGTCTGCTCACCATGACACACATGATGGATGACTTCACATGCCTGATGCACTCCCATGGGCCTCCCCGTTCTTAATCCTCCCCTCTCCCCCACTTTTTTTGGAGGAAGTAAAGCAAATAGTACTACAAATGGAGTTGGTTTTCATTTTTTTCCATGGGATATTTGAGAGCCTTTTACAAACCTTTGAGTGATATCTCAAAAAAAAAAAAGTCATTTAAAAAGGCAAGTAAATGTGGCTATTTGAATTCTTTCATTTGAGTTTGAATGTCAGGCAAAAACGATGTTCATAATACTACTAAATTATTATTTGCCATTTTCACTTCATTGATATTTGTGCTGATGATGCAAGAGCAGCAGTAGGTAAAACTGCTGGCGCTCAAGTAGGAATCAAGGCGTGGTCCCAACCTTACTGGCAGTCTCCGTATTTTTCTCTGCCACTATGCGTGCACCGTACAAAAAAAAAAGGGAAGAAAGTGAAATAAAGAATTTTAAAAGTCCAGTTTCACTTTAGGGTGTCCTTGATAAAGCAAAAAAAATTGTTAATTTCATGAAATCTCAACTCTTTTTTTAAATCTTAATTAAAAAAAATTGAAGTACAGTCAGTTTACATGTTGTGTCAATTTCTGGTGTCCAGACAATGCTTCAGTCATACATATACAGACACATATTTGTTTTCATATTTAAACATCAACTCTTGAATACATGTCTTTTCAATACTTTGTGTGACAGAGGGGCAGTTTATATAAAGCACACCTGCTTCATACTGATGTAGGGTAGTTATCCCAAGGAAAAGCACTTCAGTGATTGAGTTGAGAGCCGAAAGTCACTTTCCTCACCGAATGACTACTTTTGCTTAAAAGAACATGTGACAAAAGTTATTCAGACTTAGGTATTTGGCATATGTTGTCTCAAAAGTGAATGAAGTGAGTCTGTTACTTCAAGGGAAACAAACTATCAGTGTTTGTTGCCAGTGATATAATTAGAGCTTTCAAGTGAAAATTAGAATTTGGAAAATTTCCATATGCTACCGTGAGTTTGAAAGCTACCCAAGCTTGATGAGATTGGTAATGACATTAATGAATGTATGGGGGTTTGTTTCATTTTGCTTTTTGGATTTTTGCTTTGCGGGTTGGTTGATTGTTGGTTGCTATATAATGAAATGTGTCAACATTTGGAAGATCTGACAACTCAGTGAACCAACATTTTCCAAATGACCAGTATATGAGGTTGCAGAATCATGCATGGCTAAAAAATAACCATTCAATATGCAAGACAGACCAATGGATTTTAACGTAACAGAATATAGAAAGTTCATTGATATAGCTTCAGATCCCACACTGTCACTAAGCTTTAAGAAGCAATACGTGTTGAGTTTTGGTGTAGTATCACAGAATGTCCACAATGAACCAAAAAGGCTATTAAACAACTTCTCACTTTTCCAGCTATATCTGCTATGAGGCTGAGTTTCCTTCACATCTTTCAACCAAAACCACGTATTGCAACAGATTGAATACAGAAGGGGGTATGAGAGTCCAGCTGTCTTCTATTGAGCCAGACATCAAGGAAATTTGCAAAAATGTAAAACAATGCCTGTGTCCCACTAAAGTTCTTGTTTTGGGAAATACATAGATATTTTTCATAGACATGTCTTTTTTTCTGGTAATATACAATACATGTATCACTGTTATTTAATCATATATTTTAAATTTTTCTCAGCATTGACTTCAAATATAATGAATATCAATAGATAAAACTCAAACAAAACTCTTTGGGTCCTCAGTTATTTTTAAGTGTAAAGACCAAAAAGCTTGAGAACCAGTGAATTAGAGTTTTACTTAAAAAAAAAAAAGAGAGATAAAACTGTATTAAAAACTTGCCAAGAGACTAGATCTTAATTGTCCCTGGAAGAAATGATAATTATGTGACATGATAGAAGTGTTAGCTAATGCTACAATGGCCATAATTTTGTAAAATATAAATGTATCAAATTAATATGGGTTACCTTAAACTTACACTATGTTATATGTTACTTTTATCTCAAGTTTTTATTTTTCTTTGCCCTGGACCTTTGTTATTATTAATGTGCTGTCTAAGAATAAGCTTATTTTATTGCTTCCATCACAATATATATAAGCCACAGATTTCCAGCATGTTCCCAGTGTGGTTGGTGGCATTTTCTCTCCCTTGTGGAATGTGCATCTTGTCACTTTTCTTCCCCACACAGCCTGGTTTTCTTAATGAGAAGATAATTGATCCCTCAGTAGCTACTGCCTACTGAGGACCAATGAGGTCGACCAGCTGGCTGGCTGGGCTCTACATAATGATTGGTACTCCCTTTCTGTCCCATCCCTCCCTTTTCTAAGAACTCTTTTTAAAAAGCAATTATTTGTTGAGTACGTTGTGTGTTTAGAGCTTTATATTCATTTTCACTTAATCCTCACAATGATTTTACAAGCTAGAAACTATGATTCCCATTTTATGGATAAGAAAACCTCAGAAAGGTTAGGAGAAGCCTCTAGGAATGTCACTGACCTTAAATCCCTTTTAATGTATACATTCAAGAAGTTCTTCATTTAAAGTTTAGTACCTTAACAATTGTTCTTAGGAACAGATTCCCACTGAAGGGAGACTCGAGCACAGATCTGCACCTGAGCCCCATCTGAGCCCTCACATTTGGGTCCTTACCCCTGAGACTCCTCTGAAGCCATGTCGCATTGAGGGCATGTCTGAGCCCTGGTACTGACATCTTGCCTGGATTGTTTCCAGAAGCTTTAAGCTGAGCCTCCCCTGCCCTCCATTCTCCTGACCTGCACCTCTCTGAGCTTTTCCCTGGGGCAACATGCTTGAACTCCTCACCTGAGCCTACATACCTGAGCTCTCTGATCAGCCCTCACATCAGAACCCTGCCCTCCGTGTTGAAATGTAGGTGGACTCAGACTCCCAGAGCCCCTTTCAGGGAGCAGCAGTGGCTGGATGGTGAGGGGGTGCGTGGGGGTGGGGTGTGAGCTGAGAGAAGCAGGAGTGGAGGGGAACCCTGGGCTCTCAGCCCCCAACCATGGTCAGGAATGTTCCCAGACAGCGCTGACCTCTCACCCCAACCCACTTCAGCTAGAAGATCCACTGACTGCCCCCTGTCCCCCCACTTCAAGGACTAGCAGCTGTCTCTGGAGCAACTGGGGCATCACCATGGCAACAAGGCTAGGACAGGGTGGGGGTAGGGTGCGGCTGTTTTAAAATCTATTATTGCCCTAAAACATGGGGCCTGATCCTCTCATCCTGGTCATGTTCAGAAGCTCTGGATTGGCAGAGGGGTGGCTGGGGCGGTGGGGCGGGGGTTGTCCAGAAGTGCTGGGACCATCTGCTCCCCATCATGTCTCTCAACCCGAAGAAGGATGTTTCTCTGGTCTCAGTCAGATCCTTCCTGACACAATCCAGTGGGAAATCCAAGCTCTCTGTCCAGGGACCCCCAGCCCCCATCAACACTTTAGATGCTGGTGAACTGGCATCCTGGTGGCAGAGCTGGAAGGGAGGCTGGGAGGGTTGACCTCTTGCCTCTACCCCATGGACTGTGCTGTATTAGGGAGAGATCTGTCAATCAAGTAACTGATGGGAGGAATAGAGGAGTGACTAGGGGGCAGGTGGGGGGTGCTCAGGGCTTGGTGACCTAGGCAGAGGCCTTGTGTGGGCGATTAGCTGTCACATTGGGTCTAAGCTCCTTACCCAAAGAATCTAGCCTCCCCACCCCCAGGGCTAATCCAGAGGTGGGGGAGGGGACTTGGTGGGTCCCCAGTGACCCATTTAACATAACCAGCTGTGGCCTTGAGGGGATCGGGCCTCTCTCTGTCTCTGTGAGTTTCTCTGCTCTGTGGGCTTCTCTGCCCCTCCTGCCTTGTGTTGTGCCTCTGTGTCTCGGTCTCCCTGCCTCCCTGTGTACTTGGTGCCTTGTCTCTGTGAAGAGCTCTGTGGCCCTGAGTCCATCAAACTGCGGTGGGTGACACAGAGCATGGACGTCATGAGGCGATGGGTTGCACAGATCTCAGTGACAGGACTGTGGGTGACAGGAAGTCTTGGGGATACAGACTGGTAGGTGGCATGAGGTTTTAGACAACACAGGGTCTGGGTGGCAATGTGTTGTGAGTGACTCAGGTTTGAAGGATGTTGGGTTGTTTGACACATGGATTGGGTGACTCTGAGTTGTGGCTAACGTAGGATCTGGATGACTCAACAGTAGCAATTCAAAATGAATTTGGAGGCAGGGGAGAGACAGCAGTGGTCTCAACTGGGGCGACTCTGTGTCCCCCCCCACACCCCGGGGACATCTGGCAATGTCTGGAGACATTTTTGGTTGTCACATGTAGTGGGTAGAGGCCAGGGATGCTTCTCTCCATCCCACATGCAGGAGGCAGTGCCCCACCACAAAGCCTGTCTGGTCCAAGTGCACAGAGGGCTCTAGAGGCCGGCTGCCCAGGTTGAAATCCCAGCTCCCGCACTCTGCCACCGTGGGCAAATTTTCTCATATCTAACAAGGAATACCCAACAGTACCCTTCTGAGGTCACTGGGATTGCTGAGCTGAGACTTGTAGAGTGTTTAGAATAATGCCCAGCACACAGTCAGTGGTGTTTATTGACTCAAACCTGGAGAGACCAATAGTAGGTTTATACTCAGGAAGTCAAATGTTCTCTCTTTATTGTTACAGCTTCTACTTCAGATGGGCGTCTTCCATTGGTGGGGGAGAGAGTAAACCACATGGCCAAAAGCAGTTCCCATCTTACCTCACACGGCTTAGTGATACCAGAGGAAAACCACAGTACTTGTAAATCTGAAGAATGGCTCTGATTGGCTTAGCCTGGGTCATGTGATCGCCTGTGTTTTGCAGGGCGCCATATAAATAGATTATCTCTTCTAATCTTCACCACAACCCTTTGGAGTAGATCCTCTTACCTTCCTCTTTTAACAGCTAAGGAAACTGGTGCACAGAGGTTCAGTAACTTGCTGGTAAATAGCAAGCAGAGGATTTGCTCCAAGGCAGTCTGGTTTAAAGACAAGCACCCTCAACAGCCACCATCTTGAATATTTATGTTTAGCTATGTTGGGTTTTATTTTCAAAGGAGCAATAAGAAGTAATGTTGCATTTGTTAAGAAGGCCCAGTCATAGAAATGTCTTCATTACAAAAGCTGCTCATTTTTGTTTTTCTCAGATTAAAAGCAGTTGTGTGAATAGATTAAGCCAGCCATTCCTTTGAGTGGGCTAATAAGAGATTTGTCATGACTTTAGCAACTCTGGGGAGAGAAAACAATAAAAGCTGGTTCTGGTGAAGGGTAGGGTAGGAGGGAGAAAGGGACCTGGGTGGTGAACAGGAGAAGAATCAAGTCTAGATAGGACCTAGCCTGCTTCTGAGATGGGGCTGCCATTGTTGACAAATTCTTTGTTTGGATAATGACCCAAGACCCAACTCAACTCTTTGAGTTTTCCTGGAACATTGACAAGGATCCAGCCCAGTCGAGTCAACTTTGCTAATAATACATCTGCCATCAGTCACATACATTTTGAGGGAAAGAATGCCTGGATTGTGTTTGTATCCTGCCCTGGGAACAGGGTCGTGAGAATAGAGGCATGGATAGGAGAGCTACTTTTGTCCTTATTCGTGTCACCTATTTCCTTCTCAGGTGCTTAGTATAAGGAATAATCAGTTGGAAACACCTGGTTGGGTTGGATAGGAAGAGGAAGTTTCCTCTGGGAATTTGCAGAAGCCATTCTGTAACAAATTGGTGCCAGAGGTGGAGTTATATTTCCCTCTAGTGGACACTTTATGAATTTACACAATATTAGACGAGATGTGGCTGATTAAGGTAGGCTACATCCACCCAAGGCAAGTTTTTTCACCAGCGGGGTGGCCTCCAAAGTGTTTGGAAAGCAGGCTCATAAGAGACTCGTGTGTGTGTGTGTGTGTGTGTGTGTGTGTGTGTGCGTGTGTGTGTGTGTTGGGAGCTGTGTGGCTTCTCCTAACTTCAGGAAACAGAAGTCAAGAAATAGAGAGGCAAGATGTGGGAGTAGCTGATGGCAATAACCCAAAGATTTAATTTAAAATGTGGGAAAACCAAAGACCGAGGAGATAGGAACTTTTCCCACTTCTCTTGACAGTAGACTAAATAAGGTGATTTAAATAAGAAACGAAGGCACAACTAGTAACTTTCCAAGCAGAATTGGATGCGTGCGTGGGGTGATTCTGGATGTCAGTTAAACAGAAATACTCCTATTTCTTTGATCCCCTTGATTTACCTGGAATAGACAGAGGACCAAGAGATACCATCCCCACAGCGAAATAAAGGGATGTTTGGTCAGGATGGAGAAATAGAGGAGTTTGGGGGGAAGGGCGGATAAAGGGATGTTTGGTCAGGATGGAGAAATAGAGGAGTTTGGGGGGAAGGGCGGGTAAGAGCAGATGTGTTAGAAGTTTCTTCTTAATGGTGAATGTTTTTGTCTTTAAATATGCTTTTAACTTTTTCTCCTTCTGAGAAATTACCACAATCTTTGGGTTTCCAACCAGAAACTAGGTCTTTGATATGACTGGATTTAGAGCTAGTTGGTTAAAAATTAATATCATTATCAGAATAAATCAACTTTTTCAACATTTCTAATTCATAGATAAATCTTACTGTGTTCATAAATTAAACAAATTATACCTTGGCCAGTCAAACACATAAGGACAATTTTGCCAAGAGCAACTTAGGCTCACAATAAAGCAATCCATTTACAGACTTAAGAGAAGCCATTCATGCAAACAAAATATTTCCTAAATCCCAAATACTAAGTTTTTTTGGTTTTGTGTGTGCAAGTAATCCACAAATACATTAGTTTGATAAAGTTTAATTGAAATCACTCATTAATATATTATTACAACTTGATCACATCTGTGCAAACATAACTTTTTTGGTCTGCTCAGAATGCTGTAACAAAATACCATAGACTGGGAGGCTCAGACTTCAGACATTTATTTCTTACATTTCTGGAGGCTGGGAAGTCCAAGATCGAGGTGCTGGCAGATTCAGTTCTTGGTGAGAGCACTCTCCCTGGCTTCTTGGCTTGCAGAAAGTCATCTTTTTGCTGTGTCTTCACATGGTGGGGAGGATGGGGAAGAGAGAAAGAGAAAGAGAGATGGAGAGATTAAAGACCCTAATCCCACTATGGTAGCCCCACTCTCATGACCACATCTAAACCTAATTACTTCCCCAAAGTCCCACCTCATAATGTAACAGAGAACAAACCTGACTCCATATTGGATCTATTCCTTTAGCTCTAACCTTTGTGCTCAGTTTCCTGTGCTTAGTAATGCTGGCTCTGCACCTTTGTAAAGGAATGTTGCCTGTAGCCTGAAATATACATAATAGCTCTTTCTCAAGGCTCTGCCTCCCAGGCTTGACCTTTAAAGGTATAACAATTTTCACTTTATACAGAGATGAAAAGTTGCAGAACAGAGAATAACATTTGTCTTATTGGAGGTTTACAGGAAAATGGTGAGCAGACCTACTTGGACAGTTGCAAGAACAAAGAATTATCACATCCCCTCTGGGGTTGGGCCAGCACCAAGAAGTTTGGACCAACCAGCCACATCCCCTCCTCTTTTAGTATAAAAGAAGACTGAATTCTAACTTGAGTAAGATGGTTCTTTGGGACACTGGTCTGCCATCTTCTCAGACTGCTGCTTTCTGAATAAAGTCACTATTCCTTGCCCCAGCACCTCGTCTCTTGACTTATTGGCCTACCATGGACTGAGCAGCACGAGCTTGGACTTGGTAACAATAATGCTATCATATTGGGGATTAGGTTTTCAACATAAGAGTGTTGGGGGACAACGACATTCAGTCTGTACAATAACCATCCAGTAAAGAGGCGTCCCAATTGTAATGAAGCAGATCCATTTGGGGCCTTTTTGGGACAGACCCTTTCCCCATTCCCCCTGCTTTAGCTCCTCTCTGAAGTACCTAGAAAACAGTATCTGATGCATATTTCCTGAGTTATTTTACAGATGCGAAAACTCCCATCAAATGGAAGATACTAACCACTAGGTGACCATGAGCACACAGACTCCAGGCCTCCCCAAACCTAAACATTGATAATATTAACCCCTGTGACTCCACCCTGTTACCACATGATCAGCCAGTCAGAGACTTGTGCACCAGTTGATTCCATACCCTGTGACCCACCTCCCTCACTTTGACTTTAAAAAATGCCTCCCTGAAACCCACCGGGGAGTTCGGGTGTTTTGAGCACTAGCTGCCCTGGACTCCTTGCTTGGTGCCCTGCAGTAAACACTGCACTTCCCTTCCCTACAACCCAGTGTCAGTAGACTGGCTTGACTGCACGCTGATGAGTGGACCCAAGTTTCGTTCAGTAACAAAATCACTACCTTCTCTGTCCTCTCCAAAGTGACCCCTATCCTGACTTCTAACCCCCCTGGAGGAGTTTTGCCTGATTTTGAACTTTATATGGTTAGAATTATGCAGTATACAGTCTTCTGTACTCGTGAGATTGATTCACCCACGATGTGACGTGTAGTAGCAGCTTATTCATTTCCGTTGCTGTATTCCATTGCATGAACATAGGGCAACTTAACCATTCTAGTTTTTCAGTCTCTGACTATTATAAATAATATAACTATCTTGGTGCACATACTTAGGATTGGAATTGCTCTCTCCCAGCATAGGCAACTTTAGTAGATTTTGTGGGATGGTTTTATAAAGTGGTTGAACCAATTTACACTCCTATCAGCAATGTGATGAAGTTCAGCCAAGTACTTACCCTACAGAAGTTGGCAACTTCTAGAAATCAGAGCTTCTTTCTCAGACAACCAGTTGTTAAGAGGTTACCAGTGCACCACAGCCAATACCCAATGTCACAAGAAGTCCACATGCTTTCAAACTCTTGGTGGTGTTAGCCTTTTTCTCCCCTCAGAATAAATAATCAAGTAATTTTTTCATTCCAAATTTTAATTGAATGTATTTTAACTCTAATATAAGGCAGAATTTAGAGCTATTATTTTTATTTTATTAAGATCAAATATACAAATAGTCAGACATTTCTTACTTTCTGTACACACCCCTCAAATTTAAAAATGATAACTTTTTCTTCTGTTCTTTCAAAATCTTATATCTTAATGTAGAGGATGAGAAAAAACCAGAACAATGTTACATTGTTGATGAGAGTGTAAACTGGTATGACCACTTTGGAAAACTCCTACAATATTTACTAAAACTAAACACACATATATCCCTGACCAGCAATTCTAATCCTGGATATATACCCAATGGAGATGAGTGCTCTGTCCACCAGAAGGCATGGACGAGAGTGTTCATAACAGCTTTCTTCATGATAACCCACTCTGGAAACAACCTAAATGTCCATCGGCAGTAGAATGTGTAAATACATTGTGATGTGTCCAGACAATGGAATATTACACGGCAATAAAAAGGGAACAAAGTATGGATAATACAGCCACAGGGGTGAGCTTCACATAATTTTGACTGAAAGAGGTTGGATACAAGAGTCCATTCTGTATGATTATAATTATATGAAGTTAAAAACCGGCACAACTAATCAACAGTAGTGGAGGCCAGATAAAGATTACCCATGGGAGTGGTACTAACTTGCAGGAAACACGAAAGAGACTTCTGGAAGGCTAGACTTACTCTATTCTTGATCTGGGTGAAATTACACAGGGTATAAATATTTAAAATTGAGCTGTACACATTACTCTATCTAAATTATATGTCCTCCAAAATGGAAAAAGTCATATAGCTGCCTGTTATTAAGAGTGGTGTTATAGAGTCAGATCCTTATGCCAGGTGCAGCCTAAGTCTTAGGCTGTATTTAGTTGACATTGTTGTGTAACATGAAAATACCATTTTTCAGAGACATGTTATAAGAAAGGGAAGAACCAAGCTACTCTTCTGTAATCGTTGGGAGCACTCTTCATTTTGGCTGCTCCAGAAATCATTCATCATAAGATTTGGCACCTGCCACCTCATTTTTTTTTTAAAGAAATCATTTGGATGTATTCTCTTTGCTTAAGGGGTTTAGACACAGCTTGAGAATAATAATGCTCTGCTTTTTTTTTTTTCCAGTTTTCTTTTCTTCAACCATAGATTAAGGAGGAATGAGTTTGTGAAATATGTCAAAATTCACCAGCAAAAGACCACTGGGAACACACCTGTAGTTAATCAAAGCTAGGTGTATTTGGCTTGCTGTGGTGGGAAATGCACCCCAGAGGAATCTGGGGGCAGCCTCAGTTAGGGATACTTGGGTTTGGGCTTTTGCTAGGAAGGGATTAGGGAAGAATTTTGCATGGAATGCTGTTAGGAACCAGGAACAACTGTTGTAATGCTGAAAGGTCAGCCTTCAGAGGCACAGAGCGGGGTGGAAAAAGGCAGAAAGTAGGCCCAAAGGGCAAATGCTGCCCACATTATCTTCTCCAAAATAACTATTAGAGGAAATCCTTCAATGAAGGAAAAAAAAATGAATGAGAAAAGTTAGCTGAAATACAAGGAAGGCATATTTACTGAACACGGCACTATGCAACAAAACCAGTAAAATTTATGGTTAAGTGTAAGTAATTCTTGATATGGTGATTGTGGAAAAATTCTTAAATAAATATCATAATAGGCATATGCTCCTCATAAAAATTAATAAAAAATATACTAAAAAAGGTTATTTAAATTGCTCCAAAAACCACTACCCCCAAACAATCATCTTCAATCTTTGTTGAGCATTGTTCTAGAAGCTTCCTATGTTAATATAGACATAGAAGGCTAGATATAAATAATTTAATGATGTACAATGTGAAATCATTTTGTTTTAGGAATGCGCCAAAGTCTAGCTGCACATTTGGAATTTGGCTCACATCCGTTTTGGCCTTAATACTTAGAAGGCTGAATAGTCACGTACCTACTTCATATCATTTCTGACATCCTTGAATTTGTGTGTGATCCATTGTGTATATTTCTATCACATCTTGTTAACATCACATCACATCTTGTCAACATAACAATATCAGCATAAACTGACTATAACTCAATAAAAAATGTTAAAAAATAACAATATCAGCAAATTAAGCGATCCATGTTACTCGGATTTGTTATTAATATCTGCATGTTCACTTTCAAACATAGGTAATCATTCAAGATGTAACTCAGTGAAAATGTCTTTCTTTTGCTGTATATGATGAAATTCTATCAGTCAGTTGACGTATAAATGCAATTTAATATTTCATGAGTAAAATGCTGTGGTTATTGATGATGCTTTGAAAGCTGCTAATTGTGTTTACAAAAACACTAAGAACTTTCAAATAATTAAGTATGAAAATAGGTTGATAGTGCAGTTTTTGAGAGAAAGTATGTTAACTAGGCATCTTTAGGAAGAAATTCATATTGTTTAAAAGTCAAGGACTGTTACTGTACTGGCACAAAAACAGACCTGATAGATCAATGGAACAAGATAGAAAGCCCAGAAATAAACCCATGCATTTATGGTCAATTAATTTACGACAAAGGAGGCAAGAATATACAGTGGAGAAAAGACAGTCTCTTCAGTAAGTGGTGCTGGGAAAACAGGACAGCTACATGTAAAACAATGAAATTAGAACATTCTCTAACACCATATACAAAAGTAAACTCAAAATGGATTAAAGACCTAAAAGAAAAACTGGATACTATAAAACTCCTGGAGGAAAACATAGGCAGAACACTCTTTGACATAAATTGCAGCAATATTTTTTGGATCCACCTCCTAAAGGAAAGGAAATAAAAGCAAAAATAAACAAATGGGACCTAATCAAACTTGCACAGCAAAGGAAACCATCAACAAAACAAAGACAACCTACTGAATGGGAGAAAATACTTGCAAATTATTTGATGGATAAGGGATTAATATCCAACATTTATAAACAGCTCATACAACTCAACATTAAAAAAGCAAATAACCTAATTTAAAAATGGGCAGAAAAACTGAATAGATAGTATTTCAAAGAGGAAATGCAGATGGCCAACAGGTACCTGGAAAGATGCTGATCATCCCTAACCATCAGGGAAGTGCAAATTGAAGCCGCAATGGGATATCACCTCACACCTGTCAGAATGGCTATCATCAAGAAGAACACAAATAACAAATGTTGGCAAGGAGTGGATAAAAGGGAACCTTCCTACACTGTTGGTGGGAATGTAAATTGATGCAGCCAGTGTGGAAAACAGTATGGAGTTTTCTCAAAAAACTAAAACTAGAACTACCATATAATCTAGAAATTCCATTCCTGGATATATATCCAATCCCCCCACAAAACACTAATTTGAAAAGATACATGCACCCCAATGTTCATAGCAGCATTATGTACAATAGCCAAGACACAGAAGGAATCTAAGTGTCTGTCAACAGATGAATGGATAAAGAAGATGTAGTGTATATATATACACTACACACAAAGGAATCCTACTCAACCATAAAAAAGAATGAAATATTTCCATTTGCAGCAACAGGAATGGATTCGGAGGGCATTATGCTAAGTGAAATAACTCAGACAGAGAAAGACAAATACTGTATGATATCACTAATATGTGGACTCTAAAGAATACAACAAACTAGTGAATATAACAAAAAAGAAGTAGACTCACAGATACAGAGAACAACCTAGTGGTTGCCAGGTTCAGGGGTGAATTTTGGGGATGGGAGAGTGGAAGGCATAAATTACTGGGTGTAAGACAGGATACAAGGATGTATCATACAACACGGGGAATAGAACCAATATTTTGTAATAACTGTAATTGGAGTGTAACTTTTAAAAAGTGTATATTAAAAAAATTTTAAGTCAAAAACTGCTTATAAAAATGTAAATAATACAAATCAGAATACTAGTGATCAGATATTATCATAATTCCAATTTTGGAGAATTGTTTGGTGTAATAGTATTTCTAACATTCATCAAAATATCTTTATAAGCTGTATTACTTCTGTATATTAAAAGATTCCTCAAAAGAAATAAAAATGCAAACCACAAGCAAAGGAGATGTTTGTAACAAATATAACCAACAAAGGATTAATATCCAGTATTTGTAAAGAACTCAGTAACAAGAAGAAAAAGAGAAGCAATTCAATAGAAAAATTGATAGAAGGGATTCTCAGAAAAGGAAGCTTGTTTGGTCAATAAATTGATGAAAAATGTTTATTAACTTTGTTAATGATTGGGGCAATGTAAATCAAGACCAGAGTGAGATACCATTTTACAAGCATTCAATTGCCAAAAATTAAGAAGTATAACAACATTTTCTTTTTTTAAAATTCTTTTTTCTTCCAATTTATTGAAATAAAATTGACATACAACACTGTATAAGTTCAAGGTGTACAGAATAATGATTCGTCTTATGTACCACATGAAATGATTATTACAATAAATTTAGTGAACATCTCTCATCTCAAATAGATACAAAGTCAAAGAAATAGAAAAAAATTTTTCCTTGTGGTGAGAATTCAAGATTTACTCTCTTAACTTTCACATATAACATATAGCAGTGTTAATTGTGTTGATCATGTTGTACATGACATGATGGCAATATTTTCTGAAAAGAACATCGGTCAACGAGATCTCTTATATGTTATTGGTGGGTTGAAAATTGAACAACTACTTTGGACAATTTGGCATTATCTTATGCTACTGAATAATCACATACCTAGAAACTCAACTCTTAGGTATAGACCCAAGAGGAATTTTTGCCAGGTACACCAGAAGACATGTGCCAAGAGTGTTGTCCAGTAGCACTATCTGGAAGAGCAAAAAAAAAAAAAAAAAAAGAAAGAACAATTCAAATGCCCACTGACCACAGAATCGATAGTTTGTGGTGTATTTGCACATGGAACACAACACAGCAGTAAAAGTGAATGATATCCCTTTACAGGTCACAACATGGATGAACCTCAGTAATTATAATTTTCAGTGGAAAGGCAAGTCTCAAAAGACTACTCTCCATAAAGATCAAATCCAAATAAAACAAAAAATATCTTATTTAGGCATCTCCATCTGTGACAAAACCCTCAGACAGTGGTGACCTCGTGGGGGAGGCAGGGGTATTGGGTAGGAGAGGAGCATATGGATAAACCCAAGTTACTGATAATATTTTAGCTCTTGGGATGGGCACTGAACTCGTGGGTGCTCACTATATTATTTAAAAAAATAAAAACAAAGAATAAATAAATAACCATCACTCTTTCATCCTTTAATACCAATAGGATCTTCATTGCCTTCAAACCCAGCCAGGTAGGATGACCAATCCCAACCCGAGGCCAGACTCCCACTCCCCTGAGTGTTAATTGCTGCAGCTGTTTCTGGTGAGAATCTCTGAATTGGTCAAAGTTCTTCATGTAGACCACAGGCTGTATAATACTCAGTTTAAAAAGAAAGGGATTTATTACAAGGTTTTGGGTACTGAGGAAAGCTGAATTTTGAGAGGTGATAAATTGTGGCTGATGTGGGGTCATGGATGAGGCTGGTTGTGAATGACAAGACGCTTTTGTAGGGTGGGATCCCTAGAACAGAGCCTGCCATGGAGATTCTTGTTTAAGCGATGTATTGGAGGAGGGCTCTTGGGAGAAAATGTGTGAGGGGAGCCGGACAGGACAGAGAAAGAAAGTTAAACAAGGATGTGGGTGTGGTCTCATCCTCAGCCTGGTTCACAGGGGAGCATCAGAACTTGAATTGTACCACGGAATCAGTTCCTATTTCAGGCAAATGGGATAGGATATCCCTTTGGACCCCAGGGAGGATGCCTAACCTCAGGGTAGTGGGCAGGAGTTGATTTCCATGTGGCTGAGAAGGGGCACCTGACTCTCACAGCAACTGGGGTTGGGTGCACTGATCAGGGCAGTGACTCAGTACCAACCTGACCTTACTTGGGAGGGTGAATGAGATCTGGGACCAGGTTGGGATTAGGTGTCAAGGATGGAGGAGGGCCATGAGATGGGGGTGCCAAAGTGGGGCTGTCTGTGCAGCCTGGAAGCACAAGCCTGGGTTTCTTGAGAACTTGGTGGCTTGGTCTCATGCAGCAGTGACCTCTCTTCTCCATTTGAACATGAGGGCCAAGCCCTCCCCTTAGCTTCTCACTCCAGTGAGTGCCAAGCATGTCATCACCCTACCCTTAGTCATCAGTGTCACCCTCCCTGCTACTTAGGTGGTGAGAACTAGAATTCTCTCTTAACAACCTGCTCTGTCTCCCCCATCACTCCCCCCCACCCCCGCCTTGCCTTGATCTCAGGCTCTGGAGGTGCTCAATTCAATGTGATGTCTGATTCATTGGGTGATAGGCAGTTTTTTCCCAAGCTGCCTGCCTCAGTCTGGAGTGGAACATTTTAGCCTCATAGGAGGACAGACCAGGGGTATGAAGCCCTGCTCTGCCAGCATACTTCTCCAGGGCCAGAACCTGGCATTCGGAAGATTGTTTTCTCCAGGATGGCACCAAAGGGAGCCTCGCAGAGGGCTTTAGATACTCCCTGTACCTCCTCATTCTCACCCAGGCCATCTAAGAAACACTGAATCTGAGTAAAAGGAGTGTACCCTGGTCCACCCCCGCTTTCCGAAACAGTTGTCTCCCTCTGCCCTTCTGTCTATACTTTCTGGGGACACCAATGTGCCATCTTTAACCGAGGGGCCCACCTGTGCCTTCTGCACACCTTCCTCCATCCGCCTCCTCCGAGGGGCCAGTCCCCACCTCCAGCAGAGATTTATATCTTCCTGAGCACGCATGCAGGAAGCCAGAGCCAGCACACGCTAGCAACGAAGTTCAGAGGCTGAGACAGGCTTGGGTGGGAGACATCTCAGCATTCCAGTTCTCCCAGCCTTCCAGCTGGTGGAGGGGGGCATCTTGATGGGGTTGGGGTAAGGGCTGAGTGGGGGCCGGCAGGGGGTGAGAGATTTCTGGGAGGGGACTGGCGGGAGGCAGCTCAGCAGGCTTAGCCCAGGGTGGTGATCCTTTTTCCTCTCTATGACCCCTCATCTTGGAGATGCTGAGGGAAATGCTGTGTCTGTGGTTTCCCCTGGCTGCTGGGGTGGATCAGGGCCCCATGTTCCAACCCAAATGTACCAACTTCCCCCTTTCCTTGCTCTTGCCTCAGCTCCTGCTGTGGCCCTTCCTTCAGACCCCACCGTCCCCTACAGCTGTGGTCACTCTGGTCATAGGGGGCACCTCTGCCTTGGTAGCACATAGCTCCCCTTGGTGGGGACCCACATCCTCAGCCATCCCCCCTGTGCTCTGGATACCCCTATCTTCCACCCTCTGGTTTTATTGATTAGTCCTTGTCACTTGCATTTTTAGCCTCCAGATCTATAGGTCTCTATGTATAGCTTATAAACTTGCAAAAACCTCCTTCATTTGAAAAAAAAAAAAAAGACCTCATATCTACCTCTGCCCTACGTCCCGCCCGGTGTTCTCCCTTCTTCATCTCCGTTAGAGCCACACCCTCCTGGATTACCTAATGGACAAACCAAGCATGGGCTTCAGGCTCCTGCCGAGAGGAGCAACACCATGACTAAGTTGTACTGTAGGAACTGGAAAAGTCATTTTCAATAAAAAATGACAATCAATTAACATTGTACTTAAGATAATTTAGAAAGGGCTTATTGAATTTTAGCATACATGCAAGTTTCACATTATTTTGAAAATTAAAAAATTAGTCTGTATCTTATATAGGACGGATGGGAACCCACATCTCTTCAAGGTGTTAATTTCCACTTCCTCACCTCTCGTTCTTCAACCCTCTGTGTCTTCAGACACCATCGAGTTACTAACTGCTTCTGCCAAGGCCACAGTGCCCTTCATGTTGACAAATCCAATGGAAGTGTTTCCTTCTCGGCTGTGACCTCAGCAGAAGTCACCTCTAGCCTTGAAAAGCTCTCCTGGGGGTTCTGTGACAACTCCTCTCCTGGTTTCTCCTCTACTTTGTAAAGCCCTCCCTTTCTGACTTCCTCCTGGTTCTTCTTCCTCCCAGAACGTTTGTGTTTCCTTTAGAGTCCTCAGCTGGGTTTCATCTCCTCTGCCTCTCTACGCATCTCTCCTGGGAGAGTCCCCCCACTTTTCTGGTCTCAGTCACTGCCTATAATCAGATTACCTCTAAACAGCATTCCTTAGCTCAGCCATTGCTCCTGATCCCGGGATCTGCGTATCCAACTGTCTTTCAGGTGCCTAAATTCACTACGTCTGAACCTGAGTTCTCGTGTCGCCCACAAAAACCTTTCTTCTCTGGCAGCCCCTGTCTGAGCCATCAGGGGCATCATCCATTCAAGCTCGAAGCCTTTCTCCCCCACATCCTCCACCCCACCCTCTACAACCTACCAGCTCTGTCCTATTGATTCTATCTCCTAAATATCTTGAATTTACCCATTTCTTTTTCCTTTCTGGCTACCACCCTAGTCCAAGTTGCCGTTATCTCTCAGGTATATACTGCAATAGCCTCTGAATTGGTCTCCCAGCCTCTACTTGCTCAATCCACTTTCCATGCTGAAGCCAGTCTGATGAGATTGCAGTGATTCATCACTGGCTCAAGATAAACCCAAGCTCCTTAAAGCGACAGTTCAGACTTTCTATCTTCCGGTTTCTGACCTCAGATGTGCTTGTGTTCAGGAGAACATTAGCTCTCCCTGCTATTGGGCATCCACTGTCTGCTCCAACAATATTTAACCACCTGGGGTTTCCCTTCTGCCCCATTACATGGTTTCTCCCCTCTGCTGCCCAGGCTGCCTTTCCCTCTCCTCCTCCTCCTCTGACTATTCTTTTTTGGAACAGAAATTGCCAGGCAAGAGAGCTGGAGGCTTGAACTAGGGTGGTGACATGTATGTGGTAAGAAATGATGAGATTCTGGACCTACTTTGAAGGCAGATACAATAGGACATGTTGGATTTGTAAATGTACGAAGAGAAAAAGAAAGGAGTCCAGGATAACTTCCCTGGTTCATTTGTTTGTTTGCCCGAGTAACTAGAAAAAAAAAATAAATTCCACTATCAGAGTTGGGAAGATAGCAGGAATGGTGGGTTTGGGTGGGAAGATAAGGAGTTCAGTTTTGGATATGTTTGTGGAAATGGCTTTTAGAAATCCAGCTAGGTATATGAGTCTGGATTCAGGGGACTCATCTGTAAATGAGGGGAGCTGTAAATTTATAAGTCACCGGTGTAAAGGCGATATTTAAAGCCACAAGACTGGATGAGAACACTGAGGGCATAAGTTAGGTAGAAAATAAAAGAGGCCCAAGAGCCTGAAGCATTAAAGAGGCTGCAGAGATGAGCCTCGGAAGGGAAAGACAGGGATGCAGGAGAAAAAGCAGGAAAGTAGCATCCTGAGAGCCTAGTGGGAAAGGGATTTGCTTAAGTAAATATTAACAAGCATATTTCATGATCTAGTATTATTCCCTACAACAGACATAATGAGTGACTCTCTGAAATTTTCTAAAATATGTTTTACCAACATTGGCATCACAAGCCTTGGGACTAGGGGTTCCAAGCCTGCAAGATGAAGACAATCTCTGTGGTAAAACAATCTCCCTTCTCAGAGGGCCCTTTCTTCTTCATTTCCAATGTCAGGAAACACTGGAAGAGTGTCTATAAGTTATGATAAAAAACAAAGCAATTCAAATTGAGTATTACTTGATACTCCAGTCTTTGCCCCAGATTGGCTAGTCAGCTAAAAAGGATTTTGCATTTCTCATTGGGTTACATGTACTTTGTATCCTTTTTTATCTTATTTTCAAGAGAAATTATAAGCCTAGGACCTGAATACATATTTTCATCCCCTTGAGATTTTTGTCCTCGCTTTGTAATTTTTCTCCCATACCAATTTGTGACCTAGAATTCCCTTCTGGCCAAGGCTGGACAAAAATGTATATATGTTCTAATTAATGAATTTATTAATTATATAATATATAGATATTGGAATAATTATATGTTGTAATACTTGCTTAACATATAATTAGTTACTTCACACATTAATAAAACTATTATTCTCAATATAACTATGATTCCTTATGTAATTTTATTTTATTTTTAGTTATCTTAGTAAGATGCCAACCCAAGATCATAGGTCTGAATTCTCAATGTGGTGTTTGACACATTTTCTTTAGAATTTTCTGGAATGTATAGTAGTGTTCTTTACCAAGGTGGCCACAAAAAAAACTAGAATAAAGTCAAGAGATGTGATTTTATATAAACCATGGTTGAATTTGCTACCATTATCGTTGTATTTAAATTTGTCTTGTAAGGATGTTTATTTGAATCAGGATCTAATAAATGTTTCTAAAGTTGGAATATATTGTCATTGAGACCAGGGATGTAGAGTCCTTGGCCCAAGTCACTTTGCCTTCTGCACAGTGTTTGGGTAAGTATTGTCAATTTAACAATCCCCTCTGAAGATCCTATCTTGTTCAAGGTCCCTACTGACCAAGATCCTTCAGATTGACACTTTTTTCCCCTATTTTCTTATAAATTATGAAACAAATTATTTTTTGCATCCTAAGGAGTAAGATAACAAATAGTAACACTATAGGGAGTGTTAATGTGTAAAAATTGTAAGGCATAAATGCACACCAGTGAATACCCATCATCTAGTTTGGGAACAAGAGTCTCACCAATATTTTTTAAGCCTTTTGGAAGATCCTTTCCAACTGCATTGCATTCCCTCCTCTGCAAGAATAATGACTATTCTAAATTTGTGGGTATAATCCCTTTGCTTTTTGTTATCATTTTATTACAGAGTATGTACATGACCCTAAAAAACATATTGTTAAATTTTGTGTATCTTTGAGTATTATATGAAGGGTGTTGTGTGTTATTCTCCAGTGATTTGCTTTTACCAATTAACATTTTGTTCTTGAGTTTATCCATATGTAATTGTAGTTTGCACATTTTCAGCATGTACAATGTAATACAGTAAGAACAAACAACAGTTTATTTGTTCATTCTCCTGTTGACTGGCATTTGGGTTACTTCTGGCTTTTGACCACTACAAACGATGTTGCTGTAAGCATTTTTGCTCCTGTGATCTGGTTCACATGTGCACAGATATCCCAAAGGCATGAACCTGGGAATAGGCTGTAGGATATATACATCTCCAGCTTTACCAGCTACGGCCAAACTTTTTTCTGAAGTTGTTGTACCAATTCAGTATTCCATCAGCAGTGTATGTGTTTTTTTATGGTGACACAAACCTTGTGTGCCTTCTCAGGTTCCCTCAACTGCCTCCTTTTCTCTCCTTTCTGAGCATCTGAACTGCACCTAGTTACCTGGACACTTTGTTATCTTCAGAAGATACATATGCAACATATAGGAGTTCTTTATCTTTTCTGGACACTAGTCCTTCATTGACTATGTATGCTGTAGATATCTTCCGCCACTCCAAGAATTAGTTTTTCACTGTCTTAATGATATCTTTTCTTGCACAGAAGTGTATTTGAATTTAGTCAAATGACCAGTCTTTTCCTTTATTGTTGGAGCTGTTTTAGGAACACTGAGACCACGAAGCTATTCTTTTATAGTATCTTCCAAAAGTTTTATGGTTCTGCCTTTTACATTTAAGTATTCAGCTCTCAGTTTATTACTGCTCAGTTCCAAATTCACCCTCCTTTGTCCTATTTTGTAATACTGGAGCTAGACCTGGTCAACTGTTGTCCCCATCAACTGACACAGTGCTAGGTCTTGCCAGAGAGGGCGCTAGAGGGACACTGCAAGAGGAAATTACTGTTTGGTTTGCTGCCTTTCCTTCTCAATGGCCTGAATGCCAGTAAGTGGCTCTCCTGCCATCTGGTGGCTGCTCCCTGCATTTGCAATGCCCTTTTATTTGGACTTCTCTACTTACTCCTTTAAGTAGTTAATCCCCTTGTAACTAGTTAGTAATTTAAATTTTCCTGGTTTAAATGACTTGTGTGGTTTCTTTTGCCTGACTGGACCCTGACTGACGATTTAATCTACCTAGAAAGGATTTTGTATGTGGTATGAGATAGGAGTCCAACTTCACTTTTTCTGTACAGAGAGCTTGTTGTCTGGGTGTCATTTAGTGAAAAGACCATTTTCCTCACTACTCTTCAGTGACAGCTCTGTCATATACCAACAGCCCATATGCGCTTGACTCTGTTTCTAGGATGAATGTTTTATTGCAATTTTCTATTTATCTGTGTCTGCACTAATGCCGCCATGTCTTAATGATCATATTTTATAGTAAGTTTTGGTATCTAGTAAAGCATATATCCTTCTATCATTTTCATTTCCTTCAAAAGTATGTTAGGTTTTTATCAAATGCTTTTTTCTACTTTTTGAGATGATCTTATATTTTCTTCTTTAATCTATGGTGACTCACATTGGTTGCTTTTTAAATGTTAAACTCTAAATCCGTTTTGCTGTTGCTGATTCTGCCTCATGGTGGTTTGCTTCCTCATGTGGCAGATTTTTTTTTTTTTTTACTGTTTGCTCATATTTGGTTGAGTAATCTGTGAGCTTAAGATTATATAAATTTGAACCCCAGATTCATGAGAGGGCAAGTTCATAGTTAAAATTTCTCTGGGGAGGGTATTATTATTATGATGATGATGATGATGATGATGATGATGATGATGATGATGATGTTTCACTCAAGTCGCTTCAGAGACAGGTAGATTTTTCTTGTTACTGCTCTGCCTTGTGTAGGCCCAAGACTTACCTTCTGTTTCCCAGAGTGTCTATTTACCCCCAAAGCTGTAAGTTCCTAGTGTTGGCATTTCCCCCAAAGACAGCCCAGCTCAGTGCTGGTGTATCACTCATCCCAGGAGTATGTGTCTCTTTTAGGCCCCTTGAGATTTTCCTTAGTGTCTTCAAGTCCTAACAAAGTGTATGAACCTATATCTGTTGAAATTTATCCAGTATCAATATGTTTTTAAGCAGGAGGGCTTTTTCTAGGGAGCCATACTGCTGGTGGTAGAAGTCTTTTTGTTGTAATATCTTCTAGAATGTTCTTAGAGTAACATTGCCAACTTGTTCTAAAATGTTAAATACTTTTTCTTAATGGAGCTGGCAACACTTTATATTGGGGAACTTAATGTCCAAAGCCTTTCTGTATCACTTATTTCTCTGAGATTCTATAATTTTGCTTAGGAGAGAGACTAGAGGTACTGCATAACCAGGATAATATCTCCATCATTACATTGGCAGGACCATTCCTTGGGTGCCAAAAATAAGCTCATAGTGGGGAGGGTATAGCTCAAGAGATAGAGCGCATGCTTAGGTTCAACCAACTGAGGTTCAATCCCCAGTACCTCCATTAAAAAATAATTAAAGTAAACCTAATTACCTCCCCTCAAAAGAAATTTAAAAAAAAAGAAAAAAAAAGTAAGCTCACGTACCACAGATGCAATAAGTCCTAAGAAATGATCACCAACAGTCTAATTGGGCAACTGAGCAACTGAATAGCAGAAGATTAAGATATAGAGGTGTCCTGAATTCAGGGAAATATAAAGATTAATTATTATTATATTATTATAATTATTATAACGAATACAGCATTCGTTATAATGACATTGGCTACTGGCCACAGGAACTAATCCATTTTGAATGAAACATTAAAATTCTTTCATGATCAGGGCTGTTTGTGGAAAGAGTATTGGAAAGAGTATTGGAAATTACACTGGGCACAGGGTGCATTTGGAGGGTTTTATTGTTTCTATTTCAGTAGCAATCGGAACAACTTTTTTTTTTTTTTTTGCATCCCCAGGCTGCAAAAATCTTCCTAGAGGAGGAACACTGGCAACACGAGTGTCCCATGAGGACTGATCCAACCTCTTGCAGATATAAAGTTTCTTTATGAACAGAAGGAATCATTTAAAGAGTTATATTTTTGTCTCTGGACTTTTGACACTCAAAAGTCATACAACAGTAATTTTGGAATTTTCCCCGAACTTTTGGATAGTCCTTTTTTCTCTGGAGTACATCCTTTTCACTTTGGAATGGCACGTTTTCTGAACCTCAAGAACAAGATCCAAAACAAAATCAGCACATTTGGAAGGGACGGTGGGACCACCGCCACAGTGACTGCCTGGTGGAGCTGACCTCATCACTTGGTCTCTTGGCCAGAGGAGAGGGGACCAGTATACTCACTGTGTCTTTAAATATTTTTGGGACAGGGAGGTAATTCGATTGATTGAATTTTGAATGAATGTACTAGTGACTGAACCCAGGATCTCATGCGTACTAAGTATGCACTCTACCACTGAGCTACACCCTTCCCCTGAAAGGCAGATTTTTGTTTGTTTGTTTGTCTGTTTGTGGGGGAGGTAATTAGGTTTCTTTCTTTCTTTCTTTTTAATGGAGGTACTAGGTATTGAACCCAGACCTCGTGCATGCTAAGAATATACTCTACCACTAAGCTATACTCTCCCACAAGGCTTTTTTTTTTTTTTTTTTGGTTCAGTGAAGGAAGTGGGAATAGCTAATTTGCTTTAAATTTTTTCTGCATGGAAGAGAGGTTAGTGACAGAATTATTCTCTTTAAAGTTACAACCTCTTACATTTCTCACAAACTGGCCCTCTTCCAGCCTCCTTTGATAGGATAGTATCTCTTGGCATGCAGAGAGCAAATAATGATCCAATACGAAATATCCACCAAGTTATTCTTAAGGTTAAAAGTCCATGAAATAGGTACAAGAAGCTGTGATGCCCTCAGGGCACACATCTCCTTAAGGCGAAAAGTCTGGGCCAGAGTACGATGGTGCTAAGTACAAGCTGGGATGGTCCCCTCCAGTGAGGTTCAAGTGATGCTTCTTTCCTCTGATTAATCCTAATGTATATTCAATCTCCAGTTAGTAGATTATAGCTCAGTTTCTCCAGGGTGATTTTTAGGCTTCTTGTTACTGTGACTAGGAAGTTTCAACACACTTTAGTAATACTGTAAGAAAGTAGCAAAATGCCATTTAATACCTAAATATTTTCCAAGAGGATGTCCACAGGAAGAATAGTAGGAAGTTTCATGAGCTTACCCAGTCCCGTTGGCTATGGATATCATAGTCTTGAGAATTATGGGCAAGACAGCTAACAATTTTGGTCTATGCATTTTGGTCAATTTACTTTTCAAAATCTCCCTTTGGCTGTCTACCATTCTGAACTAATTGTGGGTGATGTGAACAGTGAATGTATTAGCGTCGGTAGGCTTTACATATTTCCTTTATAATCTGACCTGAAACCTGAGGGCCCTGATCACTGTTGAAGGATAACGAATGTTGCCTAAACCTGGGAGTGAATCTCTTTCGAAGTCTTTGATTAGCAGTGACTGTGTAAGCTTTTGCTCATTGCTAAGTTTCTCTCTGTTCTAAAAACATACGTGCATTACCAAGTTCACAATCGAATGAACAATCTTTCTTTGCCTGGGTAGAAAAAAATCTAAATATTTACAAATGTCTTTGTGGTAGAGGATGAACTACTGGTATTTACGGGAAGTGGGTGTGACTGTTTATTCATTCAGTGAATATTTATTGAGCACCTGCTATATGCCAGGCACTGTTCTAGACGCTGAGGATAAAATGGTGACTAAAGAAGGCAAAGATTCCTTCTTTCCCGGAGCTCACATTCTAGTGGGGAAGACAGAAAACAAACAAGGTATGGAAGTAAAAAAGTATATTATGTTAGTTAGTACTTAGTGCTATGAGAAAAATAAAGTGAGGAAAAGGGATAGAAAGTAGGTATGCAAGTGCAACCATTATGGAAAACAGTATGGAGAGTCCTCAAAAAACTAAAAATAGACATACCATGTGATCCAGCAATCCCACATCTGGGTGTATATCCAGAGGGAACTCTAATTCGAAAGATACATGCACCCCAATGTTTATAGCAGCACTATATACAATAGCCAAAACATGGAAGCAACCTAAATATCTATCAACAGATGACTACATAAAGAAGTTGTGGTATATTTATACAATGGAATACTACTCAGCCATAAAAAATAATAAAATAATTCCATTTGCAGCAACATGGATGGACCTGGAGATCATCATTCAAAGTGAAGTAAGACAGAAAGAGAAAGAAAAATACCACATGATATCACTTATATGTAGAATCTAAAAAAAGAAAAAACAAGACATTAATTAACTCATCTTCAAAACAGAAACAGACTTGCAGACGTAGAAAACATTCTTGTGGTTATGGGGTTTTTGGGTGGGGGAAAGGAGGTGGGAAGTGATAAATTTAGGAGTTCAAGATTTGCAAATATTAACTACCATATATAAAAATAGATAAAAACAAATTTCTTCTATATAGCACAGGGAACTATGTTCAGTATCTTGTAATAAACTTTAATGAAAAACAGTATGAGGATGCTCCTGGAGAATGTCATTCTAATTGAAGTAAGCCAGAAAGAGAAAGAAAAATACTATATGAGATCGCTCATATGTGGAATCTAAAAACAACAACAAAAACCAACAAAAAACAAAGCATAAATACAAAACAGAAAGAGACTCATAGACATAGAACACAAACTTGTGGTTGCCAAGGGGGTGGAGGGTGGGAAGGGATAGACTGGGATTTCAAAATTGTAGAATAGATAAGCAAGATTATACTGTATAGCACAGGGAAATATATACACGATCTTATGGTAGCTCACAGAGAAAAAAATGTGACAATGAATATATATATGTTCATGTATAACTGAAAAATTGTGCTCTACACTGGAATTTGACCCAACATTGTAAAATGATTATAAATCAATAAAAAAAGGTTAAAAAAATGAAAACAACTATATGTATGCGTATGTATGACTGGGGCATTATGCTGTACACCAGAAAATGATACATTGTAACTGACTATATTAACAATAAAAAAAAGAAAAACAGACGATATTGAAAAAATTCAAAACACAGAAAATAATAAGCAGAAATTCATAATTATATAAAAAAAGAAAGTACGTATGTGGCAGGTGGTAAGAGAATTGCAGTTTTAGACAGGGTGGCCAGGGCAAGGTTTCGCTGGGAAGGGGACCTTTGAATAAAGCCAGAAGGAAATAAAAGGAAGCCTCATGGATATCAGAGGGGATGGGCACTTCAAGATTATGAATAATAAATTCTGTACACCTCAGTTCCATTTGACAAGAGAGAAGCAGTCGGGGGCATTCTTGTTACAAGAAGTCTGGGAGATGAGGAGGAAGCCGTAAAGGCTAAACAGGAGACGATGCTGTTCTGGAAGTGCAGTGAGGAAAAAGCTTTCAAGGAGGAGAGGGTGAGCGTGTCTGCCAAATGCTGCTGGCAGTGGAGTAAGATGAGGACAGAGAGTGGGCCAGCCCTGGGGGAGCTGCAGCGGGGATGACTGAGGTGGCTTTAGAGGGGAACAGATGAAGAGAAACTGGAGACGGTGAGCACAAAATCTGGAGGGATTTTGCTTTAAAGGGGAGCAGAGAAACAGTCCCATGGAAGGGGAAATAGAGAAATCTTTGCCTTTTTGTTTTCTGTTTTGAGGGGTTGGGAGATCACACAGCATCTCTGAATGCTGGTGGTAATTATCCAGCAGAAAGAGACTGTCGTGCTAGAGGAGAGTTAAGGAGACTGCAGGAGCAAAGTGAGGGCACAGAGCCCAGGAGAGAAGGCAGAGGCCTGCGGAGAGATGTTGGTAGGCTGGCGGATTTGACAGCAAGAGCTGTGGAAGTTCTCTCGTGGTGGCCTCTATTTGTGAAATCAGAAGCAAGGTCATCAGCAGGCAGTGAGGATGGAACCTGTATGAAGAGGGAGGGAAGGATGTGAAATAATTAACTAAGACAGTTAATGGACTAGAAAAATGTAGAATAATTGCTAGGAAGTGAAGTGCCCACTGGAGGTAAGTGGTCGTGAATTTAAAGTAGTCCAGGCAACACTACTGCTTCTCTTCAGCCATATTCGGCAGCATAGGTACAGACATGGCGTAGCTGGAAGAACTGGATTTCGCCAAGGTTTAGGTGTTGCCAAGCAAGGAATACAAATTGAGATCTGGCCAAGGGAGTGGAGGGTGTTTGCCGCGGTTGATTTTCATTGATGATGGAATTTAAACTGGATGAGGAAGTGTCTTAGCATAGGCTGCCTTGGCAAGGCACCACAGACTGAGTGACTTAAACTATAGACATTTATTTTCTCATAGTTCTGGAGGCTGGAAGGCCAAGATCAAGGTGCTGGCAGATTTGGTTTCTGATGAAGCCTCTCTTGTGGGTAGTTGTGTTCTTGCTGTGTCCTCACATGGCTCTTCTTTTGTTTGTAGACACACACACACAGATCTCTGGGGTCTCTTCCTCTTCTTATAAGGACACCAGCCTTATGACCTCATTTAATCTTTGTTCTCTAAATTCTTTTTTTAAAGTTTTTTTGGGGGTAATTAGGTTTACTTATTTATTTTTTAATGGAGGTACTAGGGATTGAACCCAGCACCTTGTGCATGCTAAGTACACACTCTATCACTGAGCTGTACCCACCCCCGACCTCATTTAATCTTAATTATCTCCCTACAGGCCTGACCAATGGTGTCACTGACTGGATTTTCCAGAAGTGGAGGTTGAGATGGAATTTGAAGGACAAGAAGTTTCCTAGGGATTGACATTTGTGAAAAGAAAGAAGAGGAAGTAGGATTGGGCAGAGGAAGAACTTGAACTGTGATGCAGGTCCTACAAAGCCAGCAGGGAGCTCTGGAGCAAACTGTGCACATCAAAGTGTTCGATGTCAGGCCAAAATAGCTGGGTCTTTAGGTCCCACAGCCGCCCTCAATCACCAGATATGGGTTGCACTAGGATGTGTCAGACCTTGGGCAGGCAGCTCTCTGCAGATGTGGCAGGTAACTGAATAGCTGACAGCTGGAGGCTGTCTACCTAATGCACTTCCTGCAGCTGGAAAACAAGTTCTGCCTGATGAGGCATCTGGGTAGCTCATCCTTATGTCTACTGCAAAGTGACTCATTTTATTTTGCATATATAAAGAACCCTTACAAATCAAAATGAACATCTAGGTGGCCAAGGCTGCCTAAATCTGAATCTCTTTACATTCCAAATAACAGTATAGTAGAGGGGTCAGCAAATGATGTCCTAGGGGCTGGGCAACTGTCTTTGTAAATAAAGATTTACTGGAACAGGTTTACACTCGTTCATTTAAGCATTGTCTTTATGGCTGCTGGCAAGCCTCAGTGGCAGGGTTGAGTAGCTGTGACGGAGATAGAGTGGCTTGCAAGCTTAAAATATTATCTGGACCTTTAAGAAAAAGTTTGCTGACACTTGATTTAGAATAAGAAAAAAATAAGACAAAACCTACACTCTCAGCATAACTATGACAGTGAGTGCCCTAAATTCAAATGACCTGTAAGTAGAACCAGATCCCAGTGAAATCTTTCACTATCCAACTGCAAATCTTTGTAGAGAGCGAGGGCAGCCCAGGAAAAACTGTAGACGAGAAGGGGGGCAGCTAACTGCAGGTCAAAGATTGATCTCAAATCACTATTAAGTGAAAAAATACTGAAAAAGAATCCTGGTAGATCAGAGCTCTGACCACGGGAAGGGATATAAAAAGGCATTGCAGGACGAGGGAGGCAATCTCAGAAAAGTCATGTTTCTGGGAAATAGAATGCAAAAAAAGGAGAGGAGAGGCACCCTTTGGAGATTAGATGGTGAAAAGGAAAATGATAAAAAGAGGAAAATGTAGGGCCATGCAACCCAAAACAGAACCAAAAAAACCCCCCCAAAACTGCAGAATAAAAAACTTCCATCACACACATACACACATGAGTCATCCATTCAAGTAGCTGTTTTCAAACTTTTTGGCCTCAGGACTTTGTTACACTCTTAAAACATGAACAGCCCACGTTCCTTTTATATGTGTAGGTTATTCTTACCACTATTTACTATATTTGATATTAAAACTGAGATTTTAAAAAATATTTTAGAAATTAATTTAAAAGCAATGATAATAAACTTACGCATGTTAACTAATATTTTAGTGAAAACAGCCATATTTTTCAAAACAAAAAAAATTCATGAGAAAAGGGGCATTATTTTACATTTTAAAAACTCTCTTTAATGTCTGGGTTAAGAGAAGACAGCTGATTCTCTTCTTTGTATATCTGCATTCAATCTGTTGCAATATCACATTGTGTAGCTTCTAGAAAGCTCCACACACTAGTGAAAGAATCAGAGTGAAAGAAGCAAATAATATATTTATACTATTTTGAAAATAGTTTTGACTTTGTAGCTACCTGAAAGGTTCTGGGGGCCCTTAGGGGTCCCTGAGCCACACTTTGAGAACTGGTGCATACAAAAAATTCTACTTCACTACTCTGACAGAAGGGGGTAACATTGACCTAAGAATCTTAGAAACCACCCTCAATTCAAAACATGAGTAGGTGAAGATAGATTAAATTGACCAAAGTCTCTATAAGAAAATAAAAAATAAGAATCAAAGTAGCTCAGATGGTGAACATTTCCACATCACTCACTCCTCACCCCTCAAATAAAAACAACTGTGAAGCAGGAGACAACTGCAACACGACACACCAAACTGAATTAATTCTCATCAAACAAGCATTTGGGGATATGAAAAATCACTCTGAAATAGAAATACAAAAATTATGAACAGAAATGGACACACACCTTTCCAAAAAATAAATGGAAAGAATTGATTGAACTCAGGAAAGTAGAAAACAATCATTTCAGAATTGAAGACTAAATTATAAGGTGCCCAAGGGGGAATAAGCTCAAATGGAAATGTTATAAGAGGCATCGAAGAAAGAGGAAAAAACTGAGGATGAAAACAAAATAAAGAAAGAAGCATTGGAAAGAAAAACTCCTCTACCAAATTAGTTGAGGGACTGCAAATGAACCTGTGATAGACAGATTAAGACAGTCTAAAAAGGCTGGCAAATCTTTGTTCACATACACAGAACCTCAGATGACACCAGCAAAGATTGGGAAAAGGAAGTCATGATGGATACTGAGATGACAATGTAGGTAACCAAATTGTTACATTAGTGGACACTCTAGGCCATAAAGATTTCACCCCAAATATAATTAGAGGAGCTGTCCAGGCTGAGGTAGCTGAGATGTGGATACCAGCAGGAAAGGAGTTTGAAGATGAATCCTGACCTCCTGATTCATCCCTTAAAGAAACACAACTCCAGCTGCCTCCTATGAATCCGTTCAAGCTGCCATTCAGCAAAGAGCTCAAATCCTCATCTCTAGTAGGGAAACTCCTACCACTAATGGATTTCCTGTGCTGTTACACCGCTAAGCTATAAATGAAGCTGTTGTTATTTAAAGATTGGTTAGTGTCTTTAAAAAAAAAACTGATGATACCACAAAGAAAAAAACAACCACCCTGATTTGTTACAGCCAGATACATTGACACAGATATAGAGTCTAAAGGGTTTTTTTTTAATTTGTTAATTTTTCTTTTTAATTGCAGTAAAACACACATAGAATTTACTGTCTTAATTATTTTTAAGTTCAGTAGTGTTAAGTATATTTATATTGTTATGCAACCAATATCCAGAACTTTTTCATCTTGCAAAACTGAAACACTGCACTCATTAAACAACAACGTCTCATTTCCCCTTCCTGCCCAGCCACTGGCAACCACTATTCTACTTTCTGTCTCTATGGATTTGACTATTCTAGAAATCTCATAGATGTAGAATCATGTAGTATTTGTCTTTTTGTGACTGGTTTATTTCACTTACCATAATGTCCTCAAGTTTCACTCATATTATAGCATGTGTCAGACTTTCCTTCTTTTTAAACTTTAACTTTTCTCAGCTTTATTGAGATATAATGGACATACAGCACTGAATAAGTTTAAGATGAACAGCATAATGACTTGACATACATATACTGTGAAATGATTACCACAATAAGTTTAGTTAACATCCACCACCTCATACAGTTACAAAATTTTTTTCCCTTGCGATGAGAGCTTTTAGGCTCTACTAGTAACCTTCAAATACGCCATACAGCATAGTCACCACATTGTACATTACATCCCCAGGACTCATTTATCTTATAACTAGAGGTCTGTACCTCTTGCCCACCTTCATTCAATTCCTCCACCCTTTTTCCTTCCTTTTTGAGGTTGAACAATAGTCCACTGCAAGTATATACTACATTTTGTTTATCCCTTCACAGACCCAAAGATTTTGAGATATACAAAGTTTTTTTTTTTAAGAGCTGAGGAGATTCAGGCTATTTTGGCGGCTCCTTAAACAGCTGCTGGGTGCGGTTGCTGAATAAAAGAATGAGAGGTCAGGATTTCTGCCAGGGCACCTAGACAGCCAGACGGTTTAATCTCTGCTTTCAAAAATTCTGTTTACTTAAGGTAAAGAAACAACATGCACTTGAGATTTTTCTTTTTTAATTAGAGGAAAAAGAAGCTGCAATAATTGCTAGAAATTATTAATGATTTAGAAAATTAAAAAATGCTAACTAATTTAAAAAAAAGAGGTAAGTGGGGAGGGCATAGCTCAGTGGTTGCATATGTGCTCAGCATGCACGAGGTCCTGGGTTCAATCCCAGTACCTCCATTAAACATACATAAATAAATAAGCCTAATTACCTCCCCGCAAAATGTAATAAAGTTAAAAAAATTTTTTTTTTAAAAGAAAGTAAGACTTCTCTTTATGCTCAAAAAATGGATTTTCCCATGAAATTTTAGTAAGTGGAATTAACTTGCTGAGATTTATGGAAACTCTGCCAAAAATGTATTAAAAGATATTGAATCAAAGTGAACTAAGCTCTGTTTCCAACCAAACTATAAATGGTTCCAGTTCTCTCTTTTGATTTGCAATTTTACTGCATACTTTTAAAGGAAACAACTAAAGTGGATTTAGTTGTCAGTCAAAGTAAGAGAGCATTGACCTTTACCCTTTTGTTCAGGTAACTGTAGGAGAATTTTGGCTGGAGGTTTCAGTAAAGAGATTTGGTGCTGAGTGTAAGAGAGTCCCTCCTCCACATGTACATTAGCAAAAATTAATCTGAAGTCTGTGGAATTTGTTCCAATAATAACCAAGATAGAATTTCAGACGTGTAAATCCAACCAGCAAAATACCTTTAGTGTGAGCATTCAAAGTATCAATCAATTTGATTCAGGACATTCACAAGTTATAAGAGAAAAATCCTACAACCATTTCAATAGACGTAGAAAGAGCGTTTGATAACATTTAATATCTTTTATGAAAACTCCTAACAAACTTAAGAATTGAATGACATTTCCTTAATCTGATAAAAGCTGTTTACAAAAACCCTGTGGCAAGCAACAAAGCTTTCCTTCTGAGATTGGATCAAGACATGAATGCCTGCAATGATTTCTATTCAATGTTGTCCTTGAGGTCATAGCCTGTGATGTATGAAAAGGAAAAAAATTAAAAGACATCATAATGGACATACTTTTACCTTTGTCTCCAAAGAACACTTTCGTTTTACTTGTTTACTTATGTGCTTTAATTAGCCCCTTTGAATTATAAACCATGTTTTATTGTTTAGCCTAAGGGGAGATTTATTTAGTAATTCTTCTCAGATATGGAAGCACAGTCATAACTAACATATTGGCCAGACTAAGACTGCTGGTTAAATACATTTTATTCACCATTAAGTGATCTTTACCAATATTCTGGATTAGATAACAAATAATCCTTTTTGGATGTTTTGGTAAACTATATTCCTGTTTAAATGTTAAATTTTTATTTCTAAAGTTTAATTTTAAGATGTTAGAATGTTCAGTTTATGTATTTGAAATACAATAAACCAACCCTTTTTATAAAAAAAAATAAAGGATTGGGAAAGGAAGAAACAAAACTGACATTATTCGCAGATCCCATGATTATATGTATTTAAAAACTTTAAATAACCTAGAGATAAATGTAATCTAGCACAGTTGTTAGACATAAAGTCAACATTAAAAAAGTCAATTGTATTTCTACATTCCTCTAAGAAATCAAAATTGAAATTAAAAAAAAATTCACAATGCCATAAAAAAAATGAAGTCAAAGGACTAAGTCTACCAAAATATGAGCAAGACCTCTTCAGGGAAAACAGTAAAATTTTAATGAGAGACATTATAGAAGATCTAAATAGACGGAAAGATATGTGTTTATGGACTGGAAGAGTAATGTATCTAGTTTCTCTAAATGGATTTGTAAATTCAGTGCAAATCCCCCCCAAAATCCCACCATGACAAGAAAATTATAAAGTCTTTGTGAGAATGTAAATGGATAAGAATTACCAACTTACCTCTTGGAACAAAATAAGACAGTAGGACCCATACTCCTAGGGAGTAGTATTTACTAAAAACCTACAGTGATTTAGATAGTGTGGTATTCCCAATGTTCACTGCAGCATTATTTACAAGATAAGATATGGAAGCAACCTAAGTGTCCATCAACAGATGAATGGATAAAGAAGTTGTAGTGTGTGTGTATATATATACATATAAATAGATCTACATATATATATAATGGAATACTACTCAACCATAAAAAAGAGTGAAATTTTGCCCTTTGTAGCAACAAGGATGGACTTGGAGGGCATTATGCTCTGTGAAATAAGTCAGATAAAGAAAGACAAATACTGGGGGAGGAGATAGTTCAGGGGCAGAGTGACTGCCTAGCATGCAGGAGGTCCTGGGTTCAATCCCCAGTACCTCTACTTAAGCAATAAGTAAACAGACAAAACTAATTACCTCCTCCTCTAAAAATAAATAAATAAGTAAATAAAATAAAAAGAAAGATAAATATTGTATGATATCACTTATATGTGGAATCTAAAAAATACAGCAAACTAGTGAGTATAAAAAAAGGTAGACTCACAGATGCAGAGAACAAACTAGTCATTAGCAGTTGGGGGTGGGAAGGGGCAACATGGGACTGGGGAGTGGGAGGTACAAACTATTGGGTGTAAGACAGGCTACAAGGATGTATCGTACAACAGGGGGAATAGAGCCAATATTTTGTAATAATTGTAAATGGAGTGTAACCTTTAAAAGTTATATAAAAATTAAAAAAAATTTTTAAAGATAGTGTGGTATTAGTGTAGAAACTGGCCAGTGGATAAGTATGGATTTGGACAGTGGGAGCCCATATCTACCCATTGTCCAAGAGGACTAGCCAGCCGTGGGCACCTCCTCTCATAGACTGCTACCTTCCTTGGTAACGTTATTCTCTAAAGTATGGAGTCAGAGCCCCCTTCAAGAAGTATAGCAAGGGCTGGAATAAGTGCCCACAATGAGAGCAGAGAGACTGTCTCAAGCTACAAGCATTTGGGGACATTCTCCTAGGAGATTCTGTAACTCAATTTATACAAGGAGCACATTCAGATAGAGTCAATATAGAACCTCCACCATCCATGATTCTACCTCATGAGAACAGATCTTGTTCTGATAATTCTTAGTTCATACTGGGGAAAAAGTCACTCACATCTATACCTGGAGGAGAGAACAACTTCTCAGCTCAATCTGGTCTGACTGTCTCTTAGCCAGATCAATTCAATGACAATGGTTATAAAAAGATGTTGAAGGGGACATTTCCTGTTATTCCAGGGGACCAAAGCTGAGGACAAAGTAGCATCAGCTATTCCAGTTATGAAGAGTTGGCCATCCCTTTGAAAACTTAGGTAATCCAACTAGTTCTGCTACTTCCAACCACCATTCCAAAACTCCCTCTCCATGGAAGCAGAAAAAAAAGGAGGAGGGAGAGTGGGAATGAGGGGAGTTATCAGAGACATGAGCCTTTGGTCTAGGGGGAAGTGCTCTGGCTCTTCTTTCCCCTTCATGTGGGGGAGGAAGAGATTTCATACCCTTCTTCAAGAGAGGGTGGTCCAAAAAATCATTTTCAGAGATATTGGAGATAATCAAAGGAGACTGGTAGTTTATGCCCATGCTGGACACGCAATGGACTTGGTCTGGCTTCTGTGTCTGGTTGAGCAGAAGGAAAGAAAACTGCATAGAGATAGCGGGGTAGCAAGAGAGTGCTACCATGGAGCAGCCTGTACGCCTATGACTTGGAGTTGCCTGTAAGCCGATGGCTACCAGCTGAGTTTATGTGACTCTGCCAGTTCCCTACTCAAGAGCACTGGGTGAGGAGATCCTATCAACTGGAAGCTGTAGAGTGCACTGCATCCATTCTGACTTCATATGAATCATTGCCTCCAACCTGATTCCACACTCTTCATGATTCCATTCTATTCTCATTTCCACTCCCATTCCACCTCCACTCCTATCCCTACGTCCATATCCCTCTCCTCATTTCCATTCCCCTATCCCTACAGATCCATCTTCCCAGCTTCATTCCCATTCTCATCCATCTCCTTCTCTATCCCCTTCTTTATCCTCCAATTCTACCCCATTCCTATCTGGTCTCCATTCCATCCACATCTCCATCTTCATTTTTATCTCCAGCTTCACCCATCTTTATCACCAGCTCCTGCTTCTCCCAGGGTTCGCTCCTTTCCCATTCCAGTCCCCATCTCTGGTGAATCTCAGTCTTCATTGCTATCTCCATCCTAGCTCCAGTGCACCCCATACTGATTTTATACATTTCCTTTCCATCCTCACTTCCTCCAAGGTGAAATTGAGAAAGATTCATGAAAAAGCCTAGAAGCATGGAGGAATGTTGGGGTTATCAAGGTTGATGTTTCCTCCATACAAAATTTCCTCCCCAGATTCCAAGTGAGAAACTTCAAAAGAAATCATTAAAGTTAGAATTCAGATAGAACTTCTCCACTGTCCACGGTGAGTGTAGGTTGGGATAGGAAGCAGAAGGGAGTAGAAGGGAGGCAAGGCAGCCTGAGAGACACACAAAACAAAGACACAAAGAGAGAAGTTAAGAAGTCAGAGACCAGAAGAGGTAAAAGAGAAAGAAATGTATGGAGAACCAGATCTCAAGTCCAGTTTAATCTGAACCTCTTCTCCATTCCCTCCCCCTTTCCTTCCCAGGTCAGGTTTTGATACCAGGAATTTAGAGAAAGGAAAAGGTGTGGTCTGCTCTTTCCTTCAATCCTTTGTTCAGCATTGCCTTTTTATTCAAATGAATAAGAAAGGAGCTGGAATGGACTATTATCTCTGATGTTTCTGGCTGCAAAGATGATTGTGTTTAGGATGGAAACAGAAGTTGCGGGGGGGAGCGATGGAGATGAGAACAGAGGTGGAACTGTAATGATGGTGATGAGCTGAGGAATATGAGACTAGAGTTTTAAATCATATTGAATGACTAGAAAGCTAATGAGCCTGCTCAAGACACTAAGGCACTGGAAAGGGAAGGGTGACAAAACCGAGTTGAAGGTGGCGATTAGAGAATAACAGCAGTCTCCTGTTTGCACCCCAACTGAGTTTCAGACCATTCAACAAGCCAGTTACCTGCTGTGTAGAGCCTCCTCCTTTTCCCAAGACCTTGCTGTGAGTTTTCCTGACCTTACCTACTGGTGAGCTTGGAGGTTTCCAAAGACAGATAAACCCATACTAAGCAAGCTTTTCTCAGAGATTCTGAAAGGTTTCTTGCCTTGTGTTAGAGCTGGGAATTCAGTAGCAGACGCTCTGACCGGTTACCTTCTGATAAGATTAGCAGGAGAACCTCAAGGGTTGTTTAAGCCACGTCTTTTCTTAACCCTTGGAGTGAATCCCAAGAGGCACTGGAACATTACTTTTGCTAACTGTTTCTCCCTTCTTGGTTTGTGTTTCTGGTTATTGGTCAAGCCTGTTTGTCTGTGACTTGTCTAACTTGTCTTTTCGGCTGTGTTCCTTTCCATAGCTGGTCCATGAAAGGAGGGCAGCAGACCACTGAGCCAGGTGGACTGCATTGCTGAGAGGCAGTCTGTGTGCACAAGAGTTTACTTGTGCCGGGGTGATGAGTTTTCCTCATGAGTAGCCGCGATGGTCAGGAATCTAGTTTTAAGTTTGACCATTGGTGATCTCTGCCAGGTGGATGGTGATGCGAGCTCTCTGTTGGATGAGAGATAACAGAGAATGTGGTTTGTTGGTTCTTTTTGTTTGTCTGATTGTTTATTTGTGATGTCAAGTCACTTAAAATATTTAGTGCCCAAGGGAAAGGAGAGAAGGCCTTTGAGATCTGGACTGGTGAGTTTTTGTGATTCTGTGTCTACTCTGAGCAGTGACTAAAATTGTAAAACTGAAGCTGCGAACTCCAGGCAGTCTGGAGGCCTGTAAATGAGTGCAGCCTTTAATCTCATTGTGCTAGTGTGGAATACTTTCCTACTTCCTAAGGGTGTTAACAAATTAGATTATAAAGACTCAAAGGAGATTTGTTCTGATTGGTTTATAAAGACTGACAAGAGCTTACATAAATCCAATATTGCCCAAACTCCCCGAAAACAAACAAGCTGAACTTCTAATACTGTAAATGGATAAAACAAAACAAAAACCACTTTCTCATAAAAACTACTAGCTCAGAAGCAATTTTACACAAATCCAAGTTTACCCAAGTTCATGTAACCAAGCAAGGTTTAATCCTTGGACAAGTCAGACTGATCTGAAACTTTGTCTTAAAAACAAACACGTTTCCCAGATTTTACCAGTGTAGAGTATGATACAAATATACATTTTAGTTTCTTTGATTTTTTAAGTTTGCTTTTGTTTTCTCATGAAGAGAATAGTTGACGTGAGCATTCTAATACACAGCATACTCCTCTGACACTATTGCTCCTGGTATAGCCTCAATCACCTTTGTTGTAACTTTTACCAAAGTTATTAGCTTCTGCTTCAGGGAGGGAACAGGGAGGCAGGACACTGAGAACCATCTATCATGAACAAATATGTTATCAAAACTTTTAGGTTCCTGGACCCAATTCTGTGTGTGTGTGTAAAGACTCCCCTACAGCAACAAGTAATTCTCAGACACCAGCAAGGTGCCCTACAATTCAACTCAACATAGCATCAGATCCCACAAGTTAACGGTTCAGACTTAACAATCCCCTGCCATTCTCTAAGGGTTGTTACCTGTGCTTTCCCTCCCTCCCTCACATCAAATGCCCAGGGGAGAGCAATCCTTTATTACTGAGACTGAAATCTAGTCTACAACAACCGACCGATTGGTAAGGGGAAGCCCGAGAAATTCTAAGAGAGGCAGTCCTCACTCTCCTGGGGGGCAGAGACAGGGCCAGTGGGTCGAGCTGCAGGAAGTAGGGGATGGCCAGGACATGCGTGGTCAGGGGCTGGCTCTAAACGCTGCAGCATCTCTCAGCCTCGGGCCTGGCTGTGGGAGTCCCAGCTCCCGATGCTCCGAATCATGTGGAACAGCCACTGCCTCCCCTCCAAAGGTTTGCCTTTGTTTGACTTGCTATTACAACTAGTTAGGGTCTAGATTCTCTGAAGTTACATGTTTTGCCTAGTACGGATGTAAATGGTATCTGTCCAGTAGAGGAGGTAACTCCAAAGCTTAGAGTTTTAATGTCCTGTAGGACATTCACTAGTTTCATCTTTGTCTTAGTCAGTTCAGGCTGCTAAAACAAAGTACCATAGACTAGGTGTCTTATAAGGAATGGAAATGTATTTTTCAGTTTTGAAGGTTGGAAGTCCAAGGTCAGGGTCAGGTTCTGGAGGGAGCCCTCTTCTGAGTAGCAGACTGCCATCTTCTCCTTATATGCTTACATGGGAGAAAGAGAGTGAGAGAGGTCTTTGGGGTCCCTTTCATAAGGACACTAGTCCTATTCATGAGAGTTTCAGCCTCATTACCTAATTATCTCCCAAGGACTCCATCTCCTATGACCATCACATTCCAATATACAAAGTTTGGGGAACACAAACATTCAGTCCGTAAGCCTCTAATTTAGGAAACTTATTTAAGCATTTCCTTCCCATGTAATTATGTAAATCTCTGCTCTTTAAACATTTTTTATTTTATATTTTTTAATTTTTTTAAATTGAAGTATAGTCACTTTACAATGTTGTGTTAATTTCTGGTGTACAGCATAAGTGATATATATATGTACATATGTATAGTAATATTCTTTTTGTATTCTTTTTCATTATAGGCTATAACAAGGTATTGAATATTGTTCCCTATACTATACAGTAAGACCTTGTTGTTTATCTATTTTATGTATAGTAGTTAGTATCTGCAAATCCTGAACCACACTTTATCCCTCCACGCTCCTTTTCCTCCTAATAATTGTAAGTCTGTTTTCTGTATCTGTGAGTCTGTTTCTGTTTTATAAATATGTTAATTTGTGTCTTTTTTTTAGAATCCACATATATGTCATATCATATACTATTTTTCTTTCTTTCTGGCTTACTTCTCTTAGTATGACAATCTCTAGGTCCACCCATGTTGCTGCAAACGGCATTATTGTATTCTTTTTTATGGCTGAGTAGTATTCCATTATATATACCACATCCTCTTTATTCAGTTCTCTTTCAGTGGACGTTTAGGTTGCTTCCATGTACTATTACTATTGGGTAATAGTATTACTATTTGGTTATTGTAAATAGTGCTGCTATGAACATTGGGATGCATGTATCATTTCAAATTAGATATATGCCCAGGAATGGGATTGCTGGATCATATGGTAAGTATATTTTTAGTTTTTTAAGGAGTCTCCATATTGTTTTCCATAATGGCTGTACCAAACTACATTCCCACCAGCAGTGTAGGAGGGTTCCCTTTTCTCCACATCCTCTTCCCCATTTATTGCTTTAAATGCTCTTGAATCAGCTTTCCCCATCTTCTGAGTTAAACTTTAAAAAAATTCTATCTTGGGGAGGTGATAGCTCAGTGGTAGAGCATATTTTTAGCATGCACGAGGTCCTGGGTTCAATCCCCAGTACCTCCACTAAAAAAAAAATTAATAATAAACCTAATTACCTCCCCCACAAAAAATTAAAAATTAAAAAAGAAAAAGAGAAAAAAATTCTATTTTGACAGGGTTAGTGTGAACCTGGGATTGAGGGTTGATATGACATTACTGAGAAATTAATATCTGTTCTATACTTATATAATTTGACAATTTGAGGGGTATAGCTCAATGGTAGAGCACACGTTTAATGTGCACGAGGTCCTGGGTTCAATCCCCAGTATCTCCGCTAACTAACTAAATAAATAAACCTAATTATCACCCCCCCTCAAAAAAATAATCCAAAACAAAACCAAAATTTAACAATTCAGAAATCCCCTACAGTCTTTTTTCCTTTCTTGGGAAAAAAACCATTTAAACATACAGAGAATAATACGATAATGATCACCAATGTATTTATCTCCCAGGTTTGTCAGATCTTAGCATTTACAATATTTGCCCCAGTTTCCTTTAAAGAGAAAGAAACATATCTTTGAAACTCCTTAACTACTTTGTTGGATCTGCTTTCTTACTTTCTTCCTTCCTGTCCATTGTACCACTATCTTAAATTTGGTATTGATCATTCCCAGGAATTTTTAAAATCTTTATTATATAGATATGTATTTATAAAATATCTAGTATTATTTTGTGTGTTTTAAAACTATTTATAAATGTTATCCTGTTGCATTCCTTGTTTTCTTTGAGCTTACATTTTTATAAATAAACTATTTGGGAATAATTTTAAATTCACAGAAGACTTGCAAGTGTCATACAGAGAGTGAGTGTACACCCTTCTCTCAGCTTCCCATAATGTTAACATCAGACATAACTGGGGTCATTTGTCAAAACCAAGAAACAAATACTGGGATACAATGCTAACTAATCTACAGACTTGATTCAGATTGCACCCATTTTTCCACTAATGTCCTTTTCCAGTTCTAGGATCCAATGCAGGAGACCATATGACATTTAGCAGACTGCATTTTTGAGATTTTTGATGAGACATGGCATCCTTATACATTCATTCTGACCGAAGATAGAATTCCACGGTTTGACTGTAACCAACGTATGTGTTCTCCTATTGGTAGATATTTAGGTTGCTTCCAAATTTCCTTAATATTATAAACTGGTGCGGTCCTCATACCTTTGTCCTTATCTTCTTCACTGTGTCAGAAAACAGAGAAAGCATCTGTCTGTAAGCTGTGATGAAGTCCCAACCTATAATCTTCAAAATCTGGCTCTGACTTTCTGTTCTAGCCTCATTTCGCCCTCAGCCAAACTTTCAAGTTCACTGCTGACTTCGCCAGCTCTCTCTTGTTTTCTAATTCTGCCCAGGGCTTTCCTGTTTCCCAGACCTGCTTTTTCTGTTATCAGTGAGGCCATCTTCCTCGCCTCACCATCAGCCCCAACAGTATCTGTTGGAATGCTGTGTGGATTAAAAGCAGAATGGGGTTAGTGAGTATGCTGTAAGAAATAATTGTTATTTAAACTGCTATTTCTTTTTTTAATGATCAGCGTGGATACGGAATAACACCACATAGGGATGTATGAAAGTAAAAGAGATGTATCATGCTCACAGGTTGTAGCAGAGGGAGGGAGGCAGGCACGTTACCCAGGGGGCTCCATGGAAGGCTTGCTAAGGGAGTTGGGCCAACCAAGCAGGTGGGGAGCAAAGGGAGGGTGAAGACGGTGGGCAAGTGCCTTTATGAGGGTCAGGGTGAAGTACACAGCTAAAGGCATGAGGGAATTTCATTGGTGTGTTTGAATGTCACTGGGTCACAATCAGGGAAGGACAAGAAGGCGAACTTGCAGCAAGGACAGTCTTCTCATACTGGTGCACCTGACCTCCTGGGCAGAGGGCTCACAGACTGTGGGGGCAATTGAGGCAGCAGGAAGAAACATGACGTCCAGTCTATGCCGGGTGATCTCATACATCCTAATGGCTTCAACTCTGAAATCTACACCTCCAGCCTAGACTTTGCTTCCAAGCTTCTAACGCATATATCTAACTGCTTCCTGAACATCCCCATTTGGCTATGTCATAGGTAACCTCAAAGTCAACCTGTTCAAAAATTAATTCATCATCTGTAAACATGCCCTGAATCTGCTCCTCTTCTGGTGTTCCCTATATCTTAGGGAATGGCATCAGCAACCTCTCAGAACTCCTGGTCAAGACCTAGGAGTTTCCTTTGACCCTCTTCTCTTCCACAGCATCAATCCAATGCAACACCAAGTTTTGTCTATTCTGTTACCTTAGCGTGGACACATTGGTCAGCTGCATTCACGTGTTACTCATTTTTGCATCTATCCAATGTCTTTTTATGCCAGGACCTGTCCTGGGTTCTGGGAAACAAAAATAAACCAGTGCTTCTCAAACTGTCTTGGTGAAAGACCATTTCTTTTCTTTTTTCTTTTTCCAATCAGTCAAGGAGGGATTCTTTTGTAAAACATAATGAAAATCAATTACTAGGAAAAAAAAAAGGAAAAAAAGGACATAAAAAATACAAGCCCCAGTTTTTCATTATTAGATTCAATAAACAAAAATTACTTGCCAAATTGCTATAAAAGGTTCTAAATGTTTCTCTCGATTTCTATACCGTTCTCTCCACAGGCTGGTTAAGTCTGCAAACTGGTGTCATCCATGGAGCACTCGCTGAGTACCACAGAGGAGAGAGAGGCAAACACAGAATGGGAAGTGTAAATGTGGGCCTCAGAGTGGGAGGGGGGAAGGCAGAAAAGAAGAATCTTAAGCAAATAAACAATAACCACATCATCAAAAACAAAAGCAATTAGTTATTGGTGCCAAGATGTGGGTAACCCAAGGCAACGGGAGCACAGAGGAGGCACCTAACCCAGCCTGAGTATCAGGAAAGTCTACCTTATAGGATGTGCAAGGCAGGTAGGAGTTAGTCAGGTTGGGGATGCTCTAATGAGGAACAGGAAGGATACTCGTAGTAGAGAAACAAGTTCCAGAGGCATTAGGCAGCATATGGCTTGGGGAATTACCTTTCCTGTGATTTGGACTGGTTGTTTTCCTCTGAGCCTCAGCATCAGTTTCCACATATATAAATGGATGTGATAATCCTCTTTGAATGATGAAAGAAGAGAAGCATGAAATGTGCCTGCAATGGTGCCTGGTGCTTGATACCATTGCTTTCTTGTGTATAAGGAATTCTCACAGAAATCAGAGCTTCCTCGGATGGTGGGGTGGAGTGGGTGGAGGGGCAGCTCATTGACCCAGGACTGGAGTCCAGAATGACCCAGGCTCTGGGGGTGACAGGGAAAACAGGAGGCTATGCCTGCCTCTGAGTCATTCCCAGGCCTGAGGCATGTTTCTCTAAGACAGTCAGCAGACTATGGGGTGTAGTTGTAGTTTGGGGAAGGAAGAAGCAACCCAGAATAAGCTCCTCTTCCTCACAAGTCTCTGTTGTTCCAGATGTCCATGACAAAAATAAACTCTTAATTAAAAGGCTGAAGGGTGGAGCTGGCTCTGTCCTGTTGTGCATGGCCCTGGGGGGTTTGATGAAATAAAGGTATTAAAGGATCATTCATAAATCACAGAGCTAATCCTCTCAGCTGCTGGTTGCTAATAAAGAACGTAAGAATCAGGAAGATTAAATTACAGATTCCAAAATCTCAAAACCAGAGCGATGCAAAATTAACATGAAATTAATTAATACAAAATTTGATCAATGAAAATAATTTTATCTGATAGAGGAACGAGGTGTTACAAATTAATCTACTCTGTCAAATATGATTCATTCCACAAATATTTTCTAAGTGCCATGTTGGAAGAAACACTAGGTGTATGTATGGTAAGAGATAACAAATGGGAGTCAGAGATGGCCCAGGAGGAGTTGATACCTGAGCAGGTGTTATTCATGGAAGCATTGCCACTATTTCTCAAGGCCTGCTCTCAGCCCCACCCCATGCTAGTGGCTGGAAACACTAAGATATGTAGGACTCCAGTTACCCTATCTGTTATTATAGAGAAAAGTCCCTGCTCTCACCAAAGGCCCTCTTGCCTATTTGTACCCTGGGTCCTGTCTTTTCTCCACTTATCATCGGCACTCCTGTAATTCAGCCTCTCTCTGCTCCAATAGCAGTTTCTCTTTGTTGGTGGATCCCCGTCAGCCTTTCTTAATCCTCCTTCCAACGACCACCTCATTTCTCTGCCCCCTTTCATAGCAAAACTTTGAAAGGGTTGTTGATGAGACAGGGTCTCAGTGTCTTCACCTCACCAGCACCTGTTGCCTTCTCACCCACTCTTATCAGGCTTCTGTTTCCTCTGTAACTGCTTTTGTCAAAGTCACCAATGACCTCCATCTCGTCAAATCCAATAGGCACTTACCTGGTTCCTATCTCAGTAACTTCTGATGCCGTTGAAAATTCCCTCTTTTAAATACATGCTTGTCTCAGCTTCTCGAAATATAATTTGCTGCCTTCTCCCCTACTTCTCTGGCTGCTCCTTCTGGGTCTCTTTGGATGACCTCACTGTTCTACTGGATCTTAAATGGAGAGGGTGCACGGGTTCCAACCTCAGTTTTTCTCCGTCTCCTTAGTTGATATCATCCACTCTCGTGACTTTCTATCCATCAACTCTATGTTGACAACACTTAAATTTACATTTACAGCCCTGACCTCTCCCTGAGCATATTTAATAGCCATCTCAAAATCAACATGTCTAAAATGGAATTCTTGTTTCAGCTGCTTCCAAATCTGCTCAAATTCCCATCTTTTCATATTACCAAATGGTGCAATTGCTCCCCCAATAACCTAGGGGTCATCTTTGATCCCTCTTTTCCTTTAAGCTATGTACCATTCCATTCCACTACCAAGTCAGGACCTTTTTAATTTTGAAATGTTCTCTAATCGCCATCACTCCTCCTCACCCCCCACCAAACACTGACTTCTCTTACTTGGAAAACTCCTTTAGCTTTCTAACTGGTGTCCCTGCTTCCATTTTGTCCATAAGTTTTGAAGGAATCCAATGATTATTTTAGAAATTTAGATCATATCAATTTCCTGCTTAAAATTCTTCCCTGGCTTCCCATCACATTTAGAATAAAACCCAAACTACTTTCCAAGGTCTCTGAAACCCTGCCCATCTCTGTCCTCAGGTCATTCCACTCTCCTCCTTAACTCACATCACTGAGGTCACCTGACTGTCCTGTTTTCCCTCTCACACGCCAATCTCTTTCTTGACTCAGACCCCTCCAATCTTCCTATGGTTGATTCCTTTCAGGCACTTGGTTCTCAGCTCACATATTCCTGTTCTATTTTCTCTACAGTACTCACCACCATCTAAAATTGTATTAACTATTGACTTAATTATAGTCATTTCTTGCCTGCTCATTCAGGATGGAAATTTCTTGGGAGCAAGTACTCCGTTCTGTCTTGTTTGTCATTGTATTCCTAGTTTCAAAAAACGGTGACCAACATATAGTACCTACTCCCGAATTATCTTAGAATAAAGACTTTGTTTCCCCGAGCTCCCAGTCATCGGTGTGTGCACACAAGGGACATAGATACTTGGTCTAGAGCAGAAGAGATCCAGCTTCTGGCAAGAACCCTGGCCTGGTAGGGTGGCGATGGAGGCTAGCCTGTCTGCAGAGGTCCTACGCCCCGATGTGCTGCTCTCTCCAGCCTCTTTCCCTCATTCCTCCACTCGGAGGTCAACAAGACCGGCCGAAGCCTGCAACCTCGGTGTCCTCACCCCAACTTGGGCTAAACAAAGAGGCTCAGACTGAAAGGAGGATAGGGTGGGTAAGGTGGGGAAGACGTGAGACACAATAAATGATGAAAGTATAAGGTCCTGTTAGTGACCCTGCTGCCTTTGGGCAGGATTAGCGGGTGGCTGGAGCACGCAGGGTGGGGCAGTGGCTGCTAGGTGGGTAGGTGGGTGCGGCCCTTGGCTCCGCCCCCTGCGCACTAAGAAGTAGAAGCTGAGCGCGGTGATTGTGGCGTGGTGGTTCCAGGACATCAGACCTGCAACACATGCCAGTCTCAGCTCTGCGCATGTGTGGATCTGGACCCTCACGCAGTCCCAATGTGCAACCGACCCCAGCTTGAGATGGAGCAGGGGGCTGAGGGCCTGAGCCAGTGGCACGTGGCTCCGCCCCAGTACACAGAGGTGAGTCAGGGCGTCAGCCCTGGGGCCCTGCGTGGGGGCTGGTGGAGTGGAGGCTGGGGAAGGGCGGGGCGGGGTGGGGGGTAGGCAGAAATCTGGAGGGTTAGGAGTCCGAGGGACAGGTTGGGAAGGGAGGGATGGGAAATTGAGAACATAAGACCCGTGCCATTTATTCAATTAACGTTCTCCAAGCATTAGCATTAGGCGCTGAGGGCTAAAGAGGTTCCGGTAACTTCTGATAGAGACTTTTGAGTACTCCGGAAAGAAGACAAAGTTAGAAAGTCAGCGGGAAGCACACAGGGAGGGAAAAATTACAAAGTGCCGGGCCTTTGCCAGATCCTGGGAATAAGGTGGTGAGTTTACTGTAAGTTATTTTACCATTTTATTAATAAGTAGCTGAATGTTTGGAAGTGTACAAATTATTGTAAATGAGAAGTACAGGCACCACAGGAACAAATAGCAGAGGTGTTTGATCTGATTTAGGATGTGGAGAAGACAGCTGAGGTTTTGGTCTGGGACCAGAGAATTGGTTAGGTGAAGGGTTAGCAGATTCTGAGACCAGAAACAGAATGCCTCCACTGTTACGGAAATGACAGGCCAGCCAAGAAACAAGCACCACTCGGAGGGTTGGAGTACTCAGATTTATTACGCCGGCGGGCTCAGAGGGGCTTCTGCTCCGAAGCTCTGAGCCCCTCTAAGACATGCACATGAGGTTTTATAGGGTTAATTACAAGTATGGGGCTATTAGCCAATAAGGTTCAAACAACAAAAAGCAAGGAATCAGTACACTGGAGCTTATCAATTTGGAACAGATCACGTTACTGACACTTGTTGAGCTTGGATTTACGAGTTAGCTTGTTAGCCCAGTAAACTGACACTAAACTTTAGATTTACAAGTTAGCCCGGCAGAATTTATATCAGTAAACTGACACTTATCACACTTAGATTTGTGACTGAGCTCGTTAGCCCAATAGACTGACACTAAACTTCAGATTTATGAGTTAGCCCAGCAGAACTCAGATCAGTAATCCGACACTTGTTACACTTAGATTTGTGAGTTATCTTGTTAGCCCAGCTGGGCTTTTTCTTCACACCACCTTGGAGGTAGTGAAAGATGGACTATGAAATCAAGGCCAAGAGAGGGATGGGAGACTGGCCAAGGAGAGGCAAGGCAGGGTCCCTGGGCACCACCGAGGTTACGCAGGGCATGAGTTGGTTATTCCAAGAGCAATGGGGAGCCATCGAAGAGACATGATCAATCACAATTAGATTTGTACTTTTAAGAGTGCCCTGGCGGGTGTGGGCAGAGTTCAAGGCAACAGTTAGAAATTGGATTAAAAATTTAGATAATCCAATCTAAAATCAAAATGGTTGCCTAAATAGAGCGGTGAGTGGAGACAGAGATGGAGTAGATCTTGGAGATGTTTTAGAGGTAGACACCACACAAATTGGAAATTACTTGGATCTGGGTGGTGAAGGAGGCATCCAGGACAACTTTCCAGATTTCTGGCTTACACAATTGGGTAAGAATAGCGGGGACATTTTCTGAAATAAAAGGATGATAAGGAACAAGATTAATAGTTTTTGTCCTCTGGAAGGGAGGTAGGTTTGTGGGTAGGTGGGCGGTAAAGATGATCATGATTTTGGGGCAGAGTCTGAAGTGCCTTTGGGCTCTCCAAATGGATTGAGCATTAGGCAGCTGGAAGATTGAGGAGAGGTCTGCCCTGGAGCTATTGATCTAAGACTAATGACTATAAACAGAAATGGATTCATTAACATGAGAAAGATTGCCCTGAGAGTACCATATGGGAAACCTGCAAAGGGAATTGCAAAGGAAGAAGGCCAGAGAGAAGGGAAGGAAAAAAACCAGGCAAGTGTGTCAATGTGTTCCTGAGGCCAAGGGAAGGAGACATTTCAAGACGAGTGTGGCTGGTAGTCTTAGAAGTTCATGAGAGGTCAAGCAAGGAGTCTGACACATGCTTGGACTTAGTAACAATGGAGATCGCCAGTGACCTTTATGAAAGCTGTTTCTGTGGAGAGATGGGGGCCAGACCGAACTTGGAGGAATAGAAGGGCGAGATAGTGGTAAAGATGTGTTTAGACATCTGCAAAGATGGTTGCCTGTGAGGGATCAGGAGAATAAAAGAGAGGAAAAAATGGCTGAGTACCCCAGAAATATCCGTCCAGTAGACAGTTATCCGGGGCCTATTATGTGCCTACTTTATGCTAGTTACTAAGTGTATAGCGGTGAATCAAATGGATTGGAGCTCTGATAAAACAGATAAGAGGACAATTTTTTCCCCTCCATAGTCAAAACATTATCAGACCTGTCAGAATCGGTAATTTCTTAGTAACATTTTGGATGTAATTCTTTATTCAAATTCCCCTAGTTGTTCCTAAAATGCCCTTTCCAGCTAGTATGTCTAAACCAGGATCCAGTTTAAGACCACACATTAGATCTGCTTATTATGTCTCTTGAGTCTCTTTGAAATTAGTATAGCTCTCTTTTTTTCTGGACTGATTTTTTGTTTTTCATGATCCTAACTTTTGTCCTTTGAATGATCCTTCTTGTGGATTTACCAGATTGCTTTCTCACGGTATAATGTAGCTTGATGTATCTCTTGTATTCTCTCTGAATTGAAGTCAGATTATAAAGCTATTGGATTCCTGATTTGGTACAGTAGGCTTTATCTTGCATTACACCAGGAAGCACATCTGGTAACTTTGGGCGTGGCCCTTGAATTAGGATAGCGAAAAAGCCTCATTGATCTCTCTTCAAACTTTTAGCCCTGTGATCAGAAAGTAATCTGTAATGTTACCTTGGATGTATCCAAATGTCCAGTTCCCCACCAAGCATTCTCTTTATGGGTACCAACGAAATATTTTTTCCCTTATTCCAAAGTTTCCTTAGAGATTGTAAAATGATTTTCCAATTCCATCATTCCTTCTACATTTATTAGTTTATATTCTTTTGTAAAGTAGGATTTTTCATAAGCAAATGTAATCATTTGGTGATTCTGAAATAATAGTGTCCTGTTGGACAGAATAAATGCTTCATTCTTTCAGTTCAATTCACAGTGTTCAAAGCTGGGGTAATAGCTGACCTGTTGTCATAGATTCAATCTATTAAAATCAATAATCATTCTTTTTGATTCTCAAATGGTCACAAATTTGGCTGGGGGGAATCCCTTCTGTGCCCCCTTTTAAACATGTGAAAAATTACAGTAAAATCTCTATACCATAAAAATATCATTATAACTGCGTTTAAGTGTATGGTTCAGTGGTATTAAACACACATCTGCATTATTGTGCAACCATTGCCACCACCCATGTCCAGAACTTTTCTCATCTTCCCAAACTGAAACTTCCTTAACCATTAAAATAGTAACTTCCCAATTCTCCCTGCCCCTCCCAGCTCCTCCAGTCCCTGGCAATCACTATTCTATCTCTTTGAATTTAACTTAAATATCTCATATACAGAATCATACATTATTTGTCCTTTTGTGACTGGCTTATTTTGCTCAGCTTGATGTCTTAATGTTGAAGCATCTGTCAAAATTTCCTTCCATTTTAAGGCTGAGTGATAATCTGTTTGTATATACCACATTTTGTTTATCTGTTCATCTGTTGATGGATACAGATTGTTTCTACATTTACCTACTGTGAATAATGCTGCTTTGAACATAGGTGTTCAAATATCTATTCCAGTCTCTGCCTTCAATTCTTGTAGGTATATACCCAGAAGTGGAATTGCTGGATCACATGCTAATTCCATTTTTAAGCACCATGCTGTTTCTATAGCAGCTGCACTGTTTTAACAGTCTCACCAGCAGTATGCAAGAATTCCAGTTTCTCCACAACTTGCCAATGCTTTCTTTTTTTTATAATCATTTTATTGGGTGTGAAGTGGTATTCCATTGTGGTTTTGATTTTCATTTCCCTAATGATTTAGTGATGTTGAGCATCTCACCATATGCTTGTTGGCTATTTGTATGTCTTTGGAGGGTCTATTTAAGTCCTGTGCCCATTTTTGAGTCAAGTTTTTATGGTAAGTTTTAGGAGTTCTCTATATATTCTGGATATTAATCCCTTTTCAGATATATGACTTGCAAATGATTTCTTCCAGTTAGTGGGTTGCCTTTATACTCAGTTGGTAGTGTCTTTTGATGCACACAAGGTTTTAATTTTGAAGTCTGATTTTGCCTATTTTTTCTTTTGTTGTCTGTGCCTTTGGTGTCATATCTGAGAAATCATTGCCAAAACCAATGTCATGAAGCTTCTCCCTATGTTTTCTTCTAAGAGTTTTATAGTTGGCTATTACACTTAGGATTTTGATCTGTTTTGAGTTAATTTTTGTACATGGGGTTACATAAGGGTCCAATGTCATTCTTTTGCATGTGGATGTCCAGTTATACCAGTGCCATTTATTGAAAAGACTGCTCTTTCCTCATTGACTGATCTTGGCATCCTTTGACAGCCATTTGGTCATACATGTGAGGGTTAATTCCTGGGCTTTATTCCTTTCTGTTGGTGAGTTGATCTGTCCTTAATACCAATACTGCACTGTTTTGATTACTGTAGCTTTATAGTAAGATTTGAATCAGGAAGTGTGAATTTTCCAATTTTGTTCGTACTTTCCAAGATTGTTTATGACAATTTGGGGCCCCTTGGGATTCTGTATGAATTTAAAGAGTGGATTTTTCTATTTTTGCAAAAAACGTATTTTGATAGGGATTACACTGAAACTGTGTATTGTTTTGGGTAACTGTTGAGTCCTCCAATCTGTGAACATAAGATTATGTCTTTTCATTTTTTTATGTTTTCTTTAATTTTTTTCAGTAGTGTTTTATAGTTTTAGTGATTAAGTTAAACTCATTATTTCTAAGTTTATTTTTGATGCCATTGTAAACTGAATTTTTTTCTTTTCTTTTTAGATTGTTCATTGTATAGAAACACAACTGATTTTTGTGTGTTGAATTTGTATTATGCTACTTTGCTGAATTTATTTATTAGTTCTAACAGGTTTGTGGGTGTGTGCATGTAACCTTTAGGATTTTCTACATATAAGATTGTATCATATGGGAACAGAGATAGTTTTACTTTTCCAATTTGGATGACTTTTTTTTTGAATAATTGCTCTGGCTAGTACTTCCAATAGTGTTGAACAGAAGTGGTGAAGGCAGGCATCCTTGCCTTTTTCCTAATCTTGGAGGAAAAGCATTCAGTCTTTCACCATTGAGTGTGATGTTAGCAGTGGGTTCTTCATAAATGCCTTTTATGATGTTGGAAGTTTCTTTCCATTCCAAATTTTTTTAGTGTTATTAATCATGAAAGGGTATTGGATTATTTTTTTTGAATGCTTTTTCTACATCAATTTAGATGGTGTATTTTTCACCTTTATTTTACTTCTATAATATATCACATTGATTGATTTTTGTGTGTTGAATTAGCCTGGCATTCCTGGGATAAATCCCTCTTGATCATGTTATATAATCTGCATAATATACTGGCGGGTTTGGTTTGCTGGGGTTTTGTTGTTTTGTTGAAGATTTTCACATCTATGTTTATAAAAGATATTGGTCTGTATTTTTCTTTACTTGTGATGTCTTTGTCTGGCTTTGGGATCAGGTCAATGACCAGCTCATGGAATGGAGTAGGAAGTAGTCCCCCTGTTTAATTTTTTTATAGAATTAGAGAAGCACTGACGTTCTTCTTTAAATGTTTAGTGGAATTCACCTTGAAGTCATCAAGTTCAGGGCCTTTCTTTGTCCTGGAAGCTTTTGATTACTGATTCAGTCTCCTTAATAGTTACGGGTCTGTTAATTTCTATTTTTTCATGATTCAGTTCTGGTAGGTATTATCTATGATTTTATCCATTTCATTTAGGTTTTCCAATTTGTTGGCATGCAACTATTCATAGAACTCGCTTATAGTCCTTTTCATTTCCATAGAGTTAGTAGTAATGGCCTCATTTTCACTTCTGGTATCAATAATTTGAAACTTCTCTCTTCTTCATCAGTCTAGCTAAAGGTTTGGCAATTTTGTTAATCTTTCCAAAGAACTAACTTTTGGTTTCATTAATATGCCTCTAATATTTCCTTCCCTCTGCTGACTTTGGGGTTAGTTTGTTCTTTATCTAGTTCCTTAAGGGGTAAAACTAGGTTGTTGGTTTGAAATCTTTTAAAATTATAAGCATTTATGCTATAAAGTTCCTCTTAGCACTGCTTTTGCTATACCTTGTAAGTTTTTAAATGTTGTTTTCATTTTCATTAGTCTCACATATTTTCTAATTTCCCTTGTGGTTTCTTTTTTGACCATTGGTTGTTGGAGAGTATGTTGTTTAATTCAACAAATTTGGAGATTTTCCAGTGTTCCTGCCATTATTGATTCTTAGCGATTTTTTGAAATTTATTAAGCCTTAATTTGTGACCTAACGTATGATCTGTTCTGGAGAAGATTGTACCATGTGCACTTGAAGAATGTGGATTCTGTTGTTGGGTAGAGTGTTCTGTATATGTTCGTTATATCTAGTTGGTTTATTGTGTTCGAGTTCTCTGTTTCCCTACTTATCTTCTGATCTATTCATTTAGAGTAGGGTATGGACGTCTCCAACTATTATTTAGCACTGTCTATTTGTCCCTTCAGTTCTGCCAGATTTTGCTTCATATATTTTGATGGTCTATTATTAGGTGTGTATATGTTTATAATTGTTTATCTTCCTTCTGTATTGAAACATCTATTAATATATAATATTCTAAAGTCTATTACATTTGATAGCCACTACTATAGCCATGCCCATTCTTGTTTACTATTTCCATAGAATATCTTTTTCTATCCTTTCAGTCTACTTTTGTCTCTGGATCTAAAGTAATCTCTTACAAACTATATACAATTAAATCATGTTTCTTTTAATACATTCTTCCAGTTTCTGTCTTGATTGGAGAGTTTAAAACATTTATATTTAGAGTAATTTACTGGTAAGTTGGGACTTCTGTAAATTTGCTATTTGTTTTCTATATGCCTTTTAGCTTTTCGTGTCTTTTGTTTCCTGTATTATGTCTTTTGTGTTTAATTGATTTTTTGTGTAATGAAACTTTAATTCCTTTCTCACTTCTTTTTGTATATATTCTATAGCTATTTTCTTTGTTTACTATGGGGATTACTTTTAACATCCCAACATGACTTAAAACACTCTAATTTGAATTGATACCACTTTAATAGTATATAAAGACTGCCCAATCCACTTTATGCATTGTGTGTCTAAAAATATAGACAAATAACAGTTTTTAAGAATATATTAGTTTCTGAGAAAACAATTTTCCTTCATTTTCATACTCACAACACTTATGACACAAGATATGTAGGTTTTCTGCACCAAGCAACACTGACACAAACTGCTTGGAATTAGTGCCCAATCCCACAGGTTAAGGGTTTAATCTCACAGACTGCTCCTACCCCCTGCTTTAGACACAAGTCCAGGTTGTCACCTGAGCTTCTGACCAATAGGCTAAAAATCAGTGTTTCTATAACCCCCTCCTCAGGTCTGATAATCTTCTAGAGCAGCTCACAGAACCCAGGAAAACAGTTTACATACTATTTCTTTTTTTTAATCACAAATGGCATTTTAAAGATTACAGTTGAACAGCCAGATAAAGAGATACATAGAGGGTGAGGTATGGAGACGGGGCACAGAGATTCCATTCTGTTTCTGGGTACAACACCCTCCTAGTACCTTCAGGTGTTCAACAACCCAGAAGCTCTCTGAACTCGATACTTCGGGGATTTTTATGGAGGCTTTATCATGTAGATATGATCAATTATTAACTCATTTTCTAGCCCCTCTCCCCTCTGGGGAATAAGGGATGGGGCCAAAAATTACAAGCTTCTAATCATGGATTGATCTTTCTGGTGATCAGCTTACCAAGAGTCACCTCATTAGAACAAAAGATGCTCTTATCACCCAGGAAATTCCAAAGGATTTAGAAACTCTGTGTCAGGAACTGAGGCAAAGACCAATTTACAGATTTCTTATTCCACCATTAGTCTCTTAAATCATGTACCAAATGATTTGACCTGCCAGACCCTATTACCATTTCTTGCAGGGCAGTTCAGGGCTAATGGTAATGAGCTCCTTCAGCTTTTGTTCATCTAGGAATGACTTAATTTCTCCTTCATTCTTCAAGGATAGTTTTGTGAGATATAAAATTCTTAGTTAGACAGTTTCTTCCAGCATTTTGAATATATCAACTCATTGCCTTTTGGCTTCCAAGGTTTCTGATGAGAAATCTACTGATAATCTTACTTGGGATCCCTTATATGTGACAAATTGCTTCTCCCTTGCTACTCTTAAGATTCTCTTTGTCTTTGGACACTTTGATTATAATGTGTCTCAGTGTGGATTTCTTTGAGTTTATTCTACCTGAAGTTCATTGAGCTCCTTGGAGGTCTATATTCATGTTTTTCATCAAATCTGAGATATTTTCAGCCATTATTTTTTTCAAGCAATCTCTGCCCCTTTCTCTCTTCTAAGACTCCCACAGCGCATATGCTGGTCTGTTGTCCCACAGGTCACTTATGTGCTCTGTTCAGTTTTCTTCAGTCTCTTTTCTTCCTGTTCTTCAACTTGACAATTTCAATTGTCTTATCTTCAAATTAGTTGATTTTTTTGCCTGCTGAAATCCACTTCTGAATCCTGCTAGTCAGTTTTTCATTTTAGTTATTATATTTTTCAGATCCAGAGCTTGATTTTTAGTTTCTCTTTAGGTTTTCTACCTCTTTATCAAAATTTACATTTTGTACACACATCATTTTCATAACTTTGTCCACATCTTCTTTAACTCTTTGAAGTTTTTTAAGACAGTTGTTTAAAATTCTTTGTGTAGTAAGTTCACCATCTGGTCTTTCTCAGAGACATTTCTGGAGTTTTTTGTGTATTTTCCTTGAATGGGTCATACAATCCTGTGTCTTTTTCTCTTGTGATTGTTTTTTGTTGAAAACTGGACATCTAAGTCTTATAATGTGGCAACTCTGGCAATCAGATTCTTCCTCTTCCTCCGGGTTTGCTCTTTTTGTTTTTTGTTTGTTTACAGTTTTTTTTTCAATTGATGTATGTTTTCTCTGTGCCAAGATCAGCCTGAGATGTAAACTTAAGGTTTTCTCAGATGTTTTCTGGGCCTGCAATCTTTTCTTGGTTATGGGTGGTGACTTTCCAAATTCCCTGGTATATGTGGTTGTTTGTGAATATACTAGTTCTTAAATATTTGGTTCCCAAAAGGTGAAAAAGGGAAAAGTGAAGGGGGAAAGAAACAGGTGCTAGTCCTTTCAAGTACCCTGGAATCCTGTCAGTTGTAGGAGTGTCTTGTATCAACGGCAGTGGGAGCTGCAATGATAGCTTCCCACCTCTGTGTCTGCACCTCATGCTCAGGAGCAGCAATTAGCCATCAGAATAGATTCCCCAATATTTGGAGCACAAGGTTTTTATTGTCCACTCTGGCTCAAACAAGCTGAGGCAAGCTGCTCCAGAAACAGTTTCCTGGTATAGGACTCAGGGTGTTTTGGGGTAGCCACTACCTACCTAAGAGCTGAAATTGACTGAAACTAGCTGAAGTTTACCTTCCAAATCTTCCCTTGGAAGTCACAAGCATTTAATAGACTCCATTGCTCCAAAGTAATTACATCAAGCAAATTCTGCAGGTATAATTGTTATCTTGGTGGGGACGTAGATTCCTTGTGCTTCCTACTCTGCCATCTTCCCTGGCATCACTTCCTGTGTTCTTTTAACATAATTCTAATGATCTTATAAAGTTCCTTTATTTTCTGGCACAATAGAGATGCACCAGGCTCACTTATTCCTGCCTTATTCCTGACTTGGAGTCAGGAAATTCTCCAAGGATGACTCTTCCTTTTAGTAAAGACTGGAATTGAAGGCCAAAATCAGTGCATGAAGGTTTTGTGTTTGTGTAGAGTCTTTCCTATTTAAATATAGCATTATTTTTATTTCTGATTTTTATTATAATTTCACTAATGCTGAAAATCTTGATTACTCAAGGTATTATTTTAAAACCATTTTATTGTGAAAAATAACACTCAAATGGAGAAATGAATATAAGTATACAGCTTAATGGCTTATTACAAAATAAAGACCTTTGAAACACTGTCAGCACTGCAGGAGCCCCTGCAGTTCCTCTTATTGTTGCCCCCTCCCTCCCCTCTAATATTATTCATAGCCTATTGTCTGGACACAACTTCTTTGAATTCCTCTATTTCTGCCCCGTGGTGTTCCTGTCATTGATGTAAAAGCTGCAATTGCTTTCTTAAATTTTGCTTTCTTTTTAAAAAAAATTTGTGTTCGAGTGTCGTTAACTTTTCCTTGATCTGTGGCAACACTTTTCTGGTGAATTTTCCATTTTCTTTTGAGAAATTATCATCTTTAATCTGTTTTAATGTTTTAGTATCTCCTATGGATACTGTATGTTTTACTCCTGTCTTGGTTTCGTATTTGAATGGATTGGTCTTTTCTGGACCCTCCCGATGGAGGAGAAGATGGGAGATGATGGGGTAGCAATTCTAGTTTCTCAGCTCAAGAGCTCTCTCTCTTGCTACAGTAATTAACAACTTTAAAATATATGATTCTTGGCTCCTATCCTGTTTCAAGATGTTCTAGCTTCTTTTTCCCATTCATACCAGTCAGTCACCAAGGAATACTGCCCTTGACTTCCAAGACAATCTCCAACCCTTTAAAAAATTTTTCTTACCTCCTCTAATGCTTGATCTCAGACCTGCCCACAACATTCCCACTCAGGTGAGAGCCTCTTCCATAGGTGAATATTTGTAAATGCTTTCTCAAGTTTTGCGAAATCCAAGACCTATCTGAACCCTCCATTCTTCTCACCTTTGTGGCTTTCTGAACCCGTTCTGCTGGTTTGGGATGGTCTTTCACTCTCCCCTTAAACATAAACATAATTGGGAATCTGAAGGTTTTTCTCGGAGTTTTGCTGATGGCATAAGTTGTGGACTATTTTATTTGCTCTTTGTGCTTTTTATGAAAGAAAACCAAAAACATGCCAAGCAGGAAAAGTGGTGTGAATCACATCTAGGCTTCCATTGTGCTTCTATCAACCAGAACTGCATTTTAGAAAGCCCAAACTAGAGAATGGCCTGGAGGAGGGATAATTCGGGCAAGAGATGATGGAGCCTGGATTAGGGTGGGATATGAAAATGGGGAGAAGGGACATGTGGCACTGGAATTTGCGCTAGGGTAACTTCCACCTGACTTCCTCTCTTCAAGGATACTGAGAAGTCAATATCCATCTTGGGCATGTCTTCATCTCCTGGAAGCAGTGGAGTGCACACCTCTTGGAACCGTGGCGCATCAGGCATTCAACACATCCCTCAGTGCACAGAACTGGAGAGGATCTCCTTGGTCTCTGCTGAGGCACCCAGGCAGAATGCAAGTGAAATGGGGCCACCGTTCAGTATGTCGCTGCCTGACCATGGTGCGAACTACTGCCCCCAAATGACTTTCACTCCTTCCCAGATGACTTACAGTCAGGGAATGTCTTCCTCCCAGCCAGGAATGATGATTTTCAAGGAGCCCCAAGAGATGCCCTTAGGAGATCCCAATATTCCAGGGGTGGCCATGACCTTTGGTGGAAATCTAATTATGCCCCCCAGTGGACTGCCAGTCTCACCTCCCAGTGGAATCCCAATGATGTCCCACGTCAGAGTGCCAACAATGCCTTATTCTGTCCTCCCAACGTTACCTTCTAATGGAGGCTCCTTAGCACCTAAAATGTTATTGCATCCAACCATGCCTCCCACGGAGGCCCAGGCAATGCTCCCCTCTTTGGCTCAGATGTTGCCTCCTAGAGATCCCCATGACTTTGGGATGCCCCCTGCTGGGCCCTCATCCTTGCTGACTTTGGAATCCCAAGGCTCTTTTGTGAGTCAGCCAGTCTCCCAGGAAAATTCCTTCCTACCTGAGCAGCCCTTACCGGCTCCAGGGACAGCAGAGCAGAACCCCAGGGCCCAGGAAAGGGCTCCCAGGAAGAGATCCCCAGTTTCAAGGCCTTACTGCTGCGAGTATGAGAACTGTGGAAAAGCTTATACTAAGCGCTCCCACCTCGTGAGTCACCAGCGCAAACACACAGGTAAATGAGGTCTCAGAAGGTGGGGTGGTGGAGGAAACTCTGGAGGTATCAGAGGGAGGGGGACCCTGGTTTGTAATGGTTTGGGATCAACTTAACATCCTCCCGGTTTGGGTTCTCAAGCTCTGTTGGCCCCACCAACTTGCTTTCCCACAGCCCAGTATGACTGTGCTAAGACGGTGGGGACTCCTGCTTGTGCTGTCTCCTCAAGGCTTGCCTACGTTTTACCTTTTGATTCCTCAACTTCGACTGCTCTGCTTAAAGTCCGACCCCTCCCTTCCCAATGGCTGGCGTATTCCTCTACTTAATTCCTTCTCTCCCTTGTCATCCCCTAGGTGAGAGGCCCTATAAATGCACGTGGGAAGCCTGTACATGGTCCTTCTTCCGTTCCGATGAACTTGGAAGACATACTCGGATACACACCAGACACCGACCACATAAATGTGACCAGTGTGGCCGACAGTTCATGAGATCTGACCATCTCCGACAACACCAAAGGACTCATATGCGGGTGCCAATATCCTCGGACCCACAGGCCAACAATGGACATATGTCTGGTCCTCCTCCTGTTCCTGGTCTTTAGGTCATTCTCCTCTTCCCCTCATTTTGGCCTCTCCACCCAGATCCTGCCTGCCTCTGACCAGCTAGTCTCTTTGGTGAGTGTAGGCTTAGGTGAAGAGAAAGATTATGAGGCAGAGTTGTTGAAGCCCATATGAGCTCTGGACCCAGTCAGGGACTCCTCAAAAACTGTCTTGGATGTCCTCACATCTCTGGGACCACCTGCTTCTGCCAAGTTTAGCCACATGGGAAGATGGAGCAAAGTAGAGATTGGGAGCATTATTAAAAAGCTCATTATCTTCTGTCACTCCCAGCTTGAAACCCTTTAGTGACTCTCCTTTTCCGGCTACATAAAATCCAAGTTCCATAGTTCCCAGAGCTAGACTATGTTCAAATCCTGAATTTACCAATTATTAGCCTTGAGACCTTGGGAAAGGTCTTTGATCATTATGCCAGGTTTCTTCTGTTAAATGAGACAAATAGTGTTGGACTGTTTTAAATACATCTTATGTCCAGAATCAGATTCTCTCTGGCACTCATCAGGCATGTGCCCAGAGTTTGTCTCCTCCCATCATTTCCAGACTTGGATGGATGGATGGAATGCCCCCCAGAGGATGTGGGACCTGGCATGTCAAGCAGCCACTAAAAACCCAGGAATGTGGAGAAGTTAATGCTCCTGGGGTGATACTTGACAAACGGGAGAAAGCCAGGCAGATAAATTCCCTCTTCTCTTCATTCCTGAACTAGTGCAAGGCACATTTCTCCACACAGTACAGCCAATGGAAAGGCCTCCCAAGTAGCCAGTGGACATACCTTCTGTGCCTCTTCGAGGCTTGTCGTGAAGCAGACTCAACTTGCTGTTACCGTGCGTTACCTCCCATTCTTCCTTGGCTTGCTTCCTTTTTCCCACTCTAAAATGCCGTGGGTTGGCATCACTCAAATAAAACATTGGTACTTAGTTCTTGTTCTAGGCTCCGTTTTCTAGGTGACTTTGGGGTGGAGGACAATCAACTAGGGGAGAGAAGGATGAACCCCGCTGTAACTTCCCCTTTCCCCCATGAAGCCCAGGTACCTGGATTCCTAAATATCAGGCATTACAGGGCCTGTCTGCCCTGCCTTTCTCATAGGGTTGAGAGTATAATGACTATCCTGACAACTCAGTCAGGTAGTTCAGAACTTCATTTCTGGACTTCTTAGCTGTTTTACTGAACAGCAAACTAATAGAAAGGAACTTGCCAAAGTTCTCAAGTGGCAGAGCTGGGATCTCAACCAGGATCTGTCCTCTCCAGAGGTACATCCTTATCTTAGAGATGGTGCCTTCTATGGGTGTCTCTTGTGCCCATTTTGTTGCCCAGCATCTCCAGGTGATGGCCACAGTGAAATGAATCAAGTCTGGTTTCTGTGGCCCAGGGATCATCTTGGTCTCAGGGCTGAGAGGTCCACTTTGGTGGTAGTCATGGAGAGGAGGGGGCACTTGAAGGGGGAAAGTCAGGCTTTCTGGAGGAGGTGATCAGTAAGCCAGGGTATGTAACAGCTAGTAATCCTTTAAATGTTGGGAAGGAAACTGAGCAGATGAAGAGGAAAGAGAATTCCAGGCAGAGAGAAGCTAGATCTGGCAACTACTCAGAGAAGAATCAGCCTACAAGTTTCCATTTATTTGACAAATATTCCTGAGCTCACAATACAGAGAACGCATGGCTATGGGGACAACTCATGGTAGGGGACAGAGACAATGGAAGCGTGTATCAGGGAAGAAAGACTGAAAGACTCTCAAGGAGGTGCTAAGTCAGACCTAAAGGCTTCATGGGGGTTAGCTGGACTTCCCATTTCCTGGACGTCTACCCTTAGTCATGTCCTGTGCTGGACACTAAGGACTTGGAGAGCATGACTGTGCCTTGCTGCAAGGCAGAAAAATTACAGACAAAAATTCTGAAAGTGCTCAATGTTGTCAAAGAGAAGAGCCAAACCTCTGTGGACTTAAACTTATTCCAGGCATCTGGGGGAGTCCCATGGCCTTGGCTGTGCCTGCCCATTCCACCTCCACCCTGACCCTGTCCTGCATGGCCACCTTGGAGGTCTGTTTCCTTAGCTGCCCCAGCATACTTGGGCCTGGCATCCCCATGGCTTCCACCCAGATTCCTAGAAAGGAGAGTGGATATGAAAAACAAAATTGGGGTAGAGGGTGCAAGTCTTGTGACCCAATTACTGGCCCGAGGGACAGCATTCTCAAGTACCCAAATGTCTTTCATTCTCAGCTGGGCAGTAGCTCCCTTTTATGGAGCAGGGCATCTCAGGCTCAAGGGCTAAGGCTGGTCCCCGTCTGCCCCTCACCTGATTCACGCAGCCCTGCTGGTAGGGTCATCAAACCTACCTGTTGCTTGTTGGGATGGTCTCTTGGTGACCCATCACTTTTGCTGAGGAATAGAAGCAGGTAGGAGCCAGAGTGGGCACCAGTGTGCGATGTATGCTACAGTGGTGGCAAAACAGAATCTTCCATCAATCCTTCCATCAAGCCCAACCAAGATGGGCTTCTCAAATAATCCTCTGTCCATTATAATCTATTATATTATAATCTGTTATATCCTATATAATCCTATTATAATCCTCTGTCTCTGGGTCAGCCTTTCCTGCACTTAGTCCAGATTGGAGAAACTAAGATCCAGGTGACCTCTTGGCCACTGTATCCCCAGCACCAAGACCCCTGGATCAACGAAACTGGGAAAACAGAAGAGTCCATTAGGAGGCTTAGACAGAAGGCCTCCTGGCTCTCTAGAGTACACCCTAATGAGCTAATGGGGCATCTTTTTCTGGCTCGGCAGCCACTGGCTCTCCTGGATACGTTCACTTCTCCAGGCAGGCCCGATTACCCTACTTGCAGTGGCCTAGATCACTGGTCACTCAGCCTGGTCACAACCTCTCAGTGTCTGGCTCACTGAGGCCATGATGGGGTAGACTGTGCTGCTCGTCAGACCCTGAAGGATCAAGGGGTGGAGCTGAGGAGTCCAGGTCCACATCAGTGTCCTATTTGTGATCTTTCAGGCCCAACCATAACGAGACTTTGGCAGACCTTAGGCCAGAAGCAGCCCTCCCCACACAGGATTTGGTCAGAGCCACGCACTGCAGTTTTCTGGAGGGATTTGCTGGCAATAACTCACCACACCTGCATATTGAGGGCTTTGGTTGAAGCATTTTTCTCCCATCTGAGTACTTGTCCACTCCTAGAATTTCCCTCCTTTTCCTTCCTATCCCTCCTCCACAAAAAGGTAGGAGCCTTTTGTTGGAGGCAATGAGAGAATTGCCCCCACCTGTGCAGCAGTCCCGGAGCCCCTGCCTGGTGCTGTTTCATGGGGAAGGAAGCAACACTGGAGAGCGGGCACCTCTTCTTTTTGCTCCCTGCTTGCTCTCCAGCAGTAAGTGGACAAAGGCTTGATTTGTACTTTCAGTTAGGCTCATTGTGCTAGCTGATCGTCTCAGTCCTGAGGGCATAGCACTGGGTGATGGGCTGTCACAGGTGGTTATTTTTTATACACATATCTTATATATATTAATACATATCACCCAAATACAAGAGTAAGGAATGATATTTAATTTAAAACAATGTCTGGGTCTCCCAAAGACCCAGGACTCTAGCTTCTGGGGCCTCTGTGTGGTGACTGAGGGGGTCAAGTAGAACTTCAAATGTTGGAGGCAACCAAAGCCCAGGGATTTGTGGTCTGCTCCCTCTTAGTGCTCTGGGTGGAAAGTGCTTTGCAAAGTGCCCCCTTGGAAATGAGCAGTGGAACAGATCACATCCTTGGCTTTACGCAGACCTTTCTCCCAGGGGAATATCATCCAAGTTGGCAGTTGGGTGAGAATCCAAGTAAGGCCTAAGAGGACAGGGCCTGTAGAGCTGGGAGAAGGACCTAGACAGCTCGGGGAGATGGCTAAGCTCCTCAGAAGCAGGTGTCCAGCCATGCCCAGGACAGGAAAACAGACCACAGGTCCCTGCTGCTGCAGGCATGTCAGCAGAAGCTGTGATGGGAAGGCCCCGAGGGCCTATGGAAAGGATAGGTCCTTCCCCTGGCAGCCAGTACTTGACCCCTCTCTTCTCCTCCAACGCCACCACCCCTGTGTCCTGACAGCATATTGATAAGACAGAGGGGAAAGGGAGACACTTTGTCTGAGAGAAGAAACAGCTGAGACAGGGGGTTCAACATTTTAATAGATTAAGTTCATCCAAATGAGCTTCATTTAGTCTGAGACCACTTTATACTGGAAGTGATCCCTCCTCTTAACTCCATAGAAATGGACCTCCAGAATACATGAGCTCAGATATTGAAAATGCTACAAGAATTACACATCTGAACTGTGCATACATTGCAATCATCCCCATAAAAACATCTTTACAAATACACGTGGAAGTAAGTACACAGGCGACCATCAAGAATTCACAGCACACTGATGAAAACAGTCACCCCGGAGAGGGAAGTGAATGAAGAGTGCTTCTGATTCTATTGAAACGCATACACGTATTCTCTGTACGTTTCAGAAAAAAACTAATGAAACCCTTAAAAGTTTACAACTAATATTTAAGCATCTACTCTGTGCCGGCACAGTGCTAGGTGCCCAGCAAAGAAGGCCTCAGCAGGGAGGATCTCTCAGCTCAACTCATTTCCTCAGAGGCTGCTGAGTTTGTGGTCACAGGCGAAACTGATCTGTGGACTCTCTGGTGCTGCTTTAAGTGATCGGATCGTGCAAAGCTCTTGTTGCACTGAGGACACAGGTAGGGCCGCTCCCGAGTGTGCTTTCTCTTGTGTCTGTTGAGTTCGTCTGAACGGGGGAATGCCCACATGCATCCCTTGACGTTGCATTTATAGGGCTTCTCTCCTGGACCCGAGAAAGAAAGGGAGACCCGTCATGCTTCAGGGGAGTGTGGGACAAGGCAGTTGGAAGTGAATGGAGAAGAAACGGGATTTGAACATGTTGGGGTGGGAGAGGGAGGGGAGACTGGAGGGGATGCGTGAAAAAGGAAGAGAAGGAGGGCAGTATGGGTTAGGAAGAGAAGGAGGGCAGTATGGGCTAGTAGGCTGATGGGAAATTGTGGAGGAGGGAGAGGAAAAGAAGAACAAAGATAGGAGGTCAGTGGGGGAGAAGAAAGTTGAGGGAGGGGCTCATCTGTTGGGCCTACTGGAGTCCAGGAAGCGACAGCCCCAGCAGAGGTAGGGTCAAGACCATCCTAAGAGGTCAAGCAAATACCTTCACTTTTCCCATAATCCCAGCACCGTCAACATGACAAAAGGCTGCAATCAGGTTGGTTCTGGCCCAGACCTAGATTCTGTTTGTGGAACTGCTTTATATACCCTTTCAGATTTGCCAACCTTTTCTAGGGTCTTCTGGGTCTCAGGCTTAGAGGGAGGTGGCAACAATCTTAAAAGATCCCAAAGTTTTGTAAAGGCACAAGTCTTAAGTCAATTTCCTGACACCCCCATCCTTTAGTCTTCACTCACCAGTGTGTAGGCGCTCATGGATTCGCAGGTGAGAAGACTTTGAATAAGATTTCCCACAGTCTTGGTATGTGCAGGTGTAGGGCTTCAAAATGTCAGAATTCTTCTGCAACTGACATCTCCGAGTCTTGAGGTTCCACTTTTGATTTTCAAGGGATTGTCCTTGGATCAAATGGGAACTTGAAATGTATGAGGATCCAGGGTATGGCAATGATGACAATGAGTGTGGCATCATACGACTTCCAAGGAGAGTGTGGTCATCACTGAGGGTCTTCATCTTACATCCTTGGAGGGTCTGGTCCCCACTGAAGGGCATCAAGCCTCCACTGAGGGTCTGGCATTCACTGGTGGTCTTTATCTGACACATGTAGAGGGTCTGGCCTCCACTGAAGGTCATCTGGCCCCCACTGAGGGTCTGGTATTCATTGACGGTATTCATCTGACCCCCAAAGAGGGTCTGGCTTCCACTGAAGGTCATCTGGCCTCCATGGAGGGTCTGATATTCACCAGTGGTCTTCATTTGACCCCCATAGAGGGTCTGGTCCCCACTGACGATCATCTGACCTCCAGTAAGGGTCTGGCATTCACTGATGGTATTCATCTGACCCCCATAGAGGGTCTGATCCTCACTGAAGGTCATCTGGCCTCCATGGAGGGTCTGATATACACCAGTGGTCTTCATCTGACCCCCATAGAGGGTCTGGTCCCCACTGAAGGTCATCTGGCCTCCATGGAGGGTCTGATATTCACCAGTGGTCTTCATCTGACCCCCATAGAGGGTCTGGTCCCCACTGAAGGTCATCTGAACCCCATAGGGGGTCTGGCCTTCACTGAAGGTCTTCACCTGGCTACCCTCTTTGGGGATTGTCATCTTGTTTGCATTGATCATTGTGTCTTGGCCATCAGTGAACAATGTCTTTGGGGTGTCAGTGACATCTGTCATCTGGGATGTTGCTGTGGGTTTTCTCTCATCAGAAGCGGTCACCTTGGGGTTAAAAAAAAGCCTTGCTTAAGTTTCTAGGGGGCAAATCAAGGTTTTTCACATGGGGTGTTGTTAGTTCTGGGTAAGAATTGTCCCAGGTATGTTAGAAAATGCAGAAATCATCATTTTGAGCCTCAAGGGATTCATTACCTGGTTCTGAAGTGACACCTTTTGGCTGTCCTCATCATGTGTAATCATGTGTACATGCAGTTCTGGCTGTGATGCAGCTGGGATTCTTGCTTCATGCATCTCATTGAAGTCCTGGAGAAACTCCTCAATTTCCTCAAGTGTCCAAAGGAAAGAGTCCCCAGAAGCCTCTTTGCTGTTGCCTGATAGCTGAACTAGATCTTCAGTTGTGAGATCCTGCAAAAAAAGTTAGAAGTTCAGTTGTCCTATCCAGCTCAAATCCCAGTTCCACACACCCTTCCTCTCCATCCCTGCTGATCAAATCCTTATCTAGCCCCCCATCACTGCTTGCCTGACTCACTGAAGTTGCCCCTCAGTTGGCTTCTGTGAATCTGGAGTTGACTCTGTCTAGTGTTCCCTCCACACAGAGTAACATTTCTAAAATGCGAACTCTTTGTATGCTACTTCTATGGACCAGGGATCTAGATGAATGCGTGAATGTCCTATCATCATATACAGAGATCTTGCCCAGCAGAATTTTAAAATTGAAATGTATTGATGTTTAAGGATTAAGGACAAACCATGAAAAGAACACAAAATACAATTCTAAAATTCAAGTCAGCCCACAAAAGACCCAAACAACAAAGGCAATCTGAGAAAGAAAAACACAGCTGGAGGCATAACACATCCTGATTTCAGACTGTATTATAAAACTATCATAATCAAAATAGTATGGTATTCTTAAAAAAACAGACACACAAACCAATGGAACAAAATAGAGAGCCAGAAATAAACCCACGCATATACGTCAACTAATCTTTGACCAGGGTGCAAAGAAACACAATGGAAAAAACAATCCGTTCAATAAAGGAAGCTGGGAAACCTGGATATACACAGGCAGAAGAATAAAACTGAAGCCCTATCTTGTAACGCTTACAAAAATCAACCTGAAATAGCCTATAGAATTAAATCTAAGACTTGAAATCAAGAAGCTTCTAGAAGAAAAGATAGGGGAAAAGCTCCTTGACATTGATCTTGCCATTGATTATTTTGGATTTGACACCACAAGCACATGGAAGAGAAGCCAGAATAAACCAGTGGGACTTCATCAAACTGAAAAGCTTCTGTACAGCAAAGGAAACAATCAACAAAATGAAAAAGAAACCTGTGGAATGGGAGAAAATCTTTGCAAACCACATGATAAAGGGATTAATACGTAAATATATAAGGAACTCATACCACTCTGCAGCAAAAAACAAACAATCTGACTTAAAAGGTGGCAAAGGACCTTCATCGACATTTTTGCAAAAAGAGATACAGATGGCCAACAGGTACCTGAAAAGGTGCTGATAATCCCTAATCATCAGGGAAATGCAAACAGAAATCACAATGAGATAGCACCTCATACCTGTTAGAATAGCTATTGCCAAAAAGCCAAGAGAGAAATTTGGGGGAGGATGTGAGGAAAAAGGAACCCTCGTGCACTGTTGTTGGGAATGTAAATTGGTACAGCCTTTATGGAAAACAGTATGGAAGTTCCTCAGGGAATAAATACTAGAACTACCACATGATCCAGCTATTCCACTTCTGGGTATTCAAAGGAAATGAAATCAGTATCTGGAAAAGAGATCTGTGCTCCAAGGTTCATTGCAGCCCTATTCACAATAGCTGAGATATGGAAACAATCTAAGTGTCTGTTCATGGGATGAATGGTAAAAAAAAAAAAAGAAAAGAAAAGAAAAAAAATGTGGTATTTAGGTATCTGGTGCTTTCCAAAGTTTGCATTATGGCATTTTGCTTTTATGGAAAATCTACATTAGTACCTGTGTTCAATAACCAAAAAACAAACAAAAAAACCCTCAAAATTAGAAGTGGATTTTTTGCTTTTACAAAAACAGGCAAAAGTGAAAATAGTGCTCATTATTTGTTTTGCAGTGAGCTTGCACAGAGGCAACACACACCTGGAACAGGGAGAGTGGCAGCTCCTCCCTGGGGAACTACACTCAGCCTGTCCTCAGCAAGCCACAGCAGATTTGAATTGTGTCGGTGAGCATCTATGCTTTATCTCCATGTTTTGTGCATCCGTTAGTAAGAAGTATACTAAGGTAATTGCTTCTTTGCTTTATGCCATTTTAGCTTACAAAAGGTTTTATATCAATCCTCTACTTTCTGATAGCAGGGGAAACCTGTCTATATACAACAAAACATTATTCAGCCATGAAAAAGAAAAAATCCTGCCATTTGTGATCACATGGAAGAACCGAGAGGGCTCATTCTATCTGAAATAATTCAGAGAAAGATGAAAACTGGATGGTATCACTTCTATGTAGAATAAGAAAAAAGCAGCTGAATCCTAGAATCAGAGAGTAGAGTGGTGGTAGCTAGGGGCAGGGGAGTGGGGAAATGGGAGCTGTTGGTCAAAGAGTACAGTCTTAGGAAGAATAACTTCTGAGGATCTAATATACATGGAGATTATAGGTAATATTGCTGTATTTTTTTTACAAGAAATTTGCTAAGAGATTAGATCTTAAGCATCCTCCCCAAAACAGAAAACTAATCACATGTGGTGAAGGATGTGTTAGTCACCTTGATTGTGGTAATCATTTCATAACATATACATACATACATGTACACTTTAAATATATGTGACTTTGTTAATTATTTCTCAGTAAATCTGGGGAAAATAAAAATAAATTTTTTTTCAGGGAAGGAAGAAATCGATGCCACCTGCAGGCTATAACTCTCTCTCTTGATTGTCTAATTAATTTTAACGGAACTCACCCAGTCCCCTCCACCTCATGGCCTGGAATTTTGGGTGTCCTTCCATTCCTGCCCCAGAGTTTCCCAGTTGCCTAGTACCAGGCAGTGGTCTGGGGACTCAGGGGGACCATCCAGGCAGCAGCCATGCTCTTGAGGGGCCTACAGGGACAGGAGTCAACTGGACAGGTTCCTACACTGTGTCCTCTGCAGGACCCTGACTGGCTGGATAAGGGCACCCCCTGGGCAGGGCAGGCACACAGGGGTGCTCAGTAAACAGGTTTGTAAAGAAATAAACCATTTCGAATTCTTGGGCCCCTCTTCCTGCATGAGTGGACACCCTGCTAGGATTTACGAGGGTCCACCTGGGTGTTGCTTCCACCCCAGTACCGAGACTTTGGCCCCTGCGATGGAAGATGCAGACTCACCATCAGTGGATCCATTGTGTGTCCCAGGATCAAACCGCCGTGGGCCTGCAGTTGCCAGCACTGGATTGCTGGCTGAAGTCCCTGCCTCTTATAGAGCCTGGAGGCCGGATGTTGGGGTCCCAGACCCGAATTCTTTGGTTGGCCACGCCCTTGTGGGCGGATCCCTGTGCACGGAAAACGAGTCACCTACCCGATTGGATTACCTGCAAGGCGCTTCTGCACGACGTCTTTACAGTCATTTCCCAACTGTTCTGTAGGGGGAAGAAATGTATACAACTAGCCCTTTCATCCTCACACAGTCCTATGAGGTGGAATTTATAATTGTCGGCCTAGGATGCAGACAGTGAGGCTCAGAGACGTTAAGCAATTTGCCCAAGGTCACAAAGATTCAATCATAGATTCTAGATTTGAAATCAAAGGGTTTAGCTTTCGTAATCTAAGTCCTTAAACAAACAGGACGCATCAATCCTAGATCCAATCAAACACTTAATTCTGCAGATTCCTGCTCTTTGTTGTAAATCTAATCAGAAATACTTCCAGGGTGAAATTCCAGATTTGATCAGATCACTTAGAAAAGGCAATGGCAGTTTTTGATGCCTATCTCCCCTCCCCCACCCCCAAGTTGGAGGAAGACCGTTTCATTCCAGCATAGCAATATACTCTTGGGGTCACGTGAGTGACTCGTGGAGTCTGGGGCTTAAATATGGCTGTATGACTCCTTAATTTGATATATTTCCTTAATTTGACCCCTCTGAGAAATAAACATCAAATAATGTTTTTTAATTTTATGTAAGACTCTGGATTTGGTTTAAATACAAACCAAATTTTAATCTATGTAAGACTCTGGATTTGGTTTAAATACAAAGAATAAATTAAAAGAATCACCTCAATTCCTTAAATTGCCTATGGGTCATAGAGTTTATTATTATTTACACTAATATTTAAGGATTCTCAATGTGCACATGGCTGTCCAATTAAGTCGAATCATAATTTAAACAACTAACATTTTTATCAATTTTGTCATTATAAATCTCAGGTAAAAATGAAATTTATGTGAGGCTATGGAGTTAGGCTCACTAAACTAACTTGGTAATGTTTTCAGGGGTCATGATTCTTGGTTAGACTGTTATTATTAACAGTGATTGTATTATTCTTTAATGATAATCTAATTAAGTCAGGTAAAGTTGCTAACTGACTTTAGGATCTTGGACTAATCCAATTTTGAGATAATAGTAGTCATTGTTTACCTGGAAGCCTCCAAAGAAGTGAAAATTCAGAGGAGGGAAAAAATAAAATTCTTAAATGCCATATGATCTTCAAATGAATTTTTAACCTATGTGTTCTTGACCATGTATTTGTTCTTTGTAGTGCTCAAATTAAGATGGAAAGTCATTCTGTCCCTTAAAATCATTGTTCTAAAATAGTGTGTCTTCATGCACCCCAATGTTCATAGCAGCACTACTTACAATAGCCAAGACATGGAAACAACCTAAATGTCCATCAACAGATGGCTGGATAAAGAAGATGTGGTGTATATATATATATATATATATATATATATATATATATATATATACACACATACACACACATACATACACACATACAGTGATGATCTCCAGGTCCATCCGTGTTGCTGCAAATGGCATTATTTTATTCTTTTTTGTGGCTTCCATAAAAAAATCATGTTTTTTCACTTTATTCTACCATCCTCTGTCTTTGATTGGAGAGTTTAATCCATTGAGATAATTACTGACAAGGTGGAATATAATTCTACCATTTTGCTATCTGTTTTTGTTTTCTTCTATATGCCTGTATAGCATTTTTGTCCCTCATTTCCTGCATTCTTGCCTTCTTCTGTATTTAGCTGATTTTTTGTAGGGTTTATTTCCTTTGTATTCTTTCATATATGTTGCATAGCTTTCTTCTTGGTTACCATGGGAACTGTGTTTAACATCTTCAAGTTTTAACATTCTAAGTTGAATTTACACCAGCTTAACTTCAAAAACATACAGAAACTTTGTTCCTCTGCAGCTCCATCCCCACTCTTTTCAGGAAGGGCAAATGGGAACACTATTCTCTGAGTTCTGGCATGTTTAAATTTGCTCTCCTACGGCCTTGATGTTGTAGGTAAACTGTTCCACAATTTCTTTCCTTGGTAGATGCTAGTCCACTGTTTTCTTGTATTGAATATTTATGTTAGGAAAATAATGCCAAACTAACTTTTCCTTTTGTGACATAACTTAGTCTTCCTGCTTGGAGTTCCTACATTTTTTAAATTTTTAAAGTCTAATCATTCTACAAGGATATGTCTCAGAGTTGAATGTCCTGAGTCAATTTCTCTAGGTAGTTGTGTCACTTTTTAAATATATACAGATGGATAGTATTTAACTTCAAAACGTTTTCTTGAATTAGAACGCTAAAAATTAGTTCCTTTCCACTATTTGGATTTTCTTTTTCAGAGGTTCCAACTATGTATCTGTTAAATCTTCCTTATCTGTTTTCTATATCTAACACTTTCTCTTTGATCTTCAGAAATCGAGTTCTTTAATTTTGAAACATTTTGTTGGTTCTTTTCATTTCTGTTCTCTAAATCCTTTATTGTATTTTCAGCTTATCTATCCTCACAGACACTGTATAGTTTAATCTTCATTTCTGAGATCATTTTGTCTTTGTCAATCTCGTTCCTGAGCTAATAAGTGAGCTACAGTTTACATGATCTCCTGGTTTGGTCCATTTCTGTATTTTTGTATCTTTGTTTCTTGTGATTCCCTCCCCACATATCTACAATTGCTTGGTTAAGTATTTGAAATTCAGGTTGGATTCTTGTTTCATAATTTTCCTCTGCTATATGACAGTGTGTTTTCATCTGACAAAAATGGTTGATTCTCATTTTTAATAATCATTGTATCTTTGTATGTATGCTTGATTTTTATTGCTCTTGCTCATGTTTAGAATGTGCTGGATTTTTCTGGCCCATCTATTTGAAGGAAGAATTTTGGAGGGCAAGGAGGAAAGGATTAGGGATTTTTTACTGATTTTCAGTTCAAGGGCTCCCTTTTCCATTACTTCAACATAGAGCTGTTTCTTTAATATATGGTACCTTCATTTCTGGTTAAGTTTTCTCTGACCCTTAGATCTTATCTATTTAAGTAGAGTCTTTATTATAAGCTACTTCTTTCCTTCGCTTCACCATCTACTGGGGCCTCCTCTAGACACTGTTATCTTCTAGGGTGCCTCTCTTTTTCTCCCTTAGGATTGGTACCTTCCAAAGGCTTTACACTTTTGGTCACAGACACTTTCCAAACCACTTGCTTTTGAGTTCTCTGTTGTTAGTGCTCTGACACATCAGTCTCAGATCTTCTTTCAGTAGTTCCCTTCAGGATGGGTTCTTCTCTGTTTTGGGATGAACCTTGCTAATATTATCAGTGTTCTGCCACTGCCAGGACCCACACACATTCTCCTCTCTTGCATGCAACTCCGTCTGCACTCCTACATCTTTGTGGGCTCAAGTACAAATTCTACTGGTCCCTGGTGTTTATCTCCCTCACTTTCTGTTAAATTGGAATGTGCAGTCTCTTCTGTCTCAGAGGTACACTCTGAGGGTATGTTCTGGGTATTTTTATTTACTTTCAATTCTCTGTTTGGTTTTTAGGAGGAGGTGTGGGAGGTATCAGATCTAGGCAGCATCCACTATCATAGTATAAAATTCTACAGGTTACAGACTTAAGAGATTTCTTCCTTTGTGAGACCTGAAATTAAGCTGCCGTGTCACAGAGGCTTTACCAGACTGCAGACAAACCAAAGTGGAGTCTTTGATCTATATTAGTGGGAAACCTATTAGCAAGAAATGCATTGCTTTTCCTCATCAGTAGGAATCTACCTGTTCTGGAGGAAGGATCACATGTAAGTCATGTGGATTTTTTAAAAGGTCAGAATGGGATGTATGACTATATTTCTGAGTGTATCTTTTCAAATCATGGATGAATTGGGTCTGATTATTTGAAGCTTGTTCCAAATGTGTGAATCTCTCCTTCATTTCCTTTGGAAGAAATGTGGAAATCTACAAAAATATCAGATGATTTATATGAGTCAGATATTGTTTTAATAATAGTTCATTATAAACAACCCCCCCACCCCCAGTCTCAGTGGCTTACAATGACATACAGGCACACCTTTGTTTCATTGTCTTTCATTTTATTTTACTTTACAGATACTGACTTTTACAAAAGGAAGGTTTGTGGCAAACCTGCATTAAGCAAATCAATCAGCACCATCTTTCCAACAGTATTTGCTCATTTTCTGTCTCTGTGTCACATTTTGGTAGTTCTTGCAATATTTCAAACGTTTTCAGTATTATAATATTTGTTATGGTGATCCATAATCAGTGATCTTTGACATTATTATTACAAAAAATTTCTTTTTACTGAAGGCTCAGAGGATGGTTGGCATTTTCTAGCAATAAAGTACTTTTTTAGTTAAACTATGTACAGTGCTTTTGTAGACATAATACTATTACACACTTAACAGAATACAGTATAGTGTAAGCATAACTTTTATAAACACTGGGAAACCAAAACATTTGTGTGATCTGCTTTATTGCAATTTTCACTTAATCATGGTGATCTGGAATTGAAACCACAGTATAAATAAATGCACGTACACTTATTTCTCTTGTTCATAAATCTGCGGGTCAGCTGGGGCATCTGCTTCACTTTGGACTGGCTGGGCTTGTCTGGAGGTTATGGCCTTGGCTCAGGTCTGCTCCTCATGCTTTCTTTCTGGGGCCCACCCTGAGGAGGCAGCGGCTACCTAGACATTCTTTTCTTGTGGTGCATCACAGGAGTATAAGAGTGGAGAGTGGGAAAACATGCAATATTCCCAGCTAAAAACTGCAGTTACTTCTGCTCATATGTCACTGGCCAAAGCAAATCACATGGCCAAGCCCAATATCAGTGTGGTAGAGAGCTGTGGCTCTGCCTCCTTTAGCGGGAGGTACTACAAGGTCCATGACAAAGTCCACGCATGTATAATTTTAGCACAGGAAAGGAGTGAAGAATTGGAAGCATTGATCCAACCTATTACATACACCAAATAAGGAAATGGAGAAAAACTTATATGTCAGAAAAAAGGTATTTTTATGCATGAATATTAGATCTTGTACTAAGCTTAAGGTAATCTCTCAACCCAGTTGGACAATGAAAGCAGCACATGTAATAAAACAGGAAGAAATATTCTCCAAGAATAAAATCTTCGTATGGGAGTTTCCTGGCTTAAAAACGCTTGTGCCTTCACTGGGATACTTACCAGAGTTTGGCTTTGGGGAAAGAGGACTTGTTGCCTTAGAGGGAGATTTTCTTGAAATCTCTAGGTTGCCTGAGAGTTGAATGAAATCTTCTACTCATTGAGTACATGAGATCTTTTTTCTCTTTCCTGGAAGAAAGCATGAATTGGTCGAGAGATGGAGAGTGGAGATTTTAGGAGGATTCTGGAAACTTAATGTTGAATCCCACTTTTTGAAAAACAGATTTTATATTGAAATCATTTCAAACTTACAGAAAAGTTTCAGGAATCATACACAGGACTTCGATCTATCCAACCAGGTTCCCCAGCTGTTGATATTTTACCACATCTGCCTGATCATACGTATTGTTATTCTCTCTCTGTATATATAAATGTATCTGTTTTTTCCTGAACAGTTGAAAAATAAGTTGTGCACGGTGCTCCATTAATACTTCAATACCACCCCTTAATACTTCAATGTTGACTTCCTAAAAGCAAGAGCACTCCCCTACATAACCACAGTACAACCAATCGACAAATCAGAAAATTAATATTGGAGCAATTTGACTATGTAATCTATACACCCCACTCACATTTTGTCTGTTATCTTTTATAGGTCCAAGATCCAATCCAGAGTCATGCATTTTGGTTGTTATGTCTCTTTATTTGCCTTCAATATGCAGCAGCTCTTTGGTCTTTCCTTGCCTTTCATCATCTTGACACTTTTTAAAGAATGCAGACCAGTTACTTTGTAGAATGTTCCTTAATTTGGGTTTGTGTGATGTTTTAAATTATTTGATTCAGACTGTGTACTTTTGGCAGGAAAACCTGAGAACTGATGCCCTGTTCTTCTCATACCAGGAGGCACGTGATATTGATTTGTCCCATTACAGTTGATACAAGCTTTTAATCACTTGGTTAAGATGGTGTCTTCCAGATTTCGCCACTGCAACGATAATTAATAGGTATGTTGTCCTTATTAATTTAACTGACAAGTATCTTGTACTTATAAATTTAATAAGTAATTAAGAAGTATTTTGTGGGGATACAATTTGAGATTATGTAAATACTTGTTTTCTCATCAAAGTTTTCCCTATTAGTTTTAGCATTCATTAATGATTCTTGCATAAATCAATTATCATTATGATGATGGCCAATTAATAATTTCCTGCTTCTACACTTCCTTCTACATTTATTAGTTGGCATTCATTGTTCAAAAGAGCTTTCAATTCTCCCTCACTTATTTTTTTATTCATTTATTTATTTATATGCGTATGGGCTCATAGATCTGTATTTTATTTGATGAGTTAAAATCCATTATCATAATTATATACTTTGATGCTCAGATTGTCTCTAATTTGACCAGTGGTAGTACCTGTATTCTCTTCTCAAGTTCCTCTTGACATATCCTCATAGTTCTTTTTCTCAAGATTTTATTTAATTTATTTTTCGGGAGAGGTAATTAGGCCTATTTATTTATTTTTAGAGGAGTTACTGGGGATTTTACCCTGGATGGCGTGCATGCTAAGCACATACTCTACCACTGACCTATACCCTACCCCTTCCCACAGTTCTTTGACCATCTCCTTCTTTTCTGATACAAGATATTCTAGGCTCTCTTTTTTTTTTTTTCTGATCCAGCCCTGGAATTAGCCATTTTTCTAAGAACCCTTCTTTCCTTTTATGGAAAAATAGTATTTAGATTAGGATGCTAAGGATCCTTGTTTTTATGGCATGACATTGCTTCTAGACCCTCTCAAAGGACAGAGCTAGGACGTATACATACACATTCGCAAATACATCTATATTTGCTTTTTATATCCATCTATTAAAAATCATGAGTTCTCATCAATACCTCCAATTCCAATACAATCCCAGAGAATTATTCTAGTCTATCCCCTTTCCATATTTGTAACTCCCTTCTTCAATATGGTTCCTAATATTCTCAATGTATTTACTTACTTGCCTGTACGTAAGAAATCTGGCCACACTGGTAGCCTGCTTGACCTAATCCCACTGACCTCTGGCTACTCTGGTTGAGCCAGCCAATTCCTTGGTCCTGGTCCTGGCAACCATGCCTACTGCACTGCCTTACTCCTTGGCTTCAATCCCAGAGACAATGCCAGCAGCACCAACCAGATCTTTGGCTCCTGTCCTGTTAACTATGTTGGCCGTGCTGTCAAACATGTGACCCTGCAAGCCAAATCTTAGGCTTATTTTATACCAAAGGACAGAGGTAGCAGTTGCCTTTGTTCCTGCTTAGTGACGATGGGTGAATATAGATTCTACAGATAGCGCTTCTGACAGTAGCAGAAAGTTGCTCATAATTTTTACAGCAAAAGAATAGAGTCACAGCCTTACAAATTTTTTTTTTTTTAAATTTAAGTGCTGGAAGAAGGGGACAGAGATATTACAAAGGAAAGAGGAGGAAGGACTTTTAAATAAGATCCTGAGTAGAAAAAGTTTTATTTCTGCAGGCAAAGAGATCTCTGGAAAAAATAAGTGCCTATATTGACCTCCAGACAGAGGTAATTCCTTGGACCCATCTCCTCAGGGGGGGCTCAGAATCAAGTTGTACCCCCAAATCTGTACTCCTTTTACGGGAGCCTAGGAATTAGAAGGTCATTTCCCCGTGGCAGAAGTCCTAGGTCACTCTGATTTTTATGTCTTCCACACACTAGGTGGCATCCAAGTCAAGGGCTTATCCCCATGTTCAGTTCTGATAAGTTTTGCCATATTTCTCTCTCTTCAAAAATGTTTAATGCTGTGGGAATTTCTAATCAAAGTGTGACTTCTTCTCTCTCTCTCCCTGCAAATGTTACCTTGAAGCCATTCTACATTTTTAATTAAATCTTTCTTTTCCTGTCAACCTGATGTAGACTTGATGGAGAGTTTCTGGAGGACACCCCAATCCCCCAGGAAAGGCGGTTTCTGCATTAGTAGCTCTGACTAAATAAATCTCCAGTGTCCAACTCCAAAAACCTCTTTTTCAATGATCTTTACACAAAAGTTCTTGCTTCAGTACCTCTTTCCTGTTGGTCTTGACAAAGCAGGTTGGATTAATCATTGTGCTTAGCCAGTTAAAATAGGTTTTAGGTAGGATTCTTCAAGAAGCCCACTCTGAGTCAAAGACCCATGGTGAAGATGATTATTAGGGAAGGCTTCCAGGAAAAGCCATGAGGGAACAGGGAAACAAGATCCCAAAAGGGCAGAAACCAAGCAAGGGAAAAATTGCAGGTGACGTCCCAGAGGGATCTCGTCCTGCTGGAAGTTTTGGGACAGGAATTAGGCTTTAGAGTTTGTCCTGTGCTAAGGAGATGGGCTTTTGTCCTCTCGGTCAATGACTGGCTAAGGGCTGCTTAGGGTGGGGGTGAGGTGGACTTGAAACATTCCCAGACACTTCTAATCCTCTATACAATGGGGCAGAGGTGGGGGTCCAATGCCTTTAATTCATGCTTTGCTGCAAGTATAAGCTTTGAGCAGCATAGCATGCAGAAGTTTGAGGAAGGGACATAGGACAGATAAAGGGGTACTGAGAGCATCTGGTCAGGGCCCTGCAGTGATCACTTCTTGTACAGAAATCTATTCTCAAAGTACCCGCTATGAGGCTGGATTATGTCCAAGTTTCACAGATGATTGGAAATTTTCTATTTCCTTTCATGCATAAGAATAAGATAAACTTGGGACTTCCGGGCAAGATGGCGGAGTAGAAGGACGCCTGTAAGCCACCCTCTCCCACAAATACACCAAGACCCACATCTACAGACCCACTCAGCCAACCAGAGCACCTGCGGAACTCCAACAGATCATCGCCCTCTTCAAAAGATAAAGACGCCAAAAATCTGGTAGGAGAAAAGGAAACAGAAAGAACAAAAGGCAAAGCAGCGCGGGACGGGTCCCGCGGGGAGGGAGCGGCAAAGGAGGACTGGCGCTTGCTCGCTGGGTCTCCCCTCTCCAACTGAGAGGCCAGCGGGACGGACGGGGAGCCTCCGAGGCTCGGATCTGTACAGAGCAGCCCTTGTCTGACAGAACTAAGTTAAACGGGCACAGAGCGTCCCCCCGACACCCAGCCTGAGACGCGGGCTGGCAGCAGCGGGCAGGGCCAGGCTGCATAATCTGGGCGGAGGACGGGGGCGGCTGCACGGAGGAAACTCCGGGGGACTGCAAGGGGCTGGGCGCCGGGGCTGTGGGTGTACAGGACAGAACAACCTGGGCCCTCCATAAAACAGCAAGGTTGATGTGCTCTCGGGGGAAGGGTGCATACCCCCATCTCTGAAAACACGTGGAAACTTTTCAGGGGAAGAGGGGCGGGGCCCAGGCAGAGCCGCCATATTCTCCGGCGCTTAACACCCAGGCGGGGGCAGAGACGAAACCTGCGTCCGCACCGAAGGGCTTAGCAGCCTCAAGGGCCAGACTGAGACGGGCCTACAGCCCTGGGCAGATAGGACCCTTCCATTCTGGTCCCCCAGAGAACTTGCTCCACAAAGACAAACAAGCAGCTGGGTCTTGGCTCAGAGCAGGGACGAGGCTGCCCCTGGGTCTTCCCCGAGCCCACCCGCGGAGCGCGACCAGGGCGGAGCGCCGACCGGGGCGGAGCGCGACCAGGGCGGAGCGGCGACCGGGGCGGAGCGCCGGCCAGGGCGGAGCGCCGGCGCAGAGCGCGCAGCCGCACAGAGCAGCGGAGCTACCGGGGGCGCAGGCAGGGGGAGAGCGGCCCCCCGCCTGTCGGGCAGGAACACAACCCCTGACCGAGGTGCTGGGAGGGGGCACGACCCGTCCTCCTGCCTGGCCAGTCTGCAACATCTGATTGCGGCATCCAGAGGGGCAGTGACCCGCCCGCCCGCAGCAGAGGAGAGCTGCATCTGACCCCGTGATAGGAGAGGCGCGATCTGCTTGCCGACAGGAGCTGGGAGCAGCACAGAAGAGGGCGCCAACGGAGGGCCTATGAAAACAAGCTGAGCTTCCAAAACAGGACGAAGACAGAAGGACATCACATTAAAAGCACACACACTCCAGGAGAACACCGACAACCCCCCCTTTTTTTTATTTATTTATTTTTTTTTTTGGTTTTTGTTTTGCTTTGTTTTTTTTTTGTTTGTTTGTTTTCTGTTTTTGTTTCTGTTTTGTTTTGTTTTAATCTGTTTTTACCTGTTCTATTTTCAATTACTCTTTTAATTTTTACTTCTTAATTCATTTCTATTTCTCTTGGGTTTTGATGTCCTGTTATTGATTAGACACAGGCTTCAAACACATATATTCATCTCCCCACCCCCCTTTTTTTTTTTTTTTTTAAGGTTTTAAAAGGACTTCTCCACCCGATTAATACTCTGCTTCAACCCGCTCTTCTATTATTCATTATACATTGTTTTCAAACCCTCTTTCTCCCTTCTTTTAAAAATCTTTCTCTCTCTCTTATTCTTTTCTCTTTTTTTTTCTTTTTTCTTTTTTTTCCCTAAGTTCTATTCCTAAATAGGCATTAGATAGATAAAATCCTTAAGATCCAAAATAGACAATTGATACTTCATAAACCACAGTGCCAGAGAGGTATGAGCAAGATGAAGAAGCAGAGAAACCTTTCCCAATTAAAAGAACAAGAGGAATCCCCTGAAAGAAAGCTCAATGAAATAGACATCGATAGCCTACTAGATCAAGATTTCAAAAAAGGAGTGATCAAATTGCTGAAGGAATTAAAAGAGATAATGCTTAGAGAAATAAAATATGTCAAAAATGAAATTGAAGCTATAAAGAAGAGCCAAGCAAAATGGGAAAACTCAATGACAGAGATGAGGAATGATCTAACAGCTGTGCAAAGCCGACTAGTTAATGCAGAGGAACGAATTAGTGATCTAGAAGACAGGGCAACAGAAAGCACCCATTCAGAAGAACTACAAGATAAGCAAATAAAAAAGAATGATAATAGCATAAGGGACCTATGGGATAATATAAAGCGTCCCAATCTTCGCATAATAGGGATCCCAGAAGGGGAAGAAGGATCAAAGGGGATTGAAAAGGTTTTTGAAGAAATCATGACTGAAAACTTCCCAAACTTAAAGAAGGAATCAGATATCCAAGTACAGGAAGCTCAGAGGGTCCCAAACAGGAAGAACCCAAATAGACCCACACCAAGACATATCATAATCAAGATGGCCAGAGTCAAGGATAAAGAAATGATTCTAAAGGCAGCAAGAGAAAAGCAAAGAGTGAACTACAAGGGAACCCCCATAAGGCTCTCAGCTGATTTCTCTACACAAACACTACAGGCCAGAAGGGAGTGGCAAGATATATTCAAAGCCCTGAATGAAAAAAAGATGCAGCCTAGGATACTTTATCCAGCAAGGCTATCCTTTAGGATAGAAGGAGAAATAAAGAGTTTCACAGACAAAAAAAAGCTGCAGGAGTTTAGCAACACTAAACCCATGCTAAAAGAAATATTGAAAGGGCTATTCTAAATAGAAAAGCAGCAGGATGCTACAGAAATGAGAAACGTACAACTGGAAAGGTGATAACTCATGAATTACAAATAAAGAAAACACGAAATTATAAAAGAAGACATACAAATCACTGAGAGTGGGAGAGGGAGGCAGGGAAATATAGAATTTTTTTTCTTTCTTTTTTAAATTTTTTTTAACAGTAGGATGGGTTTGAGATCATGTTATTATCAGTTTATTAAAAACGGGTATAGGTTAATAGATTTACAAAAAAGGGTAACCACAAGTCAAAAATTTACAAGGGAGTCACAAAAATTAAATAAAATCCATGATAATACAAAGGAAAATTACCAAACCACAAAAGGAAGAAGAAAGGAACAAAGAGGATATACCAATTCAACTGCAAAGATAAGTTCAAAATGGCAATAAACACACATCTATCATTAATTACTGTAAATGTTAATGGACTAAATGCTCCAGTCAAAAGACATAGAGTGGCAGAGTGGATTATAAAGCAAGAACCTTCAATATGCTGCATACAAGAGACCCACTTTAGGGAGAAGGACACATATAGATTGAGAGTGAAAGGATGGAAAAGGATATTCCATGCAAATGGAAAAGCCAAAAAAGCAGGTGTTGCAGTACTGATTTCAGACAAAATAGACTTTAAAACAAAGGCCATAAAGAAAGATAAAGAAGGACATTTTATAATGATTAAAGGAGTGATACAAGATGAAGATATCACACTCGTTAATATATATGCACCCAATATAGGAGCACCTAAGTACATACAAGAATTACTAACAGAGATAAAGGGGGATATTGATGGGAATACAATCATAGTTGGAGATTTTAACACTGCATTAACATCACTAGACAGATCTTCCAGACAGAAAATAAACAAGGCAACAGAGAAATTAAATACTACAATAGAAAAACTAGATTTGGTGGATATTTTCAGAGCTTTACACCCCCAAAAAGTAGAATATACATTCTTTTCAAGTGCACATGGAACATTTTCCAGGATCGATCATGTACTTGGACACAAAAGAAACCTCAACAAATTTAAGAAGATAGAAATTATCTCAAGCATCTTTACTGACCACAATGCCATGAAACTGGAAATCAACAACAGAGAAACAAAGGAGAAAAAAAGAAAAGCATGGAGATTAAACAATATGTTATTGAAAAAACAATGGATCAATGAGGAAATCAAAGCTGAAATTAAAAAATACCTTGAGACAAATGATAATGAAAGCACAACCACTCAAAACCTATGGGACACAGCAAAGGCAGTGCTAAGAGGGAAGTTTATTGCGATACAGGCCTTTCTCAAAAAAGAAGAACAATCCCAAATAAACAAGTTAACCCACCACCTAAATCAATTAGAAAAAGAAGAACAAAAAGCCCCAAAAAGCAGCAGAAGGAAGGAAATAATAAAGATCAGAGAGGAATTAAATACAATAGAGATTAACAAGACCATAGAAAAAATCAACCAAACCAAAAGTTGGTTTTTTGAAAAAGTAAATAAAATCGACAAACCTCTGGCCAAACTCACAAAGAAGAAAAAAGAGAGAGCACAAATTAGCAAAATAAGAAAGGAAAATGGAGAAATTACAACAAACAAAATAGAAATACAGAATATCATACGAGAATACTATGAAAAACTCTATGGAACCAAACTGGATAACCTAGAGGAGATGGACAAGTTTCTGGAAACATACTGTCCACCAAAACTGAATCAAGAAGAAACTGAACACTTGAACAACCCGATCACTAGAAAGGAAATAGAAATAGCAATTAAAAACCTCCCTACAAATAAAAGTCCAGGACCGGACGGCTTTACCGGGGAATTCTACCAAACATACAAAGAAGAACTCATACCAGTCCTTCTCAAACTCTTCCAGACGATTGAAAAGGAGGGAATACTCCCAAACTCTTTCTATGAAGCCACCATCACCCTGATACCAAAACCAGGCAAAGACACTACAAAAAAAGAGAATTATAGGCCAATATCACTGATGAACATAGACGCCAAAATCCTCACCAAAATTTTAGCAAATAGAATCCAACAACACATAAAAAAGATTATACATCATGACCAAGTGGGGTTCATCCCAGGGACACAAGGCTGGTTCAACATACGCAAATCAATCAATGTAATCCATCACATCAACAAGAGAAAGGACAAAAACCACATGATCATCTCAATCGATGCAGAAAAAGCATTTGATAAAATTCAACACCCATTTATGATAAAAACTCTCGCCAAAGTGGGTATAGAGGGAACCTATCTCAACATAATAAAAGCTATATATGACAAACCTATAGCCAGCATAGTTCTCAACGGTGAAAAACTCAAAAGCTTCCCACTAAAATCTGGGACAAGACAAGGATGCCCACTATCACCACTCCTATTCAATATAGTCCTGGAAGTCCTAGCCACAGCAATCAGGCAAGAGAAAGAAATAAAAGGGATCCAAATTGGAAAAGAAGAGGTAAAAGTGTCATTATATGCTGACGACATGTTACTATATATAGAAAACCCTAAAAGGTCCACAAAAAAGCTACTAGAGCTGATCGAAGAATTCAGCAAGGTAGCAGGTTACAAAATTAATGTTCAAAAATCAGTTGCCTTCCTTTACACTAACGATAAATCAACAGAAAAAGAAAGTAAAGAAACAATCCCCTTTAAAATAGCACCCAAAGTAATAAAATATCTGGGAATAAATCTAACCAAGGAGGCGAAACAATTATACACAGAAAACTATAAACCATTGATGAAGGAAATTAAAGAAGACTTTAAAAAATGGAAAGATATTCCATGCTCTTGGATTGGAAGAATCAATATTGTTAAAATGGTCACACTGCCCAAGGCAATCTACAGATTTAATGCAATCCCTATCCAATTACCCAGGACATATTTCACAGAACTAGAACAAATCATAATAAAATTTATATGGAACCATCAAAGACCTAGAATTGCTAAAGCATTACTGAAGAGAAAGAATGAGGCTGGAGGAATAACTCTCCCAGACTTCAGACAATACTATAGAGCTACAGTCATCAAGACAGCATGGTATTGGTACCAAAACAGACATATAGACCAATGGAACAGAATAGAGAGCCCAGAAATGAACCCACAAACTTTTAGTCAACTCATCTTTGACAAAGGAGGCAAGAATATACAATGGAATAAAGACAGTCTCTTCAGTAAATGGTGTTGGGAAAACTGGACAGCAGCATGTAAAACAATGAAGCTAGAACACACCCTTACACCATATACAAAAATCAACTCAAAATGGATTAAAGATTTAAACATAAGACAAGATACAATAAACCTCCTAGAGGAAAACATAGGCAAAACATTATCTGACATACATTTCAAAAATTTTCTCCTAGAAGAAATAAAAGCAAGAATAAACAAATGGGACCTAATGAAACTTACAAGCTTCTGCAGAGCAAAGGAAACCAGAGATAAAACAAGAAGAAAACCTACGGAATGGGAGAAAATTTTTGCAAGTGAAACCGACAAAGGCTTGATCTCCAAAATATATAAGCAGCTCATACGACTCAATAAGAAAAAAATAAACAACCCAATCCAAAAATGGGCAGAAGACCTAAACAAGCAATTCGCCAAGGAAGACATACAAATGATCAAAAAACACATGAAAAAATGTTCAATATCACTAATTATCAGAGAAATGCAAATCAAAACTACAATGAGGTATCACCTCACACCAGTCAGAATGGCCGTCATTCAAAAATCCAAAAATGACAAATGCTGGAGAGGCTGTGGAGAAAGGGGAACCCTCCTACACTGCTGGTGGGAATGCAGTTTGGTGCAGCCACTATGGAAAACAGTGTGGAGATTCCTCAAAAGACTAGGAATAGACTTACCATATGACCCAGGAATCCCACTCCTGGGCTTGTACCCAGAAGGAAATCTACTTCAGGATGACACCTGCACCCCAATGTTCATAGCAGCACTATTTACAATAGCCAAAACATGGAAACAACCTAAATGTCCATCAACAGGTGACTGGATAAAGAAGATGTGGTATATTTACACAATGGAATACTACTCAGCCATAAAAACCGACAACATAATGCCATTTGCAGCAACATGGATGCTCCTAGAGAATGTCATTCTAAGTGAAGTAAGCCAGAAAGAGAAAGAAAAATACCATATGAGATCGCTCATATGTGGAATCTAAAAAACAAAAACAAAGCATAAATACAGGACAGAAATGGACTCATGGACAGAGAATACAGACTTGTGGTTACCGGGGGGGGGGGGGTAGAGGGTGGGAAGGGATAGACTGGGATTTCAAAATTGTAGAACAGATAAACAAGATTACACTGTATAGCACAGGGAAATATACACAAAATGTTATGATAAATCACAGAGAAAAAAATGTGACAATGAGTGTGTATATGTCCATGTATGACTGAAAAATTGTACTGAACACTGGAATTTGACACAACACTGTAAAATGATTATGAATCAATAAAAATGTAAAAAAAAAAAAAAAAAAAAAAAAAAAAAAAGAATAAGATAAACTTATGGCTAATGGGATTCCATATTCAAAATGTATTGGGGTGTCTTTTTTGCATTTAAATTAACAGTAATCGTGAGCATGAGATACCATAACAGCATAAGGCACTCAACAAGCCTTGGGCAGTAGTGCTGCTAGAGACATGGTGAACGAGGGAAACAAATCCAAATCAGAATAAGTATCTATTCCAAATCACTACTATTTATGATGTAATCAACGTGCCTTCAGGTGCCTGACTGTCCCCAAGTGCAAGGGGCCAGTGGTTAGTGACTCCTCCCGGTAAATTGGGCTTCAGTAATGGCAATAAACATGTCAACCTTAGGAAGGGGATGTTGAAGTCATTAAGCCTCCTTTATTTATGAATCCATTGAACAAGTCCTGGAGTGACAAGGGAGAGGGGATGACTGACACCCACAGAAGAGGTTATCTTGATTACCAGGTTATGGAATCCATTCTGAAGATTCACAAGGTGAATAAATACTCCCAGAGTCTAGACCCATTTTAAGAGGGTCTTAAATCCATCTACATACATCTTCTCCAGTCTTTCTTGTCATCAATTTTCTTATCGTGCCCCTTCCAAGTTCCTGACTGTACAGCTAACAATTTGCCATTTTTTTTAATGTGTCCCTGTGGGGCCTTACCACTTTCTTAACTAAGAAAGAGGACAACAAGTTGTGCTACTTAAGTTCTACCCACTAGGATTTCCCAACCTTATAGTCCTTCAGGGATAATCTGAATGTAATATATGACACAATAGTATACTTCTGGCTTCTGCCAGTGTCTGGTGTTGAGCATTCTGTAAAAAGACTAAAATGTTTTCTCTCTTGGCTCCCTGATCATAGGAAACTCTCTGTGAGGTCATGAGCACAGGCTGAGGGATGGATGGCATGTGATGAGAGCAGACATACCGGGAATGTAAGCAGAACTGGGCATGGTCTTATAAGACCACTTGCACTTGATGGATGGAGAGCCCTCTATTTTATGGTTTGGGATCAGTTGAGGTTGTATAGTCACCAAGTATTTCAGGGCTAAGTGTTTTTGTACTCTCCTGGAGTCCAGGAGCAAGCCAAGTGCCAGTTCCCAAAAGAGCCATTTGCTGAAGACCACATGCCTTCTAAATGGTACTCTATTTATTAGGGTAAAGTTGTCTTCACCTGGCAATTTCAAACGGCTGCCCTTGTAGCCTTAATGTACCTTTTTTTTTTTTTTGTAGGATAGAAACACCTTTATTGGAAGAGCAGTGTGGACATGAGAAAGGGGAATGGAGTGTGTGCATGAGAGGAGGGGGTCCAAGAAGCCAGCGCCTTTCTTGGCGCCCCTCCAGGGGGCTGAGCGGAGACAGGGTGGCACGCCCAGGCCCAGCACCAACAAGGCCCTGCTTTCCTTTGGGAGAGGGCCCCGTGGGTGAGAGGAGGCAGGAGGCCTGGGGTTCCCATGGAGAAGGGGTGAGAAGCCACCAACGGTTTACATGCTGTCGTCCGTGTGGGAAGAAAAACAGGTCTGTAGCAACTTTTCGCAGAACTCCAACTCCTCCTGGTACTCCTCATGCTGCTGCAGCAGCTGGCAGTGTTGCCGCAGAAGCTCCACCAGGCCCCGCTCAGGCCTGGCACTCCCGCACGTCCTGGGGGATGTCTGTCATCACGCTGCACAGGGCTCCAAGCACGTGCTTATAGAAGGGGCTGTGTTCTGTCCAGACGAAGGCCACCAGCTGCTGGACCATCCCTATGGAACACAGGGTCCCTTTGTATTCGGGGTGGCCCACCAGCACGTTCTGCAGCAGGAACGCCATCTTGACCTTGGGCTTTTGCACCTGCTGCTGCATGACCCGCAGTAACACGGAGAAGCCGTCCAGGCGGAGGAACTGCAGCAGCCCAGCCTTCTGCTCCCAGACAGGCAGGAGACGGCGAAGAGGGCCTTGACGCGCACGGAGTCGCAGGCGTCCCGGTACAGCAGGCGCAGCAGCTTGCGCAGGGCACCGAGGCCCAGCACCTGCTCCTGGGTGGCCGCCACGTTCTAGCTGCACGTGCCGATGAGCTGCGCCGCCAGCCACCGCAGCCCCACGGCCCCTGCCTCCAGGTAGCGGCCCATCATCAGGCGCGTTCCGGGCAGCTGGCAGAAGTCTGCAGCACTGTCCATGTTCTCGGACAGGCCGGCCAGCAGCTCAAGGGCCCCCTCCCGCTCCTGCTGCGCAGCGGCCAGCTCAGCCTCGCCAGCCGAGGAGGGCGCGGGCTGGCACAGCACTCGGAGGCAGTTCTTCATCTGCTCCACCTCCTCCCGCGGGCCCCGGAGGGCGGCCCACGTGGCCTCCTGCGTGCAGCCGCTGGCACCTCTCCTCACTCAGAGGCTCTGCAGGGGGTTCTGGCCCCCATCTGCAGCAAGCCTTGGGGGTCTCGTGGGGGCGGGGGACGGCCTGAGCCCCCTGCCGGGGAGCCGCTGGGGGGCTGGGGCAGCGCCAGGGGAAGGCGGCAGCTTTGTTCCTTCACAGGCAGTTTGCAAAGAAGGTAAGAATGTATTGGGGTAGGGGATGGTCACCGCCGAGGTGGCTCTGGCGTCCTGACCTGTCGACTCCTGGGGGTCTCCCTGGGCCTCTTGTCGCCGCCGCTACTAAAGACAGAGCCCCCCGTGCCTGACTGTGCTGGGCGCCGCCATATTGACTGGCGCCTTCGTGTGCTTTTGTTTCCATCACTTCAGAGGATCTCAAACCAGAGGCCACCAGCTCCCATCTTTACTTTGCTTCAACTAGTCAAATAGGAGATTACTTCGCGCCTCAATGTTTACCCCCGTTTGCCCCCACTGATTAAAAAAATGAAAAAGAAGGAAGAGAAAAGGGAGGATGGAGTGTTAGAGGGCCCTTTGGGAAATTTTTCTATATTGGGTCTTGGATCCCATAAAACTGCCATATAACTATTTATCCTTCTCGTGGGAAGCATATGGGATTAACGATCTGTGACAATGGTCTTTTATTTTTCCATAATATTTTAACTTCTGTTAAAAGGCTTTCAAGACCAAAGAAAGCAACTTAAAGAAAGTAATTTATGTTATAAAACGTTTATTTGATCTACCACTTGATCTTGCTCTTTTGAGTTCACTGGCTTCACCTGGGGAGACATGTGAGAGAATTCATACCTTTTTATTACGAAAAATTTCAAACATACATAAAGTAGAGAGAGTGGTATAATGAGCCTCCAAGTACCTATCATCCAGCTTCAACAATTATCAACATTCTGTTCCTCTTATTTACACTCCATGGCCCCCCCTACTTTTTAATTCTTTTGCTAGAGTGCTTTTAAACAATCCAACACATCATATCATTTCACTTTGTAAATTCTTCAGTAAAAATCTCTAACCTAAACATTACTTTTATAACCATAGCATGACCATCATTTCATTATCACACCCAACAAAATTAACAATTAATTCCTTAATGTCATCTAATAATCAGTCCATGTTCAGTTTTCCCCAGTTGTCTCAAAATGCCTTTTTAATAGTTGGTTTATTTAAATCAGAATCTAAACGAGATTTATATATTGCATTTGGTTGGTAGGTATCTTAAGTCTCTATTTTTTTTTAAGTTAAATATAGTCTTTTCTTTCGAAGTAATTTATGTCTTCTAATTCCTACAATAGGCATCTGGTTTCTAAACAGAAGTTTTCTTAGCTAAAAAACCACATATTAGATATTCAGACTGGTCTAGGAAAGCTAATAAATTGAATAAATGAATTTGAATAGATTAAAAGCGCATATTCAGAACAGAATTGTAGCTTTTGGTCATAAACATGTGAACCAAAGGCAAAAATCTGCCAAGATTAAGGTTTTAGTGTTTTTTTAATATATACAACACAATGTATTTTTTCCTTCATTTAGCATTCATCTTTATATTATAGAAAGTGCATTGCCAAGCCAGAATACAAGCTCCCTAGTTAAAAAAAAATGGTGTAGGATATTCCCTTTGTTTTAGAATCTTCCTTATACCTAAAAATGGTATTTTGTTTTGCCTTCACACACTTAATATAAGTGATTACTGTAACAATCATATGACTAAGGCAAAAGCTTGTGCACTAAGCATGACAACTGTCAGGGTGATGATCGTAGTAAGGAATACTTCCTCTGCTGGAGACAACTTGAGCATTGGCAGTTTCCAAGGAAGAAGTTAAGGGCTTTGGTGAACACTGCCATCCATCTCTAAGCCTAAGCCTAAAATACCTGTTTAGGATGTCATCACAAAAGCAACACAGGTTGGAGGCCTGTTTTCAATGTTCTCGTAACTGAGCTTTAGGAAAGTGCACTTTATAAAGAGGTGCAAGAAAACCAAACACGTAGGCATCCGAGGCAGAAAGTGTATCTCCAAAGAATAGAGATGTTCTCAATCTGTCTGACAGAAGAGTTAGGCACTCTTTGACATCTCTGTATATTTGTGCTTCCATTTCTTGGAGGTGGTAGAGGGGAGGCTCTCCCTCGGTCAGGAGAATCCTATTCAGTGCTTCCTTAGACATGCTTCCAGGCATGATCAAACTCAAGAGAAAAGGAATTCAGGAAGCAAACCAAAACAATGGCTTTGTCGCAGTGAAGAATTGGCATTCTCAGTTGAGAATGTGAAAGCACTGTAGGAAACAGCTTCTCTTTTGGAGAGCAGTGTGTATCAGTGTATCTGCCCCTGGTTTTGCTGAGAGTTCATCATCATCCTGGAATTTGTTTTCTTAAAAAGTTTAGTATTTTTTTTCTAGTTGAGAAACAATGTTGTCATCAGTTGTCAAAATTGGTGCATTTCCTCTTGAACCTCTTCATATATTATCTGTGACATTGATGTTCAAGAGTGCACCAGAAAATTTGGCATAAGCTATCACCACTAGGTACTTGCTGTGTGCGATGGGAGCCTCTAGCTACCTCCCCAGCACCTGATCACCAAGGGGGCTGCCATCTTGCCAAGGGTGACCTTTGCTATTATTAAGTCTCAAAAGTCTTTTAAAAAATCAATAAAATGACTCCTCTTTTTTTTTTTTTGTTACTGGTCTCATTTTGGTTTTGTTTTATGCTATTTATTTGTTGAATATATTGAGTAATTACATTCCAGATTTGAATTTGTCACCTTGTGAGGTCATTTAACATATTTTTGTATCCTCCATATTCTCTGTAAATTGATAACTACATCTGGAGACTTGGTGATTTTTTCCTTTTTGTCAAAGATACTTTGTAAGTGGTGCTCTATATATTCTATTTCATCCTATCAGAAGGCACAGTCCAACTTTTAATGATGTTGTGGTTGATCAGTGGGTTCAGGACTTTTTAGCCTGGTTTAAAGTTTGTCATTAATTTTCCACCCAATAATTGTAGTAGTAATTGATGATCATTGCCTAGATCAATTATCTCATGAGGGATTACAAAACAGAGATTTTTCTATTTCCACCATTTCTTTTGCATTTATTAGCTGTGATTTTTCTATGTATTACTTTCTCTCATCAGTGATTTGGATAGCCTGAATGACAGGACCTGCAGGAAAGGCACCTGGATTCTTCCCTTTGAAAAAAACCAAAAAACTTACAGAATAGTTAGATGATATCCTAGCAATGTCCAGAGGTGACCAATGAGGTTTTGAGGGTTTTTTTTTAAGGCACTACATTTTGGGGTTGGTTTATTATGCAGCAATAGACACTCAAAACAAGGATCCACAGAGGATCAGCAGGTAGCAATGAGGTTTCAAAAAATTATTATTATGAACTCATGGATGCTTATATATTCCATGTGTTTTCATTCATGGTAGTCATTCTTGACGCTGAAGCTGTTCTGTGTTTGGTCAGTGAGAGCCTCTTCCATTTGGTGCCTGTCATTTTGACATGACCTCGTGTCTTTGATAGCTCTTTACTTTTAGCCACAAGATATCCTAGGCTCATTCTGTATATTTCCTGCCCCAGCATTAGAATTGGCCATTTTTCCAAGGAGCCCTGGCTCCTTTTAGTGGTAAATGGCATTTTAAAGACCACAATCTGACCACTAGGGGTACTCATTGCTTCTAGATTGTCATCACTTCCAGGGCTTTTCCGTGAACAGAGAAAGGACATACATATTCTTTATAGAAAGAGGGTAAACAATCAAGGATTCATACATCAAGGATATTTGCAATTCACATCAAAGGTTATATAGCTTTTGCTTAACTTCTTTGGTTTTACACACACATAATTTTTTCTCTTATACTGAAATTCCTGGTTCCTGATGACATTTACTTTATCCTATTAACATGAATGTAATAGTTCTGAAAAATCAATGCCAACATTATTACTAATGGTAAGTCTATTGAGTACTGTTTAAGATTTCTTTGTGTTTGTTTCGTCCTTCAGATCCATCTCACTACTGTTCAGCCAGTATACTGTGTTGCAAATTCACTTGAAAGAATTCTCTGTATGGTTATGACACAACTTGATAAATGAATAGGTTTGTTTTTATTCTGTTTTTTTAAAAACAGTGATTGCTTTTTCTTTCATAGTTATGTTCGGTTTTGAATTATTTGTGTTATTTTTTACTATCGCAAAACTATAAAACGAGATACATTTAGAGAGGTATCCTTTTCCTGATAGGTAATCATTTTTATATATTAGTTTTTGTTTTAAATTTTGAGAATAGAAATAGCACTTTAAAATTTTGAGACTAGAAGCAAATATATATATTTTTTCATTCTTGCACAAAAAGTATAACAGTTGGGTTTTTTTTCACTTTTATTCTGGAGATTACTTTTTAGCAATATTTCAAAATATTCTTCATTCTTTTTACAATTGACTAATATTCCAGTGTATGTATGCACCATTGTTTATTCACCTGTCCTCTATGATGGGCTGTTTACATCTTTTATTATTACAAAAGTGCTGCAATAAATAGCTTTGAGCATTCATTTCAAGCTTTTGCCGTTTTATCTTAGGCATATATATATATATATATATATATATATATCTAGAAAGGAGGTTGCTTGGGCAAAGGATAAATGCATATGTAATTTTGCTAGCTATTGTCAAATTTCCCTTCATGGTTGTACCACTTTTCATCCTCATTAGCAATACCTGAAACAAAAGTACCTGTTTCTCCACAGTCTCACCAACTCAGAGTGTTGTCAAGCTTGGAATTTTGCAAATCTGATAAGTAATGGTATCTCGGTTTAATTTTAATGTGCATTTTTCTTATATGAGTAAGGTTGAGCATCTTTTCATATATTTAAGAGCTGTTTGCATTTATTTTTTCCATTATTTTCCCATTTTGCTACCAGATTATTGGATTGGGATTTAATTTTTTTTTCAACATTTAGATAAATTTTATACATTAGAGATACTGGTATTTTGTAATATTAGTTACAATTTTGTCTCAGTTTTTTATTTAACTTTTGACATTGCTCATGGTATTCTGGGCATCAATTTTTTTTCATTTTTTAAAATTTTAGATAGACAAATTTACCCATTTTTCCTTTATTGAATCCAGTTATGGAATTATAGTTAGGAAATTCCTCCTCATTCCCAGGTTGTAAAAAAAAATAACCTATGTTTTCCTCTAGTATTTATATGACTTGATATTTTTACATTTGGATATCCGACCTATTTGGAATTGATCCAAGTGCAAGGTATAAGGAATGGATCCAGTTTTACTTTTATCCACTTGGCTGTCAGTTGTTTCAACACCATTTGTTTATTAAACACTAGATTTCCACATGACTTTGGAGTCTGTCTTTGGATTTTATGTCCTGTTCCACTAGCCGTATTTCTATTTATGCACAATACCATGTTTTAGATAGGCTTTATAAGTATTTCAATGTGAGGTAGGGCTAGTCCCCATTGCTTTTCTTTCTAAGGAGATAAATACAATAGTCTTGTATTTATTTTCCAAAATAACTTTATAATCAACTAGTTTGGTTCCAGACAAAAATAATAACTTCAAGATATTTTCATTGGGATCACATTAAGTTTACAAATTTTAAATGGGAGAGAATTGATATCTTTCTGATATTGATTCTTCTGATCAATAATATGGTATATTTTTCCATTTGTTCATATCTATTTGTTCTCCTGTAAGAATGTTTTATAGTTTTCCTCATGTAGGCTTTACACAATCCTCATTGAATCTGTGCCTGTGTTTTGTTTTATTTTGCTTTTACTATTGTAAATGGAATCTGAGCTCTCCTCTTCCTTTATTTCTTCCAAGTGGTTACTGTTTCTTCCAAGGAGTTACAAAGCTCTTTATTTCTATATGTTAATTTTATATCTTGCTACTTGACAAAATACTTTTACTGTTCATAGGTTTTCCATTTATGATAAATTTCCAAGAAATATATTATTTTCTCATGAATGCAATTTTATCTTTTCAATTCTTATGCCTCTAATTGATTTCTCTTGTATTTAAAATAGTGGGCATCCTTGTCTTCTTTCTGATTTTTCCAGTGAGTTCCCACATCATTTGTCTGATACCCACTGTGTGTCCTGCAATTGAATTCAATTCTGACACCAACTACCCGCAGTTAGTGAAGACCCCACAGGTTAAGGGTCCCAGTCCAACAAAACTGCCCCCACCTCCCATCAGGTGCTACTCAAAAGCCCTGGGTGTCCTCAAGCCACCCACACTTCTACCTAGCTGGCTACAAATTTGGGGCTTCCCAGAACCCCCTCAGGTTGATAATCCACTATAACCACTCACAGAACTCAGGAAAGTGCTATATTTATAATTACCATTTTGTTACAAAGAATACTAATGAACAGCCAGATGAAGAGATACTCCTTTCTGAGCCTAGTAAGGTGTTCATCAGCTGGAGAAGCTTCGTTAGCCTCCTGGCCTGGGGTTTTTAAATCATGGGCTTCGAGACTGAACACAAAGATTGGGGTTGGGGTGAGAATTCCAGCACCTGGTTTGGTTGCTCTGGCCCAGCCTCCATCCTGAAGCTACCAAACCCCTACCCACCACCGCCCCATGAATCCTCATCGTGAATCACCTCATTAGCATAAACTCAAGTACTGAGTTTATAAAGTATTGAGTATATAAACTCAAGTGTTGAGTTTATAAACTCAAGTATCAAGGGGCTCGTTATGACTAACAAGACACTCCTCTCAGGAAATTCCAAGGGTTTCTGAAGCTCTGTGCCAGGAATCTGAGAGGAAAACCAACTTTTTTTTTTTAATTATACCACCAGCAGGAAAGCCTCTAATGTTTGGCATTTAATTAATTAAGATGTTAAATTTGGGGTCAAGATATGTATGGGAAGTATCCCTCAATTTCTCTTCTATTGGGTCTTTAACAGAAAGGGCTTTGAATTTTGTCAAGTGCCTTTCCAGCATCTATAGAGATTATCAGTTTATTTTCCCCTTAGATGTATAAATTTGATGCATTATGTAAACAGATTTACTAATATTAAATGATCTTGTATTTCTGAAGTAAACCTCACTTGGTTATGTGTATTTATTTAATGTGCTAGTGAGGTATGTTTGCTAATATTTTACTCTTTTTATTTATTTACTGTCAGTGTTATACTTGTTTCAAAAAAAGAAATTAGAAGTGTTTCTTCATCTTCTATGCTCTATAATTATTTAAACAACCTTCATTTTATCCTTTCTTTAAAGATTTAGTATAGATCCCCTGTGAAGCCATCTGGGCCTGATGCTTTTTTTGTTGGGTTTCTGTTTTACAAATTTGTATTTCTACAGAATTCTGTCTATTTAGACTTTATATTTCTACTGGGGTCGATTTTGATAAATTATAATTTTCTAGAAAATTATCTACTTCATCAAGATTTTCGTATTTATTTGCAAAAATTATACAAATTAGTAGGCTCTGTTTTGATGGCCTTATCTGGCTTATCATTTAGTTTGTATATTTATACTTTTAAAAATTAAGTTATCTAATAGTTTTTAATATATTGTGAGTGTCTTCAAGTAATGAGCCTTTTGATTTATGTGTTACTTTTACTCTGTCTCTGTTTCTTTAATTCACTAATTTTTCACTCTTATCAATTCCTTCCTTATGTTTTCTTTGACCCTTTTCTATCTTTGTGACATCAGTGTTTCTTTATTCACTTTCATATTCACTGATATAGATATTTAATATATGAGTTTTCTTCTTATAACTTTTTCCATTGATCATTTATTCAGATATAATGTTTTCATTAGTAGTAGTAGTATTTTCAAGAGTTCTAAATTTTTTCTTTTCCCTCCATTGCAGGAATATTTAAAACTTTGTGCATTAAACATTTTTTTCCAAGTGGAAGAAACATTGTTATTATTACCAATTTCTAGCATTGTAGTCAAAGAGTACTGTGTGTTATTTGCATTTTTAAAGATTTTTTTTTTACTATTTTTATTGAAATATGGTTGATTTACAGTATTATATTAGTTTCAGGTATACAGCATACTGATTCAGTATTTTTACAGATTATACTCCATTAAAAGTTATTACAAGATAATGAGTATAATTCCCTATGCAGTACAATGTATCCTCTTTGCTTATCTACTTTATATGTGGTTTGTATCTCTTAATCCTATACCTTTATCTTGCCCCTCCCCTCTTTCCTCTCCTGGCTGGTAAACACTAGTTTTCTGTATCTGTGAGTCTATTTCTGTTTTACTATATACATTCATTTGTTTTATTTTTTTAGATTCCACATATAAGTGATACCATACAATATTTTTCTTTCTCTGTCTCATTTATTTCACTAAGCATAATATTTTCTAGGTCCATCAACACTGCAGCAAGTGGCAGAATTTCATTCTTTTTATGGCTGAGTAATACTCCATTGTATATATACACCACATCTTCTTTATCACCTGTTGATTGCTTCCACATCTTGGCTCTTGTAAATAGTGCTACTTTGAACACTGGGGTGCATGTACCTTTTCATATTAGAGTTTTAATTTTTTCTGGATATATACCCAGGAGTGGCATTGCTAGGTCATATGGTAGTTCTGTTTTTAGTTTTTTGAGGAACCTCCATATGTTTTCCGTAGTGGCTGCACTAATTTACATTCCCACCAACAGTGTACAAAGGTTCCCTTTTCTCCACATCCTTGCCAACATTTGTTATTTGTAAGTTTTTGATGATAGCCATTCTGACAGGTTGAGGTGATATCTCACTGTTGCTTTGATTTGCATTTCTCTAATAATTAGTGATATTTATTGCTGGTTTTCTTTATGTCCTAAAATACCAATTTTTAGGAGCATTCTCTGTGCACTTCAAAAGGAGGTGTATTCTTTAATATTGGTATTCAGAGTTTGATATCTATATTTGTAAAGGTTATCATATTGATTATGTTGTTTAGGTCAATGCTACTCAGAGAAGCGTCTACTATGTCACTAAGCACACGATAGTTCAGCTTTTTTTGTTGTTGTTGTTGTTTTGTAGCAAGACTTCCAAATGAAGGAAGTGGCACATCGATTTTTATTCTGGAGCAAGTTTCTTACCTCACTGCGTCTAGTAACCACAGTTCATGAACTGGGACCAGCCTGTGACCACATTTTCAGTAGCACTGGATTAGGTTTCCTAGATCCTTACTCATTTTTGTCCACTTGATTTGTCTTGGAATGGGAGTAATGTATTAAACTTTTCTCTTGTTAATGTGTTTCTATTTTGTCTGCACCTGCTGTAGTTTTTACTTTATGAAAGCCAGTTGCTGTGTTATTGAATATATATATATATATATCTCCATTGTTAAATTAGCCATTAACATTTTTAAATGTCCTCTTTTTTTTTCTTTTTAATGCTTCTTGGTCAGAATTCAGCCTTGACAGATACAACATCATGACCCTTGCTGTCTTTGTGTTTTACATCTTGCCTGGTATATATTTGTCCTTGCTTTTATTTTTAAGCTTTTAAATCTCTTTGTTTCAGGTGAGTTTATAGGTAACATAGGATTAGACCTTGCTTTGTTTGACAATTTGAAAAATATTTTCATTTAATATGTAAGCCTCATTTTATATTATTGATAAAAACCTTTTTTTAATTATAAAATATTTCACCACATGATCATCTGTTTTTCTCTCTTTCATGCTCTCACTTTCTAGCTCTTTTAAAAAATATTTCTCTTGTAATTTAGATAGTTTCATAGTTTGTTCTTATTGTTACTTTTCTACATTTGCAAAATACCACTTCTTTTTTTTAGAAAATAGTTTTATTGGTTCTCTACTTCGAGCAATATTAAAATTAACTACTTAAAACTTTTTCATCTTCTCCTCCGTCTCCTTGACATCTATTTTAAGTAATAGGAGGAGGGTTTAGCTCAGGGGTAGAGTGCACACCTAGCATGCACAAAGTCCTGTGTTCAATTCCCAGTACCTCCATTAAAATAAATAAATAAATAAACAAACCTAATTACCCCTCCCCCATAAAAATTATTTTAAAAAATCAAGTAATATAGTATTTCTCCCTCTTAATATCTATGAGGAACTTGGTGAGCTTATCTTATTTTCCATATATTCTCCCCATCCTCCCCAATTTTGACATTGCATCTCATGTACATTGTCAGAGCATATAATAAGTACATAGCATTCTATCAGCTTTATCCTCAATATTTACTTCTAGTTCTACACTTACATACATTAAATGTTTAACACTAATCCTTATGTTGAAGCTTCCTCACTTACTTTTTGTTTGAAGTTTATACTCTAGTAAATTCCTCAAGAATGATCTCATGGGAACAATATTTCCTGAGTTCTCACATGTTCATAACAGCTTATCTCTGCCCTTTATACTTTATGGTCAGTTTAGCTGGATATAAAATGCTTGGCTAGCATTTTCTTGAGAATTTTAAATATGTTATTTTATTACCTTTTGGTATAAAGTGTTTCAACTGAAAACACTAATACTAAGAAAAATACCATATGATTTATATGTGGAATCTAAAAAAAATCCAAAAGACAAAAATGAACTTATTTACAAAATAGAAACAGACTCACAGACATAGGAAACAAACTTACAGTTCCTAGGATGTTACCAGGGGATGGAGGAATAAATTGGGAGCTCAGAATTTGCAGATGCTAACTACTGTATGTAAAGTATACAAATAATAAGGTTCTACTGTATAGTACAGGGAACTATATTCAATATCTTGCAATAACCTATAATGAAAAAGAGTATGAAAAGGAATATATATATATATATATATATGTATATATGTATGTATAACTGAAATATCATGCTGTACACCAGAAATTAACACAACATTGTAAACTGACTATACTTTAATAAAAAAGAAAAAAGAAAATACTGATGCAAATCTGATTTTTTCTTACTTGTAAGTAATTCAGTCTTCTTGCCTGGATGGTCAGATTTTTTAAAAATTTTCTTTAAAGTCCAGTATTTTTATTAGAATATGTCTCTGTGTTGATCATTCTGGACTGATTTTATCAGGTGCATAGTGTACTCGTTCTGATGTTATATGTGTACCTTCTTACACAGCAGGAAGATCTTCTTGGATTGCCGTTCCTATTATTTGTTCTGTTTCATTGTTTTGACCTTCTTCCTTAGGTTTGCCTATTATAGCTATGTTGAATCTTGTTTTCCTGCTTTTTATATCTATCTCAAAACTGTTCAAAAAATCTCTCTTAATTTTTATTGGATTGCTTTCCTTTTTCTCTCTCTCATTCTCAATTTACATAATTTCCAGTGCTGTCTATTTACTGTGGTTTCTCCCGTTTAGCCTTTATTTCTGAAACATCTTTCTGTTATTTCTAATTCTTTCCTGAGCTCTGTTAGTTCTCTTTTCATGCTTCCTTGTTGCCTCCCCATTCTATTTTTGAGCTTTAAAATTTTTGATTTGTGTTACTCTTTTGTAGTTTCTATTATCTTCTTAATTTCTTTTGTTCATATTAAGTTATAGTCTTCTGGCTGGTGGCCATATTTTTCTGGCTGCCTCATTTTCTATAGGTATGTTATAATTTTTATCCTTTTCTTCCTTAAAGTTTCTGTGGGGTTTAACCACAGTACTTTCCCATGGCTCATGTTTAAGTGATACTGGTTTCCCTGTGCTTGTAGGAGGAGGTTACCATATTGGAGTGAGGTGGGCCAAGATGCCTTTCCTAGCTTCATGGCTCTCCAGATCCCTTTTATATGTTACCCTGAAGTATTAACAAGTACTTTGATCAGTGTTGCCATCCCACCAATAGCCTCAAATGTCTGTCCCCTCCTGTTCTTTTTCCAACAATTACCTAAGCCTTCTTTCTTCTTTATCTCCATACTATCTGACCTGATCAATTTGTACACTATTTACATTAGCTTTCCTCAGTGAGTGGGGGATTCTGTCCACTAATTGGATGTTTTCTGGATCCTTGAGGACCCAGACTGCCCTGGTTCCCTCAAAACCTCCCTGAAGTCTCCTTATACCCACCTGAAAATTGAAGCCTGTATAGCTCCCTCCCCAGTTCTGATTGTTCTCAGTTCCATCAGCCAGCCAAGTTTTCCACTCTGGGTGGTAGACTTCCTTTGGGGAGTGAGTAGTTGTTGACAATTTCTAGATTCATTCTTTGGCTTCTCTGTGCTTCTTCCTCTGCTGTTGTTTTTATCACCCAGCTCTCACTGCTGTTTGGTCCCACCAGCTCATATTTTAGGGTTTAGGGGGATATTTTGTCCCCTGTTCTGTTGAAACATCATTAAAAATGTCTTCTGCACATTTTTTCCTGTTCTATCCTGGTTACTTTGCTTAGTGGGTGTTATACTATGTCACCTGGGTTACCCCAGCTGTTACGAGAGCTGGATTCTCCCAGCAGCTGAAACTGAAGTTGCCTTCACTGAGGAGAGTCACCTCACCCAAGGTTATTTCCCTTCCCAGGATAGCCCACATCAGTTGATGGGAATATGGGGCCTGGTCTCCTCATCCCATCTGGAGACAACTCTGAAGGGTTATCCCACCTTCAGAGCACCTCAGGTAGTCTCCTGAGGACTTGTTGGGATTTTATCACAATCTGATTTCTCTCTCTACCTAATAGAGTAATATTAATAATAGTAAAGCCCAAACCTGTTTTTTGAGTTTCCCCTACAGGTGTTGGTACCAAGAATGCTCCCCAAAGAGAAATCAGAGTATCTCTGTTTCAGAGGACTTCAAACCACAGTACTCTGTCTTTTTTCATTAGAAGGGTATGGGGGATTCAAAACAGTCCTCCCATCTCATCTTCAACTTACTCTGGTCTTTCGTCCTAAAGCAATGTGTGTGCTCTTCCCTAAAAATGGAAGACAAACATGTAACTTCAGTAAACCTCCTGCTTAAAAGCCCTACCCCCAGCTTTGTTAGAACCCATTTTGGTGAGGGTTTTTTTTCCCTTAGAAAAGAGGAATAAACCTAGCCTTCAGTATCCAAAACAAGAGTTGTGATAGGATATCAGAATGTGCTCTGGGTCTCAGGACTGTTCGGATAAATTAAAAACTCTTTCTTTCAAGCAGAGGACAGGAACAGTATGAATAATACCTGGATAGTGCTGGGCAATGGCTTTGATAAGGAAAGAAGAAAGTAAGCCTCTTTTGATCAGTCTCTGTCTCTGGGTGGGATTTCAATGTCCATTCTGTTGGGTACTGTAAAATCAAAGCCCATGGTCTTGTTTAGGGAGGGGGCCATGCCCAGACTCTGTGATGGGGTCAGCTGTATGAAATTGTTACTCCTGTTTGCAAATCCTCTCTTTCATTTTTACACAAAGCAGTTATGAGGGACAGCCATGGTCCCTGCCTTGTTCTTGACTTTAATAGCAGTGCATTTAATGTTTAGCCATTTAATATGATGTTTGCTCTTAGCTTCTCAGAAAAAGAAAATAAACCAACTCTTTATTGGTTAGGAAACACCCTTTGTCTCTTGTTTTACTTGCTGATTTTACCAGAAATTGTTCTTGAATTTTCTCAGCTGCTGTATAATATAATTGTACAGTTTTAAATTTGATTTTATGAATGTGATTAATTAGGTGGATGGATTTCCTAATTTTGAACTATCTGTAAGGGCCCAAGATAAATTCTATTTTCAGGCTTATTCTTAGGTGTTGAATAGCTTTTGATGTTATTGTGACTGTAATCTTATATTTTCTATTACATTTTCTAATTGGTTATTGCTGGTGTATAGGAAAACTATTGATTTCTGTATGTTGATCTTGTATATGGTCACCTTGCTGAATTTTCGTATTAGTTCTAATAGTTTGTCAATTGATTTTCTTAAGTTTTCCTATGTAAGTGATAGTGTCATTTGCAAATAATCACAATTTGCCTCTTGTTTTCTAATGTTTATGCCTCTTATTGCTTTCCTTCTCTTCTTGAATTAGAGAGAACATCTGATACCATTTTGAATAGTAGTGATGACAAAGGTCATTTTTGTCTTGTTTCTGACTTCAGTTGGAATGCGTTTATTGTTTTACTGTTAAGTATGGCGTTTGCTGGAGGTTTTATTTTATCATTTTTTTAAATTAAAAACAAACACTGTATCAGATTAAAGCTGTTCTTTTCCTAGTTTGCTAGGAGATTTTTTCCTTTTATATCATTAATGGGTGTTGAATTTATTAAGACATTATTTAAAAATTTTTAAGTTTATTAATATAATAAGTTAAATTGGTATATAGTCTAATGCCGAACTATCTTAGCGATGCTAGGATAAATCCTCTTTGGGCTTGATGAACAATTCTTTTAATACACTGCTGGATTTAATTTGTTAACATTTATTTAAGATTTTTGCTTCATTGTTTATATGTAGGATCATGTTTTTTTCCTCTTGCATTGTCTGGCTTTGGTTTCAGGATATGCTAGTCAGTAAAATGTGCTGTGTGGCTTTCTATCTTTTCTTTCTTTTTTTGATGAATGACAACTTATTTTTCACACTTAAAGCCTGCTGAAAAATGATTACTAGTCCTGACAAAATCCAACCTCTTAATTGAAAAGTAAGGTAACTATATTTACTGATTAACTGCTATTTAAATTTTCTAAAACAACTTGAAAACATTCAGCATGTATGTTTAATTTTGGTACAATGGATTCAAGACCAAGTATCCACGTTACATGCATCAAGGCTAAATTAAAAATGGTCGTAGTCATCACACTATCATCAGCACCTTCACATTTTCTTGTAACATGTTTGATGAACACTGGCAGTATTTTGTGATGGCACCATGTTAGTGGTAGTAAGAATATTTTGGGGCCTGGCTAACATTCTGAACTACTGCTGTTGCAGGAATTGATGCTTTTACAGCTGAGGACTATGAAGTGGGCATCTGTATCGTAAACCTTTGCCCTGTGAGGGACACGAGTCCCTACGTTAGTTGAAACAGACATGGCTTGTGGGGCTGGTGTGCCTAGAGTGGGAGTACTTGGTCTGCTAATAAATGAACCAACATTTAACTGTGGAACTGTTACTCTTCCTGCAGAAGTAGATGCCTTTTTTGATAAAGACTTAGGTCTATGGTTTGGAACAGTCAAGCAATATCCATCCAGTGGCTATCTAGGACCTGAATATGGCTTGATCAATGGCAAAGGGGTTTGATTTCTTCACTTTAATAACTAATAAAAAAATCTCTTGAGGGAGAAGACGTAAAAGACTGGTCAGCACGACACTGGATTGCCAATGGCATATCATCTGCATCAACAGTATGGCTTGAATAAATTTTTGCATCATCTGGAATTTTGGTCACAAACTGGAAGGCAAACTCCAACAACTGATTTATAATTCTTGCCTCATGTTCTGTAATCTCCATGTCCTTCAGGATTTGTGTCATCATCTGTGCATCTTTCAGCATGCTTTTGGGAGACGGCATCTTGCCAGACTCCATGCTCTCCAGTGACCAGACTTCTCCAGCTAAGTCACCCACATGAATGTATTTCAGTCTCTGAAATGGAATTCATCTTACAATCAATGGTATTTTAAGGTTTAATTGATAGTGTTTTATAACATTCTTCGTAGTGGAATATAAATAAAGGTGCACCTTTCAGTTGATGGTGTCTTAGACTAGTTGAAGTCTGGTCCTTGGTGGTTTTCTTGGATTTTTGAGGGAGCATACATCATATTTGGGTGTCTTGCAGCCCACTCATTTCCTGAGTGTCCTGAAAGACCATTAGCTTTGAGATGAATCCAGAGCAAAGGAAACTGTCCAATTGGTCTAGGCTGCAAAGTAAGTAGATAGGCCTCTTGGTCTCCATGACCCACCAGATCCAATCATGTTGCGATCACCTTGCTGACGGAGTCTACAGCAAGCCCAGGAGCAACAGTGCAGAAGTGAAGAAAGCTGTGCCCTGTTTGGTAAGTAACTGATCTTCTTCGAGAAACAGCTTTATCCTATTACTTGGCTTTGGTAGAAACTGAATGCTTGTCCATAGGATAACCAGGTGACCTTGCAAACTGAACTGCACAACATAACTTGCAAACTGTTTGATCCACTCTGAAGTCTGTAGTGCCCAGGAGCATTCATCATCAGGTAGAAAGGATAAAAAGAGACAGTGTGTTCTGCTTTGCCACCCATCCCTCAGTGAGCACTGACGGTCTCAACACATAGAGAGTGTTCAAATGGATAAAATAAAGCAAAACCCAAATATCTGCTGTATATATGAGATGCACTTCAAAAGATGAAAGAAATGTTAGGGTAAAGATACACCATGCGAACAGTAAGCTTGTGAAGGCTGGAGTGGCTGTCAGATAAAGTATACTTCAAGACAAAGGCTATTACCGGAGATAAATATAGATATTTCATAATGATAAAAGGATCAATTCACCAGGAAGATATAATAATTATAAATGTGTAATAACAGAGCTTATAACCTAATAACAAAGCTTCAAAATATGTGGAGTAAAAATTGACAGAATTAAAAGAAGAAATATACAATCCACCATCATAGTTGGAGATTTTAAAAAGGCCCTCAACAATCGATAGAACAATAGACCAAAAAGTCAATAAAGGCATAGATTATGTGAACGATACCGTCAATCATCTTGTCCTAATCGAAATTTATAAAACTCTATACCACAACTGCAGGATATTCATTCTTTTCAAATACACATGATATGTTCACCAATGGACCACATGCTGGGCCATAAAAGATAAAAATCTCAATAAATTTGAAAGGATTGAAAGCATGTAAAATATGTTCTCTGACCACAATGGAATTAAATTAGATATCAATAATCACAAGATACCTAGAAAACTCCTAAAAATTTGGAAAATTAAGCAACATAGTTCTCAATAATCCCTGGATCAAAGAAGCAAACACAGGGAAGTTTGAATGATAATGAAAATGTAAAAGAATTAGCGGGATGCAGCTAAAGCAATGATTAGGATGAAATTTATAGTTCTAAGTATTTATAATAGAAAATAGGAAAGGTCTATATAACCCTTACATTTTATCGTGGAATGCTGACTTGCATCCCCAACTTTATGGTCCCATGGATCGCAGAATTCTCCATTTGTGTTGGGCAGTTCCATGATGTCTCCTTGACAGGTGTTCAGTTTCTACGAGGATTGTTGTAAGCCAGAGACTGCTTTTCAAGTGGCGGCCAGGTGTTTGCAGGTGGGATCAGAGCCTTACTCCAGAATCCGGGATGCCCATGCTGTGATTGTCCAATCAGGATTGCCAGAAGATAAGCATACAATTTTTGTCAGAAAACATTTCCCAAGCCATAGGGTCTGTTGGATTATCAGGCTCAGCTGGAAACACAGCTTGCACTGTGACCTGGACCTACTGTACACCCCCTTTTGGAGCCAGGCCCCTTGCCCAGCTTAGAGGTTACTGGTAAATGAGTCAGAGCAGCAGGCCCAAATATACACGTAGTCTCAAACCCAAAGAGGACCATCCAGCTTCGTAAGTCTTTCTTTGAGGTGAGTGGTATGAGGTGTGGCATCTTGTTTCTCACTTTAATTTTTATTTAGTTGGTTAGTTTAGAAAAGGAAAAGAATTGACTTGCAAAGAAGTTTGTAAGAAACTCCAGATTTTGGAAGGACTGGCTCAACAAATAAAAAATACAACATGTATGTGTAGCTGAGCAGGACCCTTCCAGGGTTAGACCCCACTCCTTAATGTACCCAAGCTGAAGGCCGCGATCACATTTTTCTTCTGGGAGGCTATATATCTGGGCCTCTACAGCACAGGGCCTGCCATATAGTGGCATATATCTAAGTGGCTTACAGTAAGTACTAAACAATTATTTGTTGAAGGAACTAATGAATAAAGTTGAATCAATGTACATTTCCACCAACAGTATATAGACTGGTGCCTATTTCGTCCACATCATTGTCAAAAACAGGAATCACGATTATTTTAAGGTTGTACCTATGTGATGGGCATAAAATAGTATCTCATGCTAGCTTTCAATTTTTCAATTCTTTGAATACCAAGGAGGCGGAATGCTCATCTGTACAGTTATTGGCTGTTGCACTTCTCCTGTGACTTTCTTAATCCTGTTCTTTGCCCCTTTTGAAAAGCAGGAAATTTGTTCTATTCGTTGGAAAATCTTCTTCCTAATTAACTTGAGCAAGACCAAGTGAGACTGAGCTGCTCTGGATCTTGATCCCACCACACACGGACGGCTCCCCTTTCCCACAGTTTGTAAGGAGAACCTGCAAAGAGGGCACACGTGCACCTCCTGCTGGGAGCACTCAGGGGATAAGGATACCCATTACCACTCTTAAGGAGTGTGTAGTCTTGGCGAGGAGAAGGGAGGAGGGCGAGAATGTGGAAGAGGAAAGGAAGGAGAGAACCAGGCCAGGCATCAGGAGCTCCAGTCCACTATTTCTGGGCCCAGCTGTGACTAGACAGGGTGAGGAGGGATGGGCTGCTGGGACCCTTTTTTATTCTGACTCCTGCATCCATATCCAATCAGTTCCTATTTCCAGTCGACTCCCCCACTGCCTCCCACCTGGTTCTCCTGCCTCCAGCTCCATCCTCCCCATTGGCAACCACCAGTGATTTTTCTAAAAGATGAATCTGACTCTTCAGCATTATTCCCAACTCTCCTCCCAAGATGCCAGCCACGCACACCCTCCAGTGGCTTCATATTGCCCTCAGGATTGAATAAAAACTGCTACAAGTTGACTCTGCAGGCCCAGAGCACCCCAGCCTTAAGTCCCTCTCCCAGGCCCCTCAGTAGGACACTGCAGTACAAGAGTCTCTTCACAAGTGATGCTGGGTTCCTGTGGAGGGTCAGCTGGGTGGGCTCTGCAGAGTAAGCATCTCTTGGGGATGGCAGGGGGACCCACCTGGTAGAAGTGTGGCAGTGGCTCCTCAGAGGGGGCAAAAGAGAGTTATCCCTTTCTCATCCCCCTTTTTCCCAATCCCTGGATAAAATCCAAACTCCTTGCCACAACCCCCAATGCCTTCCTCTGATCTTAAGTCTTCCTGTTCTCCATCTCCTCACCCAACAACCACCACATTGGTCTTTTTTCTTTATGTCCCTTTAATATATGGAGTTCTTTCCATTTTAGGGACTTTGCACTTGTTATTCCTTCTGTATGGAACATCCCTTTCCCAAGTTTTCCATGACTGTTTCCATCACTTAAACCTCAGCTCAGATTTCAGCTCCCTAGAGAAACCTTCCCTGATCAAACTGCATATAGTCCCCCATCCTATCACCCTGTTTTATTTCTTCCATAGCTCTAGTCACCATCAAATATTACACTATCTATTTTATTGTTTCTATGCTAGATATAAGCCCTGTTGGAGATATTTGTATCTCATTCACCCACTGCATCCCCAGAGCCTAGAACAATGCCTGGCACATACAGACATTATGTACCATGATCCCTGTCCTCACAGAAATGAGTCTATTAAGGGAGATATATTTTAAGCAAATAATTATGCAAACAAATAACTACAAGTAGAGTCCAGTGTTTGAGGCAGAGGTCAGGACCCTCCTCCACTGCTCTGCCCATCCAAGGATCATTCGCTTACCCTATGGGCAGTTTTCTGCTACAAGACGCTGGCTTCCCCTGGAAACTGTTTAGAGCCCAGAGGATTCACCCAGGAATCAGGCCTTAGGAACAGGACAAGATTTGGACCTCCAGGCCCAGTTTTGGGGTCTAGCTAGACTTGTGGCTGCAGCCTTATGTCATCCTAACCCCCAAGCCAGAACAGACTACAACATTGATAGCTCAATTGTGTGGGCTGTTTGTTCCTCCAGTCCCTGCGTGGATCTTTGGCAGGCCCTTGCTTGGGGTCTGGTCTCTTTGATACCTTACAAGCTCCACTCCATTCCCATGCTCAGTGCCCAGTGTCTTCCACGTTTGGAAGCTAGTTTTCAGAGGCTGAATTTGGGAGCTCCTTCCCATGTCTTCTACCCTTCCTCAGGACCTCCTGTTCTAGAAGTCTGTCTCTAGGGAGATCAGCAAGTTTCTTTCCTTGAGGGCAACTTCTTCCAGCTGCTCCCTTTTCGGGGCTGTGTTCTTGGACCTCTTTGTAACCCACACGAGTGGAGTTAGCACCCAAAGTAGTGAAGCTCCGGGAAGCTGGGGTCCAGGAGAGCCTCACGAGGCCCTGACCCACAGACACCCGCATCACAGGAAGCGCAAGTGAGGGCTCCCGTCATCCAGGGAAGCTTTGCCTTGTTTAGCTGACCATTTCATCTCCAACGCTTAGTACAGTGTCTGATACATACTTAGCACTTAATGAACAGGGGCGATTAATACCACTAACTCATTTAATGAAAAAAGGCACCGTGCTAATGTTTACATGGATTTATGCAGTTCATTCGCTCAAGTACCATGACAGAGAAATTAAGCGACTTCCAAGGTCACAGAGCTGTACAATCTCTTTTCATTGCCCGAAATGCGACGGAGCAACATAAAGGGAAGATGCCAGAAAGCAGGCAGCGCAGGAAACCGGCGGACTCATGGGAGCCAAGGACGCGGACAGGCTCCATACGGTCAGTAATTTTCACAGTGGGTTGCCGCCCGGCTCCGTTTCCACTAAGCACAAACCGGAAGTGTTCCTGTCGGCCGCGTTTCTAACACGCACGACCGGAAGTTTCTGTCCGCGGCTTTGCGGGGATAGGGGAGCCTTCGGGCTGCAGTCAGGAAGTCCAGGTGCGGAAACGCTGGGGCTTAGGAGGCAGCTAGGGGCGTTAGGGAGACCCAGGCGGAGAGACACAGGCGGAGCCCGACCTGACTTGGGCCACCCTCGCCCTCGCGGTCGGCCTCTTCACCCCGCCCCCACTAGGGGCTGAAGTGGCTCCGCCCCCTGATCTGAGCCTGGTTCCCCGTCAGGCACTGACCCTTGACCTCGGGGCGCTCCCCCATCTCTCAGGCGCGATGGCTACAGGCGCGGATGTGAGAGACATTCTAGAGCTCGGGGGTCCAGAGGGGGATGCAGCTTCCGGGACCATCAGCAAGAAGGACATTATCAACCCGGACAAGGTAGCAGGGGTGCCTGAGAACGTTGGGTCGCGGGAGTGCAGTGGGGGGGGGGAGGAGTGACAACGTGACAACGTAAGAGAGCTGGGGGAGATGATGGGGTGCCACGCATCTAGTGAGATGGGCGGTAAAAGATGTGACATAACGGGGTAGAGAATATGTGTCACCTTGATGAAATTGGGAAGGAGGAAGTGGGACATCCATAGAAAATGGTGGGGACCAAGAGGGTGGGACACTTGTAAGAGATGAGAGGACCTAGAGAGTGTGACACTTGCAGGATATTGGGTCGGCGGGGGTCATCAAGTCGTTGTGACATGCTAAGAGATGGTGGAAAATTATCTTCTGCTCTGACAGGTCAGGGCTCTCCCCAGGTGAGGTGGGGTGTGGAGAATGACCTGCTCAGACCTTAGGTGCCCCTTGAGTGGGTTTCTGTGCCTTCACAGTGTGTCATTATGTGTCATAGTGTGTATGTGTGTCATTGTACCTGTAGGTGCCGGTTTGTTCAGGGACTGAGCTGGGCTAAAGAATTTTCAGGGAAGGGAGTCTAGGCTGTGGTTCCTCTCCTGTGGTTTCCCTTCCCAGAAAAAGTCCAAGAAGTCCTCCGAGACCCTGACCTTCAAGAGGCCCGAGGGCATGCACCGGGAGGTCTATGCACTGCTCTACTCTGACAAGAAGCAAGTATTGGAATCCCAAGTCCCCCAGGCTCTGGCCCCTGACCAATCTCCATGTTCCTCATCTCTAATTTTCTTAGCCAATTTTCTCCCCGCCTTCCCTCCCCAGGCAGGGTTCCTGCTTGCTTAGTAGGATACAGGAAGAACTCAGATCTCTCATTCCAGGACATGACTTCCTTGCTCTAGGGTAGATCAGCAACCTGGGTCTACAGGCTCTTCATACACTTTCTGACTCTAATCTCTCAACTCCCTAAACCCTTCTGCCAGAGATGCGCCCCCACTGCTACCCAGTGACACTGGTCAAGGCTACCGCACAGTGAAGGCCAAGTTGGGCTCCAAGAAGGTACGGCCCTGGAAGTGGATGCCCTTCACCAACCCGGCCCGCAAGGATGGAGCCATGTTCTTCCACTGGCGACGGGCCGCTGAGGAGGGCAAGGACTACCCCTTCGCCAGGTTCAATAAGGTGAGCCACCACCACTTGGATGTATGCCAGGGTTGCGTGAGCTCTCTTCTCCCAGGGTTGGCTCCAGAGGCACGCTCAGGCCTGTCTCAACTGGGGTTACCCAATCAGTCCTCGGGGCAGATGCCTGCAGGGTGGGATCCTGATCTTTTCTGCCCATGGGATTCTGTCCTCCCCTGGACCAGCTCTATTTTTGGTGTGCTCTCTTGGTGCTTCAGATGTCGCTATTCCTTAGAGCTGTGGCCTTGGTGCTCTGCTCATCTTACTTTCTATTTTCTCCCTAATGTGTCTCATTTACTCTGTGGCCTCAGTGACCCTCTGTGTGCCACTGACCTCAATTTAGAATCTCCATTCCAGAGCACAGTTCCCACGTAAACAATCATTTACTTAAGTCTCTCCCTGAAGGCCCCACAGGTACTTCAGACCAAGTAGATGCCCTTGGGCAGAACTCATAATCTTCCGTCTATTCCCCACCCCCAAAGCTGTTCCTCATATGGGTGAATGGCACCACTGTCCACCCTGTTGCCCAAACCAGACACTTGGGAATCATCGTTGACTTAGCTTCTCTCTTAGCTCTCACATTATTTCAGTCAACACCAGGACAAGGAAGGTAGGGGAAGACAGGTAACAAACATGTAAGCAAGTAAGTTGGATTCTTTCAGATAAGAGCCATTAATAAAATGAAACCAGGATACAAATGGAATATGAAATTAGATAAAGAATGAACTTGTGGGTGTAAGGGGAGGTCTAATTTAGATGGGGTCGTCAGGGAGGGCCTCTCTGAGATGCTGGCATTTGAACTTGACCTTAGTGATACATCCAGCATTGGATACATCCAGAATCAGCACTGCTGATTCTGCTTCCAGCGTAAATCACATCTCCCTTTGTTCTTTATCCTTATGCCAGCACACTGGTCCAAGCTGGATTATCTCTAGTCTGGATTACTGAGGCTCAGATGGAGCAGGGCTTTGCCCAGACTCAGCCTGCCAGTGATAAGCAGAGCTGAGCTGGGCTAGGATTTCCTCAGCCATTGTTTAAGCCAATATGGCCCCCTAGTCCCTGCAGCTTGAAACAGCCTAGACTTCGAGCCTGAAAGCACTGAGGGCTTGAACCCAGGACTCCCAAGTCTGACTTCTTTCCCCTCAGCCAGTGTATCCACCTGCATGTGGACACCTCCCCCTGGATGGCTCACAGGCTTCTCAGACTCAGCACATCCAGCTGTGACTCATCACTCTCCCCCACGTCCCCCGGCTGGTTTTCTTCCATCTCACCTCCATCCTTAGGCCCATCAGGTCCAGTAGAGGGAGAGCCTGGAGATAAAAGATTGAGAAGGGAGAACCAAGAGGTAAGGCATTTGAGGCGAGGGAGGGGTGGCTGGATGAAACGAATTTGAGGTAAAGACGAAAGAGTATCCATTTTGTGTTTAGTAAATGTTGCTCTGTGGCCAGTCAAATCCAAGGCAGTGAGGACACAAAAGTGAATCAGACACAATATCTGCCCTGGAGGAGCTCCCACGTTGTTGGGGCGTGGGAGACACAGGCAGTTACAGTCTGGTGGGATACCTGCTATACTGGGAGGAACTGAAGGTCCAGGAAACTTCCTGGAGAAGTTAGAGCTTGAGTTCTCTTGAAGGACGTCACCAAGTGACTCTAGGGAAGGAGTGCAGTGACTTGTCAGGCAGAGGGGACAACATGAGCAAAGGCATAAATGAAAAAGCAGTCACACATATGGGACACTGCGGGCACTTCCCTGTTGATGAGACCTGTAGCCCGAGGTAGGACGTGGTGGGAGATGAGGCCTGAGAGGGCAGCAGGAATAGTCTTCTCTCCAATACTGCTTATTCCTGGGGTCCTGTTTTCAGTCCGTGGCTCCCCAGCCACTCTTGCTCACACCAGAAACACTGGCATTACCTGTGACAGCATCTTCCCTCACCCCTCGCATCCAGCTGTCTAGTCCTATGATGTTTAAAGCTTCTCAAGTCCATGCCCTTTTCTCTACCTTCCACTGGTGCTGCTTCATTTCAGGCCTCTTCACTTGCCACCTGCATTATTTCTTAAACTTGCTGGCTGGTCTCCCAGGCTCCGGTTTCACCCCATCTGTCTTCATTGTTGGTCTTTATAAAAGAGAATCCTGACCTTCTACTCCTCTCTTTAAAAAAAACTAACCTTATCGGCTCCCATCACCCCCAGGATGAATTCCAGCCTCCTCAGCGGGCACACAAGGCCTGCATAGCCCACCTCTGCCGGCTCTCCAGGCTCTCTTCTTGCCTCTCCCTCTCACTCTTTCCTTGTTTACCTAACGTGTCCCGACTGCTAAGCCCGCACACACCAGGCTGTTTCTCTCTCATCACTGTCTGTGTTGCCCCCTCTGCCTAGGATTCTCTCCACTGCCTTCCCTCACCTTAAGACTGAACCAGGCCTCATTTACCTTTTCCTTGACAACCCTCGTCCCAGGCTGGATCAGGTGTCACTCATTACACCCCAGGCATACCTTTTTTGTCAGATTCGCCACACTGTACTAAATTACTTTTCCATCTGGACTGTGAGCTCTGAGAAGGAAAGGCCCCTGTCTCTTTGATTCAGCATTGTGTCCTCAGCATACAGCTAGCAGGCCCATGATAAATGTTTGCTGAATAAATGAACATCTCCCTGGTTTGACCATGAGCTTCTTGAGAGCAGGACTGGCTGCATAGTGCCTGAGTATATTTTTTAATTAAGTGGAACTGAAGTGCGTAGGAGGGTTACTTAACCAACTGGGAAACCAGAGAAGCTTCCCAGAGGAGATGTTGTCTGAAAGAGATCAGAGGGATGAGAAGTTATCTAGGTTAAGGAATGTGGAAGTGGGAGGGCATTTCAGGCAAGAACAACAAAGGCTGAGGGGGAGAGCCTAGTATATTCCAGGGACTACTAGTTATTTGGCTGGAACTTAGGGCCCCTGAAGGACAGTGGCTGCAGAGAGAGTCCACGTCATTCACCCATGTGTTCATTGATTGATTCAGTAAATCTTCATCGATACCTTAAGTTTCCTGGTCCTGTGCTGAACCCTGAAGGTAGGAAATGAACCAGACTTGCTCTCAACGAGTTTGCAAATTATCTAGAAGGCACTTTTATCTTAGAGTAGCCTGGAGCCTTTGATGGGTTTCATAAGGGGTGGTTGGGTGACATGATCAGACATATATTCCAGAACAGTGATTCACAAATTATCTGTGATGAAGGACATTTTTTAAAAAATCTCCAATTTATCAGCGATTGATAAAGATTGCCAAAAAAAAAAAAAGACAAAATTACAAAAAAAAGACAAAGTACAAGTTTGTGTTTCTTCATACTAGATTTAGCAACATACGATTGTTGTAAAATTGTTATAAAGATTTCTAAATGTCTACTCTCAATTTCTATACGTACCAGAGACCAGTGATAAGTTTGCAGTAGCACTGGTCTGCAGGCTGTCCTTCAAGTAGTACTGTTAGGAGAGATCACATCTCGGCTGCAGATGGATAATTGCTTGGAGGAGGATTAAATGGAGGGAGAGAGACCAGTGGGGAGGCTGTTTCTCCACCTAGGCAAGTGGTAGTGGTGGTGTGGAGAGGGGTGGAGATAGAGAACCAGGAGGTAAAAGTCACAGATTTGGGGAAGGGGAAGGGTCAAGGGTAAACATAGGAATTAAAGATGTCTTCTAGGTTTCTGGCTTGGGTGCTGGTGACATTGAGATTTGGACTAAAGGAGATATAAGTTTGAGGGTGGGTGAGGAGCTCAGTACTGAACATATTAAGGTTTTTTTTTTTTTTTTAAATTGAGGTATATTGACATATATTAGCTTCAGGTGTACGTGATTCAGTATGTATATATATTATGTATATATATAGCAAAATGATCACCACGATAAGTCTAGTAAACATCTGTCACCTGAATATATTAAGGTCAAGGTGTATGTAGGACTTCCAGTAGTTGTTGTCCAAGAGTGTTTTGAGAGCAGGTTCAGAGCTGGTGTGGTCTTTGATGAAGAAACTTCCCTGGTCCAGCCAAGCATTATCTTCTTCCTGGGGTCTCTGATGGACAGACCCAGCTGAGGGTAGTGCTGTTTGTCCCTGAGGAGGTCTAGGGGACAGGCATTGGCAGGGACGCGTATGTTGGAAGTGGGATCCAGGTGCCTTTTCTGTAGAGACGTGACCTTGATCAGCTCTAGGGAAGCTGCAAGTCTCACTGTCACCATTGGGTGGCAGGAGTGCTTCAGACAAGTGTTCCATGACTAGGGCTTGCTGGCCTTTCTCCACAGTTTAGCCATCTGCCCTACTCCAAAGTTGATCTTTGGACTCCACAGAAGCGCTTACATGTGGGCCCCTCACCTTAACCATGGGGTCAGGAGCATGTGTCCTGTTACGGAGGTTCTGGAGTTGAAGGCATGGTGAAGTTGGTCCTGGAGTGGATCTAGAGGCAGGCGACAGTTCTAAAGCCTTCCAAGGCCTTTGGTCAGTTTCGCTTCTCACTCTGGAACATCATCTCCAGGTGCCCGGTGCAGGGTCCCAGGCAGAGGATTTGCTTTGTCCCGCCCGGGGATTGGCAATAAACAGGAGGGGCTGTGGTGACAGGTTGCTAGAGCCCGCTGGACGTCCCCTGACATGGGTGTGCCCCTACCCTGTCCCTCTGTGCCTGTAGACTGTGCAGGTGCCCGTGTATTCAGAGCAGGAGTACCAGCTCTATCTTCACGATGATGCTTGGACAAAGGCAGAAACTGACCACCTCTTTGACCTCAGCCGCCGCTTTGACCTACGTTTTGTTGTTATCCACGACCGGTATGACCACCAGCAGTTCAAGGTGAGCTGGTGTCCTGCTGGCCTGCATTTGCACATGTGCGCAGCCCCCAGGCCTGGCGGGCCCACTACCTTCATGCTCTCCCTTCCACGTGCCTCCGAGTGTTCATCCTCCCTCCCCCTGTGTCTTTATCCTCAGAAGCGGTCTGTGGAGGACCTGAAAGAGCGGTACTACCACATCTGTGCCAAGCTTGCCAATGTGCGGGCGGTGCCGGGCACAGACCTCAAGATACCGGTATTTGATGCTGGGCACGAGCGACGGCGGAAGGAACAGCTGGAGCGTCTCTATAACCGGACCCCAGAGCAGGTCAGCCCCGAGCCCCACAAACTCTCCTCCGTGCCCTGAAAACCCCTTACCCATTGCTTCCACCTCCACCCCCTCAACTCCCTCACTGCAGGTCCCCTCCCTCTGCTCCTCCCGGCCCAGCCCTGCCTCTCACAGGCCGGCCTCCTCGCTCTCCCATCACTGCCCTGAGCGCCTCCCACACCTCTCAGCATCTCTCACCGCCCAGGTGGCAGAGGAGGAGTACCTGCTACAGGAACTGCGCAAGATCGAGGCCCGGAAGAAGGAGCGGGAGAAGCGCAGCCAGGACCTGCAGAAGCTCATAACGGCGGCAGACACCACTGCCGAGCAGCGACGCACAGAACGCAAGGCCCCCAAGAAGAAGCTCCCCCAGAAAAAGGAGGCCGAGAAGCCGGTGTGGAGACTAAGTCAGCCCGGTGCAGGGTGGAGGGCTCTGAGAGTTCACAGAGCCAACAGGGGGCTGGGACTAACCCTGGGCCCCCTCCCAGTGACTTCTGGGTCTCCACACCTCCTTCTTCCCAGGCTGTTCCTGAGACCGCGGGCATCAAGTTCCCAGACTTCAAGTCTGCGGGCGTCACGCTGCGGAGCCAGCGGGTATGTGTCACCTCCTTCGCCGTGTTTGGGCCCTGCACTCTGCGGCCGAGTGCTGCAGGCCGTTGAGCTAGAGCCGATGGAGGGGGACGCACCAGGATCCCGGGGGGATGTGCCAGGCTGAGCTCACAGCTTTCACTCTATTTTGCTTGCTGGCTGTTTCCTTTTGTGACCCCGAGCTGCCTCCAGGGGTTAACTTTTCTTCTGCTACCCCAACTGCCTTTAGTCCCCTTCATCCTAAGCCACTGTAGGGGAGAGGGCTTAGCTGCCTGGGTCATTGCAGATGAAACTGCCAAGCTCCGTGGGACAGAAGAAGATCAAGGCCCTGGAACAGATGCTGCTGGAGTTGGGTGTAGGTGAGTGCAAGGGCTGGGCCCACAAGATGTGCCCATCCAGACAGGGAGGAAGGCTGGGTGGCGCAGGGCGTTCCTGCTGCCGGCCTCCCACCACCCAGCCCTGCCCCTGTGCCTTCCACCCACCTGTCCGCAGAGCTGAGCCCGACGCCCACGGAGGAGCTGGTGCACATGTTCAATGAGCTGCGGAGCGACCTGGTGCTGCTCTACGAGCTCAAGCAGGCCTGCGCCAACTGCGAGTACGAGCTGCAGATGCTGCGGCACCGGCACGAGGCGCTGGCCCGGGCTGGTGTGCTGGGGGGCCCCGCCACACCGGCTTCGGGCCCGGCCCCCACCCCGGCGGAGCCAGCAGTGCCCGAACCGGGTCTCGGCCCCGACCCCAACAAGGACACCATCATCGACGTGGTGGGCGCGCCCCTCACGCCCAATTCGGTAAGTCTGGACAGGCGGGGAGAGCAGGAACCGGCCCGCTGGCAAGCACACATGTGTGCGTGCACGAGCTCCGCCCCTGTCGTGCCTGCCGCAGAGATCATCACTCTGAGGGGCTCTGAGGCCACGCTGAGGGAGTGGGTGGCCAGTGGGCATCACCTTCCCTAAGAGTGTGAAACACATGCACAAAGGCTGAATCCGGCCTTGCAGGCCATTGACCTCGGCTCTTTGTGTCTCCTCAGAGAAAGCGACGGGAGTCGGCCTCCAGCTCCTCTTCTGTGAAGAAAGCCAAGAAGCCATGAGAGGCCATACGGGTGTGGGAGGCTGCTGTGTAAATAGAGCTGCTGAGTTGGACTGGGCTGCTTCCTTTCCTTCCCACCACTTCTGATGCCCCTGACTGGGAGGGTGGGCAGGAGGGGGTCACCACACCCACTCCATGGGGTGGCACTAGGGCTTGCTGGCACTGAGGCCCTCAGCAGCTCCTTAAACACTGACCCGTTTTGCCCAAACACCTGTACTCAGGAACACCCGTGGTTCAGCACTCGAGTGGTTCACGTACAGTTGTGGCCTTAGACCTAGCTACTTGGAACACTGCCTTGTGCTCAGACAGTCCCCATGGCTCTCTGCGTATTTAGTAAGGGTCTCATAGGTGCTCCAGTGATGGCCAGCTCTACTGGTGGCCTTGAGCACAGAGCAGTCTGGCACGTGCTCTAACCCCCGCACATCCAGGCAGCATCAGGCACAGCACAACCTGGTCCACACACACACACCCAGGGCCTCGTTTCCCCGACTTTATTCAGTGGTACGTTCACAGCGGGGATGGGGGTAGACACAAGGTGGGGCCTGATCTGTCCTGGAGCCCTGGGGGCACCACACACCATGCACTACAGATGGGAGGGGGCACAGGGGGGCTCAGTGGCCCCAGCAGAAGCCTGTGTACCAGGGAGAAGATGGTGAAGAGGAGGTCCCCCAGCCCAAGCCCACAATGGGAGGGGCTGACACTGAGCTGAGGTTGAGGGGTGGGGATGGGGGGCACGAAGTGTCTGTTCCAGAGGGGCCAAGTGGCCAAGCCTTACCCAGGGCACAAGCTTACAGGGCAGGCTGGGGGACACTCTGGACGTAGAGCTGTGCCACTCTCCTTTTGCCCCTCTGGTGAGGGAGAGGAGGGCTCTGAGCTGGGCCAAGCAGCTACCCTGTCCTGCCCCATCCCGTCCTCGGCCAGTCAGAACGGCTTTGATGTCTGCTTGAAGATGAAGCCTCGATATGCCAGAGTCTTCATGATGTTGGCAATGTTCTTGCAGTCATCTAAAAAGAGGAAGAGGAGACGATTTAGATGGGCCCCAGACCCTTCCCCTCTGGGCCCAGAGGTGCTCTTACACAGGTGGGGGTAGGAAGCGGGGCTGGATTCAGCAGCCACAGGCTCTACACCAGGGGGTCCTGTCCCCAGGTGGCAGCATCTCCAGCTTCAGGTTGAGCTGGGTGATGCTGGGCCAGCAGAAGCCTGGTCTCAGTGCTTCTCAGCCCCATAATTCATGCTGGAAATTGGCCGGCGTGTCCCGCCCCGGCCCCAGCGGTGATGTATGGGCGCCGTCGCAGTAAGAAAAAGGCAGAGTAAATGTGTAATTTCTCCCTTGACGGCCCCTGGCCGCTGGGCGATTCTTCTTGTTGCCGCCGCGTGGGGACGGCCCGTCCGCCACACTCCGTCTTCCCGCCACCCGCCTTGATGTCTCCATTTCATTACTGTGCGGCCATTCATCACGCCCATGGCCAGGGTGACTTTGCCGGCACTTGCGTGTGTGTGGATGTGGCCCAGGCCATAATCACTGGTGACAAGGCACATGCCTCGGCACTTCCAGGCCAGGGCTCCAGGTTTGCCTGCTCCAACAGCCACCCCGCCTGGGTGCCTGCTCCTGTGCAGCCCAGGTCGGTGGAGAGGAGCCAGGCTTGTGGTCCTCCGACACCCTGGCCAGCAGCATTCTACTGGGCACCTGTGTAGCTCAGCCCAAGCCCTGCCTCTCCCACCCTGGCAGGCGTGCTGGTCAGGCTTCTGCCCTGTCTCTGGCTGTATCTCAGATGAAAAATGTCTGTGCCAGCCAAACCCTGCCACAGCAGTTTCTGCAGTACTGGTCCCTATGAGAAATTCCATGGTGAAAACTCTAGTCCCTATGGCTGCAGGAACAGGTACTCCTGGGGCCTCAGTATCATGGCATAGGCCAGGATGCCCTTCACCTGCCTCCCCTTTCACCCCTCTCCCACTGCCCATGGATGCCCCTGAGATGTAACCAGGACCTCAGCGACAGCAGCCCCCATGGGATCAACGCTGTGATTGCAAAAGCACTGTATGTCGATGTCCTAATCAGGTGTGTGGGGGGGTGGGTAAGGTCCAGGTGAGGTCAGGAGGCCCCTGCATCTGTCAAGGACCAACCTCCTCTGCTGAGCTTGCCAGCCCCTTAGACTAGTAAAGGGGACCTAGCAGAGCTAGAAAAAGACTTGTGGGAGTGGGAGGAGTCTGGTCAGGCCAGGCCTGTATCAGCCAGGCGACAGCTTTGCAGACCTTGCACAGAGCAGATAAGCTCTCTGGGTCTGGCCAGACAAGTCACAGAGGGTCCTGTCTCTCCCAGCTCAATATGAAAGTAGCCGTGGTGGGTGTGGGCATGGACAGGTGGCCCAGGCACAGGAACACCTTGTTCTCCAGGCACTCAGAAGCCATGAGGGCTGGTCTGAGGCAGAACAGTGGGAAGACAGATGGGTGGGTAGTGGCGGCCATGGCAACTCCAGACGTGACCCATCCCTGTGGTTTATGGGCCGGACACACGCCCCGCTCAGCTGAGGCCCCATCATTTGTCTCCCTTAGTGTGTATGCCTGTGCTGTGGGGTAAAGGGTGGAGGGAGGGGCCGCGATAGGAGCTAGGCAGTTGACAGGAGGGGGAACGGGGCAGGAATGGCTGTGCAGGAGGGGTGGGGGTGGGACAGCACTGGCTTGAGAGTGAGAAAGGTTTATGACAGGGTCCAGAGGCTGTGATGGCACCACTGAAAGGGCTACGATAGGGTGATTTTCTTCCCAAATAAGTCTGGCCTTGTCAGGGCACCTCCAATCCTTCCTGTCTCTGGGACTCTGGGGACCATGGCCGCTGTGCATATTAAGAATAAGTCTCCTCGTTATCTGCAATTACCCAGCGGCCACACACCTCATTTCTTCCAGCAGAAAAGAAAATTAGTTTTCTATTGACTTCATCTGGCTCCTCCCTCATTGCTGGACAAATCGTTCAATCTGCCTCCCCTGGCCCAAGTGAATGTGCTCAGCCCCTCCCCGCAGGCCACCAGCCACCCAGTGGGTGAGCACTGACCTTGCACCTGTGCCTGGTCCGGGGCTGGGGGAAGGTCATGTGCCCCAGCCTTGTCCCTTCCCTCTGCCCCCTCCACACACCAGATGGCTTCATCCACACCTTGAGCTTCAGCTACACCTGAAGATCACTGTCTCCATTCTGGACCTCTCTCCTGAGCTCCAGACCACAGATCCAAATGCCTCTGGAACATCTCTTTCTAGATATCCATACAAACTCAAAAACGTCTGCTAATGAACTAATTTTCTCCCTCAAGCTTCTTCACTCCCGTGTTCTCCATCCCAGTGAATGGCACCCTGAAATGTCCCCAAAAAAACCTGATTCAAGCTTGACACCCTGCCCTCTCCCCGACTCCCCAAATCCGACTGAGTATGAACTGTAGGTTTTATCTCCTCACTCTCTGTCTAACCATCCACTTCCTTTCATTCCAGCACCCACCTCCCAGTCCGGACCCCAGCATCTCTTACTCTCACAACAGCAGCTGGTCCTCTTTCTTCTGCCTTTAATCCATTCTCTTGTAGCCAAAGTGATCTTTCTCACACAAATCTGATCACGTTCTTTTCTCTTTAAATCCCTTCAGTGGCTCCCTTGCCCTCAGTTTCAAGTCACACACTCTTTAGTATGACTTTAAGGTAAAGGCCCTGCAAAAGCAGATCCCTGCTCTCTGGCCTAGCCCCTGCCAGAACACTTGGGGAAACCATTTGTCACTTGTGTCACAAACTCTGACTACTGACCCTGTCTGCCAGGGATTCTGGAGTCTAACTTGTTGCCACTGGTCTTCTACAATGCAGACAGAGACCCAGACTGGGGAAGACACATTCCAGCTCACCTAGCAAGTCAGTGGTACGGTTCTTTCTGAATGGGCTTCCAGCCCTGGAAGCCTCCCTGCGTGCAACCCACTGATTACACAGAGATAAATCTGGGGCTTTTTAGAGACCAAAAGTTCAGAGAGAGCAGCAGGGAGCCTGGTGACAACACGACCTCCTGGAGAGTCCTCTCTTGAAGCCCTGGGGCCACCTGGGCCAGCAGCCCCAACTTCTGGCACTTCATTCAGCTAGTGAGGCCAGCTGGAGGCTGTTCTGGGGTAGGGGGGGACAGCCTTGTGCCCACAATAGAGCCCTCCGAGAGCTGGTCTTCTTCATCTCCAAACCCTAGAAGACTAACCTGTTTTTATGTTCCTGCAGGGTCATCAACTTGTGACAAGACGACCCTCTTCTTTTTTGGGCATTAATATTCTTAATGTTGGAATTAATTCTTAATGTTTTTATACTTAATGTTTTGTATACTGGGACAGTAATGGGAGGGGTGCAGCTGCATAAATCCCTCAGAGCGGTGAGTGGGGCCAGCATCTAGCAAAGGATGAGCTTGGTGGCTGGGCCCAAGGGTAGTCAAATATCTGCTTGGCAAAGTAGCTGCTAGTGGAAGGTGGCTCAGATTGCTTAGGACACCCAGGGAGAACTCACACAGGGCAAGCACCTGAGGCTGACAGGCTCCAGGTGGCTGCACTTGTCTGGGAACTGAACGGTAGAGGACAGGATGCAGAGCCTGGGCCAGGGCCACCCTCAGGAAGGAAGGGGCCAGAAGAAACTCTCAGAGGACCACTTATTCATGCACTCATTCATTCAGCAAATACACACTGACACCTTCTGTGTGCTGGGTGCACATGGCCATGCTGGGCCATAGGGCTGCAGACTCTGTAGCTCCCTGCCCTCAGGAGCTCAGAGACTGTGCCTCTAAGTGGTGCAGTGTGAGCAGTGCTGAGAAAAGGAGGTGCAAAAAAACCCGTGCTCAGTCTGTGGGTCCAGAAAGGGTTCCTGGGAAGACGAGGTTAAGCATGTGGAGGGGCCTAGCCAGCAAGCTGGGGTCGAGGGGAGGTGTTCTCAGCATAGTGGACAGCCCACGCACACTTCTGGAGGGGGAATGTGGAGTGTCCCCCCAGAATTTAAGTTTAGCAGGTCGTGGGGGTGATGAAGAGGCAGGGGAGTGGTAAGAGATGAAGGCGGCGAGGTTAGCAGTGACTAGCTAGAGGAAACCCTGCAGAGCCCCGAATGCCAAACTAAGCAGCTTATAATTTTATTATTATGGGAATGATGGGGAGACACTCACATGTTTAAGGAGGCACATGACCAGACCTGTGTTTCAGAGTTATCTTTTGAGGACTGGAGGGGTTAACCCCAAAGGCAGAGACACCAACTAGCAGATTGTAGTATGTATTTCTGGTCCAGGCCAGAAATGGTGGTCCAGGGCTAGGCCAGTGGCAGTGGAGATGGAGGTGCATATACATTGTTGATGTGGAGAAGTGGATGGAGGCAAGAGACTTTTAGGGAACAGAATGAGCAAGGCTGGATGAGGGGACTGGGAGGGCTGAGTCTAGGATGTGAGAGAGGGTAAACCAGAGAAGGTGCAAGTTAGGGGCAGCAATGAACTTAGCTTTGGATGTGTTAAGCCTTGAGATTCCTATGGGACATCTAACCTTATCAGGCATCTCCTTTATGGCTTCTAGGCTTTATATCTTGCTTAAACAGGCCTTCCCTATCCCAGTGTTATTAGAAAACTATCATATTTTCTTCTAATACTTTCAGCTTTTAAATTTAACTTTGAATCGGCCTGGAGTTTATTTCGTATGTGGTGAGAAACAGATCTAACTTTATCTTTCCGCTAGTAGATCCAGCCAGTTGTTCTGTCACTGACTGAACTGTCCACACTTTCCCTGCACATTTGGAATGATGCCTCTCTCCTACACACAACTGGGATATGTGGATCTGTCAGAGCCAGAGAGAGAATGAACATGACATGATCAGAGGCAAGCCGGACTTAGAGGACATTAGGAGCAGCAGGGTGACAAGCCGCTGACCGTATGGGGTCATGAGGCAGTGTGGCCTGGAGGAAGACTCAGACACAACCTAAAGCCTCTTGCCTAAAAAGCTCAGCCTGGCGATGCAGCTTACTAGTGATCTCTGGGAGCTGGTGAGGGACAAGGCCAGAGCCCATGGAGCAGGGACCATGGAAAGGAAAAAAGAGCAAGAACCCTGGTTGTGTCGACATCCTAGAACCTCATTTTGCTGCCACCTCTTCCTGTGTCTGTTTGGACATCTTGGCAGCAGCATGCCTACACAAAGGGCCAGTGGGGCTGCTAGATCAAATATGTCTCCAGCCTCCCGTGGGACACACTTACACGAAAAGATTATTTGTTATTTATCTGAAATTTGAATTTAACTGGTGTCCTATATTTTTATTTGCTACATTGGCAACTCTGTGCTGGGGCCCAGCATCTCAAGCTACGGCTGGGTGCTGTTCAGGGCACAACAGCAAATGGGAGCTCATGAGACAGGAGGCTACGGCAGGGAATTTAGGACAAAACCAGCAGAGGGCCCCTTTATATCCTTAGATTCTGGGTTCAAATCCAACTCCATCATTTAATAACTAAACTTAAGCAATTAGAGTACTTCATTTAACCTCTCTATGCTTTGGATTCTTCTTCTCTAAAATGGGAATAATAATGGTAATTATAGCAACTACTTCCCTCAAAGGGTTGTTAAAAAGATGAAATGAATTTTTATTTGTGAAGTGCTTAAAACAGTGGCTGGGTTAGTTATTATTATTAGTATTGGTGTTATTCCAATAATATCCAGTAATAATATTGTTATTCCAAAAGAAATACCCTGATATCCTCCAACCCCTGTTCCTTGCTCCAGATGTGGCCCACAGTCCTCTTGGCCCACCCGACACACCCCGCAGACACAGAGTCCCTTCTCCCCACAGACACAGCTCCCCCACCTCCTCCCAGACAGAGCCTTTAGAGCCTCAAAGCCAAAGTGACCCCTTCCTCTGGCCCCTCCCCACCTCCCCCCTCCACCCCACCGAGGTGCCTGGAGGTGCCACAGGGCTGATGGTGAAGGATGACGGTGGTTCCACAATAAGGGGAAAAGGCAATTTCATCTTGATTAGCAGGCGATTTCTCTCTCCGTAATAAGCGTGCTCCAAATAATTAGCGTGTTTTACGTAATAATGAAATTACAGAAATGCAGTCCACTTATTCAAACAACTCACCATTACCATATTTTTAAATATTAGACTTAATTAGAGTTTATCACTTCAGAGAAGTATGCGGACCGAAGATGTTTTTAAAAAAATCCTCATAAAGTGTTTATTAAGCGCTGGTAAAGCTGGGATAATGATGTGTTTGGAAATTAAGGCAATCAAACACTTACTGCCGCTCCTGGAGGCCGGGCATGGAAATGAGGCCATTACACGCCCATTACCCGCCATCTCACAGCCACTTGGGGGGCAGGGAGAGGATGCGCCTGGCCGAGAGGGCGTAGTGCCCAGAAATGCCTGTGCCAACAGCCCACAACGGCCGGATCAGTAGGCACAGCGTCATTTACACGACATTTGGCCACTAGGGGCCCAACTCAGACTTGGCCAGGCAAAGACTGGACTGATCCCAAATGCCAAAGAAGACACGCAAGACCAGCCCGGACCCAGACTCCCAGGTCTGGCAGGACGTGTCAACTCCCTACAAACCCCAGTGCAGAGTGGGGCCAGAGGCCAGGTCAGAAAGCCAGAGAGGTCAATCAGAGGAGGCAGAGGCTGAGGAAGCAACAGATCCAGTGCAGGTGTCCACTCCCAACTCTGGGCCACACAGGAAGGGGCATCGGAGTGGCGTTGAATGGTTTAGGAGGAAGCTGGGGGACTGAGCTGGGAGCCAAAGATGCAGAGGAGCCAGGGGCCAGGCTCGGGAACACACCTGGGGACAGAGCCAGATCAGGAAAGCAGGCAAGAAGGGTGGCGGGAGAGGAGCTGGTGGCTCCAGGCCCCATTTATCCCGGTGAATAACTAATTCCAGAATTTATAGTGCTGGGTTTTTGTTCTGTGGCCATTTATATCTGCGAGGGGAGGAAATGAAGAGGCAGCGCGGACGCCACATCTTTCTGTGTTATTGCTTGTCTGCCATTTGCAAATCATTATTAATTGTGGGCCCTGGTGGCGGGCCGGGTGGGGGCCGGGCTGGGTACATCCACATAGCTCTTCATCAAGGACCCCAGCCGCTGCCCCAGAGAGCCAATTACCCCTCCCTGATTGGGATCAGATAAAGAGGGAATTTTTACAAATTAGGGAATAAATAGAATTTCCACACAGGGCGCGGGCAGGACCTGAGAGGCTGTAATGAAAAACCATCCGTCACCATCAGTGCTGGCCAGGCACGGAGCCCCGGCACTCCCTCCCCTTGTGGGCCCACCCTGATGCTCAGGGGCCTGGGTGGACAGGTCTAAGGACATCCCAACCCCTCCAGGGCCCATAAGCTGGGAGAGGAGTTCTCAGTGGGGCGCGTGTATACCCTCTGAGCCCCAGCTCTGACTCTGTCCCCAGTGCTGCCTCTCCTTCAGGGCCGTGACAAAGAGGAGACTGAGGCAGACCCCAAGAAAGGCCAGAGTTGGGGACCACGGGGCAAAGACCACATCCATGCCCCTCCAGCTATGGCAGCCCTAGGGCAGAGCCCTGGCTCATGGACCACTCACTCTGGGCTCCCATTAGCGCTCCTCCCCCTGGATCATTAAATATGTATATCTTATTACACGCCTTGTTAGAGTATCGAGCTCTATTGACTGATGATAAATCCTGAGCCTCGTCCTGGCCATAAATTTATCTGGAGATGATGAAGACTCAATAATCTAGTCAGGCAGATAATATCATCGGGCCTTAAAAAAGATCATTACATTATATGTCAGAATTAAAAGTGAAATACGCCGTAGTAACAGGGCGGCTGCTCTGGCCATTACAACGAGTGCCGTCTCCCCCCACTTGTCCTCGGCCAAGGCCCCAACCAGGTAGAAGAGCCAAGAAGCCTCGCCCTCCTCTTGGCTCTGGGATGCCACAGCTAAAAGTGCCGGATAACCTAAGGCCGAGAGAAAGGGACCTGGTTTTGGAGGGGAGAGGGGAAGAGCGGGCTACTGAGAACAGCTGAGGACCGTCTGCCACACCTGGCAGCCACCTCTGCCCCAACCAAGCTCCCACCCTACCCTGTCCCTAGGGGTCTCCCATGGGACTGTCTTCTGGGGGTCCTTGAGCGGCTCCAACTGGAAGGTGACAGGGCTTCCCTGCCTTCTAGAATGGCCTGAGCAGTCGGGGCAGATTCTTTCCAAAATGGAGACACTGGGATACAGAGAGGTTAGGCTACTTGTCCATATGCCCCAGGTGCCTTTGACCTGACCCCAGACCCCTGTGCCAGCAGCCTAGCCAAAGCCTTTTTTGTGAGCATGTGCAGTCATTTCAGACCACTCCTACCTCCTCCCCAAGAGCCCTGCCTGTTACAGCCTCTACATCCTGTCCTTTAAGAAGCTAGCTGCCAGACTTCTGTCCTTTGACCTCAGCACAACTATCTCCATTGTATCTGTCCTTCACCCATTTCCACAGTCACACCCTCTGCCTTGTTAACATCCTCTACTGCTCTTCTTTTGAAATATGAAACGCAAATATCCCTAGTTACTGACAATAATACGCCTTTTCTTTCATCTCACTGGAACCTCGAAACCATTTACACCCCCACTCTCTCCAGATACACCCCGTTCCTGTCTTTGCCTGTTTCCCCGTCCACTTTGGCTGCCTACGCCACAGGCACACTCTTTCTGCAGAGCCGGCTCCTCCCTCCCTGACCCTCAGCCACGGGTTTAGGAGTGGCCACATGTTCTGGCTACTGGGATCTGAGTGTAGGTTTGCTGAAGATCTTCAAGGAAAATTTCTTCACTCTTAAGAAGATAGGTGAAGTGCGGGGGGAGGGGAATAGTCCTTTATATACTGCTGGATGTTTTCAAGTCTGCACATAATGTCTGGGACTGCAGAAACCATCTTCAAACCTTGAGGGGAGTTAGTCTGTGAAGAACATGCTGAAGATAAACGAACAGAAAAGTGGAAAAAATCTGGGTCCTTGATGACACTGCTGAGATGCTGAATTAAACAAAACTAGGATAACCTTACTTCTTTTGTGAGGTGATAAATCCTCTTGTTGTTTAAGATTTAAATTGGGTTCTCTTTTCCTTGGAGCCAAAAGCATACTACCTGGTACAGAATGCAAAGGCAGGAAAGAGAATGACAAAACAGATGGAGAGCAGGCAAAGGGCAACGAGGACACTGTTTCAGGGTAGGAAGTTGGTAACCCTTGTTATGCTCTCTTGAAACATTTGCTCAAATTGTTTCCTGCTCTATCTCAGGACACAGGTCACATTACTAAAAAGGCCAAAGGAGTCAAGCTTAGACAGGAACCCAGGTGAAAACAAAGGGAAGAGCATAAAAATCTTTTCTTAGTAAAATTGTATGTCTGTGACTTGTAATTCAAGTTGCCTTTTTATAAGCCCCACGGCAACACAAGGTCATGAGACTCAAAGCTTCTTTCTCCCCTACACTTCTTAGCGTGTTGCTTACAATTTCTAGGTTATCTCTTGGTCCAAAATGGCTGCTGGAGCTCCAATCATCATATCCACATTTTGGAAAGAGGAAGAAGGAAAAAGCAAGAATAATGTACTTTCTAACTGAGTCACTTCCCTTTCAGTATTGTTCCTGGAGGTTCCACACAACACTTTTCCTGAATCTCACTAGCCAGAACTCAGAGACATAACCATATCTAGCTGTATGAGAAACTAAAAAAGTAGTCTTTTAACTGGGTATACCTGCTGCACCTGATTATACAGGGGCCCTATTCAATAAAGAAGGTCAATGGATATGGGGTACATACCAAGCAGTTTCTGTCCTAGCAACATAACTGATACACCTCACTTTGGAGCTTGGATTCCATGGTCCGTCAACTCAATCCTTTCCTGCCAAGTCTCAACTTTCTTGCTCCCTTTTCCTTCCACGACCCTTGCCTGGAAAAACATAGACTCTGCCTTCTCTATGCTTGCAGCTGGGCTGAGGGTGATCAGAGAAAGTCGCAACCTTACAGATTCATGCCACTCATAAAATCATAGTCATCAGCCTCATCTGGGTGTATAAAACTGCCCAGCCAATCTTCTATGTTCCTCATCAGTGCGCACGCTCTCTCCCTTTCTCCCTCGTGACAATTTCAAATTTCTCTACTTTCTACAAATCTCAAGCCCCCTACTCCCAACATCGCCCCTGACCCCTCACCCACACAGTCTTGTCTCCTACTTCACAGGAAACACAGAAGCCACCCTGCTGCACCTGTGCCAGTCCTTACTTATCCTGATACTAGGGGACCTGTCTGGATGTCACTTCTGAAACCCATCCCCTCATTCCACCTGGCTTCTGGAGTCTAACCTGATTGCCTTTTCTGGGGCCTTATGAGTGACCCCCTTTCTCTCTGATAAAGCTTCAATTGCTTCTTCTGTACTGCCTCCTTCACATAAGCATGTAAATATATTAAATCTCTCCCATCTTTAAAAGCAAGTTCCCTCTAACTCCTTTTCCCTTGTGGCTAGGACCCAATCTCTCCTCCCTTTGGCAGCCAAACTTCTGAGTCGTTAGCATGCAAGGTCCCATTTCCTCACTTCCTGCCCTGCGATATGATTCCCCCACCAGCTCCGTACCAAACTTTCTCTAATGATGCTTATGGCCTCACGGGGCTGAAGTCCAACATCAGCTTTTCAGGTTTGGATCGACCCACAGACTGACTCATGCTGTGAAACTCTTCTCTGTTTCAGTGACACCACCTTTTCTCCTGACCACCCTAAGATGTGGGTGTTGCTCAGAGTGGTCACGGGCCTTTTTCCCTTTTCACTCTCTGCACTCTCCCTGGGCAAACTTATCCACCCCTAAGCTTTATTTACCATATATCTTCCAACAGTTTTTAAACCTGTATTCCTACTACCACCATTCTGGTCCAGGGTGCCACCCTCGCTCATCCAGGTGACAGCAGTGCCCCAGCCAATCTCCTCCATGGTGTCCTACGCCACACATCTGGTCATTGCACTCCCTGTCTTAAAACCCCTCAGTGATCCTGGAACAGAAAGGACATAAGCGGAAACTGGTGAAACTGAAAAAAGGCCTTTAGTTTAGTTAATAGTAAAGAACCAATGTTAATTGCCTCATGCTGATTACTGAGCTGTGATAATGTAAGATGCTAATATTAGGGAAAGCTGGATAAGATATATATAAACTCTTCTGCAAATATAAAATTAGTTCCAAGTAAAAAGTTTAGGAGTTAATAATTAAAACAACAACCAGCCACCAGCACCAGCGCCTCCAATGGTGCCCCCCTGCTCTCAGGATAGTGCCCAGACTCCTTCATTAAGTTCTGGGGCTCTGCCCCAGTGTCCCTCTCGGGCCTCATCTTGCCCACTCTCTCTTCTGCCTTGCCTCTCAGCTTTTTCATCTGCTCTCCCTATGGTTTCCTAAGGTGCCTCACCTGGGTCCCCACGCTGGCATTAGGAACCCCTTCTATGTGTTCCCACAGCACCCGAAGTTCCCCCTGCCAGACCACAAACCCCCAGAGGGCACAGATTTTCTCTCCACGGAGGCCCTCAGTAAACACGTATTAACAGAAGAAAGGAAGGACTAGGGGAAAAGAAAGAGGGAGGGTGGGGGGACGAGAACCCAGGTGAACCTACTCCAGCCCTGACATCTGCCACCAGAAGCCCAGACAGGCCCACAAGCCCTGAAAATCAGTCAGTCCTTCCCCAGATTCCAAGGTGCCGGCAGCTTTGGCGCCTTCCCCACTTCCACTCCTTCCAGCATCTTGATTTTTCCAAGACGCACTGTGCCAGGAGACTGGCTGGGACCTGAGCTCTCCACAGTCTGGCCAGCCTGTCCTGAACCAAGACATCTGGGGGCGGAAGCAGTGGTGTTGGAGCTCCGCGGTCCCAGCCAATGATGCCCTGGAGAGGGTCCTGGCTCTGCCGGGGGACTCTGGGAGGGGGGCTGCCCTCCCTAAGCCCAGTCCCACCTGGTAAATATTTCATCCTCAAGCTGCTCAGCTAATCCCTATTAATTTCAATACCGCCGCCTTGCCTGGCTCAGCTCCCAATGCATTATTTATCCCCTTTGTTTGTTTGTCGCTAACAGGTGGGCCCCGGCGGAGGCGCTGACTGGGGACAAGCCCACTCTATCACAGTGTGGCTGTGAATTAATCATGAGGACTAATGGGAACCACTTCAGCTCCAGGCACTTCCCTAGTCCCCTTCCCCTGCCCTGGCACCCAGGGGTGGGCCAGGGCCATCCCAGCACAATTTAACTCAATTCAAGGCAACACATTCTATTTACTATCTGCCTACATGAGTCAGACGCTAGGTCATGCTTTGGGGACACAAGCTGACCAAAACAGGCAGCAGTTCCTGTCCTCAGGGAACTTACAATCCAGTGCAGGGAGAGGAGCATTAAACAACTTATTTCTTACTGAGGACTGTGACGGAATGCTCTGAAGGTGGAGTGCAGGGGGCGGAGGAGGGGTGCACAGGGTAGGGTCTGACCAAGTCCACGAGTCAGGGGAGGCTTCCCTGGAAAAGCAAACTGAGCAGCGCTCCAAGGACGAGTGGAAGTTAATTAGGCCAAAGGGTGGGAATGAGGAGCTCCCAAGGAAAATAAAGCCACGGGGGAAGGCCCTGGGGTGACAGAAGCCAAGCAGTTTCCAGAAAAGGGTGGGGGAGACTTGCTGCACCATAGTGGGCATGAGAGTGGCCAGAGGAGAAGCAGGGGACTGCCTGATGCCAGCAAGGCCTCCCGGGGACACCCTTCTCCCTAAAATGACCAAGCATCTGTCCCGGTGGACTAGCTCAAGAGTTATCCTGAATGCCCCGATTCACCCGCACACTCCCACCACCCTGCCCACTTGAGCTGCATCTGCTTTCCTGACCTGGTGTCTATCTGGCTCCCTGTGGGAGGGTGGCGAAGACCATGAACCTTCAACTGCATAGATCAGGAAACTCAGGTGAGTATGTGGCCTGGAGGCTTCTGAGACGGCCAGTGTGGGCCTCTCAGCACCCTGAGGCTTTGGTGTGCCCCTGGCAGGCCAGGGCTGGGGGCTCTGACCAGCCTCAGCCTCAGTGCTCACATCACCTCCCAGAAAGGAACTTGCCTCACCTCTGAAAACCCAGCACTGGACTGGGCACCCGGAAGACCCCAGCAAATGTCTTCTGAATGAATGACTGCACTAAAGCAAATGCCCCACCATCTCCCACCAAGATCTTTACCCAGACACTCCCCTCAAGATTTACCCAGATGTTTAAACAGACAAATGAGGTAACCTGGACTCAGGGTTTTATAGTCCTGTCAGAGCAATCCAGAGAGGTAGCAGCCATCAACCCCAGCTAAAGGGGAAGAAACAGAGGCCCTGGATGGTGAATGTCGTACCCAGGACCACACACCCTGGAAGTGATGGGCCATAACTAGAATAAGGTTAGCCTGGCCCCAGGTTCCTGGCTCCAGGCTCCTGGCTCTAGCACACCCACAGATCCGCCCCCCTCTGTGGGCCTTTCCCCAAGGACCTTAGTGCTTGAGAACAATCCTAAAAGGCACCTTGTTTATGAACCAAGTATAGCTCTGCCAGGGTACAGAGCTCACCATGCGTGTGGTTAGGGGTTCGTAATTCTATTCAAAGTGGCCACTTTGAAAATCCATATGTCTCCAGGCCCTCCGTACATCACAGTGTCAAGTCCTGGCGCACAGGCATCCATCAGCGCCTCCCAACGCCACGGTCACACATGCCTGATCCCACCCACGTGCCTGTCCTTGGCTCGCAGCTGCTCTGGCAGCACCACCCCGCCAAGTGCGAACGCTCCCGGCAGGCTGCTTGCTTGGCCTAGCCTGACCCTTGCCTTCAGACTAGTCTGGCTGCTGGGCCCCACCCCTGCCATTGACGCCTCCTCTGCCCTACCGGGGCTCTGCTCTCTTGGAGCTAGGCAGCCAGCATGGAGGCAGCCTCGATAACTCGCTAACGTGCTGCCCATGGTGTTCTTAAAAATTTATGACTGTGCAACATGAAAAATCCGGCTGAGGAGCCGTCATTAGCAGCGCTGCCTCCCTCCCCCACCAGAGCCGCCCTCGTAAATTGAGATTTATGGCTACAGCAGGCGGGGCGGGGGCGTGTACAGGCGGTGAGGATGTTGTTGGGGAGACTGGGAGAGACCGATGAGGCAAGCGGTGAGGCCGGGGGCTCCCCCCTGCGGCAGTTCCGGGTCACGGCAGTCTGCGGAGATACCTACGAAGAGTAACGTCTGGCCTGGAGTGTCAGCCTAGCACGGCTGCTGGATTCCCTTTAGCAGTGGGACTGGAGAGGGAGGGACCTATCCTATGCCAATCACTGGCTCCTTTAGGTGTAGGACCAGATCCTGAGGTCCAGGTGCCAAGCAAGGGCCTCTCAGTAGGGTGACTTCGGGAGGAGGAAGGTTGGACCTAGGGAGGAAGCATCATCCTTGCTGGGGTCACAGGGCTTGGGCCCCTAGAGTCGCCTTCTCCAACCAGAAGCATCTAGATTGGGCTGTGATTGTGGTATCCCAACCAGAGAACTGAAGACGAGGGAGGGAGGGTGGCAGAAGGATGCCAGGAACCTTCCCTTCCTTCTCCTTTCTCTGGTAAGAAGGGCCAGTAGAGGGTGTTAGAGGCAGGAGTGCAAGGACTGGACTTAGTCACAGAGCCTCCCCCGACAAAGGCCAGGCTGGGGCTGAAGAGAAGAGGAGGTGATCCCACAAGCCTGCCCTCCCCCTCTGTGGGCCCTCCCTATTACCTCCCCTCCGCCTCCCCCTGCTCACTTAGCCCTGTCAGCCAGGCCATTATGAAATTGGGGTTTCATTTACAGACTAATTAAACATTACAGCTTGTTCACAATTACAACGCGGGGATGAGGGAGTAACTAATTACGGAAGAAATGAGCTAACATTTATCTCTGTTCCCACCCTCCCTCTCCCCATTGCCTCCCCCAATCTGGCTTTCTCCCACTGTCTGGTCAGTACCAGCTCTCCAGGCTTAGTTCCTAGGATGGGGGACTGGGCCTAGTACCCACCCACCCTGGACACAAGGTTGGACTGCTGTTCCCAGCCACCCCAGGGGAGAGGCTTAGCTCCCAGGACCCTGACATTGAAGACAGGGCTTTTGGGCAAGACTCTGTGGGTGTGACTAAAGGGGCCCTGTGATGGTATGTGTGGACATGACATGGCGGGAGGGTTTCTGCTTTGGTGTATGAGTGTGACAGCACAGTGGGGCTGGGTGGCTCCATGTATCTTTATCTTGTGGGGCAAGGCTTTGGTGTGTCTGCTGCAGACAACAATTTGTGTGACTGGGTATGAGCGTGAATGGTCCACACTCTGACCCCCAAATCCCCAGGGCAGAACAGGAAAGAACCAGGTGGCTACCGGAGGTGATGGTCAAAGCAGACCTGATATGTGGCCCTGGCAGCCCCAGGACCAAATACCCACCAGGCGACCTCTTTCATTCCCTCAGAAGCAAGAGAGACAGCAGGGTTACCCTGCCCTGGGGCTCAGTCCATCCCTGTCCTTGGGCTGGCCTTGGCTTCTGGCCAGATGCCCCCCGGGGGCCCGAGGAGCCTCTGGGGTCCTGGGGTGCCCCCTGTGGGCAGGAGTCCTGGGGTCTGGCTGGCTTGCTGCAGAGTTTAATAATAGTAACAGTGAGAGTAAGCGTTTCCATCCTTCCTGCCTTTGGGCAGAAGAAAGGAAAGAGGAGGGAGAGGAGGGAGTGGAGGGAACGGGCTGAAGGGAGGCTTTGAGGCCTCAGAACTCACATCAAACGGCCGGATCTGGGCCTAATTGTCTGACCCCTGCCCCTGCCTTCAATCAGCTCTGCGGCTCCCCGCCCGCCCCTTGCCTAACTAGCAGCCATGTTCTCCTCATTAGGACAAGCTCCCCTTGCACACGTGTCCCCGGACATGTCCCCAGCACTCCCAGCTCCCAACCCTGCCTGGTGGGAGGGGACAGCAGGGACCCAGTTTTGGAGGGCCCCTGGGACAGTTGTACCCTCAGCCACCACAGCTGGCTGGCTTGAGCAGCTCAGCCCCTCTCCCTGAGCTGCAGGGCCCTGGATGCCACGTGCTGTGATCTATCCCCTGCTGGCTCAGATGCTGGGTGCGTTCTGTCCTCTGTGTGTCCTTCTTGCTACAGCCCAATTGTCTCAGACACACAGCTCCAGAGGGTGAGATGTGTTTGAAGACTGTCCCCTTTGGTCTGGTTTGGCTGGTTCAGCCTGGCCGGCAATCTGGTCTGGGTCAGGATCCATGATCAGAGGCTAGGGGCTGAAGGAACTTATCTGCCTACTGTGCAAGGATGCTTCCCTTAAACGGATCCAGGTGGTGCTTGAGTGACTAGGGCTGCTGGTACGGCAGTGAGGCAGGAGAGAGTGGTGGTTAAGGTCTCTGACCCTAGAGAAATACATGTTTGAATCCAGCTCTCCTACTTCCTTGCCCTGCTGCCTTGGGTAAATGGTAACTTTCTTGAGCCTCAGTTTTCTCACACACAGTAGAGCTGACAGCCCCTATCTCACAGTGTTTGGGAATTGAACGAGATAACAGATATAAAGTCCTCTGTACTACAAGTGGACCTTGTGGAAGGATACTGGTATAGATGACAGATTCAGACCAGGCCAGACCAAATTCCCCTCTCCACACGCCACAGGGCACTGTGCCCCGCTGGGTCAGTAGTGTCAGGGACAGAAAGAGCTGTGAGGAAGGGTCTAGAGCCCTACAGAAGAAAAAGAGCAGCTCCCAGGAGACCCAGCTGATACCGGCGGCAGAAGCACCTACGCTGGAACCAAAGCTTGGGGGCAGGGGTGTCACACAGTAGTTTCAGGTGAGAGGGACAGGGTCCCAGATTAAGAGCTGTCAGGTGGCATTAGGTCAGATGAGGTAGGTTAGCGGGGCTGGTCCATGAGAGTGGATGGTCCCATGAGTACTGTGGGCTTGGGAGGAGGGGATGCTGTGAACACCACTGGAGTGAAGGCTGTCTGGGCTGCTCTAGGTATTCATGCTCAGGGTACCAGACCTGCATAGGACTGGGGGAAGGGCTAGCCTGATCTGGGCCCTGACATTGTCTCTCACCTTAAACCAGTGGTAATGACTTGCAAATATTGATGAAAACGCAAACTACAGAGATTGTGTTTTTCGGGGAGTGAAGGTGGGGAGAGGGGATAAGGAGGAAAATAAACTGAAATGAAGTCCGGTTATCTCCCATCTATGGCTGCTCCTAATCCCCCAGCCCAAAGGAATCCAATGCAGCCCCTTATCTGCCCTGTCAATCACTCCATCACTGCCCAGTGCTTGGTGGGCACCGCACGCCCTCGTACACACTTGAGCACATGCTCACGCATGCACAGACACACGCACACACTCACTCCACCGACTCTTGCTCCAACACTCCCGCCCACCCCCAGCCCATTACTCCTCTGAGTAGGAGCAGCCAGCACGCAGGTCCTGCCAGATGGATGCAATTTGCATAATATCAGCAGCGGAGGCTGCAAGATCACCAGGGGTCAGGGCGCTGACATCCCCGCACAGTCTATCTGCAAGTGCTAATTTGGCCAGCATTGATCTGTCTTTCTGATTTCTTTGTCATTTACGTCTGCGATGGTTTGACAGGAGATACAGAGAGACAAGGGGAGGCCAAGCCGGGCCTGGGGCTAGGAAGGTAGGGAAACAAAGATTGTACTTCCCAGTGTGTTACACACACAGAACACAGGCAGACATACACCAGAACCTTCCTCCATCTATCTGTCCTTCCGTCTATCCGTTTTTTCATCTGTGGCTGCTACTGAAGACTAGAGCTTGGTACCTGGCAAGGATCAATTCCTCAGATATCCCTGGGGCTTCAAGGATGCCAGCTCAGGAAGGAAGGAGTGAGCAGCACTGGGTGCTATGCAGGCAGGCCAGTGGAGACAGACCCTGTAGATGCCTGGAGAGTTACCCCTTCTCATGGTGAGCCATCCCCCGGCCCCTCACTTTCTCTGGGACACACTAGAAAAAACAGGACAGGAGTAGGGGAGGAATGGGCAGTGCTGGGGAGGCACACACTCCAGCGGCTCTACCTCCTCCTTCTAAGGCAGCTGTGCTGATTCCTTCCCTCCCAGCCCTGAAGGTGGCCAAAGCGGGGGGAGCGGGGGCAGGCACCCCTCTGCCTCTCTGGGACAGCCAGGGAGAGGCTATCAGGTCTGCAGGACCTCATAGCAATACTTCACCACCCTCAGGTCAACCAAAGACCAGACTGGGCTCTGGTTGATTCTGAAGCCCTCTAGCTGAGCCAGAAAGTCCTAGATCAGATCAGATCAGATCTAAATGCTCCCTGCTAAATCCTTAGCCAGAGTCCCCACATTCTTCTCTGCCTCGGGAGGAGGGTTCACCATAGGGATGGGGACCACAGGGATGGGGACACTGGATAGGAGGTGTTGTGGGGAAAGGGAGGGGAGGAGAAGGTGAGAACGCTGGGGAAGAGCCCGCTGCAGAGAAGCAGACCTGGTCACTCTGTCAAGGGAGGTAGTGGGGCTTGAGCCTTCAATGGGTGACCCCCCCCAAGTGGCTCTGGCTTGGCCCCACCTCTTTCCCTCGCCCATGGTAGCAGGAGCAGGGTGATCAGAAGGAACTCCCTGCTGGGCAAGAGAGGGGCTGGCGTTTGGTGTGTGCTAATCCCGGGCCCGAGGTCTTCAGAGGGACGGGGTAACTTCAAGGAAGGGAAAGCAGAGCCGTACTGCAGATGAGCTCATTAGCCCGCACCCCCACCCCCCCACGAGGAGGAGGGCGGGAGGCCCAGGGAGCGCGGTGGCAGAGGCGGCAGAGAAAAGGCTGTCACTGTCCTTTCTTCCTTTTGGTACAAGCATCTCCCTGAACCAACGATTCTCCTGCAGTGACACCTCTCACGGGCGCTAATGAGATCCGTGTCACAGAGCTAATGTGCTCTGACTGGACTCTGATAGACACCCCACTCCTTCCAGGGAGCCTACAGGCCAGCACTGCCCCCCAGGGCCAGGCCCTACCCTGCCACCTGCCAGCCCAGCTCTCTGGCCAAACTGTGCTGGGCAGCAAGCTTCTGAGGGTGTCCACCCAGTGTCTGGCCATCCCATCTCAACTTGAGGCTGTGAGACCCCCCAGCCCCAGAGCAGAGGGGCTACGCAGCCAGGGCAGGACCACCCAGCTGGGCACAAGGAAAGGTTCTGGTTATTCTCCCCACCTGTGATATCAGTAGTCTGTGCGGCCTCTGTGTCCCAACAATAGGTGAGATTTTACCTGCATTTCCTGTGCAGGTTTCCAAAAAGAAAAGAGGAGGAGGCCTGAGTCCTGCCCTGAGAGAGGTCAGGTATGTAGGGCCTGACCATTACCCTCAACAGATCCGGGGCCCAGGGATGCATTCTGTGCACTCACACTGGGAGGGCCAGGCAAGATCCCCAGAGTGGGTGGCACCTGAGAGATGCGCAAGATTTTCCTGGGCCAAAAGGTGAAGAGTAAACAGATCTCACAGTGTAGAACTGTCGGGGTCAGATGGACGTTGGAAGCCCAGAGGCAGAGCCCTGGCTCTGAGGGTGGCTGTAGCGAAAGGGGGCGGGTCGCGATGTCCCCTCCCTGTTCTTCCTCAGTTGTTGCTTCCCAAGCTTTGCCAAGGCCTGAGTGTTTCACAAGACACTGAGGGAAATGTGGGATGTGAGTGTTTTCTTCACTGTCTCTGTTGGCAGCACAAAGCCCAACACCAAAAAGGTGCTCTGAGTTCAGCACAGTGGCAAGAACACAGGCTTTGTGCTCAGATAGGCCTGGGTTTGAATCCTGGCTCCTCAGTTCAACTGGCTGTGTGACCTCAGGCAAGTCACTTAACTGAGCCTCAGCCTCCCAACCTGTAAAATGGGCATGATGATGCCTGCCTTTATGAGACTGTGTGAAAATTAAAGTAGTTAATACTAAGTGCCTCCAAATACTGCAAGGGCTGTGCTAAACCAAAAGAAGGACCACACAGCACTCGGCAGTCCCCTGTGGAGGCCGCCCTGCCCCGGGAGTTGCCAAGGACACTGACAGAGCCTGCTGACACAACCAGGCAGCAGTTCTGCAAATGTGCAGTCCCTCCCTACCCATGACCTGCTCCATGCCACCCTGCTCATCAGGCCCCCAAGACCAAACCCACTCCCCCAGGAGGAAGCACCCCTCCCAGACTGAGCAGCTATGAGACAGCCCCCTGTCTGCCTGGAGCTCCAACCATGAACCCTACCTCTCCTTCAGCCTTCAGGGCCAAGCCATGAGCCCATCCTGACAACTGTACCTGGAGCTCTGTGGGGAAGGGCCCTGTCGTCTTTACCAACGCATGCTTAGCACCAACATAGTTCCTGACACACAGCAGGTGCAAAGAAACAAACGTTCACCGAACACAGGGAATTAACCACCACCTCCCGCATGCCTTTCTGCATCTCCCATGCAGCTCCCCTTATGTGGCTTCTCCTCACTAGCCTTCCCTATACAAACTCTCAGATGGGGCTGACTGAAGCCCACCTCTGACCAGGTCACTCCTCTACCTGAGCACCCCACAGCTCCTCAAACAGCTCAGCCATGAGCCCCATCCCAGTGGGCCCCTCCCTCCCACAGTCCATGTGCCTGCCCTGCCCATCAGCCTAACCCTCACTCTGTCAGCACCCCCACCACATCGATGCTCAGCAAGAGTCCCCACCAGGTAGGCCCACAGGATTCCCATGCCACACGTACCTTAGAAGGAGGCTCAGGAGACCCCTCCAGGACCTAGGGTCATCAGAGATCTGCACACCCTGCCACTGCCCCCGTGGCATTGTGGGAGAACCAGGCAGCTCCTGGAGACGGCAACGCTGTGGGATCTGCAGACCCCTTGCCCAGCGTCACCAGTGCTGCCTCACCACCACCCCCCAACCCAGCAAGATACGTACCACTCCCCACTTCAGGCTGGCAGCTCCTCACACAGTTAATTAGCACCATGTCACTGAGGACCAGCCTGAGTGGCCAGTGACAGGAGCTGACCCCTGACCCCAGGGCTGGGAAACAGTCCACATCAAACTCTTACAGCGCGACCCTTTTAGCACGCACAGTAACTCGGGGCACCTCCAGCTGAAGCTCATTAAAGCTGTCTCTTTGGCGCGAGGGCCATTAACCTCACTGCTCAAAACCCACACCTCCCCTCCCCGCCTCTCCCAGCCCAATTAATGCCCTGCATCCTCCCCACCTTCCAAGCACCCTCGCTCACACCTCAGAGCAAGCCAGGAGCTGGCAGAGCAGCCCTCTTCATTCAGATACAAAGACCAAGTGCTAGGAGCTCCCTGAGCACCACCGTGTGCCTGGATGGCACAGGCCGTCCATGCAGGGGACATCACTGAGCCTTCCCAACAGCCCCAAGAGGCATGTAACGTTGTCCCTTGTCTAAGGTCACGGGGCCAGAACTGCTTCCGGCTCCAAAGTCTTTACTTCACTGTCACTGCCTTGGGCTGTCCCCTGGGGCCCACCCAGATGGAAAAACCTTCTCTGAAGTAGAAGACACTTCAGGGGTCCCAGGTCAGAGTCAATGTGGGTAAACAGACAAGGATGGCATCATTGAGTCTCAGGAGGCAGCAAAGAGGGGAACAAGGAACCCCTTCCTCTCACAGACACCCCCTGGGACAGATACACAGAAGCAGGGCAACCAACACAAGGCTGTGCAGGGTGCATTAACCTAGTCCTGCCAGCCCCTCCCACCGGCTAGGCCTCAATTTCTGGCAGTTCCTCCTCCCCTGGGCCAATGCAAGTACTCTCAGTGGTCCCAGTTCTCTGGTCCCTCCCTTTCCCATCCCTCTTGCATTGATTCATCCACTTACTCACTGTTCATTCATCCACCCATAGCATTTGTTAAGCACCTACTTGCAATGATTTGTGCACAGACCATCTCATTGATTTGGGATCAGAGCTCCTCTGTCTCCTCAAAACTTCGTGAAAAAGCCACACCCCCTAACCTGCATTCAAGGCTAGCTTATTTCTGCATTTGTTTTCTCATTGTTCCCTAACCCAAATGCCCCACTTTAGTCACAGGAAACTACTTGCAGACATCCAAAATTGTCCTCTTAGCATGCGGGGCTTCCTCCTGCCCTGGGGCTTTTGTACACACAGTTCCCCCAAAGTAGAAAAACTTTCCCCCATCTGTCTGTCTAGCAAACTCCTATTTATCCTTCAAGGATCCCCTGGCTCAAGTGTCATCTTCTCTAGGAAACTTCTGGCTGACCTCCAAGGCCTATCGATTTACTGGGTTTGGGGTCTCCTCTAGGTGGTCCGGCATAGCTCCCATGGGAGGGAACAGCAGTTGGTACAGGACACTCCCAATTCCCAGGCCCGTCCACCACTTCCTTTTTCCCTCAGATCCCAGGAGGGCCTTGGGGCATCCCAAAAAGAATGATATGGGGCATCCCTGAAATTAGTGAAACGTAAATGAAGAAGTAGAAGCCACTTGGCAAAGGAGGGCAGGGGAAACTGCCCTTGGGGAAACCCAGGTGTCTCTACCATGGCCCTGAGTACCCTGGGTGGAAACCACCCAGTTCAGTCTGTCTCCCTCCAGGGCTGAGCTCCCTGAGGACAGGAACTTCCACTCAGCATGCCCAGCACCCACTAGGCTCTGGTGACATCTGTGGACAGGATGAGGGGCTAGTCTGTAGCAAGTGACCATATCCTCTTTTATCTTCACAGTTCCACCCCCTATACCTTCCCAAAGGTACACAGGTTATGATAATGTCAAAGCACCACCCAGGAACACCCCCACTCCTCCCCACTTGGAACAAAGCCGATGCCCATCAAGTACCCTGCTTGAAAGCATCTGCATGCACACGTTTGCACATGCAGATATAGAGAAATGAACAAACATACTTTCTGATGGATATACACACAGGCTGATGGCTGCTTCCACAGACAGACAGGTGCCCTCAGGGAAATGTATACAAATACACTGTTACACATCCCTCAAACAGCTACACATACACGGACACATATAAACTCCTAGACAAACACATGCAGCTTAAGGTGCCATTCACACGCACACAGACACAGACACATATCCACATTGACATATAAGAAGCTAGAGGAGCCTCCAGAGCCTAGAACCACAGCCACTCCAGCCCCTCCCACACAGGAATCCCCCTGAGAGTGCACCCCACTCTGGTACCCCAAGTGGCCCCTCCCAACCCAGGCACCGCTCAATGGAGGCTGCTGTTCCTGCGGGGGAGTCAATACCCTATGGACGGAGCCATCGGTCAGAAGGACCCCGACTAATTAAAAGCTGGTGAGGTTTAAATAATTCATCTCCTTAACTCCCATTGATCGCCCAGTTTAGTGGTCACAGACTTGAAACAATATTAAACAGCCTTCTCCAGCTCCACGGGGGGTGGGTAAGCTGACATATGCCCATTCCTCTGAGGATATCACCCACCAGAGATGCAGCCGAGGGTGGGACACCTTGGCCTGAACCCAAGGCCACCTGTGACCAATCCAAAGCCCAGCCCCTGGCCTCCTCCTGAAGGTTGTTTCCAGAGATCCTTTCCAATGGTCCGGTTCCACTCTCCCCTCACTCCACCCCCTTCCCCACTCTCCCAAGCTGTGGACAGCACCCTGTGAGAGCACTGAATGAGCCACCAATCCCCTCTGTGTGCCAGGGGACTGGGGCACGTGGGCAGGGGACTGACCGAGCTGCCAGGGGGTATGTGGAGGGACTGACCAATGCCGCTGTGGGGCCGGCCTATGTGCTGCAGGCTGAGGCCCTTGTTCATGTCTAGAAGTCCATTCTTGGGCCAGCAGCCCATGGCGAAGCTGTAAGCCTGGAAGACAGGAGGCAAGAGTTGTTAACAGAGGCCCTGACCCCTGAACCAGCCCCATCACTAACCAACACCCCCAGTCCCCCAAGTCTTCCCAGCAAGGGCTTACTCTCATCGTGCCCCTTCATGAGAGTCCCCTTGCTGGGTCCCTTCTCCACCAAGGCCCCCTCCAGAAAACCCCTTCCTCCTTCAGAGCTCCCCTTCTCCTGGGTGTCTCCCCATCAGAGGCCCCCATTCCTCATAGGGTGCCTCTCACCAGGATCCTCTCCAGAGTTCCTATTTACTAAGCTCCTCCTCATCAGGAACCCTCCACTCATCAGGGCATCTCCTTCACCATGCACCCCACCTTTCCAGAGTCCCCAGTCCTCTGCTGGTCCCCTCCCGACAGTATTACTGATCACAAAGACTGGTGTTGGGAGGGACTTGGAGACTAATATATCCATATCCAGACTTTACTCCACAGGCTGGAAAATTGAAGCGAAGAAGAAAGGGCCAACCACCTAACTGTGGTCAAGTTGCCTTCGACCCAGAGGCGGGACAGACTGTAGAGCCAAGTGCCACGTCGGGGCTCAGCTGAGGAGGGGTAAGGTCACCTGGCCAACTCAAGCATCAGTGAGGGGAGTACATGAAGAGTGTGTGTGTGTGTGTGTGTGTGTGTGTGTGTGTGTGGTGGGGGAGCAGATCTCACTGAAGGTCAAGTGCTCACTTATGCATATTCAAAGCAGCCACCCATCGATCTGTACTTAATTGTTTTCCTGGGGTTGGGGAAGGAAGTGCTGGGGGCATCGATCTGCTCAGGCCCCCAGCACTCCATTGCCCCCCTCCATCCCCTACTCACACCACCTGGCCGCCACCAACCTCCACTGGTGGAGGAGGGGCACACATCAGGACAGAGACAGCACCTTCTCTTACATCCCTTACAGGCATGATGACCTGATGTCACAGATGAGGAAACTGAGGCCCAGAAAGAAGGGACTTACAAGGGTTCAAATGTTATTAAGTCCCCAACAGGGATTTAATTCCTGTTCAGCCTGCTAGCAAGTCCCGGGCTTCTGCCAGTAGGCTTGCATAGCTAGCTGACCCTTCAAACACTACCCAGCTCCTCACCTTAGAAGTCCCCAAACACCATACTGTCCTCCTAGTTGCAGGAAGGTGACAGCGTGTGGGACAGTGGTCAGTGGGAATGAAGTTTGGGTGAGTTCCCTGAAGTCGGATGGTGAGTCCACTGGTGGAACTAAAGTGACTGCCAGCCATGGTCAGACAGGCACTGCAGAGCCACCTCCCAGGAGGAGCCCTGGGCCCAGGAGGTCCCCATCCCACTAAAGACTCCTTCATGGGGGTAGGGCAGTGGAGTGCCCAGCAGGGAGTCAGAAATGGAAGACAGGAGCCTAGAAATACAGTCTGTGCCAGGACCAAGGAGCCATGGAAGGGGCTGGTACCCTTCCTTCCCAGCTGCAGGAGCCAAGCCTCAGCCCTCTGGGCACTGGGAGGCTAGGAGCCACTGTACTTTAACCTCAGGCCCTTCCAAAGACACCTTCCTTGACCACAGAGGTACCAGCCACAGCCCAACTTTCCAAGCCAACCCTCCTACCCTTTCTCAGACCACAGCTGTACCCACAAACCGGGGGCTGCGCACGAGGCTCAAGGACAGGGGAGCGGACACTGGCTCTGAGCCAGGGCAGAGCCAGGACGCAGGCAGCAGGGAAAGCAGGCAGTGGGCGGTGCACAGCTGGAGGAGCTGTGAGCGTGGTCAGGGCCACGGCTGGAACGCAGTGGGCCAGAGAGCAGTGGCGGGCTGGCTTTCAAGTACTTTAAAATCACTTACAAAGGCCGGATTAAACGATCAGAAATTCCATTTAATAGGACAAATAAAGAAATAACAATCTACTCTATCAGCCTGGAGAAGGCGAGCTGGATGGGTTTTTTTTCCCCCTCTAAAAAGGAAAAAGGGAAGGAAGGGGGAAAAAAGAAGGATAATGTGTGTTTACTCAAGCAAAGAAAAAAATATTTAAGTGATGTCGGGGAGAAGATTGCAGTAACTAGTGAAGAATAACATCGTCTACTTTGCTGTCAAATCACACCCGAATTTCAGTAATAGATTCTCGGCTGACACTCAATTCAATTCGAAGGTGATCCTGCTTTATCCCAGCCCATCAAATATTAAACACTTGCATTAGCAGGTGCTGCCGCTTCCCGGCTTAAAGCGGCGGGCGGGCGGGCAGCAGGGCTGTGGAGGCCTCTCTGCTCTGCTCACAGCTCGGGGACAGGGCAGCTCAACGTTATCTGCACGTCATCCTGAGTCTTATCGCAGCTAAGCGGGAAGACCACTTCAGATAACAGTAGGCGCTTGCCCCGACGCGTCACCATGATTAGATTATTATTATAATTATGACTTCCCAAGATCTTCCCCAGACTGGGACATGTGGGAGGGGGGCGGAGGGCAGCAGAGCCCAGGAGGGCTGGACTGGGCCTGGCTGGTCCAGGGCAAGCTGGGACCCGCGGCAGGAAAGCAGGGGTACCCAGCGAGGCAGCAGCCCGGTCCCGCCTGACAAACGCCTTTCAGGAAGGGCAGTCTAGCTTGTCAGAGCCAGGGCGAGATGAATTGGCATCTCCATCGCGGCCAGGGTGTCATGCTGCACAGTTTCATATTCCCAGATAAGGCGTGATAACCAATTGCTGCCATGACATGGCCTCATCCGGCACTTCCTCAGGGGGGGCATGGGCGGGGGGAAGGGAAGGCGTGTGCACATGGGTCTGCCAAGCTCCTAATAAGAGGGATTTAATTTTTACAAATGCTGCTTCCTGCGGGGCCTTCACATACCAGCCAAAGTCCAAAATGATATTAAAACCGGTTAATTAAAACTGCTCTCCTTCAGCCTGGGCTCTCCCTCTGCTGCCCCTGCTGAGAACCCCGGCATGCCTCCTCCAGGTACTGCCACACACCTCTGCAGGGCTGAGCCTTCAGACATGACCACCTGCCTCATGGAACTCCCTGCCCACCCCGAGGCAGAGTACCAGGGCACTGCACCACAAATTCCCCCAACTCCTGCCATCTCGGGTACCTCTCAGGCACAGCCAGAAGAAAGAGAGCCATCCAGAGAACACTGGGTCCTTCTGCAATCTGTGCTCCTACTAACATGTGGTCTGGATCTTTGCACCTGCTGCCCTCTGGGCCTGTACCTACATGTCCACCAACCCCAGCACTCACTTCTAAAGTCCCTCCCCTCTCCTTCCCCCAAGATACATATACCATCGAGCACGAGTGCACATACCCACACAGGCACACCAAACTCTCCCTCAAGTGACTCAGCCCATCCTTCCATCCCTACTCCCTCCAGACGTCCTCCCTCAGAGATTACATCCACCTGTGAATCTCAGCAGGGCATTCCCAGGAGCCCAGCTCAGGGCAAGGTGATGCAGGCTATGTCCCAGAGATTTGGGCTGAGAAGTCAAGGCTGGGACCAGGGAGCCATCCAAGCAGGAGGACTGGGGAGGCTGTCCCCAGTGGATTGCCCACAAGGACAATGGAGACAAACAGGCCCATGTGGGGTTGGCAATGTTTAGGAAAGCTTCCTGGAGAGAGTGGTACTAGCGGGCACCAGGAAGAAGACACAGCAAGGACAAAGGAGAATGACAGGAGAAAGCTTGATGAGAACAGGCAATGGCTGGGGTGTAGCTGGGGTGGCCAACATGGACGGAGGGCACCATATCTTGAAGTGCTGCCTTCCAGCTCCATGCAACACTGGCATCAGTCAGGGGCCCTAATTACTGTCTAACCCCTTTTTCCCACCTGCTTCCTTTCCCCCCTTCCTCCCTCCCTCCTGCCAGGCTGTGGGGTGTGATGGGGTAAGGAACCCAAAAGCTTTCTGACCTTGTTCAGTGCTAAGCAAGAATTTAAGAGCCAAAAGCCTGTGCCTGAGCCCCTTTCCCACACTGGTTCCAAGTTCTCTGAGTGCTACTTCTCCAGCTGCACCTCTCCCAGTCACCAGGGCCCGCCTGCCCAGCTGTGGGCTCCTGGCCAAAGCAGGGGCAGGTGGAAGGATGACTGAGGAGCCTGAGTCCTATCCAGGGCAGGGAGGGCCAGGGTGAAAGATGCGGGGCCTCCCCAGCCACCCACCCAGCCCTGTGCCAGGCAGGCACGCACACTTCCCTCCCTTGGGCTGCGGTAATTTCCATGCGCGGGGAAGCAGGTGCCGAGCTGTTCCCGGCTGGCTCTCCCCTCTCGCGGCTCTGCCCGCCTTGGCTGCTGCCCCATTAGCTTAGTGGCCAGCCATCTGCGACGGGCCTGCCGCGCAGCCCTGCTGTAGGCGCGGCGGGTGGCCCCCTGTGGAACAGGGAGCTTTGCCATTAGCGCCTTTAATATTCTGACACCTCAGCACAGCCTGCTATTACATGCAAACGCTGATCGCCCTGTGAAATTACATTGCTGGGCCCGCGAAATGGAATCGTGTATAATCAGCCTCCTCCATGCACTGTCAGTCCCATCACAAACACGGCGCCCGGCGGCTTACGGGGGCTTAGCAGCTGCGACAAGTGTATTGGGTTTAATAGATGAAGTAGCCCTCATCGGCAGCAGCATCAGATCCTTCAAAGAGGAAAGAAGAGGCATCGACAGCTGCTAGGGTGTCTCTGCCCACCCATTCGCTACCTACCAGGGCCCCGAGGGCTGGGTGGACACAGACTGGGCAGAGCAGTGGCTGGGGCTAGAACCCAGCTCAGACTGCAAAGAGAAGCACAAACTGCTCTGCAACTTCCAGAAGATGCAGAGTTTGCACACCGGCAGAAGCACATCTGACCCCTCCAGCCTCCCGACGAGGTCACCCTGTGGGCCTGAGGCTGAAGGGCCATTTCCCAAGACGAGGCACCGAATCAAGTCACCTGCCGTTCCCATAAACACCCAACAAAGATATAAAGGTGATACTCTGGAGGATGGGGGAAGAGAAGGTCTGACAGACTAACTACCACCTAACCTTTTATTTAACTGGCCAACATGTCTATAGTTGATGAACCAAGTGCCAGGGCCACAGGTAAACATGAGGACGGAGTACCCAGGAGACCTGGCCTCATGGAAAGGAAGTGTGTTCAGGCTATGGAGTCAGACAAACCTGGATTTGGTTCCCAATTCTGCCAGTTAGTAGCACCGTAACTTTGGATGAGTTATCAAACCTCTGTGAGCCTCAATTCCCTACACTACAAAATGGGATGACCATTCTCCCTCCCAGGTATACCTGAGGTCTCTCAGGAACACCCACCCCCACTACCACCTCCAAATATTCTTGGTGCCATCACCCAAAATGTACACTGTCTTTCACAATGCTGTTCCCTCTTCTCTTTCCAGGTTCTGCCTAACACCAGTGGTGGCAGACTGTATTTTCCAGTGATTGCAGTAACATTACCTTCCATCTCACACACTCTTCTTACAATATGACTCTGATACACCTGCCATCAAAAGGAGGAGTCTATATTCCTCCCTTTGACATGAGGTGGGCTTCTGTTACTATTTCAACCAAAAGGGCAACGCAGAAGCAATGCTATGTGACTTTAAGGCTGTTTCAGAAATGCTGAGGCGGCTTCCTCCTCATTTGCTGGAGCCCAGGGGCTTCTTGGAAGTAGTCAGACTGCTCCCGGGCAGCCAAGCTGTGGGGAAGCCCAAACCAGCCCATGCAGAGAGACCACAGGAGAAGCAGTGAGACTTGTGAAGAAAGAGAGATGCCCAGCCAACCCCCAGCTGCTCCAGCCATACACTGTGCCAGCTCCAGCCACTGACCACAAATGCATGTGTGACCCTGAGCCTGAACTACCTAACTAAGCTCTTCCTGAGTTCCTGACTTACAGAAACCATGAGAAATAGTAAAATAGGTCTTGTGGTTTTAAGTCTTTAAGTTTTGGGGTGATTAGTTATGCAGTAATCCTGGAAAACTAATACCTACTCACTGCTGGATATACCTTGTCAACACCTTCAACTTCCTCTTTCTTGCTGCTTCTCGACCATTCTTTCTCTTCCCCAGGGGCCTCATTCCAAACTGTCCTCACTCTGAGTAACTTTAGTATCTACAGGATAAACCCACCTATGAATCCTGCCTCTTGCTTTCTCAGCTCCCTGTGCCTTAATGACCTTCTCCTCTACCAATTTCAGCCATCTGTCCCTGTGGCCACACCCTGGGCCTTGTTCTCACGCAGAACTGCTCTCCCTCTGAAATCACACAATGCCAGATTCCACCCTGACCCCAGCCCCCTATCCTTCCAGCTTTTGTACCCTCTCTCCCTCTACTCTTGCTTTTTTTCCCCCAGTCTGTCCTTCCCCTTCTGGCCTGTTTCTACTAAGCCTGGACCCCTTGACTCCATCACTTCAACCACCCTAGTCTTCAATTCCCCTGCCCACTTATCCTAGTACACCTTTCCTGAGAAACCCCAACATGACTGTTTTTCCACACTTGCACCTGAACTAAGCGATGCTGGAAAAAAGTCACTGTTATGTACAGAGAGTGGCCACTATAGACCCAAGATCACTATCTTCGCAATGCTCAATGGTATCCAACCATCCTACTCCCCTCCTACTTCTGCAAAGATAACAAAAGCTGCTAGGCAGAACTCTTTCAACTGCATGCCCCTCAAGTACAAATGCATCTGTACCCTCCCTACCTGCTCCTTTACCGATGTTGTTCTGATAGAAGAGACATCTCACTTCCAATCTAAGGCCACGCCCAACTTGTGCTCTACATTTCACCCTTTTTCTGCCTACTCAGATCCTGTTCCATCTAGTATCCCCTTTCTTTCTAAACCCTTAACCTCCCCATCTCTGCTGGCTCCTTTCCATTAGCATTCAAGTATATGCTTGACTCTCTCTCGTCTTCACATATCTTTCTGTGTCTCAGTTTCCCATTTGCAAAACTGGGGTAATCATAGTTTCTACCCCATAGAGCTGATGTGAGGATTAAATGAGTTATTACATGTACAGTGCTTAAAACAATGCCTGGCTCTTTGAAAATTATATAAGCATTAGATTATTATTTTAAAGTCTTCCATTCACTCTACATCCTGATCCAGCTACTGCCTGTTCTCCTGTTAATAACCAAACTTCTCAAGGTTGTCTCCGCTCACCTCCACTCACCTCCCCCATCACCCCTTAACCTCTGCAGTCCAGCTCATCTCATCACGCCACCTGGCTCCCATGGAAGTCAGCAGTCGTCACCACGCTGTCCTTGTCTATGAACAATTTCAGGCTCTTGCGTTTTGCCACCCTGCAGCCTGCTTCATCTTTGAAACCCTTCTCCTTTGATTTTCTCAACGTCCTACTCTTTGAGTTTTCCCCTCTCTCTGACGTCTTTCTCTCAAACTCCTGTAGAGTCCCACCCGGTCACGAGTGGGCTCATGCGCTCAGCCTTCCTGTTTCTGTGCTCTACCATCCTCCATGGGTGATTTCTTCAACTTTCTCTTCAGTCTTAATATTTCTTGCCACTACTTGAGTGTCAGCCATTTATATTCTATTGACTACCTGGCATTTCCACCTGGATTTTACTAAGGCACTTCATTCACAGTATGTTTAAAACCCATTTCAACATCTCCTCTCCAACGTGCTCCTTCTCCTGGGCTCCCAAATCCCAGTGAAAGCTCTTACCATCTACCTGGTCTACCAGAGATGTAGGGGTCAACCCTGCCTCCCACCAAGTCCTGGGATTGCTGTTTCATGCCCTCAAGACTACTCAGCAATTCCTTCAGCTTACCTAGAATGCCCTCCGTCGTCTTCCGCTTTTTCTCCTAATGAACACACATTCTTCTTTCAACATTCAACTCAAAAGTACCTCCCTTTACAAAGTCTTTCCTGACTCATGCCTTCCTTAAACCCACCCATACGCTGAAGAGCACCTGTAATATTAGATTTGTTTACAAATCTGTTACCCACTGATGCTGGAAGACTCTTAAGAGTGGGGTTGTATCTGCTCTCTCTGAATGGTCTCTACTGAGGGAAGGCAAACAAAGACATCTCTCTGGGTATAATTCTGCCAGGCAGAAAGGTCTGATTTTCAGAGTGGCTGCTCCTGCCAATCCTATCCAGTCTCCTTTAGGAACCACTGTTGTTCTTGCCTAGCAGAACAGCAATCCCACCCCCGCCCCCAGCCATCCTTGGAACAGGGGGCTCAGCTGCCTGGGCTAGGAAAGAAGGGGAGACTGTTCCTGTCCCTCTTCTCCTTTTCTGACATCTTTGGCCTGACAGGTAGCTTTGACTCCATTCCTCAGGCCAAGAGAGACCTGGCCAGCATAGCTATAGCAGCAAAAGGATGGACACTTCCATCAGGTAACACAAACCCATCCTTTCTATCCCCAGCTGGAAGTTCTGTGTCTTCATGGGGTTCCCTGGCTACCAACACACTTCAGGGGCACCAGCGCTGCTGCTACTGCCTCTGTCCGTCAACATAACTTGAGTGGGATAATCATCTTCTCTGTGTACTTAACCTTCCTGCTCACTGCCTACAACAGGACAGCTGCCTGTAGTGCACTGGACCACCGCCACAGCAAATGCAGGGGCTGCGCTACAGGTCCAGGATCCACAACATTTGGAAGACAGCTGACAGCTCAGTGTGATCCCTTGAGGTTCCGGAGTCTGTTTTCAGGTGGAGTAATCTCTCCCATGTTCCCAGAGCGCTTGCTTCACTGCTGAGTCAAAGGGGACTTGGGGACACTGAGCTTTCTGGGGAGAGAACCAGATAAGGAGCAGGATCCTGAGCCCCTACTAAAGAGCCTGGCCTGTCCGGGGCCCTGCGTGCACTGTCACAGAGGGGAAGGCAGCAGGTCAGTCTGAGCCAGCTGCCCAGGGTGAGAGCCACGTTGTGGGTTTTCTTTGTTTTCATTACAATTTCCTCTCCCATTGCTTCTTCTGAGCCAGCCCTCTCCTCCCCGGGGTGCTGGGGATTGAATGAAACATCACCCCCGGCTCCAATAAGTGTATTTCAATTACATCTGTCACTGCATAACGATATAATGATATATCATGTGATATTAAATCCATGGTAATCATATCAGGGATTTTTTTTAATCGTGCACTAATCGCATTATTACATCTCTATAATTAACAACAGGAGGTATGGAAATTCAGTTAAGGCAAAAGGCTCAATGTACTCCCCACACCCCACCCCTGCCCTAGCTCCCCCAGATTAGGGCCCAATTAGGAGATGGGGACTGCAGGGCACTAGCAAGATGGGCCAAAGCTTCCACCTCCCAGCACCACAGCCATGGGCAGAGCCTTCAGCATCCAGGGCTAGCAGACATAGACCAGGTTGAAACAGGGTGCTGTATGTCTTGTAGCCACTTAGGAAAAGCCTGGGACAGAGGTCACACAGAGAAGCCCAATGATAAGGCACAGATGGGCCTGTCAGACCTCCTGCCGTCACAGCACCAAATCTACTCCGTGGGGAGGGGTGTTTCCTTCATACCAGCAGGGCCCTCAAAGGTGCTTGTAGGGCACAAGGCAAGTTCCTGCCTCATGGCCTCCTGGACCAGAATTTCTCCTGCGACTGCTACACATCCTCCCTCCCTGACCTAGCCCTTTGTGTCGGCAGCTCTTAACATCACCAAGCCCAGCAGCTGTGATGTCTCTGCCTCTTGGTCCTATCATCCCTGAGCTGAACAGACCCAGTTCTTCCTGGGGCCATTCCTCCCCAAATCTCTCTCTGAAGTCTGTCCCTGAGTATTGTATGACAAGAGGGTTTCTGATAACCACTGGGGTCTTTCCTGTCTCCCTGAAAATGGTCCAAGTTCTCATGTCCTCCCACCCAAACTTACATGAAGAGGGGAGGCGCATGGGACTACAGCCTGAACTATGTCGAATGACCCTGTCTCTCCCACCCCCTTCCTGATACTGAGCTGTCAGGGCTAATCCCCTCAGGGGTGTCAGAACCAGTCTGCAAAGCAGAATTTTGTGTTTCAAGTCCAAAGCTTTGAACTTGGCATGTAACTAGTCCTCAGTGAGGGGCAGGCATTTTGCTAAGTTTGACTGTCAGAAGTTGGACAGGCCTGAAGATGAAAGAGAAAAATCATGTTCTTTTTCCTAATAAAAAGGAGACACTAATAGCAGTCAGCACTTAGGCAAAGCACTTTAAGTTTCTAAAGTGCTTTCCAAATTAAAATATAATCCTCTATGGAGCATGTGACACCACCAGCACCGCCACCCCACCAGCCCTCACAGCATACACACCTTCCTTCCTTCTCTCTAGGAAAATGAAAAGGGTGTTCAAGCCTCCATTCCAGGGCTCTCTGTCTCCTCATTGGCTTGCTCCTGTAACATACACTTCATGAGCAAACCCACATGCCAAGCTCTGTGCTCGGTGATGGAGATGAAGCAGACTAGACCGCTGCCTTCAAGGAGCTCCCAAGCTAGAAAGAGAGACCCGTAAACTCACACTCGGTAGGGGACTGACAGCCTATGAGAATCCCGAGGGAGAAACCAGGCCTGGAGGGAAATAATCGAGAAGGACCAAGATGGCCTTCAATGGGACATCCAAGGTGGGGTGCCTGCGGAAGGCAGACACGCAGGCCAGGAACTCAGTTCAGGGGTCTGAGCTGAGACAAGAAAGTCCTAGGAAAGCAAATGGGTGGCGCGTGAAACTGCACGAGTGGATAAGATCACCCAGGAAGAGAATAAAAGCTGTAGGGTTGATGAGGCGCTTTTCTTCTCTGATGTTTGGATGGAAACAAGGAAGGCTCAGAGATGGGAAGGCTGAACACCAGAATCTCCAGAGCTAAGGTCCAAAGAGCCTTCTCTCTGGACACACCCAACATCCTGGCCCCTGTCCCTCCCTCTGTCACCTCCACCTTCAGTTTACCTGGTGTGACACAATGAAACAATGTGGAATTTGGGGTCACACTGACTTAATCATGACAAACGTTACTGAGAGCCTATTATGTGTCAGGCCATATATGTACAAGTGGTAATACAGACAAAGTAATGCCCTCAGAGGGCTTCCATTCTATTGGGAAAAGCGGATGTTAAACAAATAGCAACATAAAAATCACTAAATGATAGTTATAACAAGGGCTAAGGAAGAAATATAGGCTGTTACAGGATGAAAGAGGGGAACCTGACCTAGTTGGGGAACCCTGAGGACAGAGCAGCAGAAACTGACTGACTGGGAGGGGTAGGTGTTTGGGGACAGGAGAATGACACGTGCTAAGGCCTTTAGGCAAACTGTAACACAGCAGCTGCCAGGAATCAAGTCAAGGAGAGTGTCCCTGGAGCAGAGAAAGCAAGCACAAGATGTGGCCAATGAGGAAGGCAAGAGATGCCAGGCCATGCAGGGCCTCAGAAGACACGATGAGGGTTTTACACCATTTCCTAAGGTGGTGGGAAGACATTCAAGGGTCGACCACTGCCATGCTATGCAATCTTAGCTGCTCCACCAATGTCAAAAGTTAGTTCCTTTGTACACTCACCCTTCCATATTCCCAAGGGTAGACAGGCCTGGGAAACAGGGACCATTTTTTTACCTAGAGGGAGAGGAAGAAACTGCACGAGAAACTGACCTCATTCATTCATAGTAAGATTCACATGTTCACTGAAGGCCTGCCAGACCCTGGCAACTCAACTGAATCATAGATAGATCCTGCCCTCAAGGAACTCACAGTTCTTTGCAGGAAAAGAGTCACTGCGACAGAGTGATCAGACAGAACCACTGTAGGAACAGAAAGGAGGACAGTGCTCAGACCGGGGGCATCTGGAGCCCAGAATGGGGTGTGCCACCCCTGATCCTCTGCTCACTGCACAAGTAGCAGCGGACTGGGACAGCACTCTCCACACAGCCTGCAGGCTGGGCTAGGGTAGGAGTGTGAGGAGAACTCTGAGCCATGGCTCCTGGGAGAAGACTGGGATCAAGCAGCAGTGAACCTAAGCAAGAATCTTCTGGCTGCAAAGCTGAAGGGTGAAAGGCTGCGACCAAAGCCACTGAGGAGAGAAGATCGAAAGGCTCACTGTGTTCCAAGGACCAGGGAAACGGCACCTTTAGAACAAGCGACAGGGCTTGAATAGAAAATCATTTCAGGAAATGGCAACTCTAGTCCCTAGGACCATTTCCTCTTTGGAAAATGAGGGGCTTAATTACTTGATTTCTGTCCCTTCCCGGTTCTGAGGCTCTTCAGCCTCCCGCAAGTCAGGATTATTTGTCCTCACATCTTTGTTTATGCTATTTTCCCACCTGGAAAACTAGCCTTCCTCTACCCTCTCCAAATCCTGTCTGCCAGGATACCACCTTCAGGAAGCTCTTCCTGATTTCTCTCCCTCCCTTCTCCACATCCCACCCTGACCTCCACAATTCAAACCACAGTTCTCCCAACAGCACTTTGCTTAATTACCTATTACATACGGTCTGGTACTCTTACTTGACTGGTCGAGGGACTGTCTCATCACTCCCTGACCCCTGACATCCATTTCAGGGGCAGGAAGGAAGCTCCACCCACACAGACCCTCGAAGCAAGCAGAAGTCCGGGTCCCCACTCCCTCTGCCCACAGTCCTTTGAGAACTCAACAGGCCTCCACTTGAAAAGGGTGCTGAAAGCAATGATGTCTCCAAGTGCGATGGGAGATATTTGTGTCTGCTTTACCCTTGGCTTTTTGCTCCGGTTCAGGTAGGAGCGGGGTGGGCCGGCTGGCAGATCTGAAAGCGCGGCACGCCCCAGCGGGCAGGGCGCACAGCGCGGAGGAAGGCGCGAGTCAGTCTGGAGTGCTCCCCATTTATCAAGCTCACGCAGGCCGCCAGCCGAGCGAGTCTTTCTATCATTACACCTCTCAAAATCCGATTCATACCACTAATCCTGCCTTCATTCTCCCAGATTAATAACATCTCTTTCAACCTTCACAGTGTGATAAATAGACAAAGAGAGAACAAAAGGAGAGACAGAAGAGAGAGAAAGAGCTGGAGCAAGTCCCCATAATAGAGAGAGCCGAGAAAGAGGAGAGGGAAAAAAGGAGAGCGAGCGAGAGCAGGCAGCGGCCAGAGACTGCAGCTGTCTCAGAGAGCTGCGAGGAGAGCCGCCACTGCGCCCCGCTATGCGCTGCGCTCAGGCCCAAAGAGAAAGAAAGGCTCGTTAACAGCTCCTTCCTGCCTGCACTTTTGTTCAAATTCTTTTCTTCCCTTCCAATCCTGCTTTAGGTCAAATTCCAGTGAAAATGAGTCTCCTGGCTTCAGGTCTCCTCCCAGCCTCCCTACCAGGCCCAGGGAACCAATCCAGCCCAGGGAGCAGGGCTGGGTCTGGTACAAGACAGGGCTGGAAAGGGGCTTAGCAAGGGGTGGAGAGAGCTGGCCTAAAGCCTCGCCAGAGCTGTCCTCTTCGCCAAACCCCTGCCCCTTCCCCGCTCTTTGAGCAGAACAGGAGTGGGAACAGAACAGAGCAGAGCAGGGACTTGGGGTCCATTTCCTGAGGCTCTGTTCTGCACATCTTTCCAACCTAAGGCTCAAGCTGGTCCAATCCAAGGATCCCAGCCCCCAGTACCCTAGCTAGATGATGAAAGTAGGCACACCTCAGGCCAGCTAAAACCAAGGTGAGGCCAATACCTCCAAATTATGATGGACAAGTGTGCCCAGGAAAATAAACCCCACTGGGGCCCAGCCCAGCTCTAACACAACTGACCTGTGACACTTCTTGTTCTCTCTGCCCACATGCTGGCCCAGACTTGTCTCAAACAGACGCTCCTCATCTTCCTCAGACTCAGTTCAAGGGGCCCCTTCTGGATACCTGGCTGAGCTCTTCCACGAGGATTCAGGCACTCCCTCTTCTGGACTCTGGAAGGCAACACCATCCACACTGTCCTGTAGTAACTATCGGTCTCCCTCGCTCCACTGGAAGTCTGTCTTCTGAGTTCTCCATTCCCCGGTCCAAGCTGCTGATGGCACTTCCATTGTTTCTCAACTTTGCCCAAACTAGCCCTAGCAGGAGACTAAGCCAAATAAGGCTCGACCACAAAGCATTCCTAGGCAACTGGCAAGCCTAGCTCAGAGGCAGAGGCAGGAGCAGTCCATATCAGGAAGCTCTCTTGGTCCTGTGCTCCCACTCCCTTCACAATCCATCAGAGTAGGGGAGCGTGGTGAAGCAAGCTCCCTGAACCACTCTCTCCTTCAGCAGATCCTTGTGGTGGGAGGTCGGGTGGCACATATGCAGAAGGAAGGCCTGCCCTGCCCAATCCAGCTGAGTAGAGGAGACTTCCAAGAAAGTCAAGGCTTCTCCGAGGACATGGCCGAGTGGTGGACAAGAAAAACCTGAAGCAGACCCTCAGTAGAAAGCTGGTGTCCTTGTGATCTGTTTAGAGGCAGGTCCCTCCTATGGAATATCTTGGAGACACTTGCCAGATACTTTCCTCCAAAAAGCCTCCCTCTACCCTCTGCTCCAAAGCATCGCCCGCCTTTTGGATCAAAATGACTGCTACCTACTCCATTCACTCCTGGGGACCCCACCTCTTCCAACCTCAACTCTCAGGTTTGTCCAGTTACATCTCTGCTTGGGGAAAGTTCAAAGAAAAGGAGAGGCTTCATATGGTCAAGTCAAAGAGCAAAGTGGGTAAAGGGTACTCCTTGGGATCATATCCTATTCACAGAAAGTCCAGAAGTTCTGTTAACCTTCCCTCAGCCCCATATCAGAAGGACCCTCCACACTGTCACCTGTTCCATCAGGCCTCTGGGATCAGACATCTACAATAGGGAAAAGTAGAAGAATGACAGTGTCTGGCATTTGTCCAAGGATCCAAGTGACCCAAGGAGGCAGGGGGCTGAAGAAGGGGGCAAGAAGGAAGGAGAATGGCGGTTTCAATAAAGGAGAATGGTCCTCCCTACAACCAACCTAGCCCACCGGTACTCTCACCCCCGGGGCATGCTAGGTCCAGCTAGTTCATAGGCCCACACTGCCTCGAGCCCAAGGCCACAGCAGAGTTCAAGAAGCATGGATCCTAGGCCCTTCCTTCCCTAAGAGCCCACACTGCTGGCAGATCAGAGAGCCTCAGCCACTCAAGCCTGCAGCCTTCTGGACACAGGCAGCCAGCAGGCCCAGATAGCCCTAAACTTGCTCTAACCAGCTCCCACACTCTGAACTCCCAGGCAACTTGCTGGACAGCTTCCCCAGGGGCTCAGAAAGATACTCCAGCCCTTGCACCTCCCGCCACCCTCCGATAGTGAGACAGTCCCAGGCCCTAAGAAGAAAAGCCAGTGTGGCCCTTCCATCCTCTGCCTTTACCCAATACACAGTCTCAGGGCCTCCCCTCAAGGTACGCCTCCACCAGGCCATCTGACTCAGGGATGAATCTCATCCTATCAGGGGGCTTGGCCCCTGCAGTAGAAAGAGTCAACCTAGACCCCAGTTAGGGACCTGTTGGAGAGCGGATAGAAGGAAGTTAGCCAGACACAACAGGGTCTCTGGCAGGTTAAGAAGCCAGACTTGAGTGATGCTTTACCCCCAAACTAGACTTTGAAAGCGCACTCCCTGAGTACCTGGTTCTAGAGCCCACTCCCCGAGGCAGCCGGTGGCACAGAGCAGGGAAGAAGTTGGGTCCTAATGTGTAAAAAGCTCCAGCAAAGCAAAATCATTTACTCTTCGGTGCAACTGCTCAGCAGAGCTAATAAATCTTGCATGAGCAGGGCCGATTCTAATTTCCTAATATGAAAAGGCATTTGGATTGAGAGAGAGGGGGAGATAAAAGTGATTGAATCTCCAATAGTCCAGGTTACTGACAAGAAACATCCTGCTCAGCCCTGAGAGAAGGATGGCAGCGCCTGCCCGCCCGCACACACCCATCCGTTCTGCCCCCCTCTTGGCGCGATACATCTCAGTCTCTTCTATTGACAGGACGTGGCTTTAAACACAGTTACACAAGTTATCATTTCTGCCTTCTGATCAATCTGAATTTTCAGGACAATTACCCTCTTAATCAATGATTGCTATCAGCAGCCCTGCGCCTGGGCGGATTTCTCAGCAAGGTAATCATGCCGCCAGGCTGGACGGCGCGTGCATAGGCAATGAAGCTCCGGGTGGGGTCTCCTCCCTCCCTCTCGAGTCCCCCATATCCCAGCGCCGCTGTCAGTATTGAGGACAAGGACGGCAAAGTGTGAAGGCCACTTCAAGGAGTGATGGGAGTGGAAGGGAGGGAGAGGAGGGGGCCCAGCCACCCCGTCAGCCTTCCAGACCATCTGATTATGGAACAAACCTATTAAAACCTTAGATTTACTGCCCACCACACTGATGCATCTCCACATGCCCTCCTGCCATCATTCCTGCCTCCTAATTGGTCTAATAAAGCCCAATTCTAATTATGGGCTCAAACTATTAGGGTGAGTAAGTGCAAAGAAAAGAGAAATATTGGTTTTACTAATCTCTCAGAGGCTGCTGGTTCTAGAAATTCCTTTTCTTCCACAGACTTGGTTCATGTGGGCTACTGACCAGAATGGCAGAGGCACCCTCTCCTCCTCAGAGTTTCAGGCATCCAGAGCTGTCACAAAGCCAGCCTGGCTTGGAGCCAGGAGGCCACCCAGCCCGACACTCCCTCCAGGGTCCCTCCCACAGGTTCAGCCGTCCATGCATAAAACAGTGCATCACCCCTTAGAAAAGAGGGAAGGTGGAGTTGGTCTCTGCTTCAGTGTCAAGTTAGCTCAAGACTGTATCCGCTAATGTGGGGGCAACTCAGTTTCTCAGCTCACCTGTTGTTGGGTAAAAGGCTTACACCAGAATTGCATTTCTCTGATAATTGGTAATAGTGAGCATTTTTTCATATGCCTATTGGTTACCAGGGGAGGAAAGTGGGTGGGAAGGGATAAACTGGGAGTTCAAGATTTGCAGATACTAACTACTATATATAAAATAAACAAGTTTACACTGTATAGCACATGGAACTATATTCAATATCTTGTAGTAACCTATAATGAAAAATAACATGAAAATGAATATATGTATGTATATGTATGACCAAATTATTATGCTGTATACCAGAAATTGACACAACATTGTAAACTGACTATACTTCAATTTAAAAAAGGGGGGGGGTGCTTACACCAGAAAGGCCAACAGTGGAAAGAAAAGGAAGTGGTCCAGGACGCCAACACATGAACTTACGCTTCTGCCTGGGTGACAGATAACGTGTTTACAGTTACACCTAGGCAGGGTGGGTTATGGGATGAAAACAGGTCCCCACAATTTAATATTACATCCTGAGGATGAAAGAGAATTAGGAAGAAGGGTTGTGTTTATTCAATGATGTTTACTGAATTCTAACCATGGGCTAAGTGGTGGGGACACAGCAGGTAACAGCATAGAAATGACCTGTACTCTCAGGAGCTCACAATCTACTAGGAAAGACAGAAAGTGTAAAACACATACATATATATACACACACATAAAGCAAAAACAATAAAAGGAACTTGTACATGAATGTTCATAACAGCATTATTTAATAGCCATAAAGTGGAAAGAACTCAAATGTCCATCAACTCATATGCAGATAAATAAAATGTGGCATGTCCATATAATGGAATATTATTCACAATAAAAAGAAATGAAGTACTGATTCATGGTACAAAATGGAGGAACCTTGAAAATTATGCTAAGTGAAAGAAACCAGACACAAAAGACCACACATAAGAAATTCCTAGGATTGCAAGAATGGGCAAATTTACAGAGACGAAAAGTAGATTAGTGGTTGCTTAGTGGCTTGAGGGGAAATGGGAAGTGACTGCTAGGAGAGTTTCTTTTAAGGGTGACAAAAATGTTCTAAATTCGGATGGTGGTGATGGTTGCACAACCTTGTGAAGACACCAAGAAACACTGAATTGAAACACTTTCAATGGGCAGACTGTATGGTATGTGAACTATCTCTAAATAAGGCTTTTTTCATGTGCACACTATGACAGGAGTGCAAGCACCCATAGCGGGCTCACCAGCAGTGCACAAAGCCAGGGAAAGCTCTAGTACAGTGCCGAGGTGCTCCACAGGCACTCAATGCACGTGTCTGAAGAGAGAGGATGTTCCCACTGGGAAACTGGAAAGGAGTTAGGGCTTGAAGGATAAGCAGGAGCTCACTGAGGAGGAACACAGCAAAGGACGTTCCACGCAAATGGAACCAACTTGAACAAGGCCTGGAAGTGGACGGTCACATGGGCTGTCTTGGTATAGCTGGGGAGGTATTTTGGGGGTCTCAAAGGACAGGCTTGAGAGCTTGTGCTTCATTCAGTAGACGTCAAGATTTTTCAAGCAGAGAAGTTAGACAATCAGTACAGGATAGCTTGGGGATTGATGGTTCAGGCATGGGAAATAACAAGTCATAGTTGAAAGGACATGGTTTTGGAGTCAGAGATCCAGGATTTAAAATCCTTAAATTCTTTTTCCGATAAACTTGAATAACCAGCTAGGGATGGGATTTTATTTTGCTCACTATTTGATCCCCAGTGCTTGGCAGAGTGCCTGACAAAGTAGGTGCTCAATAGCCATTTACTGAGTGAAAATGAATGAATGAATGGCTATGCTGAACTCAATCCCATTTGACAAATGTTTATTGAACACGTACTGTGAGGCTGGCACTCTGGTAACACAGTGTGAGCTCTTCAAGAGTAGAGCCCCCGTCTGATCTCTGATCCTGTTTGGCACAGGGTAGGTGATGAAGTCATGTTAATTACCTCCCCTCTCCTGGTCGAGGAGGCTGCTCCAAGACCCAGTGAATCTTGGATAGGCGTGGCCTGAATACATCGCTGTGGCTGGCAAGAAAAGGGAAGCTGCAGCTGTAGGGTTGGAAGGCTTCAGGAGCAGGGGGTGATGCCCACGGTATCTGTCCCAAAGCCAGACACAGTGCTCCAGAGGGCCAGTAGGCAATCTGAGTCATCAGAGCCAGCAGAGAACTCGGTGGGAAGGAGACTGACAGCTCCCACAGCCCATTCTCAGAACCCTCTGCAGACTGCCCTGCACCCGCAGCAGCAGGCCTCCAGGCAGGGAAGCTAGCACAGGTAGGGTGGAAACGCAAGATGCAGGCCTTGCAGGTGGAAGAGGAGGGGAAGATGTGGGTTTCCTGAACCCCTTGTCCTGACCTTGGAGATGTGCCATTTCTGCATCTCCCCTCTGGCCAGGAGGGTCCTCCAGCTCATGGCTGACCATGGTAGGAAGGGGGCTCCTCCGTCTCCCAGGCCCCAATTCCTGGAGGGCCTCCCCTCCCTTGCCTTTCCTTCCCTCCCTTTCCTTCCTGCAGAGCTTCCCTCGAGCCATAAAAATAAAATAAAACACAAACACCCACAGTCCAGGAGGAGGGCGTCAGACAGATAATGGGCATTTTATATCTTTTTATGACACTCCCCATAGGCAGCTCGGCAATCACAGCGCAATAAAGGCAGGCATGCAGCTTGCATAGTTAAACAACTGCCGGGTAATTAGGCACAGCAAACACACCACTGGGGAGGCCTCAGGGCTGCCCTGGGATGTGCCTGCAGCCTGCCCTCCTGCTTGCAGCCCAGTAGATGCCAAGCCCAGGCCTAGCACCGTAGGTTGTGTTGTGTTGGACAGACCACTGGCTGCGGCCATATGCACACTTGGGCTCATGCCTGTGCACACTCATAAGCACACCTGCCCACACCCACACACAAGCACTTCCTGAACAGCTGGCCTGGACCTCATCTCCCCAGGAAAGCCACTTCTCTCTTCCAAGTAGGGTAGCCTACGGTGTCTCGAGGGCCCTGCTTTAAGGCCCTTGAAGAAGTCACAGGCCTGACTGCAGCAGGGGCTAGCTCATCCGGTAGCTTTGAGCTTACTGAGTTGCACAGGCAAGGGGACTGATGAGCACACAGACATGGTTATATGGGCTCTTACTCTTGTAAATTCCAACTCAATACAGAGCTAAATTCGAAATAAGTTATTTTTTAAAAATACACTCACACACCATACACATAATCCTATTACTATCTCTTCTGTATTTTCCCCCATCTGCCTTGACCCATCCAACCTCCTTACTAGACTGGGAGCTCTGTACACATGGAGACCAGACCTGATTCATCTCTGAGTCTAAATGCCCTGATTTACAGGGCTTTGTTGAGGGACGAGAGTTAACTGAGATGTTAAATTAGATGTGTGCTGGCCCAGGCAGAGCACAGGGCACTTGCTATCTGAGTCCTAGGTGGTCCACACAATGCCCATTCCTTCTGTAGTGACCCAGTCAGTCAAATTCAGAAACTTCAGGGAACTAATGACTAATTAATGGGACAGAACAGACAAAACCTGCTACAATCCCACCTGAAGACAGAGACAGACAAAGATCCCATTTCTAGGAACCATCCAGATCAGCTCTCATGAGTCAGCCAGGGAAAACTAAAGCACCCAACCACAAACCACTCTTCCCCCGAGAGAGCTGACAGCAGGCCAGATGAGCTCAAAGAAAGACTTCGGGTTGAGCCAGCATGGTCCTGTATGACTGTGAACACACATTCAGCTAATTTTACTGGTCTCTACTGGCCATCACTCCATGTCTGCCACAATCACCAACAGAGGGGATCAAAGGCCAAATGAAGGGCCTGGGCTGCACCCTGCCTTTAGGGTACTCAGACACCCCTTCCCTCAACCCTCTTTAGAAGCAGAGGTAACCTTCTCCTCACTCCACATTCTCATAGAGAAGCCCAAAGCCTCAAAAGCATTCAGCTCCAGTCCAGGTCACTCAAACTGTGACAGACGCTAGCTGTCCAAATTCCTCAACACTGAGGAGTTTGGACAGCTCTCCTGACTTGATGCCAGGCAATGCCCTGCCTTCCTTGGGCCCTCAAATTTTCCCAGTGGGATAGAGGGGTGCCCCAAGGCTAGAGATCAAAGTAAGTTAGGGTCAAAGAGGGACTTCTCTCACCTTCCTTGCGTCTGTCACATTTTTGCTGGGAGCAGAAATAGGAAACCTCAGGTACAATGAATGATCTCAGAATAGCAAAGGTAGAAGAGACCACAAGAAAGATACCTCATCCAGTTCTCTTATTTGTTAGATGAGGAAACTGAGGCCTCAGAAAGGGCAAGTGACCCAACACTGGAGCCCATGTCTTTATCTTCCAGGTGCAAATTCAGTCCAGGGTTCTTTGTATTGCACCATACTGTCCTCAAGAGACGAGGCCCACATCTGCCCCCCTCCAGGTGCCTCGAGTCAGACCACAGAGCCCAAACCTACACCTTCCCCCATATTCCCACATGTGGGCAAATGCACACACCTAAGTATCCACAGACACAAGCCTCCCCACATGGAGAGATGTGAGATACACTTGTTTAAACACATATGGACATGTATATACACATGGGCACACCCTCTTACACACAGACAGATCCTCATTAAATAGGTGTCACTCCCAAAGGACTCAGTGCATGAGGCCACTCCCTGTCCTTCCCCAACCACTGCCTCCTTGGCCAGAGAACTAGTAATGGCCAGTGTGTGTGTTTGCCCGCGGGCCTCCAGATCAAATCAGACCAGATCAGAGGAACTGCTTTCAGGTGGTATCTACTATGGGACAAGTGACAGGAAGGAAGCCATGGAAGGAGGGAACTTGGATTTACATCTTGGTCACGTGGCCTTGGCCAAGCTTCTTAATGTCTCTGGGTCTCCATTTCAGCAACCATAAAATAGCGCCAATAGCCCCTGCCTTATTGAGAAGCAGTGAGGATTAAACATAATAACATGTGGAAAGCACCTAGCACAGAGGTTGGCACCAACTGGGGCTCAATTTGTTGCTGCTCTATTATTGATACCGACAGACATGGTCCAACCTGCCTTTCCAGACTGTTCTTCAGGGTCATGTGGGGGATGGGAGGTCAGGCTGTGCCTCCTGCCTTCAAGGATGTCTCTCTGTGTTTCTTTCTCCCTTTCTGTAACTCTTCCCAGTTTCCAGGGTCCAGAGTAACAACAACAATTTAAAAAACAAGAACAAAAAGAAAAAATCAAAACAGAATGGAACCCGGGAGAGGGCAGAGCAACGAAGGGTTCCCTTAGCTCTCTCAGACTGAACACTGAGCACTGATGAGTCCACCTCTTTCCTAATGGCCCTCGGCTCTCTGCAGTGTCTCTGCCTCTGCTAGCCTCCTGAGGCCCCTCTGCTTGCTCTGTGCATTCAGAGAAGCAGCAGATCTGGTCCCTTTCCTCAAGTGGCTTATGGTCCTGCACAGGGTCAGTCCAGGCGACACATAATAACCAAGAGGCATGGACGCTGAGCCACTGGGCCCTCACCCCTGGCCCGAGGGTGAGAGTATGGTCTCTGTAGTCTGGATGCCTAGGTTTAAATCCATGCCCCAGACAGACCCAGGATAGCTCTCTACTCTCCTCCGCCCCAGAGCAAGCTCAGAATTTACTTTCTCAAGGACATGAGACAAAGACAGAGGAGGCTCATGGTGGGACCAGGACGAAGCGATTGCATCAACTGGCAGGACACAGACTCTGTGCAGCAGCCAGCAAGAGACACACGGACCTGGGGCAGGCCTCGTTGAAAAGATCTGCCATGGAGGGCACTGCTGGCAACTCCAGGGCAGAGGTCCTTTTGTAGCAGCTGCAGGGAACCTCACCCAGGAAGAAAGAGTCTCAGGTGCCTTGAGCTGATTCCTTACCGGCTCCCTTCCCTCTGTGACCACACTCATCAGGGACGCAGAACAAGGCAGACTAGCTCCCGGGATGAGGCTGTGCCAGACTGCCCGTCCACACACAGAGTACCAGCACTTTTCTATAGGCTTTACAAACATGACCTAACTGAGTCTTCACTCTGTAATTTTCTATATGTTACCATAAAGATACTGGGGTCTTCGAGCAAAGCAGGCTCGAACTATCCACAGCCATGGATGCTACAAGGCATGCTGGCCTGAGGCCCCTCCCTGCTATCCTGGACCCATGGGCTCTCTCTTCCCTCACATGGACAGAAACATGGCAGTTTCTGAAGCCTCGGCCCCGTTCTTAGAGGCAGCTTAGGCTGGCTCCACCCTAGACATCAGGCAATGTCTTACTGAGCTCTCTTGCTCTCACTTTCTCTGTTTTCCCTCCAGTAAAAGGCATACACATGGCTGGCCCACATTAGCTTAAAAAACCTGAAAACTACTGTTTGTAGTTCCCCAGTCCAGCAAGCACTTTCACCCCTCCAGGCCTCTGTTCACACTGATCCCTCTGCCCAGATGCCCCTTCCATCCTGACTTCTGAGAACTTACTCATCTCTCAAGTGTGTCCTCAATGAAACGCTCTCCCACAGCCCATGGATGGCGCTAGGCTCCTCCTCCCTGGTACTCACTTGACCTGTGCTGGAGGAACCCCTTTTTCCTAGTCCCACGCGCCAAAGGAGTATATGTCTACCTTGAGCTCCTGTCTCCTCTCCCCTTGTGTCATCTACTAGCCATCTTGTGTCTAATAGTCAGTGTGAAGACAAGGGAGCACAGTGCTATCACTTCATGCACAGGACAGCTCCAGGAGTGGGTACTGTTTTTCCTGTTTTACAGAGGCTGACACTGAGGCTGAAGAAGTTGAGTAACTTTCCTAAAACCTCACAGCTAGTAAGTGAAGAATCAAGATTCTAAATCAAGCCTACTAGACTCCAGAGTCTAGGTTGTGCATGTCAGATAATGTCATCTTTTATAGGTTCAGAGAGGTTAAGGAACTTGTTCCAGATCACACAGCTGGTTGGTAGCAGTAGTAGACATTTGAGCCAGACTCTTCTGGCTCCAAAGCTCTTTATCTTGTGCCAGTGGTCTCTAGCCTGTTAGTCACATCCCCAGGGGCCAGTGCACATATCATGTGTCACCTGAAGACTAAGTGAAGGGTAAGTGTCACATACAGCCATGCCATTTGTCTAGGATTATGTGGCTAGTAATGCAATTAACAAAATGTGATTCATTTAAAAGCCAACCAAATTTCTGCACCTTTTTTCATTATGTACTTTCTCTATCACTATACACCCAAAATACAGGTTCCACCAAGTGTTCAAGGGGAAAGGGAATGTCTGTGAAGTTTTCTGACATTACTAAGGGCCCCATGCGCTCTGTTTGCCTACTTCTCTAAGAGCTCTCCAAAACCACAAGTCGTACCTTTCTCAAAGTACTTTCCTGATCCTTGGTTACAAACTCACAATACAGAAGTGTCCTTTTATGTGGAATAACTGTCCAAAGGTCATTAACAGCAACAGGAGGACTTGAGTCCCATGAATGTTACGAACTAATGCAGTCCCCAGCAAAGAGGACTCAAGTCCTGAGCTATGGAAGGAGGGAAGGAGTCAGGGAAGTGAGTTTCTGCCTTTCCTAGCCTGGTCTTCAGCCCCTTCCCTCTCCACCTGCCTAGGATACATGGTCTAGGGGAAAGAACGCACCTATGTGGATTCAAATCCGAGCTTCTCCTCTTCCTGGCTATGTGCCCTTAGGCAAATTACTTAACTTCTCTTAGTCTATTTGTCTGGGAAATCTGGCAGGGGAATAGGCACCTGGACTCTGAAGCTCATTAGTCTAGCCTTATATTCAGTGTGCTTGTTGATACCCAGTGTGTCCCAAGCCCAGTGTGTCCCAAGCCCAGTGTTGAGCACTGGAAATACAGAGATGGGTGGTAAGCAGGCCTCACTGAGCTCGCAGCCTAGTAGGAAACATACACATGTAAGTAGATGATTACGAGATCATGTGATATACTCATTACAAAGTACTGAAGCCGTACAAAGGAAGAGGTGATTGACTATGTCTACCACAAGTGAGGGAATGTCAGAGAAGGCTTCACAGAAGAGGGTTTTGAAGGATGAACAGGAGTTTTAGCAATGCACTAAAAGGGGAAAGGCAATGTAAGCAAAGGGAACAGAATGAGCAAAGAGATGTGAAAGTATCCTGTCTATTTGAAGAGCAGCAAGAAGTGTGATACGGCTGGAATGTTAGAGGGACAGGAGATATGAAGACAGGAATGCTGCAATTAGCTAGCTCATCCAGGCCTTGGGTATCTTGTTCAAGAGAAAGGATGGGCCACAGCCTCCCATACCTACCCTCTTGGCTCCAGTGCTCTTCCTGTCAAAACAAGCACACTGCAATGGCACCCTTTCCTGTGTCTTTGATTTAAGAGTTCCTCTCCTGGCCCTGACAGTAAGGCATTTCTGTCCCACAGATTATAACTCACTCTGGGCTATTATTCAGCTCCCCAGCCTTGGCCCTGCTGCAGTTAGTCCAAACATAATATCCTTCATGCATATATTATCTGTCTCCCTATTATCTGGAATCATTTCGGAATTAAATTTCAGTCCTGCAATATTGGCTTCAGGAGCGGCGCGCTTTATGGGCTAGTCAAAGGTTAGAATACCAATCAAAATAACAGTGCCGATGCAGTGAGACATTTTAATATTCCAAAACCCGGTAATTGTAAAAGGACATAATATTTTTTCCCTGATTACCCCAAAGGCAACACATGTTAACAAGGCGAGGGAAGGAGTGAAAGAAATTTCAGAGTTCAGACAGCTGTAAGACATATTTAAAGGAAAAGCCCAGTCAGGGCACTACACCATGGGGGCAGGGAGATGAGAAGAAAGGAGACATTCTCTCTAGCTCCAGCTGCCCCTGACTCCAAATACCGCACTGGTCCCTCTGCTACCTCTGAACTAGGTCCCAAGAGCCCATTCCCAAGGGCAGATGTTGCAGAGTAGGGGTGAAAGGAGAAAGAAGTCATGAGGCCTGGGTTCTAGTTCCAGGTCTCTAAATCCAGTAGCTTCCAGCCCCCAAAATGGCCCCTCCCAGGGCTTCAGCATCAACTCCAGCAGCAAATGCTCCAGGATGCTCTCCTACTCAGCCTTTCCTTGTCCCGGGCCTGTGCCCCTACCTTTCCTGTGTTTAAACCTGCTGCTTTGTGTCCTGTCCTTTGTGTTCATATTTCTCTGTGTACATATTTCAAAGACAGCTAGAGGCCCTCATCTACCTGACCTCAGAGCTGGCTCCATCCAGGATGGCAGCCTGTAAGTGCCCACTGCTCCATGGACAACGCCCTGTACTTTGGACGATGCCAAAGAGCTGGGCCACAGCCCCAGTCTGGTCCTGACCACTGAGTAGACCAGGAGCATGTCTCAGTACAAGCCTTCCCCACTACAAAATAAAACAAACAGCTGGCAGGGCCCCTACATCTTCATGCCTCTCTTGGTTTTCGTTTCTTATTTTTTCCAAATAGCCCCAATGAAGGGGCTCTAGAACATGCACCATTCTAGAAAGAGTCCCAGCCTCTGTCAGGCTGCCTATCACTTGAGCAGCTTTATCCCCACAGCTCCAAAAAAGTGACCTGACCAGTAGAGTCTCAGACACTTTCACTCCTGACAGCTTCCCAGCTAGCTCAGCCCACTCGCTGGAGCCTCCAATCTGCATCATCCCGACCTACTGACCTGCCTATGGCCCCCAGCAAAGAACTTCATTAAGGCAGAGAATTTATTCCTCCATAAGCCCTTAATTTATTACTGCTCTGACTGGGACTCTGAATGCTCCAAGGTCAGGAAAAGTCGTACTCAGTCATAGACACCAACCCTCCCTTCAGCAGTTTCTCCTGCTGTCCACTCCCAGGGGAGGGGGGAGACCAAAATGCTTCTTGGAGGGACCCAAGAACGTCTCCTCTCCCTATTTCACAGCTGGTCCCAACCCCGTCCCCTTCAAGGCACCTGGAAATTGTAGCAGGGCATATAGCACAGATGGCAGAGGAAAAGTGGAGAAGCAACCTTCACACCTTGGTTCATCTGGGTCTGTTAAGTCTAGGTGACCTGCAACCCCACAATTTCTAAGCATATCTGTCTGAGTCCTGTCTGTCAGGACTGACTTAGAATCTTCCTAAGGCTGCCTGCCTGCTTCCTCAAAAGCCCAACCAAACAGGCCCAGGCACCAGAGGAATTCCAGACCATCTGTGAGTACATGTGCATATGCTTATGGCTTGGTCTGATTGTACACGAACTGTATATGAGTAGGCATGCGCTTAACACGTACATTTATAGCTCTATGTCCTGCATATGCAGTGAGTATGTATGTATATGTATACACATATACTGTGTGCTTGTGTATATCCACATACTCATCCTTCTGGAGGCCTTATTGATCTATATATTTCTTGATCTCTTATTTACAATAACATTCTCCTCCACTCAGCCTTAGCTACCCACCCCCATGGGCACACCTTGGGCACCTGCCAACACCTAGAACTGCTGCATCTCTGAAATCTCTAATTCAGACACTCTACTCTTCAACCATAATCTCTTCTCCTTTGATCTGGCATGCTCAACCATACCCAGTACACCTGTTCCTCATCTTACTGGGACCTATCTACTTTTTCGATATCTGTCAGGCACCCTGCTGTCTTCTCTTCTCACAACACCCAGTTTAGATCTCACAGTCCATCTTGGCAACCACTGTCTTGATAATATCTTCAACTCCTTTGTTCCTTTCATCACACCTCCTGGGAAAGTCTCCACTGTTGATGAATCTAAATGTCTGCCTTCTGCATTCCCACAGCCAGGCAGCTGGACTCTGCTAAAGAAAAGCCATACAACTGAACAGAGAAGTTCCACTATGAATTAATGTCACCAACCTCAACTGGACCCTCAATGCTGCCCAGAAATCTTACCACACTTTCCAAGTCCACTCACCCTGCTATTCTTTACTAAAACTATAGCAATCCTTTTCCACTTTCTGCAAACCTTCCCAGCCCTCCACTATTACTTATCAGCAAATGACTCATCTCCTACTCCACAGAGAAAAACAAAAGCCATCGGATGGGAAGACTTCTTCTTGCCATCACTAAATCCACAAGACACCTGCATCTGTCTGCACCCGTTCTCTTCTCCCTCCCCCATCACAACAGAAGAGGGGACCTTCCTCTGGAAGAGTTCACTTCAAGAAACTAGATTTTCTATCCCATCTCCTGTCATCTTCCCAGACACCTCTCTCTCACTACATTTTTAACCTTTCCTTCTCTAATGGTGCCTACAAACGAGAACATATGTCTTCATCTTAAAACACAAAACCTGCCCCATGTCCACACCTGCCCCACCACAGCTTTTGTCCTTTCTCTCTCCTTCAAAACCATGTTTCTGAAGAAGTTAGTTTCTCTATCTCCCCATTTACTCCCCAAGTCACTCCAATTTGGCTCCTGTCCCTATCGTGTCATCAAGAGTTTTCACCAGGGTCCCTGAGGTCCTCGTGCCCAGGTCTGAAACTTATATTTCGGTCTTTACATTACCTGGCTCCCTCCAAACTAACCAGTCCTCTTCCTCTGAAAACACTTTCTTTCCTTGGTTTCCGTGACACCACACTCTACTGGTCTACCTCTTCTTCTACCATTCTTTTGCTCTTTCTCTTTTTTACTGTTTACCTTTTTAGCACAGAGTCAGGCAAAACTAAATGTAAGTTCTAGCTCTGCCATGCACCAAAGTGAAACACTGAGCAAATTCCGTCATCACTTTGTGCCTCAGTTTTCTCAAATTTAAGATGCAAAAAATAATAGTAACTACTGTACAGGGTTGTGAGGATTAAATAATGTGGTAGATATTGAGCACAGTGTTTGGCACAGCACTGTCCAATACAAATAGAATGTGCACCATATTAGCAATTTGTGAACTGGATGCACAGCTCAAATAAAAAAAATTAACTTTAAGAATACATTTTATTTAATTTGGTATATCCAAAGATTACATTTCAACATTGAATCAGTACAAAAATTATTAATGAGGTATTTTGTATTTTTTCATTCTGTGTGTAATTTATAACACATCTTAACTGAGATGCTAAACCTTCATCAGAAATGCTTGATGTGTATTTAGATTTAAATAATTAACAGCTAAAAATGTAGACTCACCAACCCAGTCTGCTCTGCATATACTTAAAAGCTCTTAAAGACAGTTTTTAACTTAAATTTAAATTAATTAAAATTTGATAAAATTTTTTATTAAAGTATAGTTGATTTACAGTGTCAAGTTAGTTTCTAAAATTAAATAAAATTTAAAACTTGTTCCTTGGTCATATCAGCTACATTTCAAGCCCTCTATTGCCACAGGTGGCTAGCGGCAACTGTATTGGACAAGACAGGTCTAAGATGCATGAAAAACGCAATTATTAAATAAGAAATATTATTATTACTATTAGTGACTACTCTTTCTTTTCCATTTCTGATTCCTCCTCCTCTATGCAGTAAACATCGGCATTTCCCAGTGTTCTGTCCTAGGTTCTCTTTTCTTCTCACCTTATATCCTCCCTTCCCATGGCTTCAATTATCCTTTATATACCAATAACTCCTCCAAATCTGTATCTCTTACCCAGATCTTATCCCTGAGCCCCAGATCTATATATTCAAATACTTTCTCGATAGCTTCAAAGAATGTCTCAAAGGCATCTAAATGCAACATGTCACACTGAATTCACCTTCTCTTTCAATCCCAAAACTTCTTCTTCCATTATCTCAGGAAGTTCATTCCAATTTACCCTGTTGATCATATCATAAACCTTGGAGTCACGATGGTCAAATCCTTCATCCTCAACCCTCACAGCCAGCCACCATTCCCTGCCTATTGTACAGTCAGCTCTGCTGTTAACACTAGTTCTGAAAGAGCAAATCTGTTCCAATGCAATGGATGTATTAGGGAATGATTTAGCATAACACATTTTGCAAATATGTGAGATTTTGTCCATAAGCAATACCATAGGACATACATAGGAAACTACACCCAGCTGAACAGTGCTGTGTAAGAATGTACCAAATGCATACATGCACACACCTCAAACATTTACCAGCTACCTGGATCACCACATGTGCTACAAGCCACATCCATCTGGTTCAACTTCTAGTTTCAGAGAATGCTCCTTCCACCACTTCACAATAACTCACAAGCTGCAATCCTTCTTCTGCCCGTTTACACAAGCAAACTTCAAGTTTTTTTCAAGATAAAGTGTGCTATTCATTGTCGTATTTAATATAAATTATGTAAAATTATGCTAGCATTTTTATTAGAATCCCATCATTTTTCATGTGTCACTGATGAAGTTTTTGAGTATTTTACTCGTATTTTTACTGTACAACTTTCCATAGCATGGTGATTTTTAGGAAGGTATATGCTGCATTACAGCAGAAACGACTGTACAATTTAACACTCCAGACTCATGGTCCATTTCTACTGCTATCAGTTTAATCTCACTAACTCTCATCTTTCACCTGGACTCCAGCAATGGTCAAATTCTGTGGTTGGTTCTCAACCAGGGACAGTACCTCCTTAAACATCTACTGTATGCCAGGAACTAGCCAAAGCGATGAGGAGAGCACAGAGAACAGAAGAGACAAAACTCTGCCCTATGGAACTTACATTCTAGCTCCGTGAAACTGCCAGGCCTCTCTTTACCTCAGGGCCTCGTCACGTGCTGTTTTCTCTGCTTAGCTGATTCCTGCTCATCCCTCAGGTCTCAGTTTAGACTCCCTTCCTCGGGGAGCTACACCCAACTAAGTCAGGTCCCTTTGTGATATGACCCCATGACTCTGAACTTTTTTGTGTTATAACACAATTGAAATTTTTTGTTTAATGTCCATCTTTTCTGTTTATCCCAGGGCCCAGCACAGTACCTGGGACACACAAGGCACTCAAGAATATTTTTTTATTGATGAAGATGTGTATATTTATATATGTGCGTGTGCCTTTACACTTTATGTATATATAAACACACTCATATCTGTGTATATTTCCATATATCTCTGCAGCTGAATATGTGTATACACAGGAATGCAAATATGGATATGTAAATATAGTTCTGGGTACGCTTGCTTGAGTGTATTCATTCACCTGAGGACACGTGTGTGTGTGTGTGTGTGTGTGTGTGTGTGTGTGTATTCTTCTGGCCCCTTAGTGACAGCTCTGACCTCCTGGAGGCCGCTGAAAGCAGGGCCCCAAGTCCTTTCTAAGCTGACAGTTCAATAAGAGTATAGATCACTCAATGACATTCCAAATGTCAGCAAACACTGGCTTGCTCCTCTCTGCTACAGGGAAAGTACATGGAGGCGGGAGATGGGGAAACCTGGCCACAGAAAAGTTGCTCTTTCCTGTCGTAGCCCACACCACCTGTGGACAGGAGAGGGCAACTGAAAGACCACGTTCTGCCTCTTCTCAGACTGGAGGCCTTACTCAGTCAGTGCGGATGGTGAACTCATTCCCAGTTGCTCACTCACTCCGCTGGTCCAGGTGGCCAAGCAGACCAGGACCCTCCCCATTCTTTCATGGGGCAAAGCCCTGCTAGGGGATTGAGGTGAGGAGAGAAAGGGAAGAGGAGAGGACAAAATAAGAACAAGGACAGGAGAGGAACCTAGAGAAGACAGGGCCTGGGTAAGGCATGTATAAGGCTTTTGCATGGTACTCCTACAACCTTGGCAATGGCCTCTCTGGCTCAGCTTTTATCATTACTCTTTTTAAGGGCACAAGAATCTTTTGCAACCTGCAGCAGGCCACGGAGTAGGAAGATCAGAAGGATCACCAGGTACCTGGACCTCCAGGGCCCTGCAGCCTCCCTGTCTTGAATGGCTGCTGCAAAGGACTGGGCTAATGTGTGGAGTGGGGTCATCTTTCCTGCTGGGCCCTCAAGCACAGCTGGAACACGATGTGGCTGGATGGCAGAGAGGAAGGGGTGAAACCCTGGTTTTTCTCGGACTTGCTCAGTTTACCTCCCGGGAGGCAAGCACAGAGCCCTCAGTTTCCCTTTGTGCCCCTGTCCCCTTCCATGGCTCCACACAGTCTTGCAGAGAACCAAGCTGAACAGGCTCAGCGTAGCCCGCCTCCACTGCCAGCAGCACCAAGGTGGTCCTGAGCGGCAGTGGTATCACACGGGTCGGCTGCCTTCCTGCCTCTCTGCCAAGGCACCCAGAGGCAGGGAGCTATCCACACACCAAAAAGTCTAGTGAACTTCACAGAGCAATTGTTCATGGTCAGCGCCCACCTCGCCTGGCCGGGCCTTCACATTGCATTTGCCGAGGCCAACAAGCAACCTCAGATCCACTCTGACAGCTGGCATGCTGTCTTCCAGGAGTGCAGGCCTGGCCACACCCGCACGTGCAGCCCTGCCAAGGCCTGCATGAGAGGCCCTCTCAGGAGCCAGCTTTCCAAGATCAGTCAGCCAGCCAGCAATTGTTCACTGAGCACATACCCTGCACCCAGCCTTGATCTGGCGCCCGGGGATACTGAGAGGAACCAGGCTCAGTCTCTGTGCTTAAGATGGACATGTCTGCAAGGAAACATGGACTCAGTCTCAACACTCTAAGATTGCTGATACCCGGTATCAAGGAGTCTGGAGGCAAGAGATGGACTGCTGAGCTTCTTGGGGAAGGTGAGACCTGAGCTGACTCATCAAGGAGAGGGAATATGCCCATTGAAGATGACTTGGGGAAGGGGGGTTTCAGACGAAAGGAAGGCCACAGGCCAAGGCCAGAAGGTAGGACAGAACCTGGCCTCCTCAGCCGAAGATGGGAAGTTGTTCAGTTGTGAGGGAGATCAGCGGGAGAGGAGGGTACAGGTCAAAGTACACGCAAGCCAGAGTGCATAGGACCTGTGCACCAGGGGACAGCAGAGGAGTTCACAAATGCTGCCACAAAGAGTGGCTGCCCTGAGACCCAGAGAACAGAGTCCAAGGTCACTCTCTTCCACAGTTCCTCCAAACGCTAGCTTAGCTCCAGCCCAACACACACCAAAAGCATGCAGCTCCCCTTGTCGAGAAGCCTTCTCTCTTCCTCAGATCTGTAACCCGCCTTCCTTGAATGCCCAGTTCAAGACCCAAATCCTCACGATACCTAGCCTGACCCTCCAATGATCTCTTCCTTCTCTGAGCCCCCTGGGAGCCACTGAGTTGACCAACAGCATGGGATTCCTGAGGCTGCCCCAGGTCTGTTGGCCTTATATCAGGATTTATGGGGGTGAGTCTCCCTAGGGGCTGGGCCTCCTGGAGCAAGGATCCTACTGGAGCAGGGATCTGGGGAGTCTATTTCTACACCTCCTTTCTTTCTCACCTAGGAAGTACGGCACACACAGGAAAGCACAGTTTTCTGGGTGACTCATTCTCTACCAGGGCCCACTTTCTGGGCCACATGGGGTCCCTCCCAGCCCACAGCCTCAGTGCCCACTCCCCTGGTGTTTAGTGCTATTTTAGTGCCAGTCTCCTCCCTCATGCTCGAAAGGAACTGGGCTCTGGTTTCCATGGTTCTTCTCACATGAGCAAAGCTCTGCTGGGGCTAGACAGGCCCAAAGGCAGCCTGAACCAGCCCTACCTCCCAACCAGAGGGAGATGCCAGGGCCAGTCAGGAGCGTCAGAGGCCACACTCATGATCACTCATGATACTTTCCCAGAGTTCAGCTAGCACCACATCCCTCCTAGAGGCTATGCAGCTCCAGAGATGGAGCTCTGAGCAGGAACCTAGAAAATCCCCTTAATTGGGACCTCTCTGCACATCTGGGTGACACCAAGCAGGGCAGTGTCAAACTCTACCCCGCAACCTGGTCGCCAAGCAGCTCCCCACTCCCAGAAATAACCACAACCTCTCAGTGCACATTAGCTAGAGAGGAGGAAGAAAGGTGTTGGGAAAAGAGAAGAACAAAAAGAAAAGAGATGAGAACAACAAGATGAAAAGAACAGAGATGAGAAAAGAAAGCAAGAGAGGAGGGATCTGAGGCACAGGAGAACCAGAGGAAGCGCCCGAGCAGGGCTCAGACACAGTACCTTTTTCAGATTAATCCATTGCTTGAAGTAATCTGCCACTGGCAAGCCCAAGTACTGGCACTGGCCCGGGAGCCTGAAGAAAGGGAGGAGAGAACAAGTTCAGCAACCCATGTCCCAGGTACAGAGTCTTAAAATAGGAAATCCAACAGTGTCTATAAGACAGAGAGACCTCAAAAGGCTAGCCCATTAGTCAGGGGTCCCCCCAACCCACTCAAGAAAGGCACCCCACCTCCAGCACCTTGGACACTGGTTCCCATCCAGCCCGCAGATCCAAATGTGAGATCCTGGAGATTCTACTCAAAATAGTATCAGCCACTACTGCTTTCTGATGGCCTACAGTCTGCCCAGTACCTTACTTACATTTCCAGAGCGATGCTGTGAGGTGGGTAGATCTGTACATTTCACGGATGAGACAGTGAGATTCAGAGGGGACCTAAGGTTCCACAGCTAAAACACCAGACTGCCAAGAATTGAACCTGGGTCTGTCTCCCTCCAAAGCCTATGTTCCTTCCAATGCACCAGGCTGTTGTTGTTTTGTTACACAGAGAGGCAGAGATATAAAACAGGAGGAGAGAGAGGAGGAGTACACAATTTAGAGAGAGCTGAGCAAGGGCATCAGCTCACAAATAAGTCTCTGACAATAGGCTTTCTGTGATAGAGAAGAAACCATGCAGAAGGATAAGGAGGGGTCAGAATCTGAATCCAGGGTCTGTTCTCGTTTTTTCTTCAAATTACAGTTTATAAACTATCTCTCCTTCTAGCTGATGATGCCATTTTGCCCACACAAATCCATTCAACCAAACACTTAGTGATGTTTAATAAGAGTCAGACACTTAGGACCCAAAGAGTTAAGACTTAACTCCTTCCCATAGGGGCTCACAGTTTGTTCAATGGAATGCATAATAAAATAATTAGATAACAAGTCTTAAGTTGGAGCATTGGGGTACATGGAAGGATGGAGGAAGATACTAGAAATAACAGCTGAGGAAGATCAGAAAGCTTTCCTGCTAAGGGGAGCTTGGCCACAGGCAATAGAGAGCCTCTGAAGAGTTGTGACTTACAAACATTTTTCTGGGGGCAACAGAAACAATACACTAAAAAAGCCAAGTAGTAGCCAGGAGGCTAGACAGTAGCCACAGAGACAGGGAGCCAGCAACAGAAAAAAAAAAGAGACGTCAAGGAAGCCTTGGTGACCCCGTGGGACGTGGGGCCCAGGGAGAGAATGCAGGAGAACCCAACTCTAAGGCATGTGGCTTGGCTAGCTTCATGCTACTCTCTGAGACAGATACAAATGAGAAGGCAGGGCACAGAGAGCATGTTTGACAGCCAGAGCACACCAGCAGGCAGTCAATTTCATTACTGTTTTAAAATTCTCCATCTCAAGTGTCTCCCCAACCCAGTGTGGACGGCTCCCACTGCCTCACCCCTGGTACACTGCTGGAAGGGAGCATGAATTTGGGAATGCATTTTAGATATATACCTGGTGCATAGTAAGCACTCGGTATCTGTTGAGTTTGGGGTGCCTAGGAGACACTTGGCTGTGGGATGATGTCTAAGGGGCAGCTGGATGGATACCCAGTTTTGAAGAGAGGTCTGGACGGGAGATATAAACTGCTGAATCATTAATGTAATTTAGGTACAATTAGAACCATGAGAGTAGATAAGATCACCTGGAAGAGCACAGAGTGAGACAAGTAGATGCCCAGGCTGAGGTCTCTCTCATAAGCTTTGTTGAGCTAAAATGAAATCAGGCTACCCTACCAGACCACCACGACAGACAAGGAACTCACTCCTTCACACAGCAGTCGGCTCTAATTTTGGACTCCTTCAATTCTTACAACATCCTTCCTTAATACTAAATTGAAATCTATTTTAACTCCCACCCAGGAGTCTGAGGTATGTCTTTAGAAAACTACAGAGAGAGGGGAGGGTCAAGAGGTAGAGTGCATGCTTAGCGTGCACAAGGTCCTGGGTTCAATCCGCACCACCCTTAAAAATAAAGAAATAAATAAACCTAATTACCCCCGCCCAAACCTAAATAAATAAAATTACTCTTAAAAAGAAAAAAGAACTAATTTTTAAAAAAAGAAAGAAAGAAACTACAGAGAGTTTAAGACTTCCGTCTCTTCCTTGCAGAACGCTCCTAAGATCTGAGAGCCTAAGGAACTTCTCTCAGAGCTCCCTTCTCTACATCGCATACCCTGAGCTCCTTCAAGAATTCTGCCGGAGGTGATGTACCATGAGTCAGGACTCACCCAGCCCACCTCCATTCCCAGAGGACAGGGCTCCTGGACCTTCGTCAGGCTATCAGATAGCCAAGGTCACACACGCTCTTTGGACCCCTCTTCACTTCCCTTGCAGTCAACCTAAACAGTAAAAGCAAGCTTACCCTTCTGGGAATATTTATAACTGATTTTTTAGCTTAAAATGCAGGTCATTCGTGTCAAATGCCATAGAGTGATTAAGCAAGATAGAGCTGAGAAAAACCCAGTGAATTTGGCATCAGTGGGCTGGTGGGGCAGAAGGCAACAGGCAACACGTTGAAGACTGAGAAGAGATGAGAAAGTGGAGACCACCAGTGCAAACTCCTTTTTTAGGAAGCTTGGCAATGAGAATCCAGTTGAAATGATTGTTTCTACCCTAGAAAGTTAAAGTTTTAGGGCAGGCAGCCTGCCTCCATCACTTGTCAATGATTTGAGAGACGCTGTGGATGCCCACGTTTCAGGGCATAGTAGTGTATGATATACAGCAAGGATTTACTTTTCTAAGAACCGAGATACCTTACTAAGGGGAAGATGACTCTCAACACCCGAGTGGCACAGTGACATGAACTACAACCAGTCAATTTCCTGGAAGGGAAATTCTAGCTGAGGCCAAGATGATGAAGGGGTATCCAGGTAGGATGTCCCCCTGTGGGAATCAAGGACCAAGGATACAGGGAAATTAGGCAAGATTCTGAAAGACGAAAGGTAGCTTTAGAAGCTAGGATGTGGTTGCTTAAGAAGCAGAATGGTAATGTTTGAATAATTTTCTTATTTTCTTCAATTTTTCTTTCATGTTCCTTATCTGTAGTATTTGTGAAAATGCTTATTCAGATCATCTATTTTTGAAAAGTCACATTAAGGCCTATGAGTGAAGGGGGCCACCAGAAGCAGCAGAATCTGCAAAGGAGCAGGCCAGGGGACCGTCCAGCAAAAGGCAAGGGTCCTGGGTCACCTATCATATGCTCCCCCAGCAGACCCCAGCACTCCTCACATCCTCCTTCCGATTCTTTTAGTTGACACAGGCCAGGAGACCTACCGGCTGTGGCTGGCCCTGGGAGAGGGAGGGGCTTCCTCTTCAGGAGGATTTCAAAGTAGGTCTCAGCTGTAGACATTTCTACCCAGGTAGGAAGGGTCTAGCTCAGTAGGATCCCACCTATTTCTCTCAGAGGAGGACTTACACCAGAGGGGCTGCACTGAGGACAGACTGGACAGATTTTCAGGATGGAGACTCAGCTTCAGACACGGCTCAGCAGCAATCCAGACTGCTGCTGTGCCCCCGCCGGCTGAAGCAGAAGGAGTCGACACCATACTTCTCACGCGGGGCTCTAATCACTCACAGGTATACACACTGTTTGCAGACCCACAGGCATTCGGGTTGTTGAGCCCTCCAGCCAATGGGTGGTCCTAGCCCTGTGACTTCAAGACACTAGCAGTACAGATGTAGCAGGACTCAGGCCCACCTTCACAAGAGACACAGGGCCAAAAGCCAGAACCTGACCTCCCAGGTGCCTCATGGGAAGACAACGACCCAGTTCTACGACAGAACCCTAGCCCAGCTTAGAGAGCACGAAGAGAAACCCTGTGAGGAAGGCAGGTTAGAGTAGTTGTCATCCCTTCATGAAAGAGGAAACTGACGCCCAGAGAAGAAAAAGGATCTGTTTGATCAGACAATAAGCCAAGGGCAGAACCAGAAATGGGATCTTAGTATTCTGACTACACAAGGCATCAATCGTGTAGATGCACTCAGGGTTCTTTACAGCCCCTGGGAAGGCAAGGTGTGGGGCTTAGAGAAGCAGGTAGCATAGTAGTCACCGCTCAAGGTGATACCTGGGTCCAAGGTTCTTAGGAACCTAAGGAAGGTACAAGCGGGTACATGGTTCCACCAATTTAGAAAAGAAAAGGGCAAAAGCTCCCCTGGCACAAAGGGCCTGAATGCTGTGAGTTTCTACCAGGTACTGATTGATTCCAAGAAAAGAGCCATTGGCAGCGGGCCCTGGACTAGCCTGCGGGTATGAACGTGCAAGTAGGTTTATGGTGCCCAGGTCTCCATACAGCTGGAATCACTGGGTACAGGGCTCCTCAACTGCCCAAACATCATCTGGCCATGCTTATTACTGCTGCCCAATGAAATTTTATGCACCAAGTCCACAGGTGTGATTTCCCCTTCTTTATGAGGGTCGGAATGACATCACTGATGGCCAATAGAAAAGAACCAATTATGTCTAGGCCATAAAAAGGAATGGGATTTTTTTCAACCAAATCAAAACTTCCTTCAGCTTCATGAATGCAAGAGGCCCCCTTTAAGGAAGCCCCCCTCCCAGTCCTGCCCATGGGCTCTAAACTGAGGGATATGATCACTTTCCAAATCCTATGGGGCCTAGAGCCAGAGAGGGGCTCCGCCTCTGGCATTTACCACGTGGCCCTGTTCTTATCACACTGGCCCCCTGGGTCATCAGAACAGACTGTGAAACCCCCACCCTCTGATGCCTGACTGGATCCTTGCTGCTCCACCCAGGGGGAAGTTAGAAAAGATGGGGGTACTCCTCAAGTTCCCTTATTACTCTTGCTAAATAACAAAAAGAAAGCAGAGAAAGCCCTCTCTCGCTTGGAAAGAAGAGAACGGTGTGGGAGGAACAGCAGTGTAAGGAACAGCACTCCCCACCCCCGCAGCAAACATACAGCACAAAGCAAGAGGACCTCTCATCCAGCCCCACCACCTGCAGCCCAGCGCTCGGGCTAGGCCCAGACAGCCCTGATGGCAAACAGGTGTGATCAGCTCAGCGCCAGCCAGGACCAGGGACTAGCTCATTAAGGGAACGCTACCCTCACTAATGGGTATGGGTGGGATGAAGCCATTGTTCACAAGAGCTCAGCTTTGAAGATTAGGTGAAACAGAGCAGGGGGGCTCTGCTAGAACTGCTAGGCTTGAGTCGAGGAGGCCAGCAGCATCCACAGAGGTCTGACAAACAGATGGGCAGACACCAAGAGCCAGGACCAGCAGGTGAGCAGGCACCAGTGTGGCAAAGGTCATGGGCATTCTTCCTTCTGAGTTTCTGCAAGTCTCAGGGACAATCCTCAGTTAGATGCATGTCACTCTCAAGCCCTTAAAGGAGGAAGTCAGCCAAATCTGAGGCCATTATTTGACCCCTTTCTGCCTCTCTGGAAAGGCTGTGAGACCCAGATTTCGGAGTGACGTAGGCTGTCAGACCTGGAACCCCGAAGCACATACTTCTCACCTATTCTGTCCCACCTGATATGCAGAAAAAGGGGAGGGTTGAGGTGCAGAGGTGAAGAGCAGGGAGAGAGGCTCTGTCTTCTTCAAAGTCACATTGGAGCACGGAGGCACAGAAGACCCAGCCAACCAGCCAGACGGGCGCTCCTGCTGAGGGGTCACCTATGAGGGCGGTGGGGCTTGTTTCCATGAGGGTCTCCACGCTTGCTCATTCTAATATAAACCTTCCTGCAGAATGTTGTCGCTGGCTGTCCTGCATCTCAGAACCACATCTCCTAGGCTCGTCTCCAAGCCCCGGGGCCGAGCCTCAGGGCAGGTCCCTGTCCCACAGGTCCCAGTCTGGGCGTCCTCCTAGTCAGAGCCGCTCCAGTCAGCGTGATGTGACTCTGCACCCCGCTCAGGCAGGCCGCCCTGGCCAAGGCAGCACTTCGCGGGGGATGCAGCTTTGTCTCTCCTGTTTCCGTTCCCCCACCCAGAGGAGATAAAGACCCTGGGTGATGAACGGCCCGCCTTTCACGATCACTTTTCCTCAAGTTGAGGAGAGTAGCTGGTGATGGATGGGCTGGAATTTGGTTATCAGGAAGGGCTGTCAGCCAGAGGTGCCTATCTCCTCCCCCACTACACAGGGCATCATTATGCTGTGGCATCGAGGTAAAATATGAGCAAGGGGAGGGAAGGAAGAAAGAGGGGAAGGCTGGGCTTCTACATGGAGCCAATTGAGCTACAATGAGAGCAGGCACGGGGCTGGGACGTTAGTTATCTGCCCGTGACACCTTTTATCTCTGCACAAATTGGTCCTTCCGCCCCCACTGCATCCTCTTATACAAACAGAGGCAGGCACAATGTGTCACCACTGCAATCACATAGCAATTTAACCCGAATTAGTGAGGGGGTCAAACCGGGAAATAGGGGTTTCTCATTTCAACAGGTTCCTTAGTCTCTGCTCTGAACTACCACATTGTGGGGAGGAGGGTAGAGAGAAAGCAGACTCATAATTGAATTCACTCACTTGGCTGCTGCTGATGTATAAAAAATTAATGCTCGAGCCTTGTACTTATCAAAGCTGGTCAGTTTCCATCTCACCTGTGAGATGCACATGGCAGAAGACACAGCCCAGGCACCCCACTCAGTGTTTTTAGCCAGTGCAGGACTGGCACAGACAGGAAGAGAGAGAAAGGTGCTGCCCCATGACAGCAACCCCTGCTATCCCTACTAGAAGCCTTTAGGATGGTGTGTAGGGTGTAGGGAAAGGAGAGGGGGTTACAAGAGGTGAGCACATTAAAGATGATCCTGGACACACACACACACACACACACGCTAACAGGAGCCCTGGTGGTACTGACAAGGCTAAAAGAGCAGGGAGTGGATTCAGGTCTGTTCCCCAAATTCTTCCTTCACTGCAGACCCTGGAGTTAGAGGGGTCCTAATGGGAGGAGGGCAAGCAGAGTGCAGCACAACCCCCGCCCTGCACACAGCTCTGCCACACTAAGAGACAACTTGGTCAAGTGAGCATGTGTCCTTGGGCCAATTACATCACCTCCATGCCCTGCTCTGTGAAGGTTAAAGGAGCCAGCCAAGGGAAACATTTTATAAATAAGGACTCACAGAAGGGATTCTGGCTAAAAGGAGGTCGGCTGTAACTGCCCCTGGAGATGCTTGCAGACCACCTGCACTGAGAAGACAGAGCCTTGCGCAGGAAAAGGATACTGGAGACTTTTTCTGGGGATGACAGAGACAGGGAAGGCCTAGAACCACTCGATAGTTGCCAAAATGAATTCCAAGAAGCTTAGGGATAAGGGGAGGAGTTGTGGATGAAGGTACATTGGTACTCATTCTCCAAATCCAGAAGATCAGCAAATAGAAGGGAACAAAAGCCACAGCCCCAAATTAGACACAGAATAGGAGAACTTTCTATCTCAGTTGTCACCACATATTTATGGGTATCACTGAGACCCAGAATTCTCAAGGGGTGGAGGCCCATCAAACCTGATTCCTATACTCAGGGAGCTTTCAGGACCACCTAGAAGATAACCACAGCATGAAACATAATGATCACCCCAGTAGAGACTACTGCAAAAGGGCCATTTCATTTCTGCGGATGGGAGGGCAATGTTGGGGAGCAACATTACAAAGACTCAGCGACTCAGCTTCAATCCCCTTTGCTCTAACACACACACACACAGACACACACACACACACACTGTCCCTCCACTCTTCCCCGCCTGCCCACAGCCCTGGGAGAATGCACTGCTGACTTCTCAGCCCACTTTGCCCCCACACTTGCCCCCATCCTCTGGGACAGCTGCAGGTTACAATTCCAACCACAGGCTTCAGAAAGATGATACACTTGCTGGAGCCTGCAAAGGGTCAGGAGAGAGTACTGTTTGAAATACCAGCATGACAGCTGGCTCCTTGTCTGTCTCTCCCGCCCCCACCCCCCTCCCCAAACTTGTCATGGTACAAGAAGTCTATAAGCAGCCCATCAGCTTTAAATATCAGTGTGCGTGAAGCAGGAGCACGAGAGCGAGGGAGCGGGAAGCAGACAGCGAGCGCCTCTGTCGCCACTGCCTGTCAGGGAACACTAATGAATTTCACCACCAGCAGCCATGCTTCAGATGGGAGTGAGGTGGGGGTGGGGAGTTTTCCGGGGAGAACTCTCGCAGTATTAAAACATCTTTTCCCAAAGCCCCGTTAATAAATGTCACTGCAGAGCCGAGAACTACATCCGCCACTAGGACTTCAAGGCAAGGGAGGGGTAGAGATGAGCCCTGAGGTCTTCCCAAACAGGAAGGGGAGTGCAAGTGCAGGGCTGCAGGGAGCCGGCTGAGCCCCCAGGTAGAAGGGTGACTACTATGGCCTATACTCATCTCCTAAAGGCATGGGGGTGCTTGGTTGAGAGGACCAGGACAAGAAAGAAAGGCCTCGGGCAGGGTGAGAGCCAGCTGTGCCTCCCAGGCCAGACTCACCCCCAGCCCACTTCCTGTCACTTTAGTCAACTCACTTCACTTGCAGTCCCCTGGGAAGGAGTTCTAGGCCATCTTTCCAGGTCGAAGGGAGGTGGGTGAGGAAACTGGCACCAGTAGAGGAAGCTACTTCCCCTACAGGTGTCAGGAGCCAGAGCTTATTATTATCTCCACTTTACAGATGATGAAATGGAGGTCGAGAGTGAGAATGTGACTTTCCCAGGATCCTATGACTAGTAGGTAGTGGAGCCAGGATTCAACCCGGGTCTCTTTTCATTCTAAAGATCCTGCTCCTTCCACAATACCATGCAGCTTCTCTGAGGAAGGGCTGATCACCTGTCTCCTGTGTGTCCTCCACGGCCGGGCCCTGCCCTTCCCCTTCAGTCTCCCTCTGGTACAAATGCACCTCTGGCCTGGCCTGGGCCACAGCTGCCATGTGGCAGAGGGCTGGGCTCCAGGCCAGGGTGAACCCAGCCTGGCAGAGAAAGCCCTGGGCATGAGCCAGGCCGTCACCTGGGAGTCTCACAGCTCAGAGGGCATGGCTGCAGGCACAAGCCCTCCCCTGGGTGCCCTCTGCACGGCTCTGATCAGCAGTGTCTGATTTGGCAGCGACCCACTGTGCAGGGGGCAAATGACATTTAATTTCCTCTCGGTTTCCCTACGGTACAGACGAAAGGCCGTCACCTGCGTCTGGGTCTGGCAGTACAGCTGGAAGTGTTCCCAGACACACTGCTCTGGAGAGCTCCCAAACAGAAACCAGAACACAAGCGGGTGCACAGGGATGCCCCGAAGGCCAAGGAAGGCCCGTCCCCCTAGAGAAAACCAACCTCAAATCCCCACTGGCAAGCAGCCTCCAAAAGGCACCGCACATGTAGAGAGCACCTCCCTGCTCCACTGCTTCTGAGCCCACTTGCCAACTATCTCTACCCCTATTTCTCCCACCTGGAGCCTGTGTAAATGACCATGTGAAGCACCCAAGAGCCACAAACACCCTGTGGAACAGGATAACAGACACCTCCCTGGTGCTACAAATACTCCATGAAATCAAGTAACGTGTACCTCCCAGGCCCTCCCTAATGAAACAGTAACACAAGCACCTCCCAGGAGTCCCTCCCACCGCAGTTCTACCGGGGAGAGGGCACAGTGCCCCACGTGCTGTGACTACATGTCACAGGGCTGGAGTGGCCGCCAGGACTGGCCAGAGCTCTCTTCCCCAGGTGAAATAGCAGAGGCCCCTGCAGGAAGCAGGGCCAGGGGAGGAGGGTGAGCAGGTGAAGAGGTTTCCAGGGCACTCTTTTCAGTGTCTCAGCTGATGAGCTACTCTTTTTGGCTGAGACGATCTGCAGCAGTTTGAATGGTCTCCAAGATACCTTACTTATCCCCAACTAGAGTCTCCACCTGGCCTATGGCCACCTTGACCCTTTGCCTGGGCTGCCTTTGTGTGGCCTACAATGCCCTCTGGAGGCTCCGCAGAGAGCATCCTGCAAGTGTTCAGGATCTACGATGCAGTTTGACCTCTGCTCCGATACACTCAAGGACACAGCTGTTCCCCTTACCCCTGGCTGCTCTCCTCTGCCCTGATCCTGGCTCCCCTGACTCCTTCGGGCCATGTAACACTTGGCCTACACAGAGTCACACTTCTGGTGGCATTTTAAGCTATGCTTCGTGGAGGTCTACGGTTCTAGGAGGGACAGCAGGCTACAATGTGGACTGAGGGAGGAGGAGGAAGAATGGGCAGGCCCTGGTTCCAGCTTCAACTTGAACAGCTCAACTTTTATATGTTTTGTAATATTTGGCTTTCTTTAGTATTTTGTTTAAAAATAAGTTTTCTGCTAAAAAAAAAACTCCCCCGCCAGTCTCTCTACTGTGCCCCTCTGGGTTCTCACAGCATTTGTTTTGTATCTTCTGTGCGGTGTTCTCATGTCTACCTTACTTATCACTTAGCCTGCAATCAGTTACGCATGTGCTGCTCCTTCTGTCCTGATCATCTGATAGTCCCCACAGTCCTCAGCACAGTACTTACTGGGCCCAGAGTAACCCTCAACAGGGCTAACTTTAGGCTCCTGCTGGAATATCCTTCCAAGATACACGCGGTCAGCGCCTTCAATGACAGTTCCTGACAGTATTCCTTGGAAGAGAAGAGCTGCAGTGGAGGGTAATTGACATTTACAGGAAGGTCCTAGTGAAGACGTGTGGCACATGTCACTCTGAAATCACCAAATGGGGCACACCTGCTACCATCATCAATCATCTAAATCAACCTCCAGGGGACCAAAGAGACTTTTGCATCTGGCTGATCTTTGGGCAAAATGCAGCATATTCCAACAGGAAATATCACTCATTAGAAGTTTCCAAACCATGAATGTGGGACCATGGGAACATAGGACGACACTCTCAGCCAAGTACTCAAGGGTCTGTCCCCTTGCAGAGGAGTCATTCGTCCCACAGTTCTGCTTATTGGACTGGAAATGGGTGAAGCCCCTTGGGCCATCAACCAAGCCCACTGCCGCTGCCAGGGCCTCCTTCTCCAGCCAGCTTTGGGGAGGTGGCAGAAGGGGATGTAGGGGAGTGTGTTCCTCCCCGCTAAAGCCACTTGTTAATAGGCCCTAGATTCCCTTATCCCCTGGGAAAAGAACGTAGCAATGAGCCCTCTCCCTCCCTCTCCACCCCCACCCCCCATCCGACATATGCCTCCCAGCAGGGCCAGGGAGGAGAGCCATTAGTGTGTGCCTCAGCAGACAATGGGGAGGAGAAGTCTCCAGAGCAAAGGACAACTGCAGCAATTAGAATGCAGGGAGGTTCAGAAGCTATTTAACTGGGTGACCCTGAGGTCGCTGCATCTGACTCCCAACCCTGGATAAATATTGTATGAGAGGGGAGGGGGGAAGCGAGGGAGCCATCGGAGTGCTGCCCCTCCTTCTGCTCCTTTCCCCACCCCAACTGGCTGCCTCCAGCCACACACACCGAGAACATTATTTACAGCCCTGACAGTCAGAGCAATCACTCTGCTAACCAAGAGGGAATGGACTAAGTCGACTTACCAAAAATTGACTATGGCAATTGAAGAAGCAGCCAGGGCTGTGGGGGAAGGGAGCTGAGACAACACTGAGATGCAAGGCTTCTCCCCCCACATTCTGGGTCCAGCTGGCACAAATACTCTCTATCACCCCAAAACCACCAGCAGAAGCTGGTCCCAATTGGCAGAGAGCAAATCAAAAATGGAGCATCATGCTGCCTTTTGGGGGCCTGGTAATGGAAAAACTCCTGTACCTCATCACTACCCAGGTGTTCCTGAGCAAAGACGGGAATCCTAGCCACCTGCCTAGAGGAAGCAGGACTGGCCACGTGCCACTTATTCAGCGGGTCCTTAGCTGACCTAGTGGGACAAGGCCGCGAGCAGGAAAGTCAGACAGAGCAGTCAGGGGTCAGGGTGGGGGAAGAAGAGGAGAGCGTCTGAGTGCGGGCTGCGCCTCGGCCCCCACGTGCCACTCCTCCAGTCCTGCTCTAATGCACCCTGACATGCCTCTGAAGACAGAGAGCTGTTTGCAGTCAGCATCGTGATTTGTTAGTAATTATTTCCATGGTGTCACATTGCTGTCACTCTGTTAACAAAGAGACAGGCTGCCTCGGGCTGCCTGCAAGAAAGAATCGCAGAGAAAAAGGCCTGTCAGGCTCCCGGGATTCTCTGGGCTGGCTAGCTTTCTTCCCCAAACCAACATCCTTGCAGGCTTTGGAAGAAACAGTTTTACAGAACTATCAAGTCTGAGTCGTGTCACCCTTTAGCCAGGGACACTGAGAATTGATCCCACCCATTCATAGGCACCCTTCCCAAAGCCCAACAGAGCACAGTCCCCAGAATCCACAGATCATGCAGGCGCGGGCCACGATGCCAGCTACAGCCTTCAGTTCCCTGGCCTTCACCCTCCAAGACCCCTGCTTCCTGACTCTTCTTCCTCACTGGTGTGTTCACAGCCTCTCGTGTACTCTTAAAAGCCTGACAATAGAAACAGCCACCCTCACGCCAGCACGGATGGTGATTAGGGAGAATAGGACGGCTGGGCATCTTCCCTCTTTGACTCTGCCAACCACAGTTCAGGACTGAAGCTGCTCAGGTGCCAACACCCCCAGAGCACCCAGGTGCCTGAGCACCTGCGAGGATCCTCCCCGAGCTGCCTGGATCAGGACAGCATCCTCACCAGGAAAGCTGGTGGTCTGCTATAGCACAATCTAAAGTCTCCATTACCCTGGCTGGGAATTAGAGGACAGATTGGCAAGCGCTGACAAAACAGAGGTCACTCACCTTACAGGCATGAAAAGTTGGTGATTAATTCTCTCCTCTCATAGAGAGAATCAGACTCCTAGATAGTGGAAGGAAGCACCAATCTTGAGAAACCCTTTCACTGCCAAGCAGCAGCAGCAGCAGCAGAAAAGGGAGACAAGGCTCACAAAAGCCCCAGAGAGGCTCTGTCAAGGTAGCAAGGGTTGCAGTCACCCAGTTCCTGCAGAATCCCATGGGACAGAGGAGCCTGGACAAGACTAAAGATTCTTCTGGCATCAGGGTCCAAAAGGCAGAGGACAGTGCTGACTGCATGCACTAAAATGTAAACCCCATGAAGGCAGGATGTTTTGGAAATTTTCTCTCTTTGTTCACTGCTAAATCCTCGATTCCTAGAACAGTGTAAGACATATAATGGGTATTCAATAAACATCTTCTGAAAGAACAAATCAGTGGGCCCCTAGGGCTCCAAGGCCACTTCCACAGGCCAGGGGCCAGCCTCTCTCTATCATAGGAGTTCAGAAAAGAGGGAGGACAGTGCAGATTCCACAGGAGACACAAGACCACATGTTCAAGGGACTGGAATTAGGCTGTAAAGGATGAGGGAGATTAGGACAAGGTGATAGGCCTAGGGAGATGCTCTTATTAGATTGAACAGTCACATACTCACTCGACAAACATGTACTAAAGGACTAAAGAAGGTAGTCCAACAAAAGGAGATGAGAAAAACTGCATTACAGTAATACAATAGAATCCCACCCAGCAATAAAAGACTAAACTACCAATACACAGAACATGGATGACTCTTGTATGTTATGTTGAACAAAGGAAGTCAGACTCAAAGAGTACATCTTTTATGATTTCAGTCATATGAAAGTCAAGACTAGGCAAACAAACCAAAAGTAATAGAAGTCAGAGCAGTGGTTACCTGGCAGCATTTGGGGGTGGGGGTGGGGGTGGGCATGACTGAGTGGGAAGGGACACAAGGGAACTTTCTGGGATGATGGAAAAGATTCTTTATCCTGATCTGGGTGGTGATTACACAGGTGTATTCCAGTATAAAAATACATTGAGCTGTCCACGTTTGTATGTGTATGTTGTATGCATCCTACTGTATCTATTCCATCTCCATTTCTAACAAGATTCAAAAAAAAAAAAAAGTTGGGTCTCAAAAGTCAGAGTGTTTAAAAAAAAAAAAACCCACAAAACCATCTCACCCAAAGGAAAATATTGCCCAGGATCAACAGTGGCTCTTTCTCCCTGGAGTTCAGGACACAAGCCCTCCAGCCTTCACTCCCTATCTGCCAGAGTACAGAAGGGCCCAAACAAATGGCCAAGGTCTGGGAAGCTCCAAAATTGTTCAAAGCACAAAGGAGTACAGCCCAAGTCTTTGGCCAAGGAGGCCAGGTGCAGCCTCTAGTCCAAACCCCATGAGCTCCAGGGAAGCGGAGAGGGCGCACATGGGTGAGCGTGCCCCGCCGGTTCTCCGGCCCTCTGAAGCAGCCTGTCATTCTCCCACAGAGCGCAGAACCTGACTTCCAGGGACCGCCCAGAAGAGCCACATACACAGAACTAACTTGTCTTCCTGACAAGCCAGGCAGAGACTGGCTGCACCACCAACTCTAGGCGATGGTGAAGCTCTGAGTGGCCATAGCCCCTCCTGCTAGCAAAGAGGAGGTAGCAAGACCTTCCTGGATGGTCAAGAGACACTCCATGTATCAGGCTGGGGACCAGAAACTAGGCAGCCACACTTGCCTCAGGACCAATTAAGTAGTAAAGAGCTGTCTAGTCAGTAGCTCCGCAGCAGGCAACGCATGAGGCTCCCACCACCATGAATATCTCAAAGCCTGATCAGTTACATTAATATTCCTACCTTTTATCAGGGTTTTAACAGAGCAAAACTCCCATTCTAGGGATTCATATAATTGCTAAAGTGCTTTAGACCCTCTGACACCTTTGCGGGGCGGGTGAGGCGATGAGGTTCTGTCTGCCAGGGAGGGGCCGTGCTTGTAGACCCGACAACAGAGCTTCTCCCCTAGTGCCCCTCCAGGCCCACAGTCCTTCCGGGGCAGACCAACTTCCCTAAACTCGGGCTCGGAGGGACGGGCGCAGGCCGAGCTGCCCGCTGACCTGCATCGCCAGCACCACATGGAGAAGAGTTGGAAGGGAGCACAGGTGGGAAACCAGGACCTGCTCTTGCCCTGTGGCCTCCACAGAGGAAATGGATTATCCCAGGCCAAGCTCATAGGCCTTTCCTGCTAGGTCTACGCCCAGGACCAGTGCAGGAGGGGGCTCTCATGTGTCTGTGAGTAGGCTGGCCCCTCTGCGAGCTCTCAGGTGGAGGCGGGGCACCCCTCGCTCCTCCAGCCTAGGAACTCTCGGCCCAAGGAGCTGTCAGGCTAACGAGGCTACCCCACCACCACTCCATCTGAGCGTGGCAGGCGGCACCGCACGACTGGCTTCAGGTGGCTCTTCTTTAATTAATGGCATCCCAGGCTCTGCAGGGAGCTTCACCCCACAATGAATGGCCCTCTCTCATTAGAGGCAGGCCTGCCATGATGTATTCAGGGTGAGGGCCAGGATTCATTTCCCTGTCTGTGGGTTGGGGATGGGAGGGAGGGGAGAGGCAGCAGGGAGAGATTTATATCGAGTGACTTGGATTAGCTGCCGCTGAAACATGACCCCATCAACACAAGCTGCCTTCTTGGGGCTAACCCGGTGCACCTCTGCTGACGAGAGGGCTCTAGGGAAGCTGAAGGGAGGGCAGAAGGTCTGGTTCTTGTCCTCTCTGGGCTTAGCTGCAGCTCCAAGGCCCAGAATTCCTACACAACCTCCAAAACCCCCTCCCCACCTCACCCACACACACTCTGTGTGCCCTGGGAGCCTGGCCTGACTCTGAGCTGCTCTTGCCTATCAAGAGCCTCTTTAGGGCCAGGAAGCTGAACCACTGGCCTTACAGCTAGCTATAGGACTGAGGACCTGACTAGGCAGTGAGCTGGCTCTCCTGCTTTCTGTAGGAAATATGCTCACTCCCTACCTCAGAGGAGTCCACAACATGGTAATGCCCCAGGCCTGCTCTGTGAGCAGGACCCAAATATGTTCTGCCACTGGGCATCTCAGCCCTCAGGCCAGCCAGCACTAGGGGAAAGGCAGGCATCAGTCTGACACGAGAGCACATGCTGTCAGCCATCACCTCACTGTGGTGGTCCACTAGGCGGAACCCCACCTCCGGGGAGGAGATCCTGAGCGGTACTACTCTCCTCCCCTGGCACCACCTCACAGGGATCCTGAGACTGAGCTGGGGTCTGGGGCCTTCTCAAAAAGGAAACCATGTACTTCAGTGGTCCCTGTTTCCAATATACTTCTCAAAGACCTAGAAAGAAGGCCACCCTGCACTCTGCCAGCCACATGAGCGGTTTTAAGGCCAGAAGCTGGGTAGGTTCAGGCTGGCAGCAAATAGAACACAGGCTTACAAACACCCCCTGCATATCCCACTAAACTTGATGTTCAGTTTTGCTTGTGCTTGGGAGAAAATCCTACTTCAGAGCCTGTCCTCTTTCCATCCTCAGCCCTCTTAGAACGCCCAGTTCACTAAGAGAGCTGGAGAGTGGGCCCTCACCTGCCTCTGCCAGCCAATCAGAAAGTTGCTTTGCAGGCCTGCTGTGTCCCTAGGAGGCCAGGGCAGAATGCCTATCATCTGTCCACACCCGCTCCATGTCACCCACACTCCTCCTGGCCCTCGTGGTGGAGCATTCATATACCTTTCCTTCCCTACTCAGAAAGAGATGTAGCTCAGTTCCGCTTTGCTAAGCCCTATTTGGCAATGTGTCTAAACACATGCAAACTTAATTAGTTCAGGAGGGGAGCCCAAGCGCTTGCAGTGACAGATAAAAGTATCAGGAAATGAGACAAGTCAGGACTGCCAGGGAGTTCTTACTCAAGCCCCTTCCCCCAGCAGGCTGCTAATCAAAGGTGATACAGCTCAGTGCTGGGACCAACTGGCAAATCCACGGACAAGGGACAAGGGACAAGGTTCTCATGAGTTTAGTGACATGATTAGATACCCCACATACTTCCAAACACACTACAGGATAGAGGTGTCCAAAGTGATATTGGCAGTGGTTTCCTTAAAACAGAGCCTTCATTCACCTGTAGCTCAGCAAAGAGGCTCTCAGACAGCCCCAGATCATCCCCTGCCATACCTCCTGGCCAACCACGCCCTCGTATCAGAATGAACCTAACAGTCCAGACCTCCACCAATACCAGACCAGGTACCAGAAGCCAAGGGTATCAGAGAACATCTTGAGGTTCGGACACACAATGCAAACAAAGGAGAGGAGGAGGAAGGGCATTCCCACCAGACCACAAAGCCACGGGACCCAAAAGCAGACGGAAACAGGTGGTCAGACAGCAGAGTGGTTAAACACATGGCTTCTGGAGTCAGAATGCCTATGTTCAAAGCCCTGCCACAAACTGGTTGCTTGCCCTTGACAAATTACCAACCTCTCTGGGCCCCACTTTCCTCATGTCTTTTTTTTTAAAAGGTTATAAAAAGAATTAATTTCATAAGATTAGGGTAGGGATTCAATGAAATAATGTGTGTGTAAACAGCATAGCAGGACTCCTGGAATATAGTAAGTGCTCAGTAAACGCTGGCTAGCTTTATTATCTGATGTAAACTTTCCAGAGCACTTCAAGCCCTCAGTCCTGGAGGCACAAATCTCTCAGAGAAAGCCCTTCATACTGTTGCCTAGGACCAAACTCCTCCTCCCTGGTGCAGGCCCAGGCACCACCTCACCCAGCACCCACCAGAGAAGGCCCGATATCCAGTGCTGGCAGGGGGAAATCCAGGAGCCTCCTGGCACTAGCAGTACTGTCCTCTAACCCCTCACACTCAGGCTGGAAGGCCCGAGATTTCTTCTTCTGTTCCATTCTCCCTGAATCTACCCACTATCGACCCTCTGTCATTCTTCCTGTGCAGGGATTCCACAGGCCCACTCCATGACTTAATTGTCATTTATTCAACATATATTTGTTGAACAACTGCTACATGTCAAGCATTGTCCTAGGGTTATAATGGTGCCCACAATCTAGTGACAGAGACAGACAAGTTGAGGCAGCTACAATACAATTTTATGCATGAATAAGTACATGTGCTCCAGGAACACACAGGGAAGACACCTAGAGAAAGATGTTAAGAGGGCTTCTTAGGAATTGGCCAGGTGGAGCATCTGGTTGGAGTGGGGGCTGAATACATAGAGAGTATTGGAAGATGAGGCTGGAGAATAAACACGAGCTTTGAAAGCTTCAATAAACAGTGTGACTCTGCCTTGAGGCCAAGGGGAGCTTGAAGGGTGTTAAGTGGGTGACATAATCTGCTACGATTAGAAGAATGCAATAGAAGAAGCAAGACAATCAGAGAGGCCAGCCAGAAGACTTTCATAGTAATCCAAGAATACGGTGACCAGAACGAGGGCAGTGGTAGTAAGTTTGGAAAGAAGGCAATGACTCTGAGAAAACTTAAGGAGAAAGGATCAACAGGATTTGGCAATTAACTGTTTGTGGCCAGAGGGAGGAACCAAGGATGATTCTCAGGTTTCTGACAACTACTGAGTAGATGATGGTCCTAGTCATTATTCGAGAGAATGCTGGAGAACTAGGTGCTGAGAGAAAAATAACACTTGAGCTTTAAGGATCTGTGGATATCTAGGTAGGATACAGAATAGGAGCTGGATATGAAGGCTTGGAGTTCAGATGACAGATGGAGAAAAAGATGAGAAGATAGCACACAGAGAATAGTTGAAGCTGGGGCAATAGATGAGATCACTAGGAAGTATGAGTATGTAGAAAAAAAGAAAAGACAGCCAGGAGAGAGATCAAAGAAATACCAAAGTTTAAGCAGCACCAAATTTAAGAAAAAAGTAAGGAAAGAAGCATTTGCAAAAAGGAATGTGAAGGGAAAGTCAGAGAAATGGAGATACAAGAAGAGTAGAGATGCAGAGTGTTTCAAGAAGGATGAAGTGGTCAGCTCTGCTGAATGATGCCTAGAGGGCCCAGCCTGACTCCCGGCATGCATGTCACTGGCTCACCCTTCCAGCCTTCATCCACACTCACCATGGGCTAGTCCCTGCCCCACAGTACTACCCCAGGCATGTGGTTCCATCACCATGGGACTGCACTCCAGGTGACAGCAGTCTCTGCTCTTCAACAGTCTTGGCTGTGTGGCCCTCTGTAGTTCCCACTGAGTGCATGCCCCCAAAACAAGCAGTGAGTAGGGTGATCTGAGCAAGTATCTTTTGATCTCCAGGCGTTCTGGTCCATAGCTGCACAGCACCAGCAGAGGGGTGTGGCATGCACACCTCGTGAGAAAAGCAAGGAAAACACTCAAGTCAAATACCAGCCCGGCGTTCACTCGTTCAGCCTCCAATGGCAGGAAGACTGAGGTTGAGCTAGATGGGATGTCCTCTCAACAGACTCTGAGCGGGCCCCTGGACCCTGCTCCACCACTGAAGGGTCTGATTACCCTGATCTTCTCCAAAGGGCGTCTTCCCAGATTGCACCAGGGACCAGGTCCACCCTCCTATCAGCTCTTCCTTACCTCTTAGCTTAGCCCAGCCCAGCCTACCCTCATCTTCCCAATCTGCCTCTCTTCTCAGACCCACAGGCCACTGGGAAAGCCTCTGGTATAGTTTCTCAGCCACCTGTGCTATTCAGCCGGTAAACCCAGGTCTTCAAGCTACAAGCAGAAATCTGAGATCCTCAAGGACAACACCTAGTGCAGGTGTCACTCCTCACTCTGCACCCACCCTACCCTCCCACCACGCCAAAGACAGGATCCCTCAACAGAGACAATACAGAAAGCAAAGAGGAGAGAAAATTGGTGAAAGAACACTAAACTCCACGAGGAGCTTCAAGAAATACCAGGTAAGGCAAAGGAAAGGTAGGTAAGGTAGGGAAGGCAAAGCCAGAGGTGTTATACCTTAAACAAGTTTAGAAAGAAAATTAAATTCACACCCACTAAATGAAAACCCACCTTAGCAGGCTCTGTGACAACAGTATCCAAGCTCACATAAACCTGGGTATCAACCCATTCCAGCTGACAAAAGATGGACACAAAATGACTTTGTCAGGATGGGAGCAGATTTCTTTTCTCCAGTGGGATTTCCATTGCCACTTCAGTCCCTATCTCTCAGTGCCTCCCTAATCAGGCCCCTTCCAACAGAAGTGCTGTGAAGCTGGCTGGACGGAGAAGGGGGCTGAGAGAGAGGGGAAGGACAGCAAGGAGAAACTAGAGTGGGGAATGAAAATATTTGCTGAATACCTTGGACTTAGTTAAATCTGAAAATGGATGTCAAAATAAGAAGCAAGACACACACTAACAAGTTGTGGGTGTCAATTTAACACCACTCTTGTCAGGCTCATCAGCAGGCTTTACCGGGCGCGCGAGAAGGTGACGGTTCTGACGAGAGGTTCCAGGAACGCCGGTAAGCTGTGCACTGTCACGCAGCACTACTTAGGTTTCCTCTCTGGCTGTTTTTATTTTGTTACACATTTAATTAAGAGCCTTCCCAGCAGTTATGCGGAGTCCTGCTTCGAAAAGGCAGCCACACGGCTCCCCTCCCCCGGTCCTGCCACCTGGCCTCTGCCTCCTCCCTGCTCACTCATTTTCAGAGCTGCACTGGCCTTCCCAATCCAGACCCCAACCAGCCACCAAAGCCTGCCAGAATTATCTCTTTTGGAAGCTATGTGGCCTTAAGAATCCAATTCTGTCTAGCTCTCAGTCTACCCATTAGAGCCTCAGTTTTTCACTTTGTTTTGTTTTAATTTTTTCATCTATAAAAGGGAGATACCATCTCCTACCAGAGAAGGCAGTTAGGCTGACTGAGTGAGATACAGGATGTGCTCATTAAAATTTGATTTCTTCTTATATATGCTTTGACTACCCAACCCTGACACCCCATTTAATTACATCAGTTCTTATGAACATGCAAAGCAGTCTCCTGAGTCACCGAAATCTGTCCAGGGCCGACCATGCCAAGGCCTGAACTGGTGCTGCAGGCCAGCACAGGCCAGATGCAAAGAAGCCGGCACCCTCTGAAACCCCATGTCCTTCTCATGGAGAAACCAACTCCAAGCTTGGGAAGCCCAGCGAGGTAGTCCCCAACATCACACAGAAGAAAGTTTTCATATACGCATATAGTACACACCATTCAGTTATCACAGAAGGCTGTTTGGGACATGAACACACCAAAGAGAAAACCAGTGGGAGAGTGGAAATCTCAGAAGGCTAAATGGAGAAACTGAGTCTCTAGCCTGGGCCACAGAGAGCCCAGGACCCTGGTGTCAGCCTGAACTCTGCTCCACCCCGGATAGCAGCTCCCGTGCTGGAGCTCAATGGAAGTCCCTTCCCTGCTTCAAGTGCTCAAAGCTGACCAGGATGCTGTAAACAAGAGTGATAGCATTCCTCTTCACCTTCTCCTTGGAAGCCTCCCCGAATTCAGTTCTGCCTCCGGGCCCAGTCCCCATAATTTCCTTGACAATGAACATCACCCAGAAGCACGCTGTGCCCAGCCCACACCTAAGGGGTGGGAAGATGAGGTGCGCAGGGGTCTGTATGATCCGGGCTCATTCTTCCTCTCGCCTCACCTAGAGGGTTGATGTCCAAGAGCAGGCTGGACAGCCACCTGGGTGCATAACTTCACCTCAACGCCCAGCATCCAGAAAGCATAAAAACAGCCTTGGTGAGAAAATAATCCCTGAATTGATAGGCAATGTCATTTGAGAGCCACGACTCCCCACCCCCACCAAACCCCACTCTATGCTCAAAAGCTCGCACACACACGCAGAATGCTTGCTACTGCCTTCAGTCACAAAGAACACAGAGGTATCGATTCTATCAATCCTCAGCAAACAGTGCCCCCACCTCCTCCACCCCACTGCAGTTCCCTGGGGGCTCTGTGAAGCCAGGTATCCATGAGGATAGACAAGAGGCAGAAGTGTCAACCCAGCAAAGGAACAAGTTCTGTCTTCTATAACCAGGGCAAGATCAGGAGACAAAGGAGGAAATGCAGTGGGGACAAAGGAGGAAAGAGGAGGCTGGTGATTTGAGCGGCTTCCTACAAGCAGCTCTCTCTCATCCCCTCAACCTTTCCATGGGATCATCAGGGCCTTGTATCCCACATAAGAGCATAGTATAGTACAACGGTTAAGAGAATGGACCCTGGAGCCAGGCTGCCTGGTTTTGAATCCTGTCTCTGTGTATTCTTGGGCCAGTTACTTGACCTCTCTGTGCCTTAACTACCTCACCTATAAAAAAACAGGACCAACAAGAGTACCTACAGTTATTAAATGAGTTACTATTTCTAAAGCATTTAGAATAGTAAATACTATGCATCTGGTTTGGGAAAAAAAATCAAAGACCCTCCTGTAACTCCTTCCTGTCAGGGCAATAACGTAGCCCCAGGACAGGAAGGGCTGGCCTGGCAAAGGCAGGAAGGCGACAGCAGTACCGGTAGGGTCCTGGGCCTGTCCACTCCCAGTTTCAGAGGCAGAAGGCAAGGCTCCCATCCCTCGTCTTGCCCTGCCAGCCCCAAAGATCCAGAGACTCCCTGATCCAGCTGCCCTGTAGGCTTGGACATTTGAGCCTGTGAAAGGCAAAACCTGACCCCGCAGTCCAGGCCTGGCCAGCAAAGGAGTCCTTCTCATACTCACATGACTTTTAAGTCCCAGTCTCCACAGGTGACAAAAATTGACTTGACGTTTGGATCTAAGAGGCCTTCCTTCGCCATCCACTCATCGACCCTCTGAAAAGTACACAACAAGAACAGATGAGATTTTCCTTTTTTTCCCCCTGAGTCTGTGAAGAGCCACAACAGGGAAACGCAGATAAGCTGCTTGTAATCAGGGCAGGAGAAAATTGTAATCTCATCCAGCCTTGGCTCAGAACTAAGGAGGCACTTGCAGGACAATCCCTGCAGGCAGATCCCGCAAGCCCAAGTGTTGTGGGGTGGGCAGTGAGCCCCACCACTCCTCCATTGCCTAGCAGCCCACCCTGGACAGGATAAGGACAGATCCCAGTAAGTCAGTCCAAATCTGATCCTCAAACAGAGGTGCAACCTAGCATAGACACAGGCTGTTCTGGGCCATGAGAACAGGCTGGAAGGAGGCGCCAGCAGGAACCCCAATCCACAGGTTCATTCCCTCATTTATTGATTCCACCCTCCCACCAAGTGTCCATTTACTAGATTTATGAATTTGGTTATTTCCAAAATGAAGGTGAAGTTAATTTTCACCATGAGTTTAGCAGCAGAGGCTCCTGTGCTGGGCTGAAGCCCCATCTTGACCACTGGGCTAGCATTGCCGGCTCCAGTTGCTACAAGCTCATAAACTGGCCCCAGACTTCGTATGTCTCCTCTCCTGGCTGGGGATTCAAATCCAGCAGAATCTTTCAAAGGTTGAAAGGCAGGGAAAGTTCCTAGGCAGGGAAAGAAACTGCTCCTAAACATACTTTAGTCTTTCTTTCCCTTCATCCCTTTGATGCACTTTTATTATTTGCACTCACATTCGAAGTACAAATACTAAAACCAGTATATAACGAGAGAATTATCATAAAGAATTCATGAAGCATTGCCTATTTTTCAGAAGATCCCAGGCATGGGGCGAGAGTGCAGCAGATCACACCACTGTTCCGCTCACACAGGAGGATTATTTTTAAAGGCTGTATCGCATAGTTATTAGAAACATGGGATTGAAAGTCAGACACATCTGGGTTCTAACCTTGGCTCTTCTACATCCTGGTGGTGTCACTGAAGGGAAGTCATTTAAAAGTCATTTAACCCCTCTGAACTTCAGTTTCCTTCATCTATAAAATGAGGTAAGATGACTAACCTTACAGGGTTGTTTTGAGAATTATATGTGATAATGTATTAAGTGCCTACCTAAAAATAGAGTAGGCTGGGAAGGGGAGAAAGACAGATCATCATAATACAATCTGATAGAGGCAGCAATGGAGAAATACCCAGAATGCTATCAGGCCGAGGACGCAGAGGTCTGCCCTACCTTTCACAGGGAAAGGGGTCAGAAAGGCTTCATAAAGAAGATGATTGAACTAAGGGCTTGGAGGTTGCATTTGCTTGACAGGGTGGAACACAGGAGAGGATTCTCCAGGCAAGGGCACAGGGCACACACATTTGTATTTGAGAAGCAACTGTCAGTTTAATGTCTGCCTTCCCCACCAGACTATCAGCACCATGAAGGCATCTGTCTTATTCGCTGTCAATCTCTAACCCAGCACAGTGTCTTCTCAACAGATATTAGCCAACTGACTGACATGTGAATAGGGAGCAATGTGACTGAAGTCCTCAGTAAATTAAAGGAGGGACAGGAACTGAGGCTGGGGGACTAGGTTGGGCCACTGTAAAGGGTCTTGTGTGCCCATCAGGGAATGAGAGCACATGGTAATCCTGGGCTCCCTGGACATTTCAGATTCTGGAGGGCTGGCCCATGATGAAGCAGTCTTGGAGTAGGGCCAAGAATCCCATCTAGGCCATGGCTACAGCAGCCCTGCCTCCTGGAACATCAGGGCTACTCCCCAGTGCCAGACTCTGCAGACCCTCTCTACAGCTTGTACACCAAAGAATTCTCCTCAGCCCGAGGGCCTCCCCATCAACTAACTTCTGAACCTTCCACTGTTGAATGGTTTGTCTCCCCAGCCACTCTGGACCAAGCCCTTGCACAGACATACACGTACACACATGCACTTGTGTATCCTTTCCCCAAGGCCCTCCTGAAGGAAATAAGGCAGTCTTTCCATAAGAAAAGAGGTCAGGCAAACCTGGAGCTCCCTAAGTCAGCTAATCTCGCTCCAGCTCACTGGCCTTATATCCCCAAGGAAAGTACCCCACCTGCTAGGGGGCTTCCCAATGCCCCAACTCCTGAACAGTGGTTCTGGAAAAGAGAGCAGGACAGGACAGGACTGTCAGGAGGCAGCGCCCAGCAGGACCAGGCCTGCACCATGAGAAGCACCTACTGCTTACTGGGGTCCTTAGAAGCTTAGGGCTGAGGCCATTCACTCATGCAGTTTCTACTATGAGCCTGTCCAAGGAAGTGATACATTTGGAATCAGGCTGGTCATTTTCCTTCCCTTCTCTGTTTTAATGGATAAAGGGTTGGAGGGACCACCAAGATAACCCCCAATCAGCTAGGCCAGCCCTCCCAGCTATTGAAGGTCCAAAGGAGCCCAGCCTGAGCCCCACCTAGAACTAATGTGTCAGGCGAACATCTAGCTGGTTATCTGCTCAGGACCTTGGTTAGTACAAAAACTAGCTCTTAAGCTCTATAACCAGCTCAGGGCTAATGGAACAAAGCAGGGCCCAGCTTGGTCTCCTTGTCCTACCACAGACTCCCCATCCAAGCCAATGCCAGGAATCTTCCCTCTTCACCTACAAAGTGTGCTGAAGTGGCAGAAAGTAGCTTCCAGGTGAGACTCAGAATAATCCTCTGAGCATCCTGCTCCAGGGTGGCCTGGAGTCAGCAAGAGGAAGCCTCTTAAAGACCAATCTCCCCCTCAACTGGCACCACTGAGGAGAAAACCCTGTAACTTCCACAGCCCTGGTTTGGTGCCGGCCCAGAATAAGCATCTTCCTCCCAGGATCCCAGCCAGAGGCACTGCAGGGAAGAGCTGCCTAGCCTCTGGCCTCGCTCAGGGGCCAGGCTCTGGCCAGGGAGACTGGCTGGGAGACAGGGAAGGAAGGGTCCCTTCTTTCTCCGAGTCTGGTCTTAGAGAGAGCATTCCAGGCTGAGGAGTATCCTTAGTCATCGGGGTGACTCTCCCCATTGAAAAAGAGGGTCATTGGGGCTGGGAGCCACCTAAGAGCTCATCTCATCTGTTCCAACCCCTATCCAGAGCCGGACAGGCCACCAGGGAGCCAAAACCTATCTCTCCGGCCCTGTCTCCATCCTGAGGAGCCCCAGGAAATTCAGTCTGCATTTCTCTCCCCTACGAGACAGGCCCACTTGGCTCAAGAAAGAGATCTTCCTCCCTCTCCCGCCACCGCTCTACTTCCTCCAGGCTGACTTCACCAATGTTGGTGTGCTCGGCCATCCTCCGAGACGCTCTGCTTGCTCCTGTGCTTTGACAGGGGCTGAATTCAGGATTTTCTGGTCTTAACGATAAATAAAGCGCCTAACAAAATCCACAGGCTCTTTCTCTTCTCCCCTCCCCGCTGGAGAGAAGGGAGTGGGAGGGGGACCTTCTCCCTCTCTGAAAACCCCAGGCCAGAGAAGCGGTGGGAGAAGAGCTGAGGCCAAGCACTGCTTCCTTATTCCCTCAGGCTGGAGCACGAGAAGCAGCATCTTAACCTTTTCCAGCTCCCTGAGGAGAACATCCCAGAAGTGTGGTCTCTGCCAAGGGTTCTAAAGCCTTTAATTTGATTTCCCTCACACAGGCAATTGTTATAATTATTCTGATTAGGAATCATTACCCAGTGCAGCCTCTGCACCCCTGACAGGCACAATGCATCCAGCGGCAAGCAGCAGTGGGGCAGCCGGGCCCAGCCGCACCTCCTGGAGGAGCTGACAGCAAACAAAAGCCATTGATGGGAGTTCTGGGTGAGTTAATGAAGTGCTCACATGCCACAGGAAGCCAACACTAAAGCTAAACAAAAACACCTCCAGTCCCCGGGGCTGGGCCCGCTGTGCCGCAGCTCGGCTCGCCTACTCCCAGCCTGCCCAGCGCGGGCTTCCCAAGCCAGCCGGCCGGCACAGGGCCACGGGCCAGGAGCGGGTGGGGCCTCCCCGACTCCTGGCGGCGCTCGGACATCTTGTCAGTAACCCTGATGGGAACAGCTGGAGATGACAGATCAATGGTTCAATACTCTCAACAGCATGTCACTGATGTGACAGCAAATGTTATTCTAATCAAGCCATAATCATAGTCAAATTACACAGCTACATTCTTAGGAAGGGAGGGAGAGGAAGGCAGCAGGAAGGGGTCAGAGGTCAGGAATTAAAGGTCACTCCACCTACCTCCAGCACTTGCTGCAGGCTTGGCTGACCATCCACCATAGCTTGAATAATCCCGGTGAGCTGAAAGGAAGGAAGGAGAGTCAATGAGTGGAAAACCAGGGCACAGGGTTTCAAAGCTGGACTGGATCCTCTCCTTTCCATTTTTCTCCTTCTACTGTGAAAGACTCTGATCTGCACAGCTGTGGGCTCTGAGCCTGACAGAAGCCTTGGGAATCAAGTCCCAGGACACAGTGTGACTTTCTGCACAACTTCCACCCTGGGACGGCGGTCACGCCTACACATTAACCGTGGGGTGTGTCTCATTCCTGTTTCAGCTTGTTTTGTAGAAAATTTGATTGCACATGTCTTTGGTATTCAATGGACTCAGTAAGTCCCCACAAATCATAGTCTGAAGTAAATTCGCCTCCAAGCTTCCCAGCAGTTCCTACAGAACTCGGGGGTGCCCACATGGGACAGGCACATTGGGTTCCAAGCCCACCTCTTCCCAGCACTTCCCCCTCTAACACCAGTGAAGAGGGGGACCGGGGTGGGGGGAGGTTCCTGCAGGCATCCACCCTTCACCCTGCTGACCTGGGCCCTGCACACCTGCTAGCCAGGCAGGAAACAGGAACCCTTAGCAGACAAGACTACAGATCTCGTCAGACCTAGGTTCAAACAAGTTTGCTGCCTGGCTTTGTTCTGAAGTGAGAATACCCCTCAAGCCCAGACAGGCTGCCTCCAGGCTCTGCAGCAGCAGGCCCCCGCACGGACCTGCACCCAGTTAGAAGTCACCGCGGCCAGTGTGCCCCTGGCCACTTCCACACGGAGTAGTATCTCAGGCCTGCTGGGAAACTTTTTTTTAAGTGTGAGGGGTGGGGATTAAACTCCAATTAAACTATAATTACATTTAATGAATACCAAATACCCATCTCACAGGAACCGCTGGCTCTAAGAGGGAAGGTTATTTTCTCATAGTGACTTACATGGAATGGTAATACACACCTTTTAGGGAAGAAATTTTCATTTTAAGAACGCTGAGTTCCTCTAGGTGGGTTTCTGTAGTTCATCAAGTCATTATTAGGTGGTATTTTAAGGAAGTGTAAGGACACAGCCACTCTATTTTATATTCCAGAAACTGTTTTTATATTAATCTGTATTTTAATTGGGTAACAGCTGCTGCCTACAGACTTCCCATGGTCTAAAAGGAAAATAAATTAGAAAGATTAACTACACTGTTGTTTCGCAAGGCTTTAACCCACAGCATGCCCACCCGGCTGGCACCTCCACACCCTTTCCTGGGAGACCAAAGGACTGCCCAGCAGAGGGAGGGCCTGAGCCAAAAAGAAGAAAAGGTGGTCCCCTGAGGGCCGCGGGGTGGGGATGGGGAAGAGCCCTGGGGCTGCAGCTTTCATCTTGAAGTGCTAGGACTCCTCCTCCTATTTAGTTAACAACTACTCCTGGAGAGGCTGCAGTGTGCTGGGCCCCATTCTAGGAACCAGGGATCCAGCAGTGAGGAAGAGCAAGGAAATCCTGCCTTCCTGGAATCTGCATTCTTCTTGGTGGCCCCGTCCTGTCCTGGCCGAGCCCAGCCAGCACCCAGAGCCTGTCAGCCTTCCAGAGCCACACAGCGAGCAGGCAGAGCCTTGCGTTCTGTCCCAGGCAGGGGCCAGATCTGGAGAAGGCCTGTTGCCAACTCTAGGTCTAATAGCCAGATGACTGGCTGGCATCCATGCACCCACCACTGCCCTTTCTCGCCCAGCTTCTCTCCTGCTCAGTTCTTCCAGGGCCAAATCACATCCCCAAGCCTGGAGCTGGGCCTTTGGGTCAGGTCTATCCTAGAGAAGAGGGCCCACAGCCACTCTTCTTGGAAAGCTCCAGGGTCTGTGTGCACTCTTGTGTCTAGTCTAAGTTTCTTGGGGAAAGGTTAGGTGTACTTCTTCCCTTGGCTCCCACCAAGGGTCACTCAGATGAACCCTGAAGAGCTTCCAGAAAGTCTCTCTTACACAGGAAACCTTGCCGAGAATCCTCCCACCTTGGAGATGAGGCTTAGGTCAGCACCTGTGTACAAGGTGCACAAGCACCTGCTCTGGGCCCCAACAAAAGCACTCTATCCAAAAAAATAAACAAAAACTGAGGCACTGGTCTCCAGGCTCCTGGGATTTTCTCATATTCTTCTCCAGTGGTCAGCAATACTGAAATCATCAGCCTGAGAGGAGCCTAGTGAGCTCAGCTTCCTCCCTCTCCATGCTTCCCAGACCACCTGTGGTCCAATAGGACAGCTTACAGCTTACAGCTAAAGGACTTGAACTCAACCCCCAGAGACACAGGGGCTTGAGCTACTGGTTCAACTAGAAGCATCCTTTCCGGGGGAGACCTCACTCCCTTGCATTAATGCCTCCAACAATGGACTATATACAGCTTATCAGCTCTGCCAAGGCACTGGATGAAGAGGAGGTGAAATTTTAAAAGTTAGTCCCTGTACCTAATACTGACAACCTATGACTTACACCAGAAACTGTGAGGGAGACAGACAATATAATAAGTACTGGGAAGTTTCACCTTAGGCCTAACCTAAATCTTTCATGCTACTGTTTAAACCCATTCCCACTTGGGTTAATACGTGTTTGTAAAAAGCTTTCACATCCTCACAATGAAAGGTACTAGAGCAAAGCCAAGTATTATTAAGCTGAGAACCAAGGCTCACAGGCTAAACAGAGCTCAGAGACCTTAACCACTTAAAGCAGGAGAGGTGAGAGGAAGAATTAACGTGTGCTCTGTGGCTCCTTTCACTGAGGGATTACAGATTAACTCCCGCTTCTCCAGACTCTGAAACCACAAGGCGAGGGGCTTTTGACCCTGACTGATAACATGGCTGGTTACTGAGATTCCCTACCCGCACAACGGCTTTGTCCAGGAACGAGCTGGCTTCCACATAAACACTGGCAGCAACATGAAGCAGCCCAGGACGCTCGGTGCCAATAGTATGTCAGCATCCAGTGCTTTCTCCCTTCAGTTTATCTCCAGCACGATCGTATTCTGACACCAAGACAGTCTGTTGATTACATAAGCACTTGTCTCTGGTGTGCAATCTGATAATCAGACCCACTCTTTCTCCTCAGACAAAGAGACCAATAAATCTCACCCTTTATAAGTACAGGTGCAAGACAAAGCCCTTTACTGGCATTTAGCAAAATGGGTATTTTTCCTAGTTTTTTTTTTTCCACAATGACAACAACAACAAAAAAGACTGCACACGGTCAGGGACTGTGCGTCAGCCCAGCTGCTGGAGACAGAGCTCTGATGAGTTGGAGCAGATTCTAGAGATGGTAGGGAAAGGGCCTGGTGAGGAAGGAAACACATCCTACCCTACCTCTGTCAGAACCATGTCTCCAGGCAGACTATCAACTGGAACTGAAAAAGGACCTCAAGAAGGCTAATCACATGTTCCTCACACAGAGCAGTAAGACACTTGTGTCTAGGTGCAGGCTGTGGACTCACTTGAGGCAGAATCCCTCTTCCTGCTGCCCAGCACTGAGCCTGTCTCTCTCCTAACACAAGCATGTGCTCGTCTGTGTACGCACGCGGCCAGGGTTTTTAAAAACTTCTTGTGCAAGAGAGAACATCCTACCAGGGCAGAGGAGCTGTTTAGGAAAATCTGGAGGTGTGGGATGGTTCCTCATATTTACTAACGAAAGATTCCTTCTGGCTGGAATGACCTCCCTCCCTACCCGCAAAGGCAAATACAGCCAGACTGGAGGAGGTCTCAGAACGACAGCCCCATCCTGTGTCCATGCCTCTCTTTGCATTACAATTCCATTTAGTACAGATGGAGACGGGAAAATATTTAGATGATTCAAGGTTTTCCAAAGACTTTAAATACTCAAAAGAGCTAGTCAGCAGTATAGTTACTTTGGGGGGAGGCAAGATGTGGTTGAGTAACTTCTTGACAATATTCATCCAAGGAACATGTACTTTTATTTGGTGCCAGGCCCTAACGATAGGACAAAGATGGATCAGATCTAGTTTCTGCCCTCAAGGAGCTCACAGCCTAGTGGGAAGATGGATAAATAATCACAGTGTAATGTATCTGAATGGTGCTACGTTGGGTGAGCACCACCCAACTTGGGCTCAGGGAAGGCTTCCCACAGAAGGTGACCCTGGGCAGAGTGCTAGAGGACAAGTAGGAGGGTGGCAGCAGCACACAGGCAGAAGGACTGTCATGAGCAGACGTGGACAGTGAGAGGGCAAGCTTTGGGTGAGGGAAGTGAGGGGACATGAAACAGAGAGGTATGAGGCTGGACACAAAGGTGGGGACCAGGTCAGGGAGAGTTCTGAGCCCTGGAAACCCAAAACAAAATGGTAGAATCAATGCACACAGCACAGCCACGTCCTCACTTTCAGAACAGGGGTCAGTCATAACAAGGATCCCAACACCGCCAGACCTACTACCCTCCAGAGTAGGTCTTATGTCTTTGGGTGAAGCTTTCTAGGAAAAAGAAATAGCTTTCATCATAGTCTCACAGTCGCTGCTCCCCTTCCCCAAAAGAGAAGCAATAGCAGCCCTGCTCTGAAAAAAAAACCCTTTTCCCAATATTTTCAAGCATCCATTCCTGCCTAGGGCCGAGCTCCAGCAGTGATCTGTTCCATCCTAAACAACCAGCAATCTTGCCCACGTTCAGACCTGCCTGTCTATGCCAGGCAACCTGCCTGGAGCTGGAGACCCACAGGGGAGGCCGCACACAGAAAGAAGGAAGAAAAGGATAAGAAGACATTACACTTTCAGGCCAGCGGAGGGCTCAGGTATCTGGCAGGATTAAGGAAAATCTTCCCTTCCCTTCCCGTAAGGAAGGGAATTTTCATCAAGAGATGACTTTTTCCAAAGGGGCAAAAAGGACAGATTAGCGCCCCCTGGTGGTATAGGTAGTTCCCAGGAGAAAGGGTTGAAAAACAGTTGACCCCAGAAAGAGCAAGAGCCTCAACATCATCGGCTGGAACAACAAAAGGCTTGAGTGACTAGACACCTTGGCAGATGGATGCCTACAGCAAAATGCCCAGCCAGGTCACTGGCATTGAGCCCAGGAGTCACCCTCAAGATCTCCTATCTGGGCTAAGTCAGCCTCAGAGCCCACTGAACCTCCCACCAATGGCAGGCCCTTCCTCAGCTTCCCCCACAGCACAGGGATTGTCTGGGGATTACTCAACAACTTCTTTCTTCCTGTTTCACTCACATGAAGAAAGTGGGTCTCTAAATGAAGGCACAAAGTCCCTAATGTACCCTCACCCCAAATGCTTAAGATTCCAGGAACACTCATGTTTCCCATCACCTCTGCTACTACACACACTTGACCCATGAGTCCACCATCGCCTGTGGTCACCACAGTGTGCAAAATATTATGCGTCACAGGGGAAAGCAGCCACGGAAGGCCTCTCCATACAGTCCTGAGAGTCAAACTCTGCAGGAGCGCCTCCTTTCTGCCAGTGGCTCTTCTGAGCCTCCAGCAAGAATCAAGGTCACAGTTAGTCCCAGTTTCACAACCTGTAAAATGGGGCCAATAAGAACCTGTTGGCGAGGTGGTCGAGTTCAGTATCAGCATAAGATAAGGATGGTATTTCAGCCTCAGCTAGGCTGTCCTCACCCTCTACATGGACTGCCCTTCCCTTTCTTTGGTGACAGAGTTGTGCTTCCCAGAAATTTAACCAATGCTTCACACAGGACCATTTTGCTCAAGGACAGAGAAACATCACCAAAAAGGTATGAAAGCCTGAACATAACTTCTTCCAAGAAGGTGGAATCTTCACCTCTTGCCAAGGGCTCTAAGGGAAATGGAACTGAAAAGAAGCTGAACCCCAGAGGCACCACCCTGCTCCTAGACTCCAACTGCCTGGTCACTGGAAAGGATGAGGATGACAAGGAAGGGAAAATGTTAGGGAAGCTGGGACAGACTGTGCCACTGCCCTCCCCAGGTTCCCCCATAACCACAGTGGTCCAAGGGGAGGGGCAGGCTTTGTAAAAAGCCAGCTGCTGGGTCCAACATGCACCTGCCTTAACTGCTGAGAAGACCTAAGCTTTCTCTAAGCAGCCAGTATAGAGCACCAGTGATCCCCAAGCTACTGTCCCAGCAGCCCCTGATGCCCAGCTCTAGGCCCTTACCTCTGTACAGAAGGGAGTAAGCTGTGGATGGACCACGGGCTGGACATACATGTGAAAGGTAGACTCAATCTCCATGGTCCGGCCATTTAGCTTCAGGATGGGGAACTCGATGATTTCCTGGAATGGTAAAGGCACAGAAAAGGAGGAATAAGTTTTTTTAAACCCACCATTTCAAATAACTTAGAGTCAAGAACAAGGGAGTGTTTTGGACTCATTAGCTCCTGCCAGGCCAAACCCAAGACTGTGTGAGATGTTGCTAGCTCAGTTATAATCCTAACCCTCCCACTGTTAATATCTTCACAGATTCCAGGGACTCAACACACAACATCCCCACTGTTTCTGGACGGGGAAGGCAGACAGTGGAAGAATCTGCCCCATGTGCCCCAACTGCTTTCTAGCAGAGGCCTGCTCATTCAGGCCCCTAAAAGGAGCCCCCCCTTCCTCTTTCCCAAGTCCCTGCCCTGGACTGCGCCTGGGTCTCCAGCCACATAGACAACCAGCCATCAGACTAATGCACAGACTTCTGCATGGGACGTTTACACAGAGCCAATGAGTTTCTTCATTAGTTTTTAACCAAAAAAAAATTTTTTTTAAAGCAATAATATATAAAGCCAAAGGGGATACTGAAGAGGAGAAAGCTGAAAAAGAGTAATAGGAGCTAATGCCTCCCACCTTTCTTTCAGGCAGTACGCCCTCCCTTCAGCCTGCTCCCCCCGCCCCCCCAATCGCTTAGCCAGCCCTTCCCAGTCCACTGGAACGTAATGGAAGGAGGAGGAGTGACAATTTGTTTGGTGTCTCTAAGATTAATTTGTCTCCGTTATTTAATAGAGATGCACAGCACCCAGGTCCTGGTGTGCAAACAGGCTTGCAGCACGCCGTCTGTGCAGCATGCCTCACACATCGCTCCTGGGAAGGGAGGAACACGCCGGAGGGGGGAGAGGGCCAGAGGCACACGCAAGCAACAGAGAGAAGAGGGAAAGCCAGGAGAGAGAATAAAAAAAATTATTGCTTTTTAATATTCAAAAACAGTTTGCAAAATTTAATCAAAGCAGAGGAAAAGCTAACATTTTTACCACTTTGACATTTTTATTAGCGCTTTCATAAATTTTTAAAACATGAATGGAATTAGTTTACAACACAAAAAAACTGCCCTGAAAACATCTGGAAGAGACAAATAGGAAATAATAAAAAAAATAAATAAAAGCAAAATCCTCCGAGTAAAATTAGCATGTGAAAAAGGCCTCCACTGCAGAGAAAGAAGGGGGGCTTTGCCCACTCAGTGGTCCCCACAGTCAGCTCCAGAGGCATCCCTACCCCAGGTCCCCCGTTTTGGAGAAGACCTTTCCAGTATCACTAAAATCAAGGCAAATTGGTTCTCTCCAGGGACAGCCCGGAGAAGCAACACAAAGCTGCTGACACCTGGCTGCACTCAGGAAATGGATGAGTGGGGAGACAGAAGGAGAAATGGTCGATCTCCCTGATGTTGCAGGGCAGCCAGGTATCTCCCCACCAAACATACCACCTCTATCAGGCTTGTTTTTAAAGCATTTTATCCAACATATCAGAGCATGACTGAAGATCAAATCAAGACAGCCAGATTTCATGACAGAAAAATTCAAGGGTTCTGGTTGCCCGGCCTCCCTGGGCTGCCCCAAAGGTGGGGAAGCTGACGGGAACCCCCAGAGAGAGGAAGGGTGGAAAGACTGCAAGACTGAGGCAGAAGGGGACACAGAGGAGGCCCAGGCTGTGGCTTAAACTAGATGATAGCTCTCCTCCAGTACAATGCAGGCCAGAGAGAGGAGAGCTTTGCTCTGAAAAACAAAACTGAGGCGCACACACACACAAATACACCTTGGTCCTCCTGCAAAATCAGATACCCAAGACTTCCAAGAGCTAACCCTGAGGTAGGGTTCATCTGACTCCAGAACTTCTGACAGACCCTTCCTCTGCCACTAAGTAGAAGAAACGCTTCCCCAACTGAAAGACCTCCGTAGCCTGGTGAGTTTGGCTGCCCTGGTGTCCAAGGAAACAAATACAGCCAGCTCCTCGCTAATAGTGTTAGCTGGGCCCACAATGAAATTTAACCTGTGACACAACTGTACTTTTCATTTAAAGTTTCATTTGGAGAGAAGCAGTGTTTGGAGACCTGCAGTTTGTCCTGCTAATAAAGACAAGTGTTGGGACCTTTAAGGATGCCATTCATCTCTGGCTTTTATTAAATTCAATTTTCTTAAGCCCATGATACATTATGAAATTAGGAGTTGACATTCCTCTGGAAACAAAAATATCTATCAAACATAAATAGAAAAAAACCCTCTATTACCAAGAATTTATGGCTTAAAGTTGATCTCTTTCCACTTTTTTACAAGCACATGGTTTGTTTTAGATATCTGAAATGCTATTACAGATCCAGAATTTTATCAGTATTTATTATAAAATAGTAAGCGCTTCAGCTACTGCTCTGACCAGCACCAAGTCAGCATCCCCAGGAGACATTCTTAAAACTTGGCCGTCGGTTTACCCACTGCAGCTCAATCCTTCCTGCTGTTGGCTTTCTCGCCCCTGGGGAAATGGAGCCAACCTAAGTGCTTATACTCGGTATCCACCCTCCCAGAGAGGGGGAACAAGCCAGCCTCGGCTCCAGGGGAAGACGGGTAAGCCCTGAGATGCCTGGGGGCCAGGACACAGCAGACTGGACCTATCCTAAACACCTCTGCAATGTTGCTCGCCCATCAGCCAAGCCTGCTCTCCAAGACCAAGAAGAGGGCCAACCTCAGAACGTGACTCTGCAGGGGCCCTTCCTCAGCATCACCATCAGCCATTGTAACAATGACCTTCCACACTGGCATATTCTTTTGAGTCACTGAGGATGCAAAAGAGAAACTTTTGGTAAAAGATCTTTTGGGGAGTCAGAACAGAAAGGATCTCACTTAGGTACTTCTTACCTTCCCATATTGCCCAGGCAAGCCCAGACCCTCAAAATACTGGCCCCAACAGCCCATTCTTGGGAGAGGAGCCCCAATCTGTAGCCAGCTGACACAAGCCTGCAGCCACTACACCTGGTTTATACCAACACTTCAACAGTTTTCAGCTGATAATGAGCAGAGCAGTAACCCCAAAGCTCTAGGCTGATCACATGAATTCCACCCAAGAGCTTATGAAGATGTGCCCTAAGTGCCGGCTTCCAGGGCCAGGTGCTCAGATCATGACACTGTCACCCCTACCCCTCCTCCTTTGCCCTCCCTCCATTTTATCATCCCCCTGGGAAGAAGTTTTTCTTTAAGGAACACTTTTTTAAGGAGTGTCTGCTTGTGTAAAGTAGTACCAAGAAGGAAAGAAGAATCTGTACTTAACATCCAGCCCTCATTCCCAACCGTAGTAATAATTTCACAATTTCTTACTTTTGTATGACATTTGCGTTCGATTAAACTACGTCTACTCTGTGCAGAACACTATGCAGGTGTTGGAGAGGAATTCCGAGATAAGGTCAGACACAGTCTGCTTTGGAGAAGTAGGCGAACCAGAGAGCAGAAAAGATACGTGAGCGAATAATGAACGACACACCATGAAAATACCTCAGTGGAGGGACATACCAAGTGTTATGCTTTTCATTACAGTGTGCTTTCAAATACATTTCCTTATCTTACCATTTTTAATCCTGGAAGATATGTCATATCGTCATCATCATCAGGTCATAAACCAATACTACGAAGCACCTACTGTTGACCAGGCAGGGCTGGGTGTGGACACAGAGGCAAACACGAGATGTGGCGCCTATCTCTTAGGTGTTCAGAGTCTGGGCAAGGGGTAGAAAGAAACAAGTCCCAACACCCTCAGAGACAGACAAAAAACGGAATCATTTCATTCTTTCCATTTATTGTTTACTGTGTGTCAGACACCGCTAAATACTCAACAGAAATGACAGCACTGAATCCACCTAACAACTCATGAGGCAGGAATCACAATTTTCTCTACTTTACAGAAAAACTAAGGCCCAAAGAGCAGTTGTCACTTGCTCAAGGTTACAGTGCTAATAAGGGACAGACTGGGGAAAATGAGACTTAAAGAGATTAGGACTCACAGCTTTCAAAATCTGAAAGGTCAAGAAAGATCTGATTTTTTTAGTCTGAAAGGCTGTCTTTAAGGAGCTCAGTCTCCTGTCCCCTAGACACGTTACAGGAGCAATGAAATGTGGACCATCCAGGCAAAAAGTCCTGCAGGATTGCTACTGAAAAGCCTCCATCCACTACGGCTGCACTGACACAGAGGGCGCTGAGCTCCGGGCTCGGGGAGGGCAAGAACGATCAGCCTTCAGTTTGCATCTCCAGCACCCAGGTCCATTTTAGCATTCGGCCCTCACTCTCAGCTTTTGGTAAGTACACACATGAAGGGGTCGACAGACGCCGAGACAAGCCGAGTGCATGGCTCTAACAGAAAATACGCTTTTCACAGAGCTCTCCATAGGACCAGAGAGGTGAAATAATCTACCTAAAGTGACAAGATGTTAAGTATTTGAGCCAAGAATCAAACGCAGACATTTATCACTCAAAAGTACTTTCTTCCAGATCCCCTGCCTCTTATCTCTAAGTGTTTTCTCACCCTCCCTCAATTGCTACAGAACACCAATGCCCCAGTTTTCTGTTTGCCTGGGACAACAGTTTCCAAAGGCAGGAATTTGCTAAAATTGGGACAGCTGGTCACCTTGCACCATCCACAGCTACCAGCACTGCTAGGTTGTTCAAGGGTAGAGTGCCATAACCCCAAAAAGCTGGTCTGCTGATGGTGGACGGGAATTGGCCACAACTTGACAAGGATGGAAAAAAGCCTCAAACTTGGATTTTTCAAAGTATCCATGGTTCCAAATCTATTGTATCTGTTGTCTCCCTCAATAAAATGCCAGCTACAAATATTTTTTTAAGGGGATGGAAGACAGAAAGATAAAAAGGAAGCACCAAGCAAATATTCTTTTATCTTTTTAAGTGAGTGAAGGTTTTAAATGCAGCTACTTTCTAATTGCTTAAGTAGGAACCCCAGTGATTCTCCTGCTAAATTGAGGACAAAACTAGAACAGCATTTCAGATGAGATTGAGCGTGTTCAGGGCAGTATGGCGTAGACAGCAAAAGCATTTCAAATGGAATTTCACACCCACAATCAGTAGATTACAAGAAATAAATGTGTAGGTTGCTTTCAGGGTATTCAAACTCCCTTAAACTAAAAGTGTCTTTGGTGATAAGATTGTATTTGAAGATACAACAACAAAAGGATTTTAAGCAGAAGGGACTTAGGTTAACCATTTCTTGACAGTGGGACAGTGCAGCATTCTGAGGTGGATACAGCTCAGTGGTAGAGCGCATGCTTAGCATGCATAAGGTCCTGAGTTCAATCCCCAGCACCGCCATTAAAAATAAATTAATAGAAAAAATAGTGTAGCATTCTTATAGACTTTTTTCCCAAGCACAGATTCTTCTTTGCCTGAGCTGATGTTTCTACGGTCCTGTCTTAAATTACATAGTTTTTCATGGCTGCCCCCTCTCAACCGAGGAACTAGCATTCCCTGAATTTAGACATGGTAACAACCAATCTGTCCCTTCTCTCCATCCGCTAACACAAAGTACAAAAAGTGTGCACCCCTGCACAAAAAAGTCTGATAAAATCCAAAAAGCGACATCATCATACAACAAGGTAGAAAAAGCAGTACCTGGCAAAAACATGGGTTTTATCCAGACACATGGTTTTTGGATAAGAGTCTCATGCAAAGACAGGCCCTTTCTCCAAGGGATGGAGGAGCCTCTTGGCCACAGGCAAGAGGGGAAGTTGAGAGGGAGAAGTGAGTGCCACTGGGCAACGGAGAGAACATGGTTTGCTTAACAGTTTCTCCTTTAGGAAAAAAAAAAAAGACATTTTATGCACAAGGAGCTTATTTCTTAAACAAACACTCGTGGTTTTGATTTACACCACAGCCTGCTCCTAAATAATTTATGGCGGGTTAAATTTATTGCCGAGCCCTGGCTGGCTGCAAATTCGAATTGCCAAATAATTAGATTTTAGGGCAAAGCTTATAAATTACCCGTCGATTTGTCCGGACTTGTTTGTCAGTTGCTTTGTGCTTCGGGTCATCTTTGGCATTTGGCTGTTTGGGTTTTAATTGCTGATTTACACTTTGACAGATGAGAGCTGATGCTGGAAGTTTCAGGACAAGGAAGGGTAAAAAAACTGGAGCTTTAAAAGGCTGATTTTTCACCTACATGTCCCTCTTCACCCATTCCCACAGACCCCAAAGCAATTAAAATGTAGGAAAGAGGCAGAAAAGAGACACTGCTATTCTTTATTTGGGGATGGGGGGGTGCCAAGTGAATTATAATTTACTTATACTGAAATCTGAATTTTAAAAAAATTTACAATACCATTAAATGAAGGAGACCAAAAGTCTTAGAAACTGCCTCCTTACCCAGGAGTGCACATGCTTGTGTCTGTCTCGGCATGCACATGACTCTGAATCAGCCTCAGCGCAAACATTTTCAGATAATCAATTGTAAATAACTTCTGATATTAGTGGCCTCTGTGAAGCTGACCCTTCAGGGCAGCAAACAACCAAATGATTTCTTTGTAGCTACCTGTATACACATATTTGTCACAGAAGTAATTTAAACAAATCTGAGGTTGTGTGCAGGAGTGCCCCCCCAGGGGCAGCACTAGGGGATGGCATGGAAGTGGAAGGGTGCCAAGTCCAACTTACCATTCCAGTGGAGGAAAATCCATGTGGATAGAGCTGCGGCTGTCTACTATGTTGATAGAGGGCCTGCGGGCTCTCTTTATGCTCCCCAGAGAAGCAGGGCCTGCCTCCTAGCCACCTGCTGTACCTAATAGCTTACTATGAGGCCATGAGTCAAAATAATACTAGAAGTAATCCTACTAACAAGAGCTGACATGTGCAGCTATTACACGCCAGGCAATGTTCTAAGCTCTTACATTTTATCCTCCCAACAGTCCTATAAGATCGGTACTGTTATTAATCCCATCTTGCCAATAAGGCAACTGAGGCATAAGGAGTACAAGTAACCTAATCAAGGCAAGTTCTACTGCTAGTAGGTGGTGGAGACCAGACTGAAATCCAGGGAGCCCAGTTCTGGAGTCCATGCTCTGAATCACCAGGCCCTACTGCTTCTCCTCAGAACAGCCTCTACCTCAGTTCCCCTTGCTTTGGAGGTCCAGGGTCCACATTCTGGGACTTGAGCACATTAAGCCAAAGCCTGTTCAGCTAATCAGCAATGAGGTGGGGGAAAGTCATGTAACATGCTCAGGATCACAAGATGAATCAAAGACCTGGTTTGACAAAGACCATTTTTCCAATCAGTGCAAATACCACATATTAAAGATCCACTAGCCAGGGGTGAGGAGGTTGGGGTGATCAAGACAGAACAGGCCCACTCAGGCAGACAGTGGGGTCTGGTCAGGCAACTTGGAGAGGAGCCCAGAGAGGCTGGCTGGGCTTCAGGAAGACTTGCTCAATAATCGCCATCCACAGCCTTGGGGGGCTGCTGGTCTCTTCACAGAAGACTGCATCCCCCTGGGGTGCTTCAGAGATTCCTGTTCTCTGTCTGCACCTGACAGCTAAGAGCCAGGACAGGGGAACATTCGTGCTGGCATGACAGCAGATGTTTAAAATCACTGACCAGTAAGCAAGCAACGTACAGACTGACATCCTGGCCACACTGCCCTAAACACTTGTCTCACACACTACACTGGCTCATCGGAACCCACTTCTCTGTAAGGCAGGCAGGTGTCACTGCCCTCTTTTATAGACGAGAAAGCTAAGGCGGTCAGTGGTTTAAAGCCTGGTCCCTTACAGGCAGCATCCCATCACCTGGGAACTTAGAAATGCAAATTCCTGGCCTCCGTCCCAGACTTTCTGAATCAGAAACTCTGAGAGTGGGGCCAGCATTGCGTGTTTTAACAAGCCTTCCGGATGGTTCTGATACTTGCTGAAGTTTGAGAACCAATGGTCTAGAGTAGAGCAGTGTTTCTCAGGCTTCAAATTACCTGAAGATCTTGTCAAATTACAGATTCTATTTAGTGCTGGAGTAGGGCCTGGTATTCTGCATTTCTAACAAGCTCCCAGGTGATGGGGATGCTGCTGGTTCTCAGATCACACTCTGAATAGCAAAGGTGTCATCTAGAACATCTATGTGTCTAACTCCTTATCACAGAGAAACTGACCCACTGAGAATCAGAGCCCAGGGTTCTCAGCTCTTCTCAGAACAAACCCTTACTCAGCCCCGTTTCAAGCACCTCGGGTGAGCCCTCTAGATCTGCCAGCCACTTCCTGCTTCTGCCATCAGACATGTCATTCTCTAGGCTGCTAAGATCCAGGGGAGGAAAAACTGGCATGTCACATCCCAGAATTTTGTAGAACAAATTGGCACATCTCTGTTGGGAAGCCAGCAAGAGGCCTTCCTGCCATGGCAATAACTGCTCCCTTTAAAAACGTGGTCAAGACCCTGGCACAGCTACCCACTGAGCACTCATCACACTATTCTCTCCAGAAAAATACCTTCCTTCTGTACAAATGAACTAGAACGAAGGACTGGACACCTGTCCTGGGAAGACCTCTCGTTAGAGACGTAAGCCAGGAGCCATCTTACAGCCCTTAGTCCTGAGAAAGCCTAACACTGGCCACAGATCTGGAACGGGATCACAGCAGTCCTACAATATCCAGAGGCACCCAGCTGGGGAGCCTCACTACATTCCACACCACCACCATGAACTTCCTTTAAGGCCTGCCCTGGCACTGCTTCTCCAGTTGTGTTACCTCCTGAATGAAAGGAGACCTTATCAAAATGGCATGTTTCCCCAGCTCATCAGTCCCTGCCTCCTCCATCCCCAACTACCAATCCCCTTCAGTTGATCAGTTGGCCTTTCATTCAAATCTGTTAGTGCTGGGAGGGAGGGGGGAAATATAACAGTGAACAATGCAGACAGAGTCCCTGGCCTCCATTTTGGACATTGCAGTCTCAAGCCATGGTCCTTAGTGTGTATCTGATTTAGAGAGAAAGATTCCAAGCTTTCCAGACAGTTATCAACCCAACCATCACTACTTGCCTCCCATAGGCCAATCGCCAAACAGTTCATCAAACAGATCCTAGAAGAGTAACTACCTACATCACTGCCAAGGAACTCACCTATATCAGCTCTCCCTGACACGGATCTCCAGCTCAGAGCACTCCATTTATAATGACCATAGGTTCCACGCTCCACTTCTCATCAGATCTCTTAGTGCCACTGACTGCCAGAGCCCACAAGTATCTAAAAGAGCTATGAGCTACTTAAGAGCATGGTTCTCAAGCTTGTTTCTTTCCCTGCACACACAACAGGTAACCTATCTCCATTTCCACTATCACCACCTTAGCCCAATCCACTAACATCTCTTTCAAGCAATGCCTCCTAACCAGGTTCCCTATGTCCACATTTAACCCCCTGGAACACCCTGCACTCCGTTCCCATAAACTCTGGCTACAACATCGATTTCTGTTTCCTCCCTACCATTCCCCAATACACACTGCCTTTTTTGGCCCACCGGTTTTGCCCCCCAACCTCACTATGGACTCTGAACCTCCCCGTGAAAGCCTCCACCAGCATTTGGCCTTCAGACAAGCCCTTGGCTGGAGGGGCCCCGCCAGGACCAGACACTGACCACAGCACTAGAACAGAGTGGAGCTCATTCAACAGATGTTTGCTGCCACAGACTGAGATCTCCCACTGGCCAGCTACATACAGGGGCTGGGCCTAAACACAATCCTGATTCAAGGCACCTCTACTTTGGGTGAAGAGCTTTCCTGATGTGTGACTCTCCCTCCAGAGTCTACCTCCCCCTTTTCTGACTCACCCAGCACCTAACCAGGCTTTGCCTGTGGCAGCACTCAATACACACAAATCCTTCTCTGCCTGCTCACTCTTCTTCTGCCAGCCTGGGGCCAGCAGCGGGGCTAGTGTCAATCTGGGGACATTCTTGTATCAGGCTTTGAGGCAAGGACTCAATTCTCACAGCCAGAGCTCAAAACTCATCACATAAATGTATGGCTTCTTAAGTATTGTGAACACTCAGGACAAGAGAATAAAAAATAATCATCCCAATGGCATCTTAATCAAAATGATGCAGGATCCTTTTCCCCCACAAGACACAGAGATAGAGGAAGCATCTCCTAATATCAGTTTCGTCATGTCAGACAACTGAGTTTGGTCTACAACATAAGAAATGTAATCAACAGAGGGGAAAGGGAAAACAAGACAGGATGGTGGCAGGGAGAAGTGAAGCCTGGGGACTTAACCAAAGTGATCCTTGGGATTTCTCTCTCCCTCCATGCTTCCCAACCTACTGGCTTTCTTTCTGTGGCTATGAACCTGCTGCTGCCACTCAGAGGGAGAGCTCATCCCTACCTCCCACCCCCTCCATCACGTCCACTGTAGCAAATCTCTTCTCACCCAGGCCCTCCTGCCTCTTCATGAATTCCTCCTTCCTTCCTTCCTTCTGCCTCTCAATGTTAGTCAGCCGGCCGTGTATCTGTTTGAAGGGTATAAATCTCCCTGGTCTATGGAAGGAGGTCTTCCCAAGGGATGCTTAGCAGATACAGATCCAAACTGCCAGCCAGTACTCTGAGGGGTGGGGGTGGTCATGTCATTCCCCAGCGCCTGATTCTCCCTAGAGACCTTGCGCAGCCCAGCCCAGTGCTACCTTCAGTGGCAGCTGAGGTATCAGATTGGCCCTCCCTGACAATGCCTTGGGGCCTTTGCTCACATATTTCTGTCTTGACCTTCACCCTTTCTGCCCACACTTTATTGGCTAAAATTCTCTTCAACTTCTTGTAGCCTTCATACTCTCACTTGTAGCATCCCAGTTAGACGTTCTACTAGAGTGTGAGAAATACCATATCACAGGTACAGACAATCCTACTAGCCAAACGGTGAAATAATTTGCCGTCTTCAAGGTCTTCATTTTCTCTCTCCCTCTCTCTCATTTTCAACATTCCCACAAACAAGCCTGCAGCCCAAATCGGTTTTTCCAGACTTTGGTCAGTTTGTCCCAGCTAACTCTGTGAGCACCCTCTTTCATTCCTGCTACGGCAGCTCTGAGAGGCCTCAAGCCCACTTGGCCCCTTGGCCTCCTGACTTTCCCTTAACAGGAAGCCGATGCGACTTCTCTTCCTCACTGTGAGTAGAGCTGACCGTTCCCCTCCTCCACTGTCCCGAGCACTGACCCACGGGACACATTTATCAGGCTGCTTCACAGCACTTACATGGATGTCTACTCCCCTCGACTACGGGCTCCTCGGGGGTAGGGACCATTTCTCGTCTTTATATCCCAGCATCCAACATTAAGCTTCAAGTTGTTATCCAAAGAGTAAAAAGAGGCCTTTTTGATACCTCTAAGGTGGTTACCATGAGGTCCTCTCCATTTCCTTTACTGACTTGGTTGGTTTTGTCATGTCCAACAAAAACCTTTAAGGCAGCTCAGTGTCACTGTTAGTTTACAGTCCCTGATTTCATTCACCATCTATCAATGGCTCTATTCTTCAGAGCTCTTCCCCACCACCAACCTTAGCCCAGTGTCTAACAAAATCTGCATTCCAACAGCTGTTTCAGCCCTGGAGAGGCCACCAGGATAATAAGAGGCTGGGGGGGATGTCTCCTGATTTGCACTAAATTGCGTGGTGATTTTGTTATCAGTGACCCAGTGCTCCCCAAGGAAGGTTCCTGGCCCCACCCCCCAGGCAACTCCATAGCCTAACTACACACTGAGGCAGCTGAAAGGTATAAACCCTGAGGAAGGTAGAGAAGCAGTCTGAACAGAGCAAATAAACCCACTTCGATCGTACCTCTGCTATGCCAAACACATGAGGCAGTACCACCATGCATCGGTGCTCCCCTCCCCAAGATGTATATTTTACTTTTACATTTTTGCTCTGTCTGCTCCAAATAAAGAAGGGCCCTTCAGCTCTCCCATGAAGTTACAACAGGGCCAACACCCGGACACAGCAAAGGCTTGTTCCCATTCAGGGAGCACTAGAAGGAGCTGCAGTGAGAGTCATGGGAGGCCCATCCTTGTGAGGGACCACCAGGGAACAGCAGGCTGTGGAGGGGGCTCGGGCAGGGGGAGGGGGAGGCACCACATTTATGGAAGCAGCAACAAAAAAGGACAAAAGGGCCTGGTGGGCTGCCCCATTCCCACCCATCACTGGCCACCAATAGAGGAATTCATTTGTAGTGATCCTGGAAGAAGAGATGTGTTAAAGCAGAGATAACTAAAAAGAAAGGCAATAATTGGTCTGATGGGCAGGGGAAAAATTATTTCAGGAGTCGAGAGCCTATGCAAGAACACTTACAGCTCACACGGTCGTCATAACTCAGCCCCCTCAAGCATTCTGTGCTCTGCTTATGGTGTTAACTTTAATGTCTTAACATATAACACCATCCGCAGTAACACAAAATACTACACACGCCAGATGAGGCTGAGTTATAGTTGCTGCGGGAAGCATAACTTTGAATTTCCTGATTTTGGTGCATTTAATCTCAACCATAATGTTACATTAACGTCGGTTTTGCATTTCATTTCCCAGTTTAGAAGAATAGCATCAGCGCCTTCGCCTGTCTGTACAGAAAAAGGGGCAGGCTGACTGGGGCCACCGGCAGATGGACCACAATCCAACAACTGGGCTCTCCCGCTAAAAAGTCGGGCCCGACCCCTCCCACTGAGAGGAACCTCAACCAGGACAAGTGAATGAAGAGGGTGGGGTGGGTTCTTTCTCCTGGGAATGGCCTCTCCATCCATTTGGAGAGTGCAGGAACCAGGAGCAGAGAGAGGGAAAGATGCTGAATGCGGAACAAGAACAATGTGTGTGCATTGGGTGGAGGGTTGGGGGTTGGGGGTCGGGGGCTCCTGCCTCTCAGCCTTGAATGGAGGACAAGGGAATCAATATGGTCTGATCTGTAGGCATCTTAACCAATTTCCTGTGAAGTTTTCCAAAATGTCTCTCTCACAAAAGACTAATAATGAGGAGTCAGCTTCGAGTCACACTGAAACCCTCCAAATGCCTCTCTTCTATATTAGCCCTTCTCCTGTCACCAACAACCCTTCCCCCATCCTACCCTCCCAAAATAGCCCAGCATCTGGACAATTTTCTACAAAAAAAAAAAAAAAGAACTCCTTTACTCATAGTTCTAACTCAAAATGCAGATGGAGTCTCTTCAAGGTTTCCTAAAAAAAAAAAAAAAAAGCCCCTATGGACAAAGACCAAACACTAGAAAACCTCAACCCCAAAGGTCATTTTTCTCCAAAGTTATGGGCACTTGAATACAGACGAGAAGGAAAACAGTGAGCAGGGCTGCTGCAGAGCAGGGAGAGAGAGAAAGATCTTACCTGGGACCCTGATGGAGGGCCAGAGGGAGCTCAGGGAGGGAGGGCAGGCGGCAGTCGGACCTGTGCTCCTAGACAGGAGAGCTGGACCGCCCCCCTGGCCATCAGGACGGCTGAGGTTGCTTCCTCCCCTCCAAGGGCTGCAGCCTGTACCTCATTTTCCTCACTTACATTTGCTTTGGTCTTTTCTGAACACTGAGGTGTGAGAGAACTTGCCTCCAGGTTAAAGCTGCACAATTAAAAGTTCCCACCAAAGCTTTCAGGCTGCTCCCTGGGCCTCAGGGTCACAGCCACCATCATCCCTTGCACATCCACACCAAAACGAGCAACGTGAACTCCTGCCGGCAAGGACAATAAAAAACCTACTTCCATATCAGGAAACAATTCCTCAAGCAAGAAAGGAATTATATTCCTCAAATTTTGAGTCTCTAAAGCATTTTAACCCACCTAAATTAACATTTAAGTGAAAACAATATTTTCAAATGAAAAAGTCTCATATTCAACCAACATGTATCATGTTAATCTGAACCAAAATATGTAAAACAAAGTGAGTTCAAAAACCAGAAAGTGAAAGCCTGTTACTGGCAAACCAACCACTCCAGTTTCATCGAACTGAACAAAGTACAAAAATAAACAGCAAAAATTGTAACAAATGGAAAATACCAGATGTTTTACCACATTTACAACCAGTATTGTTACTCAAGTATAACAGAGCTTGCACCTGTTGGTTTCCATGTGGCATTCCCTTAGGAGAGTCCCAACAAGTTGACTCAGGGACTTCTGAAAACCAGACACAGATGAGAGAAATGAACCCCATGCCAAGCCTCCAGATAGGGCCTGGCCCAAAGCTTGTTTCTGCCTCCTACACAACTGAGGGGTATGACACACTCCCGTAAAAGTCAGAAGTGCACTGTGCAGAGGCCTCAGGTGTTCAGTACTTGGGAACCGGGCAGGAGGGGAGCTGGGGTGGTTCTGATTCACAGCTCACGCACATCCCCAGGAGGCACGTAGACCTTGCCCATAAAGTATCTCCATCAAACGGACAACCATCAAGTCGTTCTGAGGGTGTGCTAGGGAGGGCTGATCTAACTTGCACAGCCAATTCTAGTCCTTCTACTGCCTCTTCTTAGAAGTTCATTCTCAACCCAAATTTCAATCTTTCCTGCTTCCATTTAAAGTCATTTTTTGTCCTTATTAAAATGAAGAGTAAGTTATTATCATACTCCTTGGAACAACTACTTCCCACTCTGGACAAGGAATCAGTCACTAAAACCGTATTCTATTTTCCTTCTTTTCTAAGTCTTATTTTTGTGCCTCTAATGATTTTTGTTCCTCTTATCCTGAGCTTTTCCAATTTCTCCACTGCCCTTGTTGACCAAAAGACTTAAACTAATAGAGAGGCTATCGTGGGAACCTGACCTATGATGACCTCAGTGGAAGGACACTGGCCTATCCAGGACTGACAACTCCTCCACTCCATCTCCCAAACTTTCTCTGAATCCTACCAGGATCCTGCTACCTGCAAACTTTAGGGAAGAGTTTAAAAAAAAAAATGCATGTGTGGGGGGTGTGGCTTTAAATTGTCACTAACAATAAGTCTCCAGTCACTTCTGAGCTGTCAATCCCTTTCCTGAGAGTGGTCCAGTGGGCAGTTCACCAACAGAGCTCTCTGGCCCCAAACCCACCTTCCTACCTGTTGATCACAGCATTGTAGAGGCTTAATGAAGTAGAGATGCATTATATTTATCACTTGCCCCAGATCCACTCAAATCCATCAATGTGTCACAGCAAGAAGTTAGATTGATCTGACAGGATTTGCTCCTCTTCACAAACCCATGTAAGTTATTACTCAGTAACCTATGCTCTTCTAGCTGTTTCCTGATTGATTATCTGACGATCAGGTCAAGTATCTTCTCTGGAATCACAGTAAACTAACGGGTCTATAATTTCCAAGATCATTCGTATTCGCCTTTTAAAGATAAGCAAGACAGCAAATGCTTCTTCTTGAGTTCTCTAAAGCAACAGCTAATGCTTTGCTAATAATGAACCAGGGCAGCCAATTCCTTAAGTGCCCTTGGAATCGCATCATCAGGGTTCATTGATTCTGGAGATAATCTTTAATCAGGCTCAGATCCTGGTAAACAGCAGGAAGCCTGATCTCAGCCTAGATCTGGAAGGCCTTGGTGCCTAAGTCTGAGAAGGAAGTTCGTGATACAAGTGATTTAAATCTGTACTGCATTATGTCTTCAGCGTTGCAATAAATAAATAAGAAGAACAAAAAATAAAAAGAACAATGCCCTTGAAAGAGAGATGAAAGGTGATAATGACAGACCAAACTAAGACATGAATCAAGCTTCGCCTTCAGCAACATTGGCAGGACTCTGCGTAGGATAAGAGAACAGAGCTACAAAATTATCTGAGCTTATACTCTTACTGAAAAGTTCAGAAACAAACATATACAGGCATGGGCCAGGAAGCAGAAAGCAGGAAATGTCATCAGGAAGATGCAAAGCAATCATGAGCTTTCAGAAGACAGATGAATTACACGCAACAGGGACATGTTGGTTTTTAAACTCAGGTCCTACTAAGGCTTACTCAGTGACAGAAATCAACAGTGAGGGAAATAATACAGCCTATTGGGGTATGGATCCCTGATGCCCAACCTGAGAGAACTGATGTAACCAAAACTCCCACCCACCACCCTGGAATGCCCACTCCAGTAGTTTAAGGAGGTGAAGAAGAACTGACAGCACAGGCAGGACCAGGAGGCTGAGAAATAAGTGTGGCTCAGGTGGCTCCCAAGCCGTCTTCCCTCTCATCCAAAGTTCCTTCCCCTAGGACACTCTCCTCATCCAGCTCCTGTCTTCCCAAATCTCAGGAGGCCTGATTCCAATCCTCCCCCAAGGGCAGACCACTGCCATAAGGAAGAACAGGAAAGAGGAGAGGAGAAAGGGGAAGGTAAAAGGGTTGTGGCATCTGCTTTATGGAAAATAATCTACTATTCTAAAGACAGAACCCCTTCTCAGGAAAAAACCAACCATGAGAAATGAACCCAGTTTATCTTTGAATGAACCTGTCTCCCAAGTGCCTGATGCTATAATCCTCTCCACCACCTTCTTACTACTGAAAGCTGCCCCCAGACCAACGTGTTCACTCACCTCAAAATTACACACCTGATAATCCAGCCCTACAGGGGAGAGTTATAGTCCTAGAGTCATGCATACCCAAGGCCCCCACACTATAATGAACTACCACATGCTCCCAAAGCAAATACCAGGGACTCAATATCACCTAAACCAGGTGCCTCTCTGCTGCTAATTCAAGCTTCCTAGTATCATTACCTTAAAGGTAAAAGATCTCTGAACACAGTTGGTAACTAAAGGAAAAAAGCACGTAAAGAAATTTTCCTTTTCAACAGACCAACAATGGTATTTGTTCGGGTTATCTAATGCTGCATATCATCCCAAAACTTAGTAGCTTAAAATGTCAATAATCATGTATTAACTCTCACAGCTTTTATGAGCCAGGAATTCAGGAGCGGCTCAGGGTCTCTCCTAACGTCGAAGTTAGATGTCCACTGGGGCTGTAGTTATCTGAAGGCTTGACCGGGCAGGCATATTCACTTTCAAGTCAGTGCCAAGAAACATGACTGGCATTTGGTACTGGGTTTTAGCTAAGAGCTTCAGTTCCTACACACAAGTGCCTCTTGCCAGGGTGCTTGAGTGTCCTCAAAGCATGGCAGCTGGCCTCCTCCAGAGCAAGTGATCCTAAAGAGCAAGGTGGACTGCAATGCTTTTATGACTTGACCTCCAAAGTCACACAGTGTCTCTTCCATATTCCATTGGTTACACAGGGCTAGCTCTGATTCACTGTGGGAAGGCAACTACCAAGGGTGTGACTATCAGGAGGGAAGGGTTGTTGGGGGCCATCTTGGAGGCTGACTATTGCAGTATTCCTTTAAAGAACATGCAGCAGTAGTAGGACAAGGAAGGAAGGAAGAGAAAGGAGAGAGGAAGGATGGGGCAGAAGGAAGTATTTTGATCCCCAAAGCCTGAGACCAGAGGGAAATAGTGTGCCCAGTTCTCTCCAGAGACCTCTGAGGTCTGCCTTACCCTAGCATGCCTAAATCACACCCTGCTTCTTAGGCAGGAACTCCAAATAAGAAGCTAAAAGCCAAGAAGACATGAGAAAGTTCCTCTGTGTCCAGAAAGCAAGACAATCCTCCCTCCCTCCTCACCCATCCCACCTTTTCTGAAGCAATGATACAACAGTTACCTGAGGATGAATCTGTGGCTTGTCGCACGTGGCCTCAAAGTCCAGCACTAAAAAGTAGTGATACCTCTGGGGAGGGAAGGACACCATTGCCGCCATGGATGCGCCAAAGCCGTGGGCCGCCAGCTTTCTGGTGGATATGGAGCAGAACTCCGGAACACCACAGGGAGAAAATAAATGCGAGCCCAGCACTTTTCTTGCTCTTGAAAGTAAATATGAAGAAAATCGAGCTGCTCCAGTCTGTAAAGGTGCTAGCATTGAACATCCAGACGCATCTAAAACTTAGGGGAGGAAAGTTGAAAAAAAAAAAAAAAAAAGGAAAAGAAAAAAAAAAACAACAGAGAGCCTGGGTTACTCCCTCCCGCCGTGGCCCTGTTCCATCTAGTCTTCAGGAATAATCATACAACATCAACCACTCCCCAGTGTTTCTGGGCCCCTTTTCTAAATCCCAGTATTCATTACTGACGTTCAGGATCCTTAATACTGGCCCCTGCAGCATTATGACAGCTCTGAGTCTCCCAGATCATTCTCGAAACAAGATGCAGCACTGGCCCTGATCTTTAAGCAGAGCTCTAAAGTTCAAAAGAGAGGAGAGAGAAAAATTCTGTGGTCACTTCTCAGGTGGCAACCCATTAACATTAAAGCTAAGTTCCCCAAAGTAACCTGAGGTGACCCCGGGAGCACAACCAGTCCTGGAAGCTAAGGAGACTCAGACAGACACCAGAAAATACCCAGGATTCTCTCCTCAGCTCCACTCCCAGCCATGTGCCGCTGGCTTTCCCGTCTGTATCTTGACATCTCCATACACCCTCCTACCTTCTCCCAACGTGAAATCGAGCAGAGCTGATCCCAGGGAACTGGCTCACCAGACTGGTGATTCCCTAGCCCCAGCCAGTGAGAGGCACCCTGGGGGAATGCTCCAGCCTGCAGAGCACAGCTGGCAACAGCCTCAGGCCTTCCCTTTTGCTGCCTTTAGACTCACTCTCTACTAGAGGCCTTGAATGACTGCAGGACTTTTTAAATGGGGAAGAAAAAGAGAAAACCCAGATGTGGTGGTAATGGGAGCGTTGCTAAAAGTCTAGTAAAGTTTTCTGAGTGAACATGTGCAAAAAAAAAAAAAAAAAAAACCAAATCACTTCTCAAGTTTTCCCTTTAAACTTGCAGAATGTCTGCTCCTTAGAGGGCTAACAAAACATAAAAATCAAAGCCCAAGTTTTACTCACAAATAACTCAAGCTTCCTAAAACAAAGAAAGCAAGCAGAAATTTTGTGTTTTTCCCTTTTTATACCCAACACTCAAATTCCCTCAACTTTAACCTTCAAAGTTAAATAAGAAGTCTCACTGTTCAAAACAGAACTGTATTAGGCCATAGTTTGCGCCTTCTGAAGCCCTGTGCTAACCAAGCCAAAAGCTTGCCTCTGAAAGACTGCAAATGGGCACTTGCTCCTTCACACAGGGTAGAGGCAGCCAGCAGCCTGTGATGTCCAGAGCACACTCCAGGCAATGAGGTCACTACTACCTGAGTGGATATGGGCGATGCCAAGTATCACTTCTCGTCCCAGCTCTCCAGATTCACAGAATGACCTACAATAACCTGCCTGTATATTTATTAGGATATGTGCTAGTGTGGGTCCTCAATTTTCCTACCCCTAGAGTGAGAGTCCATGTGGAACTAAGACCAAAAAGTATTTTAAGGTTTTCATGGATACAGCACAAGCACAGTGTATGCTTTCACCGTGGCTTTACAGCCCCTACAGAAATGCAGCCAAACTCCCTAGCCTTGGATAGACAAAGGTGTTTGAGTTTCATTAGGGAATCCCTTGGAAAGACAAAATCCCTCTGAAAGCCAGAATCCAAAATAACTCTTCACATCACCCACTTCTAAACAGTATGGAAGCCTTGTGAGATGGGAGACACCAGTCTGCTCGGATTACACATTCTAGTTTGGATCCAAAGTCCCACAGGGACTTAGAACTCTCCTGCAACAAGTCAGGCCACGCATAAGGACTTCTGAAAGTCTTAATGTTCTCCAAGGTGTATATATAGTACATAAAGTGTTTATAGTCAGCCAGACCCCATCTGCCAAACACTACAGGGGATTAAGTATTGTGATTAAGGAGGACTTCTGGATTTGAATTCTGGTCTTACCACTTACTTGCCACAGCATCTTGAGCAAGCTCTATTTTTCAATTTCTCACCCTCAAAATGACAATAATAGTAGCTCCTACTCCTTAAGTGAGAATGAAATGAGAGGATATATGGAAAGCACTGAGAGTACAGTCTAGCACATAGAGCTCAATGAATATTAGCTTACTACTATTGCTACTACTCTGCTATCGAACTATGCCCACTTGGCCAAACCTTGGCCCCCACACTCTGGGCCTATAAATCCTCACGCCTGCAGACCTTGCTTTCTCATCTGATTTCACCCACATCAAAAAGCTTCTCTCCTGTAGGAAGTCTTGAGAGCAGACATTTGGAGACCAGGCTTCCATGTATCAGCAGTCACTGGGTTCCATACTTCCCCTACTTCTAAAAACCAAGTTCAACTCAAGTCCAGAAAAAGAGAGCAGCTCTTCCTCTTCCTTTCCCGAAAACCTTGATCTAATGGCTTTAGAGTCATTAGTATGGCAGAGGAAAGTAGGTGTCTACATTAGTTGGAGTGGGGAGGAGCAGAAAGGCCTGGGGGAGTATCAGAGCCCAAGCAGGGTGAAGAGGTATCCATACAGAGGCAGAAGGTGTGATGCAGCACACGAGAGCCCTACTGGGATACGAAGGCATCTGTTGGGTGGGGGCAGGGAGCAGCCTGATGTGGGGAGTCAGAGGCAGGGTAAAGAGGCACCCAAGATGGGGAAAGGGCAGTGCCAACAATGGGAGGCTAGTTATATAGAGAGGGGTTGATCCAAAATGGGCATATATTAAGGGTAATGGGACCAGGTTTCTCAATATTAGACAACAGAATTAAAACACAGAAAGGAAAAAACACCTGTGGTGTTGGATTGGAACTGGAGGTAACAGTGTGACCTCATGGTATCTGATATATATAATGTATAAAAGTAAAGCCAGATATAAATGTGAGATTAAGTATATATCTATACACAAATATCTACACACATGTATATGTATTTCCCAAGCTCTGTTTACTGAAGGGCCAGGGAGCAGCAACACTCCAACAGCAATGAGCACATCCACCCCTAGTTGCCTTCTAAAAACATTCTCCACAGAAAGAACCAGAGCTCTTTGAAGAAATGGCTGATTCCAGGGCTGTGGCAGAGAAAGTACAAGATGAGCCCCGCACATCTTGTTGTGCCAGAAAGCAAGGAAACGCCTAAAGAATGATAGGAACATATCAAAAGGACGCAGAAGCCAGCTTGAAGGGGCTCCCATAGGCAAGTAAATAATGACATTAATGTATTACAATGCTCTGAATAAAAAAGGAAACCATGAGGTCATAAAGATAGAAAGAAAGAAATGAATGAATAAATAAATAAAATTTAAAAATTAAAGTTTGGTAAGTGACTTCACATAGTTTCAAAGTAATAATAATAATAACATCCCCGCAGAATGTTATTAATTATAGCAGGGAGTGAGTTTACAATGGATAAGCTTGGCAGACATCACCTTAATCAAGTGGGCAAAATGAACATCACCAATTGTGGGATTAATCCAAATCATACATCACATGACAGGATGCAATGAGAAAAACAAAGTATCATTTCTGGGACATTCCTGTCAAAGATGCATAACCTGAATCTAATCATGAGAAAATATCAGACAACCCTGAATGAGGGAGCATCTACACAATAACCACCTGTAATCTTCAAAAGTATCCAGGTCATGAACATCAAGGAATGTTTACCGAGAAAAGTCTAAAGGAGATTAAAGAGACTTGATAGCTAAATGCAATACACGATTCTGAACCGGATCATTTTGCTACAAAGAACGTTATTGGGACAACTGGCAAAACTTGAATAGGGTTTGATACTTAGCTGGAGGTACGTATCAATGTCAATTTTCAGGTTTTGATGGTTGTGTAGGAAAATGTCCTTTAACGTACGAAATACACTTAAAGTCTCTAGGGTGATGGTTGTTAGGTCGGCAACTTAATTCACAAATGGTTTAGGAAAAAAATTATTTGTACTGTACTTCCAACTTTTATGTAAATTTGGCCTATTTCAAACTTAAAAAAAATTTTCTTTAATCCATATGCAATGTTGTTTAGGGAGGGTATAGCTCAAGTAGTAGAGCACATGCTTAGCATGCATGAGGTCCTGGGTTCAATCCCCAGAACCTCCTCTAAAAATAAATAAATAAATAAGCAAGCCAGCCTAATTACCTCCCCCCCCCAAACAAAATAAATAAATACATAAGCAATGTTGTTTAAAAAAAAAAAAGAAACAGAACAGTATATGAGGGAGCCATCTCCCCACACTGCCCACAGAAGATAGGCTGCATGCTCCACTCTGGCAGAGAGGTCGGCAAAAGCCAGCCCTCAAAGCATGGAGTCTCCACCATAAGAGCCCAGCCCAGTGCCCCCTCACTGTGCACTCCTGCTACCACTAGAGCCTGCGGGGAAAATGCCCCTGCACCCCCGAAGAGCCCGCAGAGGCACCCCACCTGCTTGCCTACCCTCTGACAGCTTAGGGATTTCCTCTTTCTACTGATGTCTTTATTCTTTAATCACCAGTGTGCAGAATATAAGTCTATAACTTGTATCATCAGCCGGGCCTTTGAGAATCTAGCAGAGGGGCAGAACTCAAAAAGAACAGTTTATGATTCTGGGTCTATCTTCCACCAGAGCCCAAGATTTACACACATTTATTCTGACACCCATTTCCTTCTAGCAAATTAAAGGTAGTAAGGAGCCTACAGCAAAGAGGAAAATGAATGATTCTCTCCTGAAAGTAAAGGGACCAGCCCCCAGTGGGGCAGGGAGGGGGAAGCAGGGACTGCCACAGGGACAGCCCGATTTGGAGGAGCAGGCCTGTGCCACAGCCCCTGGAGGATGGTCGCTGTGCAGAGTGTTTACACAACAGACACAATGGCTCCTCCACAGCCATTACTGTCGGTCAGGTAAATAACGCCTGTGCCAAAACACACATTTAATGAGGGAAATAATATGCCTTTATAAAAAGCCTCAATCTGTATTTACCTGAGAGACCAGAGAAGCACCAAATCACCAGATTAGTGGAATCACAGAGGAGTCATTCTGGTGTCTTGGGTAAATAGACATTTTATAGCCTTCCATTACTGGAGGCGGGAAGGAAGGGCGAAGGGAGGGGCCATCCTTTAATATCCACATACAGGCCAGGGGAGCCTGGGGAACAGAAGAGAAGAGAGGCCCATCATGAAATATGGGGTCCACTCCCACACCATCTCCCCTTCCTCTTGTACTTGGGATGTCTGGGGAGGGTATGGGTTTGTACCATCCCTGGACCCAATCCATCCCATAGAAAGCCAGCCTGGGATGCAGGGGCACACTTCAAAGGAACTCCAGGGCACCGAGGCAGGTTCTGGGTCTAGCTGACTAAAAGCACGTGGGACAGCCAGTTTCCCCAGCTCCCAGTCCTGGGGCAAGACCCTGTCCCAGTCTGACCTGTGGGAGCACAAGTGCTCAGGCACCTGAGCCACAGAAGCATTCACAGAGAACATGGACACCAGTCTGGAGCTCTCTGAGGCACAGTCTCCATCTTAGATGGCTAAAAATAGCCTAGGAAAAATATAAATAAACTGCATGCCTTCAAAAATCATAATGTTCAATCTAATGAATTCATCCTTACTGCCAGAGCACTTTCTGTGAAAATCACAGACTGTCAAAGGTGAAAGAAAACCTCAGAGGAGACACAGTCCAGCCAGCCAGGGAAATGAGCCCCAGAAAGAGAAAAGGACGGCCCAAGGTTCACACAGCCAGTAAAGGTGGTAAGAGAACCCAGGGCCCCTGACGTCCAGTTCAGAGCCTCCGGCCACAGCCCCTCAAAAGACACAGGCGCCAGCACTCGTCCCCAACTTCTCTGCAGTCTCAACAGTGGAGGCCAGGAGCCTGCAGGCAAGGCAGAACAAAGCTCAACGTGCCCTGGAACCTCTTCATGACTTCCTGATGCCCCCCAAGTGGAATGGAAACAGGAACTCTAAAGCTGGGTCCTCACCTCACCAGAACACTCTCTTCCTCTCTATAACCCACCACTCCCTTGGCCTGTGGCTTCAGCTGCTTCTACCCCAAGGCAGGGCTGGGGAGAACTTGCCCAACATCAGAAGCAGCTGCTAATCCCAAACTCTCAGCAGAGCTAAAGTCACTAAAGACCTTCAGGAACACCAACATCACAGGCCACAGGACGCTCACTCTCCCCTTCAATTGGTCCGTCTTAGCAGCTCAAGACAGCACAGAAAAAGAAGTGCCTGTTTGTGATGTGTCTGTTGTTCGCTAACCCATCAGCCACTACCAGTAGCTTGGGCAAACTCCTTCAAGGGGCCAAGGCTGGGAAACATGTCTTTGCAAGGACCTGCAGATCAGTTGTGACCCATCGCACATAAGATGGGGCAAAGGCTCCTCTCCTAACACACTGTAAATAGGATAGAAATGGAGGGGTGCAGGGTATAGTATACTACGCTCATCCCTCCCTCACTTGTAGACAGCATCTGACCCCAGAGGGGAGGTACCCGGAACCGTCTACACCCCTGCTACCAAGGTGGAGAACTGGAGTAGAAACAAGGAGTCACACAGCAAGCTGTTAAAAATGCCGGTATTAGACAAACATAGGCTCAAATCCTGACTCCACCACATACTCTCTGTAATAACAGCTACAGTAATAATACCTATCTCTTAGGGATTCCATTCAACCACACAATGTATACACAGTGCTTTGCATAATGGTAAGTTCTCAGTAAAACAAGAGCTATTGGGGGGAGGGTATAGTTCAAGTGGTAGAGAGCATGCTTAGCATGCCCGAGGTCCTGGGTTGAATCCCCAGTACCTCCATTAAATAAATAAATAAGTGAACCTAATTACCTCCCCCTGACTTAAAAAAAAAAAAAAAGGAGCTACTGTTGCTAATACATACTACAGAGGGAAGGGAAACACTATTTTCTGAAAAACTACTATAAGCCAAGCAGTGTATTAGTGATTTATATATTTCATCTCATTTAAGCCTCCCAACTATCAAGCAAAACAGGTAACAGTATTCTCATTTTACACATGAGAATACTAAGGCTTAGGGGCACCCAGCTGTTCAGGGCCCTGTTCTCTCCCACATTTGGGGGCCAACATTCTCCCCTCGACTGATTCTCCTATCAGCCATAGGGCTAACAAGGCATACGAAGTTCAGTTTTTCTTTTGAGGAAAGATATGACTTTAATTAAAAGAAACTCAATCACAAGCAAAAATTAAGTCCGCCCAAATCACCCAAATTTATTTTTAACAAGAAAAACAAATTGCAGCCCTGCGTACAGAAGCAGAAACAGCAAGCAGTGTCTTGGATTAAAACAACTGCAACACAAGGAACTCAGAGCTTCTTCTCAGACCCAATTCCGGGAAATCTTCCCGTCTCACAGAGCGGAGAAACTGGCAGGAAGCAGGGTGACAACAAGCTCTTGCTCAGGCCCCTAAATAGTGATGTTTCCTTTTACAAATCTCTGCCCTGGCAAATGCTACTCCCCATTCTGAAATGTACTTCCATTTTCACCAGGCAAATTATTGCTCCTTCTTCAAAATCCATCTCAAGTCTCCCCCCTTTCAGTATCTTTCTCTGACACCTCAACAGAAAGTTAATTATTTAAGTGTGATCCCATAGCACAGTTTATTCTTATTTCATAACTTTTATCTCACTGTACTGTCAGATTTTAGTTATCTGTTTCTCCTCCTACCAGTTATCTCCAAGGAGTTAGGTGAGGAGGATGGCAGAAAGCGAGTGTGTAAGGGGTGTGTGTTGCATATGTGTGTGTGTAAAAACGCATATTTGAAAAGAGATTTCTTGTACTTGTTTTTTGTCAGACTCTTTAACACATTTCAAAATTTCAAGTAGCATTAAAGAAAAGTCTAAGATCAGTTTTTTTCATCTAAGTAGTGCATGAGTTTAAAAAGTCTGAGAAACACTGAGCTAGACATAGATCCTTAGGGGCAAGGACCACATTTGATTCATTTCTGTATTCCCAGCACAGGGCCAGGCACAAAGTAAGTGTGAGTCAAAGTTTACTTAATGAATTATGATGTCAATTGCTCTGGAATCAGAATACATTAGGATAGAGCAGGGCCTAAGAACCAGGAAAAGCTTCTTCTCTTTCTCCCTCCTTCTTCCACCACCCCCACCACCACCACCGCCACTGTCCTCCCGTATTAGAGGAAGAGAGAGAGCATTGCTCTGGTGCTGGAATACTATTAAAAGGATTAATTTGGGAACCGGTGTTTGGACTGTCACATCCAATCACTACCCACAGATCTACAGCTTCCCAAATCAAGCTCATGCAAAGAGGAATCAATTGCAAGGACACAGAGGATCTGAACAGGCATACTAATGGCCTCCTAAGGTGCCAGCGGCCAGCTCTGACACTCCCATAAATTATCCGCCTTTTGATTTTACCTGTAGCTGTGGGGCACAAGGCACAATTTTGAACATATCAAAGCAATCTCTCGTAACCCAGGGCTCCCCCAAGAATGTCCCCAAAGGAGGATGGACTAAAAACAATGACCCAAGGGGAATCTGCTTCCCGACAGGCCTGTGCCTAGCAGTCATCAATTAAAACCCAACAGGACCAAGTGGATAAAGTGGGACCCAAATCAAGACTAGCAGATGGGGACAAAGCATGCATCAGACTGCAGTTCTGCAAAGACTACACATCTCTCACTCAAAGGAAGAGAAATCATAGCAATAAACTAACACAATTTCATCTGGGGGTAAATCTGCTCTAGCTCTGACAGTACCTCACAGCTTGACCTCGGACAACACACTTAACCTTCCTGAGCCTCAGTTTCCTCACATGTGTAGCAGGGGCAATAATGCCAACCACCTGACCCACTTCCTAGAGTGGTGGTAAAAAGTAATAAAAATACTCAGGAGGCATTTTACAAAGATGTAGGGGCACAAGAGTGGCAACACTAATAAATGACCTCGACAGATCGGGAGAGATGACTGGCCACGCTTTGGTGAATTTCTTTCAGGTAGCTGCTCACTCAGTTCATTTCACTGATGGTGCTGGGGCTAAGGTCCACCCTGAAGAAAGTTCTGGAATTCTGAATGGGACTTCTGCTGTCTGAAAATTTTCCATTATGAAAAACAGTGTCTTCAGTTATAATTTCCTCCCGTCTGCCGGCTGCCTCCGCCAGGGAACAGGTTTTTTACCACATGGCCACAATGACAATTTTGAGGACCCCCAAACATACTAAGCCAAAAGCCAAGTCACCCAATTGCCCCAGTTGCTGGCTGCTTTTAAAAAGATTTTGTAAAATACTATGAATAATAAAAGTTAAGGACACTGTGCTAAGAGCTATACATCTCATTAAATCCTTTAACCAACCTATTAAGTTCCATTATCTCCGTTTTACAGATAGGAAAGCCAAACTCAGAGAGGTAAGTCACTTGCCCAAGGTCACATTAGCACTGTTTTCAGAAACCTATGGGCTTCTCTCCAGCAGTGTACACTGGGGCTTATAAGAGGAGGAAGACAATTCATCAGACACTTAACAAATACTTTATTTGATCCCTGTATCTGACATATACCATCATACTCAAGTAGGAGACAGTCCCCAAACCAGAAAAAGGTCATCAGTTTCCTACAAGCAAGGAAAGGAGACTGAGTAGGACATACACAGAATAAGGCAATTCCCTGGTAAGCTTAGGAAAATGGGTTCCCCTCTGTGTGTACAGTTCAATAAGTTCAAAGCAACTGACATTAAGCTATGAGCCTAAAAACCAAAATCTCTCCCAGGCTACATTTATCCCCTGCTTCTTTCAATAGAAAACAGTTCCCCCAAACTCCTCATTCATTCCATACCAACTTGTCCTTCCCACATCTTTTCTGGTCTGTGAAATAGGATCTGGTATTGCCAACAAAGATATCCTTTAAGCTCAAGTAGATAGCCAGGAAATTAGCAAAGAGAACCAGTATACATAGATGCAAAGATTCGGGGACATTCAATTTTTAATTCTCTAAACACTGAAAGTAAAAATATAAAATGTTACCCATGTAACTGCTACAGCCTCCTTACTGGTCTCTCTGCCTCAGGTATTGTTCCCTTCGATCCATTCTTAACACTGAAATCAAAGCACACTTTCTAAAACACAAATCTAGTATCAGTCCACTGATTAAAACCTTTTAATGGCTTCTCACTGCTTTTATGATAGTCTGATCCAGTGGTTGGTCCACAAGCCAAATACAGCTGCCACCTGTTTTCATAAAGTTTTTTTGGAACACAGCCACGGTCATTCATTTTCATACTACGGCTACTTTTGTTCTCTAGCAGCATAGTAGTGCTGAATGGTTGTGACAGAGACCCAGAAAGACTAAATACCTATTATCTGGTTCTTTACAGAAAAAGTTTGCTGACCTAGCTTAATTTTTTTTCCCTCCACCATTTAATCCTAAGAGCTTATAAGGCCGCGGCCCCTGTTTACCTTTCCTCCCTCATTTCTCACCACATTCTCCTGCCCTCTGCCCACTGAGTACTTGATGTTTCAATCACACTGAACTTCAGTTTCTCAAACTCAACAAATCTCTGACCTTCACACTTGGTCCTTCATGCCTTAATCTAATTCTAGAAGAGTAGGTTACTTCCTCTGAAAAGCCTACCCTGAACCCACCAGTCTGGGCTGGAGATGCTTCTAAGCACTCTCAAAGCACTTATACTTCCCTTGTTACAGCACTCTCAGAGCTACTGTAATTGTATCTACACTGTCTGTCTCTCCCATGAGCTTGTAAGCTCTTTGGTATCAGGGAAAGCAGCTGTCTTGTTCACCACCACAATCCCAGGACCTAGCAAAATGCTTGGACCTTAGTTATTCAACAAACAGCCTCTGAGATCCTGGATATCAATCATCAGAGTCCACATTTCTAGCCAGCCCAGATCCTTGTGAAATGGAAATAGGCTGGGATTAACCATCCACTCAAAGGTGACCCACAACCCAAAATAAACCAAGATCCCAAAAGCCTTAGTCAAATGCATTTATCGGAAGCCAAATAAACGTGATCCTTCCTATTGTCTTAAGATGCGTATTTCTCAGGATAGAGGATTATTCTGGCTGTATTCAATCTTCCTGAACTTCAAGTAGGTGCTCATGTAATGCCCACAAAGAAATCATGACAGAACTTGAAAGTCTGGATACCCCACCTCCAACTCTCACCACTTTACAGACTTTGGGGAAGTTCCGGGAGTCTTTCAGCATATGGTATCTTGTCAGAAAAAAGCTACAGAAAAATACCCACTCCCCACCCTCCAAGCCCAAATGCCGGTAAGGAAGAAGTCAAGCCAAAACTTGACCATGCAACAGGATTCTCACCTCTCCTTACTTCGAAGATGCCAAGACTGGCCGCTGGGGACGCTGACGGGTCCGTGAGAGCTGGAAAGCCCCAATGCTGTGGATAAATACACATCTCTGCAACAAGTCTGTTTTCAAACAAAAGGATTAAATCCCCAGGGGGTTGCTGTTTGAAACAATTTAAGGACTACACTATACTTCAAACTTCTAAACTCAAACTACTTTGGAAATAACAGGTATCTATGTGGAAGCACAGTGCTGGTACAGAGCTTTCAGAAGTTACTAATACTACAGTTGACCGTTGAACACAGGTTTGAACTGCACAGGTCCACTTCTTATATGTGGATGTTATTCAGTAAACACATCGGACATTTTTTTGGAGATCTGTGACAATTTGAAAAAACTTGCAGATAAACCACATAGCCTAGAAATACCAAATAATAATAAAAAGTTAGGATGTCATGAATGCATTAAGTATATGTAGATATATGTGTATAACATTCAAAATATGTGTTAATCAACTGCTTATGTAATTAGTTAGGCTTCTGGTCAACAGTAGGTTATTAGTTAAGGTTTTGGGGAGTTAAAAGTTATAAGCAGATTTTTAACTGTGTTTGCGGGGTTAGCAATCATAACCCCTGTTTTTCAATGGTCAACTGTATATATTTTCAGAATGACGAATTTCATGTTCTACAGTAGCATACTTTTCTTCCTAAGGAGGTTTATCTCCTAGAAATACTAAACATTTAAAATGTCTGAGCTCAGACTGAGAAAGATGGCCACGAAGTGTTAGCTTGCTGGATAATCCAGAATCCTGGTCTAGTCAAGGGGAGGACACTGGTAAAGGCTGACAATACTCAGAATTTAGGAACTGAGGCCAGGATTGGGGGAAGGCTGGCTGCCACAAAGCCACAGGCCATATTGTAAATGGCCACATAGACCAGGAAACACTCGCAGGATACATCCAGGTCTGCCTCAAGTTCTAAAAAAGTCAAGGTAACCAAACCCCAAGTCAAATCATTAATGAACACTTATCATACTTATCATTTAATTTAGATCTTCCATACTCTGGTTTCTCTTCAATCATATAAATCTTACGCCTTTTACTAACCAGATCTTCCAAAGAACTATAAGTTACAGAAGTACCCTTGTAAGTTACATCCTTTGCACAAAGAAACACCAAGATTTGGAGCCAATCTATTCCTATCTACCACTCTACACACATTTAACACTTTCTTCTCCTCAGATGCCCTAGGAAAATGCCACTCACCAACTTACCCCACCACAAAGAAAACACTTTTCAAAATGAAAGGGAATAAAAAGCACTTTTATTTGGAAATTTCAAGTTGGAAGGAGAGCTCTCAGCCAAGCTCTATGACCTAGCTAGCCGATTATTTACAGGATCTTTGGGCAGGAATTGTAAATGAGCTTTTAATTTGGAGTGGTTAAGTTGCCAAAGTGCTCTGAGCTCCAGTGAAGCACCACAGAATCCATAAAGGAAACCTTATCAATCACTTCCCAGCAGCTACCTTCCCCCACCCCCCATCTCTCTGACGAAAGGCAGCCAAGTGGGTTTCTAACCAAGATCACAGACACACACATTAGTGGAGTCACACTCCAAGTCCCTGTTTATAAATTGGCTTTTAAATGGTAAGGGATTCAGGTATAATATACTTAAGCTCTAGGCATGAACCCACTAAAACAAGGCATGCTGTGTATGATAAAGTCAGAATAAAGCAGAATTTGATGAAGCCAATTTCTGGTAGAAACTCTACAATCAAAAATCATTCAGCCAATCACAACCTACTATAGTTCAAATAGTGTATAGTCTTTAGCCAATGGGATTCCGGTTTTTTTGCCCTGCAGCAGGGAGACTGATAAAATGTCTGACAAGAGCTAATACCAGAGAAGTGGCCAGAGACCTTTAGCTGAGGCAATGATGGGCACCATCAGTCTGCAAAACCCAGCCCTAAGGACAGAATGCAAACCCCCAATCAGGGGCCACGTTTAGCATCTTCCAAGTCAACAAGGAGCAGTTATATTTTGCAAGAACTAGCAGTCAAGCCACAATCCAAGTTTGTGCCTTTTTGTTTTAAGAAAACACCTGTTGCTGGAACATTTGCAGGAAAAGCAAACAGAAAGCAAGCCAGGTTAGGCCCCTTATTCACTCCTTCCACCATCGCTACTACCACTGCTACAGATTTACAAAGAAGTAAATCACTAACCTTGTTTGTCTGTGTGTGTGTTGGGGAGGGGGTAAAGGGGATGTTCTACCTACTACCTCCTTGCTGGGTTTCTGTCCTCTTTGGTCAAACCTCTTTTCCTCTTCCTAAGTAATTCCAGGTAACAAGTCAGCACCCTTAATCACCTCATCCAGTCTGCCTTGCAAAACCCTGCCCGTCTCCCTCTCCGCCAGAACGTTACTCAGTAGATCATGCATCCAGGGTGAGCACATAGGCCAGCACCCCAGGCTGCACAAACTGCGCGCCGCGACCCTCACCCCGCATGCATTACCAGGGCCCAATTTGGGGGGCCTCTCCGCATCACCCACCCCGGGGTGTTGCCCCCAACTCGGGCCCATCCAAGTCCAGGGGAGAGTAAGGGGAGGAGCAGGGGGCCAGGAGACCAGCCCTCCTTCCCAGGGCCGCCCCCGCCCCCCGTCAGCAGCGGGAGAGGCTGTCGCCATGGCAACGCCCCCTCCTCGGGGCCAGCGCGGCAGGCTCCCTTCAGGTGCAGGCCCGGACGTCTCCCTCGGCCTGAGCAGGCGCTCAGGGCAGTTTACGGCGGCGGGCGCGGCCCGCGCCGACTGAGGCGCCGGCCAGGCAGAGGCAGGGCCGGCTCCGCCCGCTCCCCACCGCCCGTTCCCGGCCGCCTCAACAGCGGCAGCCAGCACCACGAGTCCACAACACACCGACTCACCTCCGCGCACTCTGACCCCGGCCGTCGCGACGGACGGGCGGGCGCGGTGGCCAACCGCTGAGCCCGCCGCCGGCTCCTTCGACCAATGGGCCGCAGTGGGGGCGGGGCTTCTTCTCCCCAAATGCTCGCTCTCCCGCCGACATGCGCGCTAAGGTGTGTCAAGATGGTGACTCCGTGCGGCTAGCCTTATGGGAGTTGTAGTTTCCAGGTTGCACGTACTTAGAAGAGAGTGACTGATCAGCTGGGAAAGAAATTTTTTAAAACCGAAACTTTCTAAGATCTAGAACGGCTCAAGTCTTCCACTTCCGTTTTCCCACCTTCTAATATACTCAGGAGGTGAGTATAGGCTCATTAGGTGACCTGTTTTATTTCGATGTCACCTTCTCATGATTCGTTCATTCAACAAGTCATTATTATCATCTACTCTCTGAGGTAGGCCCGGGGGACACCTGAGAGGAAGGGGATTTTAGGTTTAGAAGAAAATGCTTTGATTTCTGAAGGGCCTTCCTGAGGGAGACGGAACTGAGGTCTTCAGGTCTGCTCCATGAGGAACTTCAGAGTTAAAAGGACTCTGGCCTCAGCTGTGGGGACTTTCCACAGTCAGTCTCTTCAGTCAGCTGGAGAGAACTCTGGCCAAAACCGGTGATATGTTTCTTCTTTTTGGTTCTGACTTTGTGGGAAGACGTGGGTACCATGTTCTGAGCTGGGAAACCCCAGTCTTGGCCAACCCAGTGATGGCTTTGACAGCCTCCCAGTCGGACAAGAACCATCTTCTGTGCTCAGCTTCAGTCACCAAGCCCTCTGCATATTTTCACTTAAGAAAATGATGTCATTTCTGGGTTCTACCACCTCCGTGAGATCTGACCTTAACATAATGAATGGTTCCCACCTGAGCTGGGAAAGCCTGGTAATCCCCATAACAGAGAATGTTTCCTTAATCCCACATAATGGATTAGGCGATTCTACTCTGCACCTACAGAATTTATCACCTTGTTTTATAATTGTCTATTTCTTTGTTGTCTTTTTCCTAGGGCTGTAAACTCCTTTAAGGTAGGTATTATTTCCATACTTATGCTGTATCAGTAATACCCAGCACAGAGCCAGGCACAAAGCAGGTGCACAATAAATGTGAACAAATGAGGGAATAAACATCAACAGGGACAGGTGTCATTTAACCCAAGGTCAGTAAAGTAGAGGCACATCTGCCCATTCCCTGATTATTGGAGCTGGAATTGGGTCTTCCTCCTCCCTTTCATGTTATCTAGATGTTAATCCCAGGCGATCAAATCAGTCAACATACATTTATAGTGCCTCTGCTACGTGTCAGGCACTGTTTCTGTTGCTGAGGATTGATTGGTGAATAAGACACACAAAACCTGTATCCTCAAAGAGCTTTTATATTGGGGAGGAGGAGGGGGAGGAAGAACAGACAAGAAACAAGAAAACAGATAAATAAAGGCAATAAATAAGAGGTTCTAAGATGGTCTCTCCAGTCTCTGATTTTGTTCTATCCTGAGTCTCGCCTGAGAATAGGGCATAGCCAACCTTCTTGGCTATAAGAAGTAAACCTACACTGTGAGGATTGGAGGCTTGCTTTAAGGCCCAGCCCCTGTATTCTCCATGGAGCCTTCCAAGGTCCCCTTAACTTCCCCCAAATGTGCACTTTCCTCCGTGGTGCTCTGGAGCTTCCAGGACCTCACCAGACTCTAAGCTCTTTTTGGATAAACACCAGGCAAAATGCATTCAAATAATAGAACAGTTTAAGAGCTCAGTATACACTTGGTGCCTTACACTGCTGCCTAACCCAACAATTGGCTCCCTCCAGCCTTTGGCTTTGTTGTGATTCCCTGTGTTTTCTGGTTGCATCAAAAACAGCCTGAGGCAAAGCTTATGTGATAAGATTTCATTGGGAAGTATAATCCCAGGACAGCAAGAGTGAGAGGGAAGAAGGGAAGTGAGTCCAGGAAGGAGGGGAAGAAAATATATAGTATATTAAAAAAAGTTGACCGAAGCTTAAAAGAAAACACAGCTAGTTGCTCTGTCACACAGACCATGTAGAACCATCACTTCTCAGACAGGGAGGGAGAGAAGGTTGTGTTACCTACCCCACTACTCTGGTAGCCACAGTGGGCACCAGATCCCATACCCTAAAGCACAGTGGTTCATTTGAGACTAGAAATGGTGAGAGGAGCCTCTGGTTTGGTCAGATTAGGCCATGCAGTCCCACCACAGTGGGCATATTGGAAGCTCTGTCAGAATCTAACTGTTCTCCCAGAGGAAGCTAAGACAACCAGATGTGTTAGTAAATGACATGATAGTAGTAGCAGTTGGGCTGTGCAGAAAACAGGTGACCAAGGCCCAGGGTGGGGCATGCAGATGGGGCAAGTAAATTTTTGGAGGCAGATGAACTGAGTCCAGTACAGGCACAGATAAACCCTATGTAGACTGCCTAGGTGCTGGTTAAGTGACTGAGCTAAAGTGAATACTGAGAACAAAAATCAAAGAGGACCAAATTGGTTCTTCTGCTGCCTTGTCAAACCATCAGAAAAAACAGCAAGATGGCTGTCAAAGTTGGGACCCTAATCAGCAGTTGAAGGGCAGAGAACCCAGGACCCAAGGACTGTGCCTGGCAGCCCCCAAACATGGCACAGCTGAGGGAACCTGGATAAGACTATTTTATCCGAGAACTGGAAAAACTGCATCTGCCTTTCATGGTCCCTGTAAGATATGAAAGATAGCATAGTGCAATTATGGATGGAGGAATGTGAGCTCAGAGAGACCCTGTTCAGGTTTGAGTCCTGGCTCTATCTGTGACCTTAGACAAGTCACATATTCTCTGAGGCTTAGTAGATAATACTAGTACCTACTAATATTAGAATTAAATATGCTTAGCAGAGTATCCTACATAAAGAATTCAGTAAATACTGGCTATTACTGTTGTTCTTGCCCCTCCCCCACCAAGCTTCCAACCTCTTCCCATGGTGACCACCACCACCCCACCTCCTTTCCCCCCACACCCCCTACCATCTTCACTCCAAGAGCAGTGGGGGCTGGACCTGGCCATGCCGTCTTCACCCTGCTTTCCCCAGGGCTGTTCCCCATGAGCCTGAGCCATTCATCTCCCTGGTGACCTGAATCTGAACTAAGAGATGGATGTGGGGTGGCTGAGGCCAGGGTGGTAATGTGCTCCCTTATCTCTGTGCCCCTCACTGGGGCCTAGTTAATTTTCCCTTTGATTTTAATATAGATTTATTGAAAGTTTCAGTTATCAAAACAAACTGCAGCAGCAAATTGGTGTTCTTTGCAGGCCTACAAGTGCCTATAAAGCTGCCATGCTCGGGAACGAATGGCGCTCTCCGGGAGGTCAGTCATGGCAACAGGAAGTCCCCAGGGACACACACACTGCAGTTTAATATTTTTCTTATTAGCCTTTTTCTTCTTGGCTATCTAAGCCTCCCCTTTAAATCGGAAATCAAATGGAGCCACCTGCTCAGGGAGGCTCTCTTCCCCAAGCTGCTCTACTGTTCCTTCCCTAGTCCTAGCCTCCCCACCTCTAATCCTCTGACTTCTCCCTGCCTTGCGCATTGTTCCAGAGAGAGCTGTGATTCACATGCCCCAGAGGGGTGGCCCATAGCCCTGTCCCAACTGTGGAAGGTTGGCTTGGGCTATCCAGCCCCTAGTCAGAGGCAAAGAATCCCTGGAAGAGATTGGGGCCTCTTCCAGATCTGATGCTCAAGAAAGGAGGGAAGAGCAAAGCTTTTAAAGCAAAAGAATTGTTCTCCAAAAGGCAGACAATCCTGTCAAGATCTACTGAACTCAACAGAATCAAAAGGGAGATGATGATCCCAGGGATTGGGCACGTTTTCCTTCTGGTCCAAGAATTGTCTGATTTCATTCTCATAGTCCAACTGCCACTTCGATTTTGGCCCCTTCTCTCAATCCCTACTTGATTTTTGAGACCCTCCATTCTCTGGTACCAATCTGCTTCTCTTAAGAACAGCCTGGTTTCTCACTTGCCCCAGTGATTCCTGTAGATAGAACCACTCACTGCCACCTCTAGGCTCTGGAATCAGTGCTGTCCCCGGGGAGGATCTTCATGACCTGGTAACCTCTCCTCTTCTGCTCATCATCTCTTCTGGGCCTGAGGTGCTTCTGAGTCACTGGTACATGACACTTCCCAATTCCCAATGTCGTTTCCTTGCTCTTAAACATTCCCTGCCAGCAGTAAGTGTTACTGCCCTTCCTCAGAACTTGGACTATGACTAAGGGTCCTGACAGCTGTAGCTGTGTAGCTAGAGTGGTAGAAGGTGCTAAGGTTTAGATCTGGACATTCCAGGAGTTGAATCTTGGCTCTGACACTTACTGACCATGCCTTGGGGAGCCTCTCTGTAGTTTCATTGCACCTTGTGCTTGCATCTGCTCTTGTCTAAGGACAGCTCTGTAATAAAATGATTTGCCTCTGTATCCCTCATCTACAATATTCTGAGCTCCTCAAGGAGAAAGACTGTGTTTTAGTTGTCTTTATATTCCAGGTATATCTATTTGATGAATAGGCAAAGTCTGTTTCCTCTACTATAAAATGGACATAATACCTACACAAAGTGAAGAAAGCACCTACCACAGTGCCCAACCAACATGAGGTAGATGCTCAGTGAGTGAAGATTCCTTCATTAATTTTCCTCTGGTCATCAGCCACCAGCACTCCCATTTTTGGCCTGTTCCCATCTCAGCTTCAAGTTCAGCTCTCTCTTGTCCCTTGCTGGAGCACTTCCATCACTGTTCGGATGCCAGCATTCATCCTGGCCCCTTTAAAGTGGTGCCAACTTCTCCTCTCCTCTAGCCAGGCTCCTTCCATTTTACCAAATCTACTCACAAACTTCTGTCTCCTGGTGGCTCTATTCCCTGGACTGCCTTATAGTTTGTCTATACCAATGCGGATGCTCCCTACCATCTATACCGGCTGGTGGTAGCAATGAGTTTACATTAATACACCAGTTTTGCTAATTCTAGCCTCACTCCCCAGCCCCACTCCTGTAGAAATACCAGTCCTGTAGAAATAGCAATGTTCCTTTTAAAAAGCTTCAGTTGTGCCCATGGATCAATCCAAGCCACTGTGCTCCACTGGCTTCTGTAGCTAGGTGCACCATGGATGCTAGCCTTGAATGCCTCTGCTTGATGCACTCAATTCTCATGGTACCATGACAGTGTGAGAGACCCTCTCTCACAAAGTAAGAAGAAGACTCCGTCCGTGTTACTTGCAGCTGGGGGACATGAAGCCCCACAGCAGGGTGGTTTAAGCTCTTGAGTGTTTCAGAGATGGCTTTTTCCACTTATTTAACAGATCCTTTTTCGTCTCATTTTGCACACCTACTACCACCAGAGGAGCAAAAATAGGGTGAGTTTATAAGTGCCATTATACTGAACCAGAGCCATGATTCCTCTTCAACCCTTAGTCCTATTGTGGAAACAGCCTCATCTGCCAGACTGCCCTCTCCTCTATCATTAGGTTTCTCTCTAGAGCTCTGCTGACCCTTCCAGCAATATGGTGTCCATTGGATTATCTAATTATGCTGGTATATACGTGATCCAGTTATGGGCTTGGTTCAAATTTGTTTTCCTCTGAGAGGATTTTCAGCCCCATGTAAAACAGTGGATTCAAAGAGATATTTAGGTCAAAGGTTGTTGCCTAGCTCCCCACACTGGATGTAGCCTAGTATCAGCTCCAGATCTACTAGGACCCCCATATCACTATATCCTCCCCACCCCCAGGATTTAGTGAATAAACTCCTTTTACTGCCTACCACCTTCCCCTACCTTCCCAGACAAGCAGGGCCTTCCTCATCCTTACACTGGACCCCTTGTGGTTTCATAGCTCCTCCTTCTTGATCTTGACTTGGAATTCAAGTCCTCTACCCTCAAGCTTCAACTTATGCTTCCAGCCTTATTTCCTAGTAGTTCTTTAACTCTCCTTCTCTTCCAGACCAAAGGGACTGATTATTACTCATTGAGGTGCTTTGCACTTTTCTGCCTCCAAGCCTTTGCTGGTGGTGTTCTCTCAGCTGGGTGTGCCTTCCCCATGACCATCTCAACTGTTGAACTCTCAGAGAAATGTGCCCTGCTCTGGGAAGCATTTTCTGATCCCCAAGTGGCTATTCCTTCCCCTCCCCTGAGTCCCCAAACCCTCTCTGCCTGTCCTGCCCTGCACTGCACTAATCCACAGGGTTCTCAAGATCCTTACTCTCTCACTCCGTGCCCAATTATGGGCCC